>NC_045630.1:62574025-63182809 GCF_009829155.1 Mustela erminea
TGAAAGGTCCATCGGGTGGGGAAAACGGCTCATGGTTGGAACCTACAGGTGCCCAAGTATTATTTTCAGCTCCGATCACTTGTGTCACTGTGCCCCGGGCTCCCAGTATGTGAAACACTGACAGTTATTCAAGCCCCTCTCTGCACCCTGCCTATGGGTTCCCTGAGCTGAGCTCTGGAGGAGGTGGACAGGAAACTCCTGAGAACTTCGCACGTCTGTCGCTTCGCCCCCTAGTGGCTGGTGTCACACGTTTTGAGATCAGTATGGAATCACTCCACATTCCCTTAAGAATGCCAACCAGTTGGGAAGTTTAGGGCCCAAACATAAGCAGATGTATAAGAGCTTAGTGTCCTAAGGCAACTTAAAAATGCCAGAAGATTTTCCAGGAAAAAAAAAAAAAGATGCCAGAGAGGCTGGGCTGACAAAAGTAGAGAGAAGTGGTGGCCCTTAGAGCTTGTGTTCCCTGGAGGACAGTGGTACCCCTTTCCGGGGATCCGCAGCCCCTCTCTGACCTTCTGAGGACAGCACTGATTACTCACTTACACCTTCCGTTATTGTAGCTGATCAACACTCCAGCGGCCAATCTCCCAAGAAAATCCCTCGAGGGAGGTATGCTCCCCTCTTCCCCCTGTATAACTTTAATGTAAAATGTGTCATATACTATGATCATTTTCACAGCATTTATCTGTTCAGTTAATAAGCATATATTATAATAGTCTGTTGGGGTCCAAAGAGGTTTGCCGGAATTCCTCAACGAATGACTTTAGATAGGAACCCCATTTATTACACAGACATGCATACCCACATCTGAGCGACTACAGGCTTTGGTGTTGCCCCTTTCCACCAAGTACAACTGCAGCTTTAAGACAGAGGAGAGAATTAGACAGAAAATGAAAGAAAAAAGAAAGAAGGTGGGGGGAAGGAATGACATTTCCCCCTGCCTTTGAAGTGTCTGAACATTTACCAGACAAATTGGGGAAAGTACAAACTGTGGGTAGCCCCAAAAGCCAGAGTGAGTGCCTGAGGAAGGTCCCCAGATCAAAACAAAGATAGAAGTCTGTGTGTGCCTCTGTGCGGATCCATGTTTGCAAATAATCACACGTACACACAAGAGGTCCCGGCACGCTTCTGCACATCTACGCGCAGCAGAGACATACGTTCCCAGAGATGAGGCACATATCTCTTCACAAATACAATTTAGCAGGTATAGGAATGCTGATCAGCAGCAGCTTAAGAAGAAGGGGGAGAAAATCCTGTGGAAATCATTAATACTCCAGGAACCTCTAAGACTCAACCTGAATGCAGACACTTAAGCTCTCAGCTTTGCCATTAAAGCCAGGGCCTAAATTATTGATCTCTTGCCTCTATCAGCATAACAGTCACGTCCCAGTATCGAGATCTAAGTACACTGCGGTCCCTCTGCTGCAGCCACTGAAATAATTAGGAGAAATTCTCATTAAAGGAGAGTGAAAGGTTCAGAGACAGGCAGAGCAAAGGGTCCGGGAGGGTGTTTAATGTCTTCCTCGGGGTCGAGAGATCACGGGGATCAAATCCCCGAGCAGTGCCCACAGATGACAGCTTATCAAAGGGAGGAAGTATAAACAATTCACACATGCAGTGGCCCTCTGCGGTGTGTTTACATCTGTGAGTGTCTATGTCGAGTCGCAGGCAGGCTGTCCCTGCTCACGGGGCCGGGGGGGGGGGGGGGGGGGGGGGAGGTGAGGGTTGGGGGGTGGATCGTGGGGCTGGAGACTCCGCATGTCGACGGGGGAATCGATCATTGAGGGCAGAAAAGAAAAAGGAAGGGAGGAAAAAAAAAGAAAAACAGAGTAAGAAAAATACATGAAAAATAAATAAAAAGAAACATATTAATAATGAAAAATCCACTGTGGACTCTCTTCAATTTAATTTATTCATTCTTTGAAAGTACAAGGGAGTCTGGGGAAGAAAGGAAAAGGTGAGGCATATGGGCAAGCCAGCACTTTCTGATGAGCTCCCCGTTGGGCTGGCATGAGTCACAGGGATCACACACACCCGGATTCAGACGCCCAGACGCCCAGAAAACCTTCTCCTCCCCATGGCGATGGCGGAGCGGCTGTCCATTGATTCGAATGCAGATTTCACCCGCTTCTCCCACCCTCCCCCACCTCTTACAAAAAGAAAAAAAGAAAGAAATCAGCCTTTCACACATGTTCCCAGAAATGGCCCAGACTTACGAGGAGGGAGCAAAGAACAGCGAACAGCCTTTCAGAAACCGCACTGGCGGAGGGACAGGGTTACGACAGGGGAAATTAAACATGAAGGAGGTGGTAAAGCCGTGAAGGGAAAGGGCAGGCGCGTGTAAGCCCCGCACGCGGCTCCAGGCAGGCAAGGACGGGACGGCGGGGGGGGGGGGGGGGGGGGTGGCGGCGCAGGCACACGCGTGCAGGCACACGCAGACACACGCGTGACGCGCCCCCAAAGTTGGCCTATATTGAACGTCGGCGCGCAGTCATTTAAAAGAAAAATTCCATCTCACACGGCTAATCAGAATTGTTAGCGAGACCATTACCACAAACACGGGGAACATCTGAAATTGATTATTTTTACTTCATTCCATTAATGAAATCCTCCAGCGACCAAGCACGAGCCCTGGAAAAATTTCTACAGAATAAAAAGAAAAAACAAGAGTAGAACTTCACGGACTTCAGAGAAAGAACGAGCGAGCGAGCGGTCTCTCTGTGTATGTGAAATGTATACGTATTTACTTTGTGATTTCTGTCGGTGCAGAATAATTGAGCTGGGCTGAATCTGTTCCCACCATTTTGTGCGAGGGAGATATTAGCATGGACCTCACATCCCATAAGGAGCGCCACATCATTAAATGTCTTGGGCTGGCGCATAGGGAAGAGAAATGCGGGATGTCACCGGCTGATAGGGAAGAAGACTTGATGTTATTTATTAGGGAACACTTACCAGAAACTGCATTTTCTCCATTTGCATTAGATACGGCACCACCGCCTTTGCAAAGTGCACACAGGCGCGCGGACACGGGCAGAAAGAGATCACTCCTTGGGGTCCTCCCCCCATGCTTTGTTCCCAGTCCCCTCCTTCTCACCGGCACCCAGGCCGCGGTTTCCAGGCTGCCTCGCCCCGTCACTTGCTGCCCCTCTCTCTGCCATGCTCCCCACCCCGGTTTTCTGCCCCAGACTGGCTTTGTGGCTCTGAAAGCCCCCGTCCGTCCTGCGCTGTCCACACGTCAGTGTATCCCGCTTCAGCCCCATCTTCCCTTCAGTCCTGACCCCATGCCTCCCGCGGGCTGGCCGCGGAGATACCAGGATGCGTACAGGGAAAGGCCACCGTGGCAGTGCTCCTAGGTGGAGCTCCCCTAAATTCATGAATTACAGGAGTCGCACAGGGTGGGGGAGCAGAGGGGGACAGCTGACACATATTTTTTGATGAGAGTAAGGGGAAACGGAGTTCAAGCTTCCAGTGGAAGTGCTGAAATTTCCCACCAGGGGATTCTCCTGGAAAGGGCTGTGTGGAAGCGTAATTGTCAGCCCCCCCCCCACACACACACATACATACACACACACACAGACACACTGCCCACCCCTCCCCCCAGGTCCCTCCCCAGCATTTCTCCTAGTGGCAATCATCAAAACAATCCGGAAATTTGCTTGAAAGATGCAAGCCTCAGGCCATCAGCTCTAAAAGAGGTCCTAGGCTATTTCCCCTAGATCTCCCTGAGGGTGTGTTACGGTAAGGGAAGAAAACCAAATTTGCTGTCCTGGCAGCTCTTAGCAGTCCACGCTTTGGGGCCTCGGTCACTTGAGGGCACAGTCGGGCTTCCTCTCTTGACAGACTGCCCGTCGCTTCTCGGCCTCATACTCTGGAAGCAGTCAGAGAGGCAAGAGGAAGTGTCTCCAGCCCTCTGGAAGGGCAAGCTGGCCATCCCGTCTCCAACCCTACAGCAGCTTTAGAAGGCAAGGGGGGAAGGCTTCCCGAGGCCCACCCCAGGAGGGACCAGGACGAGCCCCAGAGGTGCCCACGCACAGCACAGCCAGCCAGGTGGGCGGCCGTACTGAAGGCTGCGAGCTTCTGTGTGTGTCCAGGGACAGTTGGGGGAGAGAGCGGATTCCCCAGGGCAGGGATCTGCTTTGCGAACTTAGGACAGGGCGGCAGGGTCGACCCCCCCAGGCTGAAGGTCCGAGAGACAGTGAGGCTACTCCACGGATGCCCGCTTCTGGAAAGGCCATCCCTACCTGAGACTGCTTCCAGGGAGGCGAAGGAGAAGGAAGGGAGGATTCCCGGGAACCGAGTTCTGCTCACCTGCCAACAGCCACCCTCGACTAGGAGAGCCTGCCCTGCCCCCCCATGTCCTCTGTGCACTGATTAGGGGGCACCCCTCACCCCGATCCCTTGTCGCCGACTCCCTAATGCAGCGGCCTCTCCCCCACCCAAAGAAAGTGGCCGAGTGTAATTATGCAGAAAGCACCACTGGAGCTATATCAATAAGACAGACGTCTGTTGTATCATTCTCTCTCAGTAAGGCATTTCTTCTCCCCAATTGCTCATATAGAATCATAGCCTAATAGCATCCCATTAACATAATTGCCAACACAACTAGTGTTCCGTGTCTCAGAGCCATTTACTTACTTTACCATAAAGAATACCAAAACAGCCCTAAAATCACAAAGAGGAGGCAAGAAGATGGGTGGGTGTTGGGGAAGGCGAGAGGAAAATTGTACCCCTTTTATATTCCCTTTGCTCCCCAGAATGGGGTTCCAAGATGATAAACACAGGAGCGCCTCTCTCATCTGCGGGAATCGTAACGCAGAGCCTTCCTACCAGACTCCCAAGCAGACGTGTGCTAAAATCTAAACGGATTCTGCCAGGCGAAATGAAATTCCCATTATTTTTAATTAATCCTTAATTAAAATATATTACTCCGCAGATTCCGCAAATCTCTCTTAATATGCAAATGTGGCCCATTCAAGGATATTTACATATCATTAATTAAAACGGCACATTCTTTCAGTCTAACAAGCTGAGGGGCTGTGGCTGCTGCCACGTTGGCGCGAGGAGCCCGTCCTGGCGGTGCCAAGC
Organism: Mustela erminea; assembly: GCF_009829155.1. Lineage (NCBI taxonomy): Eukaryota > Metazoa > Chordata > Mammalia > Carnivora > Mustelidae > Mustela > Mustela erminea. Next base: position 62,579,114 of record NC_045630.1, read on the forward strand.
TCATCTGATAAAAAGACGTCAAGTGTTGGCCGCGCTGGGGGAAGGTAAGGCAGAGGGGGAAAGAGTACATTATCCTTTGACACTCTCTAGCACAAGGACTTCAAATATTATCTTGGGGCCATGGCCAAGTGATTTTGGCAGAGCTCTGAGGCTCCCGGTGATCTACACCTACTAAGGATCATCTCGGGAACAGCTCGGCTGGGCCTTGGCCGCGAGGCTGTGCGTTTCTCACTCAGACAACCCCGACACTTGGCAGGGGCGGGCTGGGTGCAGGGGTGCTGGCGTGGGAGAGGACAGAGGATGGGTCCACATGGGCTGCTTTTTCACTATAGAGGGGAGACCTTTCTGAGCCTCCGAGGCAATTCCCTGTCCCACCAAGACACGATCGGGTGTGGTGTGGAAAAGGGAACGGGACACGGGATACCAGTCCAAGTTCAAGACCATGGAGCAAAGGGCTGACTGTTGGGAACAGAAGATAGGAGGTGGTGACAATGAGACAGTTCTTGACGAAGAAAACGGAAAGGAGGAGGAGCTCACCTAGGAGAAGCGAGAGGAAGCAGACATCAATCACCATCTCTGCAGACAAGCCCTATCAATCAGGGAGAGATCTGCAAACAGCACTCCACCCATTCTCAGGGCGGGCAGCCGGCAGCCGTTTGCAACCGGCCAGAAGGACAGCCTGCTGGCTTCCAAGTCTTTCACTGTCCGGACAGGCCAGGAAACCACATGCAGGGAACGCAGACTGCATTTACAGTAAGCCTTGTTGTCTAGAAGCCCCCGGGAGCCCTCCCAGAGGAGGATCCCGCTCGTGGAGATGGGGCTGCCGGCAGCCGCCTGGGCCCTCTCCCAGGCTAATGACACACTCTCACAGAAGTCCTTCAGATCTGTGCCTCAGCAAACTTACGCTGACGATATACCATAGACGCGTGGTCATTTTAATAGCCGAAACCAAGCACATGAACTCTGCATACCAAGGGTCTACCATGCTTCAGTGAAAACCTTCTTATCGGTTTATGACAGAGGTCCTGTCCATAAGATGCCTGCGGCCTGAAGTGGCTACCCATCGGGTCTGAGACACAGCGCAGGGACCATGACCCAGTGGTCCAGTCTTGGCCCAAATGTCTTCTGTTTCTCTGTCCTCAGCTATCCCAGCAGAGTCCGAGTTACTGCTCTGGCAACATTTATCTTTTCAGATTACAAACGTCTACAAGGCAAAGGCCTTAGCCTCAACACTTGCATTTCTTTTTTTCTTAGTTCACTGCCATTAAGGACAGAAGCTACACACACACACACACCCCATACCCCACCCCCAACCCCCTACCCCCCAAGAGAAAGGTGCAGTGGGCCTGAAAAAGCCTCCAGGGGCAGAGTGGGCCTGGGTGGCAAGCAACGAAGCTGGCCAGGAATTACCAAGAGCGCTAGAACCCTCTCCAGACCAGCAGGAGTTCAGGCTCTGTTCCGAGGGTGTGGCCTAGTGCTTAAAAGCAAATCCAGGATCAAACCTCAGGTCCACCCAGGACAAGCTGTGTGATGGAGACGAGTTACATAAAATCTCCAGATCTCAGTTCATTCATCTGAGAAAAGGAGGATCAATATCTTCCTTTACACAGTTGGGGGCGGGGGCACCTGCGTGGCTCAGTCAGTTGAGCAACTGACTCCTGGTTTTGGCTCAGGTGACGATCTCACGGTCATGGAACGGACCCCACATCAGGCTCCTCGATCCGCACGGAGTCTCCTTTGGATCCTCCCTCTCTCCCCCTGCTCATGCTCATACACACGCTCTCTCTTAACTAAATAAAATCTTTAATAAAATAAAGAGTCTGTGAAGTAGTTTCAGTGAGATAACCTACAAGACCCTCCGCACATAATCAGGACTGACAAAAGGTAGTGATTATTAAATTATTACCTATTGCTACTTTTTTTGGGTGGGGGCAGGACTTTAATCTGAATTCCCCTCCATTTTATTTTATAATTTTTTTTTAAAGATTTGATTTACGAGCGCCTGGGTGGCTCAGTTGGTTGAACATCTGCCTTCAGCTCAGATCATGACCCCAGGGTTCTGGGATCGAGCCCCGCATCGGGCTCTCTGCTCAGTGGGGAGCCTGCTTCTCCGGCTCCCTCTGCCTGCCTCTCCTCTGCTGGTGTTCTCACTCTCTGTCAAATAAAAAACAAACAAATAAACAATCTTAAAAAAAAAATCCAGGATCCTCAGGAATCTTCTTTCTCATCCGCATTCCTTATCCTCTGTATTTCTCTCAGGCCCCCTCCCCGCTATCACTCGCCGATCCTCTGTGAAACCAGCTGAGGGACATTTCTATTATTGGAATAGTAATAACGCAAGCCCCACAGTGCCACGAAGCTTATCAAGCTGCTTATCGGCCAGAATCTGTTATCAGGCGTCTTCAAGCAGCTATCATCATTTCATTTTTCTTTCTCAGACTAATCTGAGAAACGAACACACGAGGACATTAGAACAACATAAGCATTAGCTAAGTATATCACGGAATCTTTGAAACCTGAGGCATATTTATATACAAAAGCATCAAATAAGAATAATGATACTGATGGACCTAAGTCCCCTTCCAGCATTCAGAACGTGTCCACTGAATGCAGAAACGAGAGAGCCTCCTCTCCTTCCATCCGGCGTTGGAAGCCACCGGGAGAGCGCGGAGCTGTCCCTGCCCCGGCGCAGCCAAGAGGACCGCAGAAGGGAGCCACCCACGCTAGACGCACACCCCAAGAAGACGGCCCCTAGGGACCCCTCTAAGGGTGAGGCGTTCACGGGACAGCGAATGTCACCCAAGAGGCACATTCCCGAGCTCCCCGACGCCATCCATCCCATCCTAGAGTTGCTCCAAACAGAATCCCATGTTTTATGTTGTACTGCTGTTGAATGTTTTTAGGACGTTACTTCCTACATGAGCAGTCCACCTCCCCAAGGCCAAACCACAAGACTTCAAACCCTAGAGAACCTCGCAGCTCGATGCAGGCCGATCAAATGGGTACCAACAATCTCATGATGAAGCTTAGATTTGAACAAGCAACAGCTGAACTCAGAGGACTCGGTCTTTTGGTAACCACCGCGATGAGGCATGCGGCTTTCCCGGGGTAAAAGTGACCTGGCTGCAGGGGCAGAGGCAGAGCACGAGCCCCCACGGTGACGCTGGACGCAGCGGACACAGGCCGTTGGGCTGTCCAGACATTCTGCGAGCTTACCAGTGTCCCTTGCATTTTTTTTTTCGACCTTCGTGTTTTAAACCCAAGATCATTTTAAAAAACTTTTTATTCTACTCAAGAGTAGCCAGAGTATATTAATTTTAATGATCTAAAAATTCCAATGTAAATGACATCATCCATTCCTTCTGCCTGGTGAGACGACCGTTTCCTAACCCAACCACTCACAGAATTCATTATGGGATTGATACTTCACTAAGGAAGGGTCCCGGTCCTCCCCTTCCCCCACTTATCCCGGAAGGTCTCCTTTCTAAGATGCTACAACACAGATTCTGAGTCCGTGCCATTGTGAAGCTTGAGAACACTGGAGAATGACACCAGGGCCTGTCTCTCACAACGGGGGTTCAACTCAAGCCAGAAACCCTAACGCACGGAGCCGCTTGACAGCGTCACCCGTGTAGGCATGGCTGCCACCTGTTACCAAGAGCAACCTGAACATGGGGCTGGCGGGACAGGCACTGTAAGAGAAGACACAGAGCCTTAAAAGGACACCTGGACAAGGTCCCCAGCTGGCTAATGTCAATGTCCGATCCTCCTATGGAAAGGCTTCATCATGTGTAATGGGGAAACTCACACTTTCTGAGCCCCATGATCCCCGTCCATCGACTTCCGCGGAGACATCCACGTCCTTCTCACTGACATACAGCTGCCTCCCTTGGTTATGTGGATTAATACGAGTAACTCAATATATTCACCACATGCAAAGCGGCTGCCAGTTTCTGGCTGACGAAGCCAGTGTTTGTGCTGCTCGTTCAGGATTTACCCGTCACCAACGGGGAGGCTGCCTGAAACCCCTTAACCAAACCACCAGGTCCCATCCAGCAGGTGCTCACGTTCCCGCACACAGGACCACCACCTCTAACTTTCTTCAACGCTCGGCTTCCGGGAAGAGTAATTAACTTACCCATCATCTGATTAGTCATAGCTGCACTATGAAAGGTGGCCTAGGGTTCACCCCAACTTACCTGGCAATTGATACTTTACTGAATGCGCCAACACACTTCACCATACTTCGCTAATGCAATTATTTGCATAGGACTATGATGGATAGGATATCATACCAAGAGCAATACATTGAGAAGCGCTCAAAGTGTTTGATGATCTCATAAATGTTTTAATTGCAATGACAGACAGGTGCAATCATCTCATTAAATGTAAGTATCTTTGATATCGCTTTACTTTTAAAGAACACACAGCGTGTCGATGATAAGTATCTTTACGTTCTGAGCCTAGATCAGGCAGGCTACGGGCCAGAGCCCAAAGCATATAATGTTGAACAGGCTCCACGTTTCGTGGACAGTAACTATTATTACACCAGATCATGTTGCATCCACGGGGAGAGGGGCCTCACTAAGACACTTTCTGCTCTGACCACATCTCAAGATAAAAGACTTACTGGAGAAAGGAAAAAAAAAAAAAGCACCCTTTCCATTTTGCGTAAGTCATCGCTTCGGCCGACACACGTGCGCCGTGGCTTCAGGGAGACACCTGAAAGTTACAAAGCTGGGCGGGACCACGTTGGCACACCTGACGCTCACCAGGCGCTTCTCTGATAGCACCGTCCGTTTTAAAACATTTGTGTTGTAGAGGTGTAGTTCTCTGTAGTAACACAATCCTAAAATAAGGGAGGGAGACAGTTCTAATCCAGGAGTTAGAAAAACTCGTTCCGATAAAAATTCGGCACGTTCACCACTTCCTGGCGAGAGAAGAATCAATATACATGTGTGTTCATAGGTAAGTACAACCCAGAGTGACAAACCTTCACGTCACAAATAACAACAGGGGAGAAAGAGGGATCGCAACAGCCAAGGAACTAAACGCCAGGAGACTGGGGAACGACCAGCACAGCGTGGGAACAAAGGCATCCCACGACCAAGAGGCCGAACCCTAATCCCAGGACGCTCCAAGTCCCCACTCCCACCCTGGCACCAGGGGGCTCCAGGCTTGCCGCAAGTGTCTCCCCAGGGCCCCTCTGGCCCCGAGCCATCACGCATGGCATCAGACCACCACATTTACTGTGGGAATTCGGGATCGACCTGGTCCAAGAGGCAGCAAAGAGCATGCATCCGGGCCTTCCCGGGGCTTCCGGGGAATCTGTTCGCATCCTAGCAACTCTGCCCAAACCGTGTCTCCTACAAGGCCCACTGTCTGGTCAGGCTGCACATTCCAAAAACAGCTGAGGAGGTATTTCAAAAAGAAAAAGAAGGCTCTGTCTTCAAGTCTGAGAGGAATTGATTTAATAGGATTTAGAGGGTATTTAAGAAGAAACCATTCAGAAAATTCATGCTCTCTATGGGAGTGCATTTTTTTTAAGGTCTTCAGGCTTTTTTCCCGCCCTTTTAACTCTATAACCAACCTCTCCACCTCTGCTTGAAAATATGAAATAAATAAAGAGCTGAACCGACTTTTAACTGGAGGTGATAATGCTTATGTGCACCTTCGTACCAAAAATAAAACCACAAAGATCAAGAGAAGAGACTGCCTTACAGTGGAACTGCCAGTGGTCGCTCGACCACACTGCGGGAAGGGTCTCGGGCTCTGCCTACAGATGCGTAGAGCCATTGGACATGAACCACAGGTAACATAAGCCCCCATGCCAGGCGGGGCATCCCTCAGACCCCTGGGAGAGAGGGAACTCTGCTGACTCTGAGCGCAGACCCTCAAAACACACGCACTCCTTTTCTTTCCCACCACTATGGATGCTGAAGAATTAAAACATAAACAAACAGCCTCGGGGTTCAACTTATAAAGAATTCAGTCCAGGAGGTGCCTGGGTGGCTCAGCTGGTTATGAGTCTGCCTTTGGCTCCGGTCATGGACCCAGTGTCCTGGGATCAAGCCCCACATCGGGCTCCCTGCTCAGTGGGGGGTCTGCTTCTCCCTCTCTCTCTGCCTGCCCCCTGTTCATGCTCTCTCTTTCTCAAGTAAATAAATAAAACCTTAAAACAAACAAAAAAACAAAAAAACCCCTAGAATTTAGTCCAGTGAGGAAGAGTTGGTGGACAGAGAGAAACCCAGACAGGAGATTCTCTTCTCTTGGCTACTTCCAAGCTGTGCTTACGCCGGCCCAGGGAACAGGTCGCACACCAGTTCGCCTCCAAACGTGCCCGGCTATTGCGGCATCTCACGATCCGGCCCCCCTCCCGGGCAGAAGCACAGGAGAGATCGTGAAGGCACCTGGCTCCACGGGTAAGGCAGGCCGTGACCGTGCTACATGGGATTTGTGGGGGAGAAGTTCATAAATCCTAGAAGGGGAAGGAGCAGTGTCAACAGGTGATGCATTATTTGTTCAGAGGCACAGACCACCACCTGTATTATTGTTAGAAATACAATATCATACTAAAAAAAAAAAATACACATCCTGGGCTTGGGTTTTCGAGGCTCCATGCCTGGCCAATGTGCTGGAGAGCTTCAGTGAAGGGTAACGTGCCGCAAACCAGCACTGTTTCGTTAGCCAGGAAAAGAAAGCAGTGGGAGCAGACGTCACTACAACCACTAAGGGTGACCTCCAGAGAAAACCACTTCCTTCTTCCTCTGCTGACGGGGCTCGCCGCTGACTCTGCTTGGGTCTAGCTGGTAAGGGGACAAGGAGCAACAAGTCCCGGAGGACTCCCAGGAGTGGTGAGGGGCTTGCTGGATCTCCCGCCAACCCCTCCGGACAGGCAGGTGTTTTGAGTCTTCTCAGCTCTGCCGCGACGGTGCAGGTGAGAGCCCTCAGCCTCCCGGCAGCTGCTTTTCGAGCCTGGGGTAAGTTCCCCACAGCTCCAGGCCCCAGCATGTCCCATGTAGGCCAGGTCCCCAAAGGCCTCCGTGCAAAGCCCAAACCAGTCTTTCAGGCTTAGACAACATTCCGTGGAGGATTACAGCCAGGTGCAATCCTTCCCCATCCGTTCGCTTACACCTTCTTTTCTCCAGAACTACTCTGCTCACTCAGAGAACCTTGTCCTTGTGCTCACACACCCTGGAAAACGTGACCAGTTCGCACTCCCTGTTCATGCTGCTCTGGGAAGCGGATTCTGAGACCGCCCTGGATCTCCCCCACCCCCGCCATATCCTCCACCAGTCGAGGTGTCAGTTGCAAACAGCAGGGACGGACTCTGGCTCCCCTACCGAGGGACAGAATCTGTTGGACTGATCCGCAGGGCCTCACAGAATCAACAGCAAGCCTGGAGAACCGAACTCAGGAAAAACCCATGCATACATGCATGCAAACATACATACATACACACATACAAACACACACACACACGTACATACATACATACAGCACAGGCAGCCGAACAGGGCCAGGGGCTTGTCGCAGGAAGTCAGAAGCCAGGAGGGTGCTGCTGGCTTTGGGACCCTGTCCCGCCACTGACCTCACTGTCGTCCCGCCTCTCTGCTCATCTCCCCCCGCAAATTCAAGACCGGGTACCTGTTTCCAATCAGCCAAGCGCCAGGGGCTCATGCCCCCCAGCTGCCAGGGAGAGGGGAGAAGCAGGGATTGGCCGGAGCCCCTCAAAGGGCAAGTGGACATTCTTCGCAGACGCATCTCCTCTAAACTCGGCACAAACCCAACTTCCCTTGACTCCCTCAAAGGATCCCGGCAAACAGGATTCGGGAAATAGCTTGGGAAGATACAGCACGTGCTCACTGCTGCAGAAGGTCTCCAGGGACACAGGGGAAGTCTGGGCCACGGGTGCTGCTCTCCGGGAACTCAGGCATTAACTTCCAAGGAGGGCTGGATTCCCAAGGAGGAGGCAGCAAAGAAATGCAGGGCCCATGGCTGAAACTGAGAAAGAAAAGGACCGTGGCCGCCCTCCAAGTGCCCCTCCTCAGGAACGAGGTCATGGGATCCCAAACCTGACTGCCACCAGACCTTCGCCCCCCAGTCCAGGCGAGATGATGTGAACCAACCAGTGTGTAGCTTCAAGTCTGGGCACATTCCCAGGCTGTGATTTCTAGAGCTTGAAACAACAAACCTCCTTCCCAGCCACTGGAGAAAGAAAGACTTCACTCTGTGCCCAGGTCCTGCCGTTCCCGAGTAGGAGGAAAGAGGTGACGACGGAAGGCATGCTTTGTGAGAGTCTCCTTTTCCCCAGGCAGAGGGAAATCTGTCTCTGAGGCAGAGGGCTCGCCGCGGCTGCCATTAGTCTTCCCAGTCCTCCGGGGGAGGATTCTAGAAATTTCCACACCTACGATCGAGCCACGCAGTGACTCTGCGCTGAGGCGAGTTTCTCCAGCTCTTTGTCCTTTGTTTCCTCCGCGATAAAATGAGAAGAGCTCCTGCTTTGGAGGGTGGTGGTGACTCTTCAGATGGACCACGCATGTAAAGGGACGACACCAGTCTGTGTCATACAGGTGCTCAGTAAACACTGCCTATTACTATTTTCAGGCAGCTATTAAAACCCCCATTTTCCAGATCAGTAGTGCGACACTGGAGAGGTGAAGCGGCCTGTCCGAGGTCCTAAAGGTGGCTCTTGGCTGCCGACAAGCCACAGAACTGGAAGGACTCAAAAACCGGTGTTATTTCCATGATGCCGTGCTGTGTAGAGACGTCCAGGCCATCACACACGCAGGGGTGTGGAGCTGCCGTCCAGGGCAAACGCTGGGGTTCCAGCACCGCGATGATCTGTCTGAACAGATCGCCCGTATTTTCTCTCTCGTAATATCCGTACATATTTTGACCCTTCTTTTTTTTTTTTTTTTTAAGATTTTATTTATTTATTTGACAGACAGAGATCACAAGTAGGCAGAGACACAGGCAGAGAAGAGGAAGCGGGCCCCCTGCCGAGCAGACAGCCCAATGCGGGGCTCGATCCCAGGACCCTGATATCATGACCCGAGCCGAAGGCAGAGGCTTAACCCACTAAGCCACCCAGGCGCCCCTATTTTGGCCCTTCTTACGCAAGAACCGAAATTCCCAAAAACCCCAATGACCGCAGCAGACACAAAGCAGTTTTCACGTGGTTGAACCACACACCAGACGGACGTGGACCTAAGGAGATGACGGCCGTCGGTTCCCTGGGGTTTGGGGACAGGGTCACGTTCACGAGTGCCCTCAATCATGGCCACGGGTGGAGATATCAGGTGGATTTGGTTTTGTGTTTGTTTTTCTTCCCCTGTTCTCCTTTCTGTTCTTCCTTTTTTTTTTCTTTCTTGTTAATACTTGAGAAATAACCGCAACTCCCGAACGCCATCACGGTTACAAGAGAAAGAGGACCAACTTTTGAATCTGAGGTCTCCCCATCCGCCCCGCCCCCCCGCCACACCACCTGCCACACATCACCCTCCCCCCTCCACACCCCTCAACCCTGAGAATCTGCCTGACGTCAGGGCACACATGTCACAGCGATGACACCAAGCCACCAGGACGACGAGATGGTGAGTCACGGCGTGGAAGAGGTGCCCGGGGTCTGTTTAACTCTGGGACTCTCCGTCCATCGTCTTCCCTTCCCAGACAGCACTCCGGTGACACGGGCTTAAACCGCAACGGTCGATAAAGCCACACAGATCAGGGTGAGTAAATGAAAGGCAGTAAGACAGCAGATCTAACTCAGGAAGGAAAAAACACATTTCTTTCCTTGACCACCCGATCAAAGTAAAAGCAAGCCTCCTCCCCACTTGAGTGGACAAAAAAAAAAAAAAGAAAGAAACCAGAGGTACACTTGGGTCACCTGGCATTGGACAGAATGGTGCAACATACATGTACTTCACCATGCCACATTCCCTGGTTCGGGACCAACTGAGTTATTATGAGCATCGTGTATGGATTTCTCACCTCATCACTGCCCTCATCACACAGGTATCACCGAAAATGCTACAACTGTGAGACGATTGTTTTATTTCCAATATTGAAGTAAATCTTACTTTACACAGTACATAAGCATTCACTGTTATTTTGATTTTATTGCTTCGATTAATTCCAGTTTTAATACATCAGTGATAATATGGGGTTTGGTTTACTATATTATTATTGTCTACTGTCGAGATAAAAGTCTCCGTATTACATGACAGACAGCAGATGTCCCCACCTTCTTAATAGACGCCAATGCGCGAACATTTCCCAAGTCCTAAAAATGTTTAAGGAGAGCAGGTAGGACCACCCAAGTCACTCAACTGCCACACATTTCAAGGCTGGTCGCTTGGAGTCAACGATCATGAAGTCTACATGGGCTCTCCCTCTGTTCCCACCCTGTGGAGAACAGCACCAATGTTGTTTTGTTTCGTTGTTTTGTTTTGCTTACAAGAGGCAGTTGACTTGCGTCGTTAGATTAGAATATGTTGTCCTAACACCGCTGCGTTAGCCAAATACCCAACAGGAGATTTTCTTTTTCATTCTTAACCCGGGTTTGATGTCATACAAATAATGTCCAGTTCAGCCATTCATAAACTCACCCTTGGGTGAAACATGGTATCACCTACGTGACAAAGGCCACACGAGCAATGTAACATACGACGCACCACACGTGAAAGCTACCATCGTGGCACAACGGTACGCCATTTCTAGAACATGAGGACACCAGCACGAGAACAGGTGTCTATGAACCTCAGGCACAATTAGTCATGTTATAGGAATTTCCTGAACGTTTTAGAATTTTTCTGTCCTTTTACTTTCCATTTCAACACGGAGCAGGGTTTTTTCCTTCATTTCCTCAGTGTCCATCACTCAATCTTACACTGACACAGAAAACCCTCCAGTGTCCTCAAATGGCACGCCAAGTTGCCGCCAAATTCTAGACAGTTTTCTTCTCCTAATTTATCTAAGACGAAGGGACTAGACACGGTGTGGTCCCGCACAAATCTGAGAGCCTACTTAGTCTTGAAATGCTAATGAAGAAATATTTTTTATAATTTCGTTTCAGGGAAATGAAAACACTCAGCATTACCGGTTTATGGATCTAAATTAGCTCAGGCTGAGATGAAGTCTATTATTTTTAAAAATTTTTCTAACTCTGCAACAGTCTGGATCCGTTAGAAGAGTACAGATTCCACAGGCAAATACAACTGGGACGAAAATTTCCAAGAGACATACGAAGCTTTTGCCCATTCTGAATTACTATTTACTTGAGAAGGATTATTAACGAGTCAACTGTAACAGATTTCATCAGGACATACCTGCTTCTGCTGTTGGAGTCCTCCGTCTGCCTACCTGCCTAAGGTACCCGGGCACAGCTACTTAATTATTCACGTGTTAGACCCATATTTATGACACTCCCCACTCAGGATCTCTACCGATAAATCCTAGAAATTATTCGTTATAATGAGCAGCCCCACTTTCTGCTCAGTTAATCAGATAATGAGAGCATTTTATTTTGAACTCTCTTAAAAAATATCATTTCTAAACTATTTAAGAATATACCATGTTAATTCCACTCTCTACCTGCAGTCAGGGAAGGCTAAACATTCGTACACGATCCATACTGGTCCAGGTGGTGCTATAATGGTGCAGAGTCAGACCACCTTCGTGTTCTATGTACCCACTGATTCCAAAGGCAGCCACTGTCTCCTTTGTCATATTAAGTCCCCATCAAGTCCTTACACGGTGCTAGACCCTAACAATATGGCAGCAATTCCATTACTAAAGCGACCTAGCCATGCCCCGTAAAAAGCTTATTCACTAAGGATTAGAGCAACTACACCACAACTGTATACAAAGTTCTGTAACTCTAAAGCCCCATGCAAACAAATAAACAAAACTAAAAACAGAAGACCTCCCTCAAGGAGGTGAACCGGAGCTCCAGACCAGCAAACACAAACATGGGGTCACCTGCAAGAAGAAAACTCACAGATCATTACCAGAAACATCCACATTGTCTTGACCATCCCAGTGGGTCAACATCCAAGATAGCTCGTTCTCTGGGAGGTTTTAAAAAGTGGTCTCAACACCCAGGTGCCTCATCCATCCTATTTGTTCAACGCTAGACTTTTCCATTCCAGAAGCCAGAACACACCCCATAGCATGGTGCCTGGCGGAAGACAGGTGCCCAAGAAAGACGTCAGGGATGAGGGGTGCGGGGAGGGAGGTACGCTGATTTAATGAATAACTCCTTTTTGTTATTTCCCATAAAATCAGGTCTTGCCTTGAGTTATCCTGGCCAACGTGCTGTCCGTGACACAAGGTCTGGGCCAGGGGCCTTGCTTAAGGTTCGGTTCCCTGCCATGGTCCCTGCATTGACTCACAATGACAGAGTCCTTCCTGAACAAGCCTCTCTAATGCACAGAACTGAGGATCTTGGGGATTTTTCTATTGGGGTGCAGAGAAAGTAGGACTCCTGAGGTGCCACCTCCACGCCTCTGCTCTCAGATCGTTCTCTCCCCATGTAGATCTGTGAGAAAGTACAAACATCACTGGGGAAACTTAGAATTTAAATCCCAGTGTCTTGCTTGTCCCCAGCTCTATAGACCCTTCTGGATCTGCACTGCTCCCGAGGGCTCGGCCAGGCTGGAGCAGTGGGTTATTAACAAGCGTAAGTCGGTGAAACCTGAGAACTCACGACTTACCCTGATGTCAACGCTAACCAGAGTACAAAAGACAGTGGCCTCTTTTCTGCCCGTACAAGTGGAAATTCCAGGGAAACACACACACACACATGCACACACACACCCCCCTTACCTGTTCCATCTAAGGCACAGCCCTGGGCTATGTCAGGGACTCTGAATTTTCTCGCGATTCTAAGTTGCCAAACAATCCTGCAAAATTTTCCAGGTTCTCTCTCTAGCTAGATGCTTCCCTACTGGCTATTTCATATTTAAAGAATATCTGCTGGAGATTTCTAGTTCCAACTAGTGAAACTCTGGACTTCACTCCACTGTTTGGAAAGGAAATCGTAGAAGTTTCTCCAAAATAAAGTTCCACTCTAATCTGGACAGAAGGAGCAGCAGAATTCTAAGATCAAATAACCAACCCGGAGGGACAAAATTGGGTACCACTGTTCTAGTGACATGTTTACTGTCATTAACCGCAAAGGACAATGGACTGGACAATTAAGCAAAGAGGCAAGGAAGTCAGAAGCCCACTTAAAGCATGAACCGGTGGGCCATGGTTTGAGAAGCGTGGCCATGAAGTCTGTGTGCTGCGGACCTCAGCATTCCTGTCCCTCTCACCGGGCAGCACAGCCCTGCGACTGAATTCGGGCGAGTCAGGCTCAGGTGACCTCTGTTTGGACCATATGCTCCAAAACTATTTTTCAAAATGTGTGTCTTCAACATTAATTTATTTCCAAGCAATTATTTTATTAAAAAAAAAAAAAAAAAAAACCAAGACAACAGACCACCCACTTGGTGATAAGAAGAAACAAACTATTGATCCAAACAATAACATGTAAAACTCCCCCCAAAATTATGGGGAGCAAAAGCTAGGTACTCAAGGACAGATGACCTTTTCACAATGTGGAGGTTAGGAGATCTAACCTTTCACACAGTCAAAAAGCCATTCGTTAAGTTTGGTTGTGGTTTTTTTTGTTGTTTTTTTTTTAAATTTTAACTCCCATTTAGTTAACATACAGCATTATATTCAGTTTCAGGAGCACAATAAAGTGATTCAACAATTCTGAACATGACTCCGTGCTCGTCATGGTAAGTACATTCTTCATCCTCCTTACCTACTTCCTGCTTCCTCCACCCACCTCCCTTCTGATAACCTGCTTGTTCTCCATAGTTCAGAATCTGGGTTTTTGGCTCCTCTCTCTTTTTTTATTTGTGTGTTTTGTTTCTCTAATCCCACATAGGACTGCAATCATATATATTTGTCTTTCTTTGACTTATCTCACTTAGCATCATACTCTCTAAATCCATCCATGTTGTTGCAAATGACAAGATTCCATTCTTTATGGCTGAGTAATATTCTTCTGCGTGTGTGTGCGCGTGTGTATGCATGTGTATGTGTACACACCATATTTTCCGCATCTATTCATCTACGGCTGGATAGTTGGGCTGCTTCCATAATTTGGCTATTTTAAATAATGCTGCAAACAACAAAGGGGCAAATATATTTTCTCAAATTAGTATTTTCATATTGTTTGGGGAAATACCCAGTAATGGGATTACTGGATCAGACGATAAGTCTACTTTTACTTTTCTGAGGAACCTCCATACTGTTTTCCACAGCACCAGTCTGCATCCCCACCAAGAGTGAATGAGGGGTCCTTTTTCTCCACATCCTCGCCAACACGTACTGTTTCTTGTGGAGCTGATCTTTGCCACTGTGACCTCTTTTGACTCCCCCAAAACTCAACGACTAACAGCCTGTTAAACGGAAGCCTAACCAAGAAAAACAGCTGACGAACACCTCATGTGTATGTTACACGTACTATATCATATTCTACCACAAAGTAACCTATAGGAAAGAGAATTCTCTGAAGAAATCATAAGGAAGAGAAAATACATCTACAGCACTGACTGTATTTATTGAAGAAACATTCAAAATAGTGGACGCTCACACTCCAACCCGAGTTACTCAAAGACCAACTGTATATATACGTGATTCCATTAATATAAAGTATAAGAACCAGCAAAATTAATCTCTGATGATAAAGATTAGAACCGTGGTTATCTGAGGTGGCGGCTGGGGATGAAATGTGGTACAAAGGGCAGAAGGAAGATTTCCAGGGTGATGGTAAACGGGGTGTTGGTTCTATCGGTAAATTCACTTGTCAGAACACATCCAAGCATATGCCTGAGTTCTATCCATTTCACTGAACATAAATTTACTTCAATTTTTAAAATTCTTCACCAACCTCCTCCCAGCTGTGACTACACCTAGTTAGTTTTGTGGTATAAAGGAAAAAAAAAAAAAAAGTGAGATTCTGGAAAGAGAAGACCTACACTATAACCCCAGTCACCTTCTAGCTCTATGGTCTTAAACAAGGGAGGTAACACCTCCACATACTTACCCATCTATAAAATGGGAGAACTCTATCAATGGTTGTTCAAACAAAATCCTCCAATGATAAAATACCAGTAACATACAGAAAAATGCTATAAACTGTATGAAGTCATATATCAAAAAGACGAGGGAAATATTCTTCCCTAGATCGGAGTGTGCATGGAGAAAGTAAATGTACTGCAGAGTGCCTCCACTGGGGTCATTTTAACTTATGTGATGATTTTCTCTTTCCAACATTTTGGATTTTTTTTTTTTTTTTAAAGCAGGTTCCACACCCAACAGGGGGCTTGAACTCATGACCCTGAGATCAAGAGTCACGTGCTCTACCAACTAAGCCAGTCAGGCGCCCCTCTTTCCACCATTTTAGAACATGGATTTCTGCAGCTGATCAGAGCTGCTAGACCAGGAGTGCTCACGTGGCCTCCACTCTTACACACACACACACACACACACACACACACACACACACACCCCTCCATAAGCTCTGTTCTCACTCCCTCTAGCTGCTCTGCCTGCTTTGCAAGGTCCCCAATCTGCATAAACCGCGAGGATAAATCAATCCGGCAATGAGAAAAAGGCGACAAACTGCAGCCAAGGCCAAGGTGCAAAATCCCACCGCACTCAGGGTAGGTCATTAGGTCCCCCCCAAATCCCGGATGTCCCCTTGCTTCAAGTGGACTTGGTCACAGGAAGTCCCCATAGGGAGTACTCTTCTCGTTTGGACTCTCCCCACCTGCTCTTTCTGGAGGGCTGTTTGTGTGCGCCCCACACCTCCCTCTTCCCCTGCTCCCGCGTTCTCTCCCGCACTTTCTCTTTCTCTCTAGGCTGGGTTTAATTTGACACCTTGAGCTTTGGTAACGAGGTGGGGAGCAGGGCAGCCACAGTGGAATTCATTAGGCTCGACACTGCAGGGCCCGCTCTCTGTGCGTTAATGACATCGGAGGGTAGGGAAACGAGACAGCCACCACGCGAGATGAAATAAACATGAGGACTGTCAGCAGTGACAGCCTAAGCAAAGGGGACAAAATGAGCCAGGTAGAGACCTTTCCCCGTCCGCACAATGCAAACCGACAGCTTGCAAAGCCCCCCTCCCCGCAGCCAACCCCCCCTTCCCCAAAGCTGAAGAGTGAGCAAGAGGTGGGGGAGGCGGAAGCGTGAATGGGAGAGAAGGAAAGAAAATACAATTAAATTATCATTGTTTGAACGTACAAATTTCATTTATCAGTTTAATGTTGGCGCAAACCAAATTCATCACCCTCCTTCAGAGAGGAGCAGGGGCGGCTGGGAGCGGGGCCGCGCGGTGCTGTGCTTGGAGGGTTCTTTGCTCCCTCCTTCCCGCCTTAAGCTCTGTCTGCTGAATTTTTTTTTTCCTGAGCAGCATCATCTACCCCCCCAACCCCCACCTTCAAGCACTGTAACTCCGTCTCTCCCTGTTGCTAAAGGCAGCACCGGAAGGAGGAAGAGAAGGGAGAAAGAAGGCCGAGGTGGTGAGGAAGGGGTAGAGATGCGGGCTCCTGGACACGTTTTGTTTTAAAGGTGAGAGGGGGTGGCGGGATGGCAGGAGGACCACAGAGAAAATCCGGCAGCACGCGCCGGACCGCAGGACGGAGCAGCACGGCCTACTCCCAGACGGGGTGAGCCTCGGAAGGTGCCCAGCCAGAACGAGCGCCCCGTTCCCAGCTACCAGCTGTCAAGAGGGCGAAATGGCAAGGAAGGTCTTGGGGAGACTTCGATGGCCTTCCCCTCTCCGCACAATGCCGAAGCAGCGCACTGGCTGTCATCAGGCTAAGTCAGGGCCTCTTCTTCCACGAGAAATGATGGTCTCTGCACGGGGGCAAAGGGAAAGCCTCCCTTCGTGGCACCGGCCTAGGAGAAAGGTGACTTCCCCATCCTCAAAGAGGGCAGACTCCATACGGCTGGCCACAGGGTGAGCCCGGGGCTGGGATCTGCGAGGCTTCGTCCTCCCTAATTTCACCAGCAGATCTCCCAGCCAGACCTAAGAGCCCTTCCCAGAAAGCTTCCCCACGTTCTCGGCCTTTTTCAGAGACAGGACGTGAGTGAGCCAGCATCTATCCATTAAAGCCAAGGATCACTGGTTTTTTTTGGTGGTGGGCTTCTCCAGCAAGGTTTTCGAAGAGCCCCCAAAGCTAGCAATATTATGCGAAGGGAAAGGAAAACCATCGTTTTTATTAAGCACAATTAAAGGGAAAGGACGTGAAGACTGAATGAATCAGTGCCAGAATCCACACTTAGAAGAGAACCAACATACACGTCAGTCTCGGTGGCGTGAGTGGAAGTTTACCCTATCAAACCCCTGGCAGGGATGGGGGTGAGGCCAACACACACACACACACACACACACACACGCACACACACACACACACAAACGGCTAGCTTGCCAGTCTGCTACAGGGATGTGAAGGAAGCGGCAGGGGTGGGGCGATGGGGGGAGGGGAGGGTAGATGTGAAGAGTGAGGGGTCCTGACATACACGGCTAGCTGGTCATCCTGTAGGAAGCCATGGGGTCAAGACTTCAAGTCACAGCCGTGAACAGCTGATACCAGGAAACGACCTGTTTCACATAATAAGATCTGGGATATCGCAAAAGAGAGGCCATGACGTTTTTATCAAACACGTCCTGGGTTTAAGGCCCAGAGACTCCCCGCGAAAGTTTTGCCGGCATTCAGCACTGACAAAACCTCGGTTTCCCCCTTGGAAAGCAGTTCACACCTTCTTCCCTAGATGGTGTGAAGTGACGGGCTGGCATTAGAACCCCCGAAGGAAAGCAGCCCATTAATAAAAGTGCTGGGCAAGAGTCTGACACTTAAGAGACTAATTTTGTTAAAAGCTAGAAAATATGATTATAGAACATTTTGTGAAGGGAAGGAGACACACACAGCCCATTCGTTCTGGAAGGCAGTACGTGGAGTGAGGGCATGCATGGCACTGGGAGAGCACTGAACTACATGCGAAAGCCGGCGTGAGCACGGGGCCCGTGAAGGTGGGTCCAGGGGTCCATCCCGAACACAAAGGGACCACTGCGCAGGCGCACCAGATCAAAACACGAGAAGCAGAGGGCTTGAGTAAGGTCAAGGCACCAACGCACGTCCATATTCAAACGGCTTCACCATTTCGTTTCTTGGCCAAGGTCTAATTTCAAGCTTGCCCATGTCTAGAGGCCCCAGTGCATTTGCACGTTTTCATTACACTACATTGCCTTGTTCAGTCTCAAAGATAATCCCTTCAGAAGCTCTTTTCTCCCCTCATATTCCCTTACCTACCTGAAAGATTTATTCTTTATGTCAAAGTCCCCTCCCCCCCACCGGGAGAAGGCACCAATGGGACACACTAACAAGTCCTATCTTGAGAAAGAACACAAATAGGGGAATGGGGGGGGATGTTTACTGAGACATAAACAACTTTGATTTCGTTCTCCACTACCACCAAGTTTGGGCACCCAGGGGAAGTTATTCCACCTCTCTGGACCTCAGTTTCCTCCTCTGTAAAATGGGGAGGTAACACCATCCTCTGAGCCACAAGCAACTTACACATGGCAAGTGTCCTAAGCCTACAACAGAGCCTGGCATGTGGTGGACCCTTTCCGGGAGAGCCAGGCAACTGCTTAAGAGTCCAAAGACGTGGCTGTGACAGTTCTGAAGTCCCCCAGCCTTGAAATACGTGAAAAATGAGCTACATGAGCCAAAGGAACCATGCTTCACCACCGGGATAACCTATAGTTTAAGAACATCAGAGTTGAAATTCCCTTCCCCCACTGTGCTCAGAGAAGCACTTCAAGTTATGCCCCCAGCACTCAGCCCTTCCTTTCCCTTCTCTGGCTCCTCTCCACCTCCCCACCTCCTCTAGCCAACCTCCCCAGGTCGCCACAGAAGCTCCGCCAACCCTGGGGTACCTGGGGTGCTCGGCAGCAAAAACATAAATGCTTCACGCCAGCACCCCCCCCCCACCACCCGGGGCTGATTTCATTGTTCCAGGATGGAGCCCAGGCATCCGTGGTATTTTGTAAAAGTTCCCCAGGTGATTTTAATGTGCAGTCAGGGTTGAAAACCACTCTGTAGCAAATATACTTGTTACTAAAAGGTTTATGCATAACATTAAAAAAACATTTTTATTACCATAATGACTTACTGGGCAGGAGTGTTAGTCCTGTCACCTAAAAAGGTAAGCGGCTCAGCCTCCCCGAGAGATCACCCCTGGGAGGGGCTTGGGAGGTTAACCGGGGGGCCTCCATGGTCTGGAGGAGCTCAGAGAAGCGAGATGACATTCTCTGATATCACAACTGACTGGCCGAGCTGGAGGGTTCCTCCTCAGAGCCCCAGGTCTCCCTGACCTGCTTCCTCCGGCTCCCACTCTCGGGTCTGGACAGCTTTACCGATTCTCTCATCCTTCTCCAGCCTCTTTCCCATCCTTCCCACTGTTGCCTCCGCCATGAGCCTTGTTTCCAATCTTTAAAGCTAAACGTTACCAACCTGAAATCTAGCGCCTGCAGCTTTGAGGGGGAAAGGTGCCATGAAAATCTTAATAAACAAATAAATAATTCATACTAGGTCCCTGGTCTATTCTCTGCACCACTGGGTTTCAAACATTTCTTAGAAGCAGACTTTTACCCATAAAGTCACACAAAAATCATGAAACAGAAGCACAGGGGTCTGAGGTGGGGTGAGGGTCCAGCGTAGCATGGGCTCACCCCGCTGCCAGGAGGGCAGCCCCGAGGCACCATTGTACCCTTCCTGGGGCCCTGTGGGGGGCAAGGACCGGAGATGACCACAGCCCAGGATGCACGGCGGGGCTGTGCCTTTATGACGGACAGCCCAAGGAACAGCTTCATGCCAAGACACATCCTCCTCTCCCCTAAATAATCAGAAAAGAAGCCATTTGTTGTAAAATAGTACACCTCTGTGAAAATTGCATGTGTTGCAATTGGGTTGTGAGAAAAATACAGAAACGTGGCCATGGTCAGAATTGCTCAATGCCCTCAGTCCTGAAATGGCACTGAAGTCCCCCAAGACCAGGAGGAAAATCTCTCTCCACTCAGCACGCAGGGAAAGCCCCTACCATCTGCGTGCATGCAAGGGACTCTGTTTTCTCCCCTAAAGACGTGGGGTCTCTAAGCCCCATTTCCATTGGGGAGCAAGGAGTAACAGAGACCAATTTAGAGGAAAGAGATCAGTTTCCAACCCAGAAGCATCCACAGGTTTCTGGAGGCCAAGAGGGCCCGCCTCTTCCTGGTGATTTCGACAGGAGAAACTCTCGAACCCACCAGCAGCTTGATGCCTTAACTTACGCGGCTGCCAGCGACAAGATTTCCCCTGTCGATCTAACTACGTACGCAGCAACAGCTACTAATTCAGTGGCCCAATTTGCCAAAAACATCAGATTGATGATTTGAAATGATTTTCCAAATACAGATGAGCTGAGCATTACAACAGATTTTTGTTTCTTTATTTGCTTGCTTATTCATTTCTTTTTTTTTTTTTTAAAGAGTCAGAATCTGCATGGCGCACAGAGCTGGACATGGGACTCAATCTCAGGACCCTGAGATCAGGACCTGAGTCAAAATCAGGAGTCGGACACTTAACCAACTGCACCATCCACACACCCTGCTTATTTTGGTTCTCCAACCACTCTGTGCTCCTGAATCATTTCCCCTTCACTCCGCTCCAAGGAAACGCTGGCTCCCTTAAAGACTGGGTCTGTACCCCAACAGGAAAGACAGCAGAGACAGAAAAATAAAATCTCTCCATATTTGCGTCTTGGTCAAACACTTTCCTTTGATCCTCATGTCTCCACAAGGCAGGCATCCCACTCCCCAGCTACAGGTGAGACCACTGAGGCTGGCCCAGGTTAAGTGACGTGCCCAGGACCACGCCGTCTATGATCCTGGAGGTCGGGTCTGAGCCTTCTATTTTTTTTTTCCCCCTTTTAATCTGGGGCTTGAACTCGTGAACTCTGAGAGCAAGACCGGAGAGATCAAGAGTCTGACGCTAAACCGACTGAGCCACCCACGTGCCCCCAAGCCCTCTACTTCTAAATGCAACACTCCATAGGCCACACGATTCCTGCCTCAAAATCCCAAGCCCCCATTATTTTTTTTTAATTTAATTTATTTATTTGAGAGAGAAAGAGATCACAAATAGGCAGAGAGGCAGGCAGAGAGAGAGGGAGAAGCAGGCTCTCTGCCCAGCAGAGAGCCCGATGCGGGGCTCAATCCCAGGACCCTGAGATCATGACCTGAGCTGAAGGCAGAGGCTTAATCCACTAAGCCACCCAGGCACCCCTCCAAGCCCCCATTATTAACCTGAAATCAGAATCCCTGCAGAACTGTAATTCAGCAGGGTCCTGTCTCCATGGGCAACATTTCTCCCCGTATTATCTTACCATCACCCCCAGTTTCTCTGCTGCCATATCCACACGTTCACTGGGAGTGACACATGTATATCTCCAAGGATGTGTTGGCAAGAATAATGGGCCATGAACTATTTTCCAAAGGCCACTTACTTTGTCCTTAATATTTCAAACCCAAGTCCTCTGCCATTATCCAAATTTTGATCCCCCCCATACTGTTTAGCCCTAACTCCCTCCTCCCCCTGCCTTAAAAATCAAACAGCCATGGAGTTTGTTCAGATCCCCTATTCATCAAGGAAATGAATTCCATATACATAATTCATTTCTTTTGTCAACTTTTTCCCCTGCAGGGAGTTAATGCTCCCCAGTGCATTGGGAACAGAGGCAGTGGCAGAAGGGACAAGTGAGCAAAGGGGCAAAAATGTCTTCCCCGTGTAGCCGGGACAGATAGGGGGCAAAAGGTCTGGCCTCCGCTGACTGATACCTAGAGCTCCACAATTTCATCCTGCAAAAAGGAAGGGGGACCCTGTACTGCTTATTAGGGGACAATGGGCTTTGCCTTCAAGGGCGAGCAGCCCGGGGAGCCTGGAGGTCTTATTTCCAAGCCCGGTGGCTGACTGTCGCCTGGAGAGAAAGAATGGTGAGGGCCCTCCCACCCTCCATGTCTCTGCTCATATTAAAAACCCAAAACCAAACAAAGAGATATACACCGTGCCCAATGCACCATGTTTAACAGCTGTTGCATTTGGAGAAAAAGCAGTCCCTAGTCCAAAGTCAGATTTGAAAAACGGCTTTATTAAGAGGAAGATTTACTGTATATGAACTCCAAGACTGGAAAGTGAAGGAGCAGCAGCTGAGAAAGACAGATCTGCCAGACGGGGAGCCCAACTGACTCCACTGGCTGATGTTACCTTTTGGCAAGTTTCTCTGACCCCCATGACATCCCGGAAGTTGCAGGCCTTCAGTTATTAACTCTTTAATGACAACCCAGCGCCCCAAAGTTCAGAGCTGGCTTGATAAACGGCACAGAAGATTTTAAGGTCCAGATGGAGTGGATATTCCAGCCCGGTTTCCTTCGAGGGACTCGTGTTACTTAGCACCTTACTTAAATTTTTTTAAAAAACACATCTTTCTTTCCACTTCTTTGCTTCTGCCCCCCTCCATCTCTACAGGCAGAGTGGAAGGGGCAGATAATCATTTTAGATTTGGGAATGCTTGTGCCTCGTAGTTGAGGATCTGCATCTTGGGAAAGTCCAATTCCCTCGCTCAACTGCCTAGAATCAGCCCAATTTTGCACACAGTTCCAACCGCAAAGAAGAAGCTGTTTTATCAGTAATAATAAAATTTCATTTGTTGTTTACTTCTTCCAATGGGTGGTCTGATATGGGCGAGACAGGATGAAACCAGTATACTAGCAGGAAACAGAGCTGGATCCAGCGATAAATTTAAAGCAACAGAAATTTTACTGTGATTCCTGTAGGATTAGCTTGCAAAGCCAAATAAAACCGTCAATGGCTTTCATCTAACGTATGAAAAGCAGAAAGCAGCTGGCCAGCTTTATTCTCCCATCCACGAGAAGCACCGTGCCAAAATAAGGTCTCCATAGAGGAACAAGGGAGAGCGACCATCGATGTGCGAGTTACAAATTAAAGCCTGCGTCGTGTTTGGGGACTAGAGAGAGTACCTTGCCCTTGGCCTCACAGAGCTTAAGGTCTATTTAAGAAAGTCAGAAGTGTGAAGGGGATTCTAAACGTAATAAGTAAATGCCTGTGTGAGCCAAACTACTCCAGCAGCTTGTAGAGATTCCCAGGGACACCGCGTGACAGCCAGAAGGCTCTCGATTTGGATGGACATGGTATGCATCCCAGTGATGTTTGTGGCTGGCTCTGGATTTTTGACATGAATAAAACCTCTCAAGTCTCATCTGGAAACTATACCCCATAAATGCGCTTCTTCATAGGCTGTTCATAAGAATTTAATTAGATTCAAGTGTATAAAATAACTCGGTAGCACGCCCAATCACGTACGTTAAGTAACGTACGCAATAAATACCCAGTCCATTAGAAACTCGGAAAAGGCATGAGCCCGTGAGCCACTGGAAACCAACCCGGTGATGCGGACCGACGGTGACAGGTAAGCTGGTCTGGCATGAAGTCTGAGGCATCCGTACACCCGCTTCTTGTAGGGACTGGCTAGGAGGGGAGTCCAAGAGAATAAAGGAAGCCACTTCCTCCGCCGAAGACCAAGCCTCTCCGTCCCACTCCGGAGTGTCCCCCTGCACACCTTGCCCTTCGTTTCCGCTAGCCGGACCCTCCACCTCCGCGCTGTCCTTCCCCACGACACCAGTGAGCGTCTCTCTCCCTCCCGTACTCAATCTGGACAGTAAGTAGCGTCGCCCTGTCACGGGGGTACGGAGAGCTTCTGCAACGCCCCATTTAACTGCTCTGTGCTCCTTTCTTCGGGCTTCATTAGCATATTTCAGCAGGGCCTTGATGGATGAAGATAGATAGGGGACCATCATCCTTGGTGAAATCACTGTTTCATCAAGGTTAAACCAGCCTCGAGCTTTACCACCTCCCTTTGTTTGGCTAGGTCTCTAATAACAAAATTAACGGCAGAATTAATGCCCAGGAGGCTCCCAGTGAAATACACTGATGGTCCCAGAATGAAGCTTTATCCTGGACCTCCCAGTTTATAACCCATCAATCAGTGGCTTCCATGCTTTATTTTAAAGTAAAACATCACCTCCATCACAGCAGAAGCCCGCCTCTCCACCCTTCCCTCAGAACCAGCTGGGCTGGGAAAAGGCGAAGAAGGAGCCTCAGAGCCGTCCCAGGGATACCAGTCAGGGCAGAGGAGCGGGCGGTCCTCCCTCAAACACCAGATGGTGAGCTCCCTGAGGGCAGCTCATTGTCGTCGGGTCTCCTGGTCACACCTCATCGTGCCTACTGTTGTCTGAGCCGAGTGGCCCATGTCCGCTGCATCGTCGCCGATACCGAAGGAACCTACGGGAGTCCATGAACGCCCACCAAGCACTCACCACGCGCTAAGTCTTCACGAGACCAGGGTGCAGGCCAATCCTTTGGCCTCAAGACCAACAAGAACCACCGGCCCCACAAGCTTCCTCATCACTCCCCAAGGATTTCACCTCCGAACCAACCCCTCAGCGAGACGTACTTGGGTGGTTCTGCACGTGAAAATGTTGTGAAGCCCTTGAGGTCTTGGCCTGAGAGTGAATCAAGGAACGAGGCAGGTGGGAGCCAACTGGAACGTCTGGGGGCCATGTTTAGTTCCATTTCCTATTCATAGTCACATCCCCTTGGCAGGACACGTCTCCTGTCTGGGACTCAGTCTCCACAAGTTGGAAACTGCCTGCCCTCAGTTCCTTCAGTCCTGACCGGTGTCACTCACTCCCGAGTCCTCACGCACAGTCCCTCCGACCGAGGGCGACTGGAATGTGGGCATGCCTGTGAGCGCCTCTGAGAGAAACAAGCAGTGCTAGGCATGGAGCTTATCACATGCGAGCAAGACCCTGCTGACCCGCACGTTCACATATTTCCTAACAAAATGGGAGAGAGGGGGAGGGGGAGGAAGAACATCCCAGAAGCACCATGTACACTACGTAACGGACCAAGGTACTTTATCTCACCGGACCTCGATTTTCCACGGGTATTTGTGAGGATCAAAGGCTTAAAACTTACCGAGGGTTTTAACTTCCTTAAAGGAAGGGTGTTGGCTGAACACTAAGAGTCCCCGTGACCAGGCAAACCCGAACCCAGTGTGTGAGAACTGTCCTGAGGGGGCAAATCCGCAAGCCTGTACCACGTACAGGGGCTGAAACTCGGCAGACTATTAAGGTTTCTGCCTCCTCATGTTCTCTGACTCACAGTAAGAGCTGAGATTCTTGAAAGCCCTGGGAAGGAAGACACTGGGAGATACGGAAGCCTGGAAGCTGTTCCTCAGGCCTGTGACCCTTATTTCTTCCCTGGTGCCCACCCGAAGAATGGCTGAGGGAACACCACTGAGCCTTTCCTGGCAACCAAGCCTTCTGCCAAGTCTCACAAGAGAGAACCACATGAAACCATGGCACAAGAAGGCAGGCTGTTTCCACAGGAGCCAAGGGGGAGGGCAGCTGAGGCAGTGTGTCTTGTGGGGAGAAGGCTGCTGTACTGACTGGTCTACGTTCAGTCACTGGCTGTCCAGGCCCAAGCTAGTCTCCAGGGCGCCATCGTGAGGGCTGCTGGAGCCCTCTAAGGACGGACGGATGGGTGGACAGACCCACGTCTCTCCCCTCCTCTCCTCTCCCTTCTCTTGCTCCCCGCCCCCCACCTCCAAGTAAGAGGCCAAGATGACTATCACGAGTCCGCAGTGGCTCAGGGCCATGGAATGTGACAGTCAGACACCGCTCCGAGAGGACACAGTGGCAAGAACAAGTGGTATGGAATTTCAGAACCGCATTGCTTCAAGCATTCTGCCCCCTCCCCCGTCCTGGAAGGCTGCTCCGAGGAGCTCTTTTCTGAGGGATGGTGTCTCTCCCTGCACAGGGACCAAGAATGGAGCAGGATGCTGGTGTCCTGGAGAGGCTGGAAGGGAAGCCAGAGGGTTCTGGGAGCCCACGTCCCTTCTCTGACAGAGAAGTGATGCTGTGAACAGTTGTTTGTCCAGAAGACTGAGTGGGTGTTTGTGGTCAGACCCAAGGAACCGAGGGAGGGACGTGTATGCGGTCTGGAAGCCGGCGCCATCGCAGCCTTCCCAAGGGCCTGCGTTGGGCAAGGAGCCGTCCACCGAGTCGAGCATTTTCAGAGAGGTCAAAGCTGAATGTGGCTAACCCTCAACTTACTCCAAGAAACGGATCGACATTATCATCATCAACGCTGAGGAAGCTGAAGAATGAGCGTGCTTAGCACGTCTTCAATGAGAGAGGCAAGCCGAGAACCCAGAGCTTCCTCTCTGAGCCCCTGTGCCACTCTGCGAACCAGGAGACACACAAATCCAGACACGGTGGAGAAGACAAGGCCTGATTTCAGCCCTGCTGAGCCCTGCAGCTCTACTAGGCTTCCAGAAGCTACACAGTAGTCTGTCCAGAGGTCACTCACTGGTGATTCTGAAATCTGAAATTCAAGTCTCAAGTTCCTAGAACCTTCTCACGCCACAGGACTCCCTACACTACTCCGTCCCCTCTTGCTTTGCCGAAGGTTTCGCTCACCACCTCAGTCCCTTGGATTTTGGTTCACCATGGCAGCGGTGATCTCTGGGACCCCGAACAACAAAATCTCACTGTTCTGTACTACTGTCTCCTCATCTGTGAAACAGGAGCCAACCATCCTGACCGACTCCGGAAAGTCGGCCGAAGAAACCACTAGACGTAAATACCGTCCAAGCTCCCCGTGAACCCAGAGAAGCATCGAGAGGGCCGCTTCTTGTCTTCTCTAACCTAAATGGAAGGAAACACAATGGCTCTTTGGAAGACTAAGATTTAAGACAAAAACCAAGGGGCGCCTGGCTGGCTCAGGTCATGATCTCAGGGTCCTGGGATGGCGCCCCGCATCAGGCTCTCTGCTCAGCTGGGAGCCCGCTTCCCGCCCCCCTCCCCCCCTCCCCACCTGCCTCTCTGCCTACTTGTGATGTCTCTCTCTTTCTCTCTCTCTCTCTCTCTCTGTCAAATAAATAAATAAAATCTTTAAGACAAAAACCAAGATGTTGACACTCATACCGCATGAGCTTGCCTCTCTCCTCCAGGCTTCCTGCTCTTTAACCACGGGGAGGAAGGTCAGCAATTACCTCACGCTCGCCGCATGTCAGAGACCCCAACACACCTGTGCCTTCTGGAACCTTCCGAGCTGCTCTGTGGAGCTGATCCCTCTCCCCCTCCCAGACAGGAACACAAAGGCTCAGGTGGGACACACGGTGTGCACAAACCCACTGGGCAGGAGCAGAAAGAAGGACTGAACCAGGGTCATCAGACACCGGTCGGGCTTTGGCTACAATCCCACTCCTGCTGACATAAACCGGCCAGGCAGCACCGACTCACCCAAGAGGGTGTGAGGGGGTGAGCACACACTCCCCTTCTCTCCCTGCCAGATCGTATCTCCCTGAAGCCTTCAGCTCCAGTAACTTCCGGGGCGCTGTTCACACACCCGGCAAGTAGAGCACAGGCCCCGACGGACTCGGGAGGCCTCCGCCAAGCAAGCGTCTTAAGAATCCGTAGGAAGCAGGAGACCTCACCGAGGAGGGTCACGTGTGAGGGGCACAGGTCAGAGCCGGGAGAGAGAGCCGGAGGCCAGCAGGGATCGCCTGCCTTTATCTCTCCTGACGGCTTTGTTCTTCAGACCCCAAAGAACAATAGGCAGTTGTGCTCTGCTCCTCTTGTCTTTCGCACTCCGGGTGTGTATGTGTGTACGTGTGAGTGTGCGTCTTTATCAAAAAACTGTTTTCTATTATATTCACACACGCGGAGGAGAGGTTGGCCAGGCTCAGGAGAGGCAGCACCTGGAGAAGTCCAGCACGTTCCTGAGCTTCCTCTGCTCCCCAGCCATGGAGCGGCAGGCCCAGCCCCGCGCGAGAACATCCAAGGGGAAACTGAGGAAAACTGTGTGAAAAGGCGTGCCGGGAGTGATCGTTTCAGAGCGTGGCCTCGTGTGTGTATCCAGCCTGCCTCGCTCTGTTTTCCTACACCTCGCAGTGCCCAGGCCAGGGGGCGACCCACAGACGCCATCTGTATTGTCCGGCCGACCCAAGAGGAAGAGGCGCAGAAATCGGGCGCGAGTGACCACGCTGCCGCTGTTGCTAGGCAGCACGATTATGTCCATTCCCCGCTGCTTGGCAACCAGCATTTCCCATCACAGACACACACCACCACAGCGGCAGCACAAGGGTCTTGGGCCTTAGAGAGAAAAGGCTGCATTTCAAAGGAGCTTCGAAGTCTGAATGGATCCCCTCAACCTTCCAGAGAGACCCAGACGGCCCCCAGAGCAAATGGCCCCGATTACTCCGACAGCGTACCTCGGGTGCCACTTGAGTTTTACCTGATGGGTGTAGGAATCGACAGAGTGCAGCGACATGCCAGAAAGATGGGGGGAAAGAGCCTGAGTCAGCAAGCTCGGGCTCCGGGAGGAGAAGGCCGCGCTCTCGGCCCCACACCTCTGAAGAATTCATCGGTGGAATCAGCTTTTTCCCAGGATCGGCTGCGTGGCGGGCTGGGATTAAGGAAGAGGGCCAGACACCTTCAACTGGGATGGGTCTTCCTGTGGTCCCCAACCAAATGCCAGCGCAACTTGGCAAGGTTCTCCAAACGGAGCGCAAAAGCATCCTACTCTAACCTCATTGGTCACAATCTGTCAGTTCAACAGCAGCGCCAAAGTCATCAACTTATCGCTCAAATCAAAGGGGGCCCCGCTGTGTAACAGGACTCCCTCAGCCCACCTCCTGCCTTGGGGTGATAAACAGATGCCCCAGATCCCACTGGCAGGTAGTGTCCTAGCAGGCACGGTCCCTTGGCTTCTACTCCACGGTCCCGGCCACTGTAAGACCTGCCCCCATTGCTTTCAGGCTAGACCCACATAAGGCTCCCATAGTTCAGTTTTCCTTTGGTCCAACTTTTTACTATATTAACTTCCCTAATAGCCCCTTTAGGAGAGACCATACAGAGTTCGGCTCTGCCCACCAGGGGAAATGCCTTCTTAATACCTTAAGGGCATGTGCATTCTCCCCCAAGCCTCTCCACAGGATTTTAGAAACTTCCCCAGCATCATTCGGATTCTACTCTGAATTCAGTGAGATCATCCAAAGTGATAACCTCATTGGTATTTCATTTTCTTCCCAGGCCCAGCTGGAGAATTTTTCCCCTCATTAAAATTAACGAGGTCAGTTTCCCAAGCTCAAGATACCGAGCACTCCTGTTGGTGGAGTTTTGTTTCCTAAATTGAGCTACAGTCTCTAAATGCAAAGTTATACTAAGCGTCATTTACTTTATTGCTGCGTAATAAGAAACCAAAATGGAAGTACTAAGCCCTCCTCCTAGCCCGTCCTACACTTCAGCAGCCACAAGCAAACACACACAAGCCACATATCCCCAACTCAGCCCATGGCTTCTCCGCATCCTGGCCACAAAAGGAACCTCACTGCAGCTTATGATCGACAGCAAGGTAGAAAAAAATAAAACTCTGGCCTTGTAAGTGGCCAGGGATCGCACCAAAATTCAAAGAGACGTACCATGTCACCAACTAAGACACAGACTTAAAACTACGTCTCTGGTGGCAGGAAGAGGAGAAAACAAATAAACGTAACGAGCCAATTCCATAAATGAGGTGGAAAGTCACTCTCCCAGGCAACCATAAATACTCGTATCCCACACGTGAGACACAAGCTGGACTCGTGCACCTTGTTCCAGCTGGAATAACACGCTTTCAAGACAGCCTCATAGCAAGCAGCCCAGGCGCGCTCAGACAGAGTCCTGTCCGTCTTCTGCTCGCTCAGCCCAACTTCGTGTGCCCCCTCTTTCTTCCCCTGACCCTGGAGACCTGTAAAACTAAAACTGAACTGTAACAGAGATCAAAACAGGGGGAAAAAAGATGCTGGGGGTTAGGAAGAAAGCCTCAGGGGGTTTCCCACCAGCTAGGCCACCAGATTTGTCCAGGCCCGTGGACCAGGGCCAGGGAAGGGAAGGGAGTGTTCTCAGGGGGCACTGCTGGTTCATCCAAGCCCAATCAGAAAGTGGGGGAGGACCCCGGCCAGCCTCACGTGACCCAGCACTGCCGGCCGGCGTATGGCCAGACAGGGGCTGTGCGCGCCAGCAAGGTGCACTAGGATGTCTTCAGTGAGTGAGCCAGGGAGAGGGGGAGAGGGAGAGGGAGGCAGAGAGAGGGGGAGAGGAGAGAGGGCGAGAGTGGAGGACAGAGAGAGAGAACGAGCAAGGGAGTCTCTCCGAAGCGGCATCCTAACGAACCTTAATAAGTTAATGCAGAAATCCTCCCAAGGAGTCTGGCTATAGGAGACGCTCATCTCTCCTGAATCAAAATCTGTTATGTTGTAATATAATAGATGTAAATTAAAACAGAAAATCTATCATGCCTCTAATATACCCTGATGGCTGAGCGTGTGGCTCCGTCCGAGCAGAGGCACCAGGAGGAAGGTGATATATGGCGAGGCTGGATGGAGGGTGAAAAGCGTGGCGAGGCGCGCGGCGGATCGGCGCAGCCCGCTCACGCTCCTCAGACCCAAGGGCAAGAGACGAATAAATGTTGATTAGTGTTGATTTTGTCCGACAAACGCCTGTCGAGTGACAGTTGGGCTAAGCTGCATTGAAAGAGAACCATTAATCTTGGTCTGGTTTAAGTAGAGTATATTAATTTGTGTCATTTTTACTAAGTCGTACTGAGAAAGGCCTCTTACTGCTTTGCATATGACTGCTTTGGTGGTTCAGCCGGGCCCCCCTCCCCCTGCGCCCCCACTTTCTAAAACAGATACCACGGTGGCAGCAGCAAATTCAAATGACACAGCAGGGAGCAGGGGACTGAGAGCTCCTCTCTTGGATTAAGAAAATAAACTCCCAGGGTGTTGGCATAGCAACAGCATTTCAGATGAACTGCTATATATTCAGTGATTAATAAATTAACATTTTTTACAGTTGTTCCTCCTCTCCTCCCCACCCCCCAGGCGCCCCATACCCCCGCCCCACGCTCACACTTCAACCTTCTCCTCCGTGCATCTCTCGCCTCCTGTAAGGAGACAGAAAGAAGGCCCCGAGTAGGAGCAGCCTGAGAGTTAACTCCTGCCACGGCTGCCATCCCTAAAGACAGACGACATGGCCTCTTGTCACCTGCGAGGCTGGGAAGACGCCGGCAGGAGGCCGTGGGGCCAGCGGGCAGACCCCCATGGACCTGTGTTCATCATGGCGCTCATACCACGGCTCTCTCCAAGACACCGAGGGCAAAGCATCCCCGGCCCCAAACGTGTGGGCCTTTCCAAGTCCTGACAGGCGAGGAAACAATGAAGAGCTACACTTCCTCCCCAAAAACACATCCCCCTGAAACAAAGACATCCTCCCTCAAAGCCACGTCCAAGGCCTTCCTCAAGTGCTACATGACATGAAAGTTTGTGCCTATGGATGGTGGCCATGAACAGGAGGCTGGTGCTTCCCTTCTGAGCTCACAGTCATCCCCCGGTCCTACAACAGATGTGGGCAATGCCTATGGAATTGTGGAGGAAGGGAAGAGCAGATGTCAAGCACAGCCCTGGCCCTTTGGTCCAGGCAGTTCCAACAGTAAGTCAACTTCAAAAAGCGCTCCCTTTTCAGAGCATTCATGAAATCCTATTGTGCTTTGGGAGAAAGGAAGAGGGGAATGGTCAATTTTGTTTTCCACAGCTCTCACTTGTGCCGGTCCTTCAGCATGGCTACCTGGGGGTCCAAGGGGAGCCCCAGCAGGGGTGAACCCAGGCCGGGCCCTGCGGAGGGCCAGCGGCAGTAACCTCAGCCTTCTGGAAACATGTGACCAGGACATCCCTAAAGAAGCCTCCGGCCACATCTCCTAGCAACCTGCAAAGACAGGCTCCAGGAAGCCTAGAGGAGGAAAACCCAGTGAGCAGCCCGGAAACCTCCCAAGCAGAAGGAGGAATAGACCGTTGCATATAAGTTTGCAGGAGACAGAGGGTGAGCATGCCGGGCGGGGGGAGAGGTGGCTTGCATGGTGCTGGCACTCGAGGGAGTTGGGTCACCATTATCAAAGACTGTTCCATAGGGGTTCCTTTCTCAGCAGAATGGGAGGTTAAATTATAGAACCTTCTAGGCAGCTCAACGCCACCTCTGGAGGATGAAGGAAAGAAAGAACAGCAACAAGAACCCAGCGTGAGGCTTAACGTGGGCCGGACGCAGTGTCCAGGGCTTTCCGTATATTAGCCAGGAGGGCGATACCTACCGAAGTAGAAGGCCCCCTTATTCTTCCTATTACTGGACAGCTTAGGATAAGCCACAAAGAGAGTTTAACTAATACATCTAACCCACCTAACACAAAAGGCAGAGCTGTGATTCGAACCCTGGCAGTCAGAGCCCAGAGTCCACGTGCCGAACCACCGTACGGCGATGCGGCAATCCATTCTACCACATCCAAGCAAATGACCCGCACCAAGACCCCTGAATGATAGCACAATGGCCCCGACAAGACAAACTCCAGAAACAGATCATGAGGGGATTCCAGTCTAAGGAGGGAGCGAGAAGACACCACCCAAAACAAGCCCCTCCCCCACCACCCAAAACAAGCCCCTCCCCCACCACCCAAAACAAGCCCCTCCCCCCAAAGTCAGCCGAAGTCATTCGGTTGCGGACATTCCAACAGGAAGTGTAGTGACGTAGACAGGACATCAGGAAAACGGGACTGTGGGCTTCAGCTTGGACAAAGGTCTCTTCCAGATCTTAACCCCACATGAGCAGGTTCAGCACCACAAGATCCATTTCCCACTTCGTACGTCATCCCCGGAGTCACCCTCATCACACCCTTCTGGGCCTCCTTTCCTGCCTTTCTACCACCATCAAGCTCGTGGAGGGCACCTGTGAGATCGTGGCTCTATCTTCTGCAGACCGTACACACTGTGGGCGTCCACGGTGCCATGGCACTGATTCTTCTCCGTCTACTGATCCTTAAAAAGGCCTCGTTTTTAGAGTGTTGGGTTAGAAAAGAAGAGACTAAGAAAAACCCAAACAACGTCAACAACAAAACACAAGCACAGGGTTTGAGCAGCGCTGACTCCACAGTATACCTAGGATTCCTGAAATTATTCACAGATTCTGAAAATCTGCTCACCCGAGGTCAGAGATGTGGGCTCTCCTCCCACTGCCATGTCCAACAGGAGGAGACGACACAGAGACGCTGAGGACAGGTGCTCAGCAGGACTCAGGACCTGAACTCAGAGCCTGACTTCCTCCTCCCCTCCCTCTGAAATCAGAAGATCTGAATAGTCTGATTTTTTTTTTAAAGGTTTTATTTATGTATTTGACAGACAGAGATCACAAGTTGGCAGAGAGGCAGGCAGAGAGAGAGAGAAGGAAGCGGGCTCCCCACTGAGCAGAGAGCCCGATGCGGGGCTCGATCCCAGGACCCTGAGATCACGAACAGAGCCGAAGGCAGAGGCTCAACCCACTGAGCCACCCAGGTGCCCCTGAATAGTCTGATTTTAATTCCTTGGGAGAACGGGCAGCACCCCAAGGCAGGGTGGGGGTGGGGAGCAGAATGGAGATGCGGGGGTGGGCGGGGAGCTGCAGCAGAGACTGGAAGGGACTCCAGGACAAGCTCCAGGACAGCCGCGTCAGTGAGGGGCTGGGAAGGCCACGAAGGCCACAGCTGTGGCAAGGCCCCCAGGGTTCAGGGCAGGAGGCGATCAGGTCAGCCCCAAGTAACCACGATGATCACATAACAATATTAGTATTTGCGCAGAGAGGGGTGGTGTGAAGGGAATCACATTAAATCCAAGAGGACTCAGATAAAATGACGCCAAGGGTCAGGCGGAATCTAACAACAGCCTGTGATTTGTGGCCGGCGCTGATTGGCCTCTCTCCGGCTGACGGACCGTCAAGGGGACGGTGCTGTTGGGCACGGCTCAGGCCCGGCTCGCCAAAACAAGCAAGTCACAGCACCTCGCGCCCAGGCCCCAGCTGGGCTGCAGCTTCCAGAACACCACGTCGTGACACTCAAAGGCGATGGACGCAGCTTCCAGGACCTTGATTTGTAGGATTTCCCTTCCTATGCTGCAAAAGCTGATTTATCTTCGCTGTTTCCCATGCATATTAATTGCTTTCCTCTTGTTTGTTTAAAGTATATCTGATGCAAGTGTCTGTCTACAAAAACAGTATGTCTTGTTTATATATTATCTATTGTGGATTGTAAACAGTAATGGCAGGGACTGTCTTTTCTCTCTCACACTTGTAAATATGCCCAGAGGCTACGCGGCTTCTCCAATAAGTAAAATAAATAATGAATTAAGTAAGTGGACCTGTCACTCTCTGCGTGCATTATTTATGTTTTGGACCTTATCTCCTCAAAAGGGTCAACATAAAGTGATAGCTTTTACTCTCCTCCTTTCCTTAATTTTTTGTCCCCCTCCTGCAAGCCCCATGATTTTATTAGCCGAATCGGAGAGCTACGTTTTCTGGCTTCTCTGCGTTGTTTGCATCCAAAGACATTTAAGTTTGTTCAAAAAGCACGCTGAACTCTGTCACCCAAAAATGGTCTCTCCCCGTGGGTTCACGAAACTGCTTGTTTTATTTTAACCAGAACTTTCATCTAGCACCTAAGGCTTTTAAAGGGTGTCTTAAACACACACGCGCGCGCACACACACACACACACACACACACTCTAATAAACGAGACAACAGTTATGGACATTACCCAGCAAGAGAAGGAATAAGCAACATTCAGCGTTACTGAGGTTAATCTCCTGCTCCCTCCTCTCTCAGCCTGCCACCCCCAACCTCTGCCAGGTCCCCAGACCTGCTATTTCATAATCCACTCTGTCAGTGACATCATACCACCTGGAAACCTGCTGGAGGCGACAAAGGTACCTTCAGAGTAAGATGAGATTTGCTGACTCTCACGCTTTTGCATGATGATGCCAAACACTTGTCATTCTTATTTTATTATGAGTTGTGGAGGAAAGAATTAAGCCCATTATTTAAAAAAAAAAAAAAAAAAAAAGGTCCAAAGATTGCACAAGAGAGTCAGTCATTGCCAAGTACCTTGTGAGAGCAAAATGATTCACGGGAAAGAATGTGGGTCTTGAAATCTGAGAAACCTGAGTTTTATCACACACCAGTTATGGCAGGCTGGGCGGTTGATTTCCTCTCTCTCGGGCTCAGTTTCCTTATCTGTCAAGTGGGAACAGTAACTCTTTCAAGGTCACTCAGTGGACTTTACATAGATCATCTCATTTTACCTGCTCTGTAGGAGCCCAGTGATTATAAGCTTTCGCTTCTCCCTCGTAGCTGAGAAACAGAAAAGTAGTATGAAGTGGAGTATCACAGTGTTTCCCCATTGGTAGATGGATTATGGCGAATTGCTAATTGCCACAGGCAGGTTATATATGAAAACAGGACACACACTCAAGAAAAGTGTGAGCCACACTGCATCACACCTACAAGCTGGAAAGTCCACAGGAAGATCTAAAACAGAGCACGGCCTACCTAAAATGCCACATTCCCTAGGCATGTAAAATACCTCTCTTGGACTTAAGAAACTCGGAAAAGGAAAACGCATTCAGTCTTTTTTTTTTCATGTCACCCAAGTACAGACTACCCCGTCTCTCCTTCTATGGCCATGCCAAAAACGTCTCAGATCGGAATTCTTGTCCCTAATAAAAATCACTCAGGTCAGCTACATGATCCTCCACCAGCATCCTGTCACTGATCACAAGCACTAGTTTTTTGAATGACCTTGTAAAATGACATTGGGAAAAATTTTACATTGTTCTAGGGCTGCTCTATTCACCTTCCTAAACACGTGCTTTTAGTGATGGCACTTCTCATATCATCTGTGATTTTCTGGCACACTCCTTCACACCATGTTTCAAAAAAGAAGCAGTCAAAATATTGCCCATATAAAATCCATAAATATATGTAGCACACACGCAAGCATTCCAAACGTGGCTGAGATAAGAGAGCACAGGAACCTCCTACCTTTCTTCCAAGTATTGGCAAACCAACCTTCCAGCTGAAGAAAGAATTGAGAAATTTGTGTGTGGCGGGGAAGTGGGGGAGGGGGTAGAGCCTTATCGCCTGTCAATTTTTGCCAAACCACCTCACCATTCACTACAGCTATATCCATGCTTCACAAAAATACAGAGGTGGCTTCATGGGAAGTTGACCTGATAATAAAACCTTTTGAGTGATTTCTGGTATAAAGAGTCAACTAAACGTGGCAAGGCTGACCTCCAGCCGGGGGCTTGGACATGGGGATTTGTATCTGCTCGGCACCATCAAAGACGGGGTGACCTCAGCAAGCCACATGCCAGTTTGTGTCTCAGTTTCTCTCAAAGTAATTGCACACAATTCGATCACTCAATTCTATGACCCCTGCAATAGTCCACATAGAGACAAGAAGGAAAGTCCACTGGAAAGGAAAAACCTGAGGGACACAGAGAGACCTAAAAAATGCATATGGTAATCCGCAGAAACTGGGCTATGAGGGAAATCCAGAAGGGGTTTCAACGTGTGGAGGGCTCTCCTCTCTGGTCACAGCGCTCACGATGGTGGCCAGACACATACACAACTCCGAATTTCCCTCGAAGTGCTTAACGTCTTTCCATTTTCAATTCCAATTTTTTTCTTTTCTTTCTTTCAAGTTTCAGATCCTGAGTGTCCGCCTCCTCACATCCCTTGGAGGACAGCACCGAGGGTCCCGGGGGATAATTATGCAGGGACAACCACAGCGGTCCGATACACCGAACTGTGGGCATAAAAGAGAACAAAGGGCCACCGATGACCAGGCTGAGGGCCCCAGCCCCGGCCCCGGCTGAGCGTCTGAGGTCAGCCCAGACAAGCACTGGCTTCGAGAATGTTGCATGAAGATGTCATTCCACACCACCCTCAGCAGCGATGGAACTGTTGCCATGGCAACAAAGGTACTTGAGAGGGACATGAGCAAAGAGAGACTTAAAAAGAAAAAGACAATATGTGGCCTAAACAAAAATATGTGGCGGTGTAAGGGGTGTTGTAAAGCCTTTATTGCCACTTGTTAAGGAAGACCTGGATAGCTCACTCGTGAGTAATAAGGCGGTCAACCCAAACTAAGGCACTAAAAATTTTACAGCACCCCACATATCATATATATCTAGATGGATGGAGAAATGGAGAGATACATACATAAAGGGTCGCCGCAGATTCGCTCACAGACAGACAAGCAAAGGTTGCCACTGATTCTGCCAATGCCTTCTTCTAATAGAGTTGTTAGATTTACCAATATCCTTAATTTATCGGCTCTCAAATTCCACGTCCCGTCAATTCAGTTCTTAAAAGGTTCAGAAAGCTCAGCTGCGGTGAGAACAGTGGTGGTTTCCCAGGGAGTGTGGACCAGCCAGGTGCGGAAGCCTGGGATTCCCGGTTCTGGTGGTGACTCCAGAGCTAATTTATTATTTCACACTTGGATTAAATGCTCCCTGCCGCCACGGGAGACTCTCAAGGTGACTGTTGGGGCTTTGAAGAGCGAGGACCACGGCAGCCTGGCGCAGGAGCTGAGAGACGGCCATGGTACACGTCTGCATCCCCTTACCTTACCCCCAAAAGAGGCTCTGGGACTATCAGTTCTAAATTTAGGGACAGACTCATCAGAAAAGGACAGGCTCGAAGACTGTGCAAATTCAGGCAGACTTGGAGTAAGCCACCTCAGACCTTCTGAAACATTTTTGTACAGTAACAACTTTTTTAAAAATTTCCCCTATTAAAAAAAATTTTAAAAATAAAAAATTTTTTAAAAGGGGGGGGCGCCTGGGTGTCTCAGTGGGTTGAGCCGCTGCCTTTGGTTTGGGTCATGATCTCAGGGTCCTGAGATCGATTCCCACATCAGGCTCTCTGCTCGGTGGGGAGCCTGCTTCCTCCTCTCTCTCTCTCTCTCTGCCTGCCTCTCTGCCTACTTGTCATCTCTCTCTGTCAAATAGATAAATAAAATATTAAAAAAAAATTTTCCTCCAAATTTAGGTTCTACAGGCTTGCTCAAAGTGAGGTACACAGAACCCCGGGCGGAATCCGCCCCACGCTGGGCTGAGAATGCATGGCCCCCCAAAGCAGGTGTTGAATGGCTTTTCTCCATCATCTGACTCTAAAACAGGTACAGAAAGATGCTTCCTGGGGGCCCACGCTCTATTTCCTGCAACTCCCACGTGCCAGGCTCAAACATACAGACATGGCAAGAAACCGGCGAGGGCCAGCTCTGTGGCCTGATGGTGCCCCCTCTCAGAACTTCCCAGTGATTGGGGTGGGGGGTGTAAGTGTGAATGGGTAAACAACAGTATGTGGATGAAAGTGCTCCAAGCTCTTCGGAGAGGAAGTATTGGTATTATTATTATTTCTACTAAGCCATTTCTGAGGCCCCGATGTGGATGCCTGCCTCCTGCCTGCTGAAGATGGCGTGGGGCCCCTCCCCCAACAAAAGGCCACAGTCGGTCCCTTCTGCATCTCAGAAAACATGAACAAGTGCTTCACCTCCCCCCCAGCATCTGGTCCATCACACTGCCTATCTCTTGAGACTTTCTTCAAGTGGATCACTATTTCCTTTCCCTGCTAATCTGACCCTCCTGCTCTGGAGGCTGAGGGTCCATTCTTGAGCCGTCACGGCTCCCGCGTCCACCAGGTGCGCACCCACGGCCAAGGTGAGCCCCGTCCCCTACCGTGCTCACTGAAGCAGGAGGCAACTCTCGCTGAACCGAGCACACAGAAGCTGCAGGGGACGGGATGATCGGGCCAAGCAACCGCCAACCACACATCCCCAAATCGATGGGACATTTAGAATCATGGAAATCCGACGGCGTCCATTTCGTGAGGCATTAAGCGCACCAAGGGACTGCAATAAAGTTCCAGCTGCGAAAAGGATCTGGAAGTTAAACTTCCTTCTTTAAAAATACTAGCAAATAGTTCGTTTTTCCTTTAGGGTGGGGGAAAGACATTTTTAATTAGGTGAGGACAAGGACAAACGCTCCAAGAGCATTTTGCTGAAGTTATAAGTGCTTCCGAAACCCCTCTTGTCAGAGCATGAGTAACACAAGATTTAAGATGCCCAATTAATTTTTTCCAGCCACCAGCCAAAAGTAGATGCAGGAGGAGGTTAAAAGCTAAGTGTTTAATTAATATTAAATTTATAAGATTCTCTATCACTGAAAGCATTGTAAAATTGAAAAAGCAGTTAATTTTACGGTTGCTGTGTATTCCTCTGCTTTGATCTTTGATCTATGATATAAAATCACCAACTGTAAAGATTCGCCAGCTTTATTATACCTGTTTAATGGTAAGAAGGAAGAAAGAGAGGAGGAACCTAAAGACATGAGTGGGAGTGGGGCCCTGAAGCTGGTCATTAGCGTTGATCAGGAAACACTAAACGTGGAAAAACGCAGGCAACAGTCTTTGATCAACCCCCATGTGGAGAGGAGGCAAGCTCAGCTCATCCATTCTGAGCCTCACTTCTCTGGAGTAGGAAGACCAGCAAACAACAGTTGGCCATCCCTGACTTAAGACAAGACACTGAAGAAGAAAAGATCAGGTGGTGTTCGGGGAAGAATGTCCTGAAACAGAGTTGCCAAGGCTTCAATCATTCATTGGGAGAGGCCACAACCCTGCCTTCCCTACAGAAAGAAATTCTGAAATTAGACAAGTGTATGTCTGCGGTGTCTGTCTCAAGCACTCTGTGTACTCACTTGTTCTACCAAGGGGTCCATCTAGTCCCTCCCATGTAGAAAGCCAGGCCTGGACAAGGAGTGCTCAGCCAGGGCAACGAGTCCTCCTTTAACCGACGGCATTTGCAAAAAAAAAAGACCTGTGGATCAAGAACAGTGGGACAAGAATCGGGGAGGGGAGTGGGGAGGAGGATCCGCCATTAGAAGTATTACCATCCTGAGCCTGGTTTTCCCAAGGTTTCAAAATACCCTATTTCTGCCAGTCAAGACAGATGTTTGGTCCCTCTACACCAGACCACGTCAGGAATGTCTGAAGTTAAAAGGGGAGAAGGGAACAGATGCCCCTCAAATACACTGAACATCTAGCCTATAAGAACAAAGAATTGCCTTCACCTCCTTCTGGCCCAAGATGGCAGGGGTTGGGGGGTGAGCATGGGGTGACAGGGTCTGGGGAGAACCAGGGCTGGGAGGTGGATGTAAAGAGAGCATCCCCTGCCTCCCAGAACTTTGTATCTTGTTCCCCAAAAAGAACAATAGGGGCATTTCCAACTCCTGGCCTCCTTCAGTTCTGTCTCAGACCCAGAGACAAAGACCTATTATGCAGAATAGATTTTACAGAAAGGCAGAAGTGGGGGGGGGGGGATAATTCATGTGAGGTGTTTTTCTTTTTTTCTTTTTTTTTTTTTTTAAATCCCATCAGGGATCTCATTATAATTTCATTATTAGTAGAAAAACCAAATAAGTGGCAAGAAAAAGAATCTCAACTTAATATTAACACACACACACACACACACACACACACACACACACACACAAAGATGAAAGATCTTCTGAGCTTCAAAGCAGCTGCTAATTTTCCCGGCTTCAAACGACTCAGTGAGAAAGATACTGATAATGAATGTGCCTTTTCCACTGGCTCACTTATAAACTTTTTTCCTTTCTGTCTCCCACCCCAAAATTTGCTCTCATTTTAACTAGAAACAAATATCAGGCATAATAACAGAATTCTGGGTTCATACACAATCTCCTATCTGTGTTCTATCAAAAAAAAAAAAAAAAGTAGGGTACATCAAGAAGGCAGAAGTGTGATATGGTGCTCATCTCAAAGAAGTAGATATTGACAAAGAGTAGTTTTATGGTTAACTGTATCGAGGTTTAAGGGTCAAACTGGGAACCCCAGCTTCCCAAGCTTCAAGGCAGGGGAGAGTCAAGGGAGAGAAGAAAACCAGAAAAAAAGAGCCCAAGTCTCCCAGAACACCAACACCACAGCATTTTTTACCTACTGCATTCAAAAAAGGCCTTCCAGGGAGGCCCATCTTGGCACATGTCAAAAAAAAACGCAAGTGACACCCCTTACAAGGCAGGTTCCCGCACCAGCAAGCCTGTATCGGGTCCACAACTATGGGAAGTGCCGAAATGGAGATGAAACATGAGAAGGCACGAGGGCATAATTTAGTAAGTGGAGTGCTATTGTTCCTTCTTTCTTTGAAAATCAATCCTTTAAGCAGCACCTGGGTGGCTCAGTTGGTTAGGCATCTGCCTTCAGCTCAGGTCATGATGTCAGGGTCCTAGGACAGAGCCTGGCGCTGGGCTCCCTGCCCAGCAGGGAGCCTGCATCTCTCTGTCCCTCTGCCCTCCCCCAATATGTGCTCGCTCTCTCTCTCTCTCTCATTCTCTCTCTCTCTTTCAAATAAATAAATAAATAAATAAACCCTTTAAAATCAATCCTTGCAGGTAGCACAGAAAAAAGCAAAGGAAGACAGTCTTGAGAACTATTTTCAGTACCACCGTGGGAGGCCATTCTCTTCCCAAGCCCGTGGCCCGGTACCAAACCAGAGAGGACCATATGATGAAGCTTGAACCAGTCAATAAAGGAAAAGCACTTAAAACCCTGCCTGACACAGATGTAGTTCCCGAACGAAAAATCTACACCCTTCCACGTTCCTTAATGGTGAGGAGGGCCATATTGCTTTGGGAAGAACAAGGAAACACTACTAATATACCTCATTGCCGATAAGCTGATAAAATACATTTCAGGAGGAGGAAGCCATTGTGCAGAACGCTAACTTTTTCTATGTAACTTTCTTAACCCATCAAGAGGCTACAAACTTCAGACACATTCGCACTGAACAGATGTTTCTGAAAGCTTTCCCGGGTGGCTAACTGGGATACAGCAAGCCTACTTCTGGGCATTTTAATCCTAGACAAAAATAAAAGAGGGCAAGGTTCCAGAACTTAAGTTCCCAGAAGCTGGTGACACTTGTATACTGCGGTGCTCAAGGCTGTACATGGTGGGTGGGTCAGGGTACAACAGGTCCTTCCAACAAAGGGAGATTTCTTACCCTATGGAAATACACCCCTAAATTTTTAATAACAGTCACAGTAGAAACAGACAATAGGGCTAGGCAGGGTTCTTCAACCTTTGTGACTGTATAGTCTCCTTTTTTAGCATTAAAAGATTGTAAGGACCTTAGGGTGCCTGGATGGCTCTGTCAGTTGAGCGTTCCACTCTTGGCTTTGGCTCAAGTTCTGATCTCAAGGTCGTGGGATCAAGCCCCGAGTTGGACTCCATGCTCTGCATGGATTCTGTTTGTCCCTGACCCTCTCTGTCTCTTCCTGCTCTCATTCTCTCTCATAAGTAAATAAATACAATCTTTAAAGAATTTTAAGGACCTCTACAAGACAGTTAGCATATTTTTAGCTTCTACAGATGTAGAAAGATACACAGCGACAAAAAGCCAATAGAAACTTAAAATTGCTTTTTTCAATGAATGTGCATTTTATTAACCACAACAGCATCTCGTACACTCAGTGAAGTTTAGTAGGCATATCTCTCTGTGTGTGTGTTCATGACATTATTCTGTTGATTGACATGGATTTCCCAAACCTTTTCAACAACTATATGGCTCCCCCAGGGTCCACAACCCACAAATTGGGAATCACTGTCACAGGGGAAGGGAAGAGTCCCGCTGAGAAATACACACCTCAAACCAATTCTTTCACTGAGAGAAAATGACATTCAAACAGCTGAATGATTTTACCCACACGGCCCTTGTTTTACTCCTTCCAACACTATCAAAATGTTGACGGACACAATACAGATAATTTCCCAGTTTACATGGTCTTGATTGTTGGTTTATTACACAATAAAATTTCTCTTTGGCAGGAGACCTCATCTTCTATCTCCTGTGTATACATCTCCTGTTACAAATGGCAAGGAAGGATACTGTGGAGAGTAACCAAATCGAAGGAACATTTCTAACAAAGATACAAGGGTATGATCAATGACAACAGTAGCGACCGCTTAAAAACATCAGTCACTCATTCTCTGGACACGCTCAGCCTTGTGGTTTTAGGGCAGCGGAAAGCTGGTAGAAAGGCAACAGCACCCATCACAAGGAAGGACCCCTAGTAAACAGACCCCCGGGGACACCCCTCCTCCCTCTCGCTCCCCGCAGGATTTCCACTTCTCCATTCTCGGCTCCTGTAGTCGGAGGCCACATTCAACTGGATTTGTCAAGCCCCCTTTTAACAACTTGTTGTCACAGTCCATTACCAAATTGCATATAGTTATATATTCCACTAATTAGGCTTCTAAAATATCATTAACATGTCTCTTGATCATTAGCATAACGTATGAGGCGTCCTCGTTAGGCACGACTCGAGTTTGTTAACGTGGTAATGAAAGGCACAAGGCAGGCTCGGCAGGAACCAAGAAACACGGAGAGGTGGGGACCATCCAGGCCCGGATGCCAAGCCACGAAGATACAGACAGAGACACAGACAGACAAAGGCCAAGGGGGAAGATATGAAGTGTGAGGAAGATGGACGGAGAGAAACACACCCAAAAGCAAGCGTCGGGAAGCCTAATGGCTTTGGCATTTCCGTGGCTGTTCGTTCCGGCCTCAGGGGAACACCCAATGCACCGTTTTTGAGGGGACTGAAACCTGGCAAGGCTCTTAACTCGCCAAAGCAGAAGAAGCTTTCAAAATTTCCCAGACAAGGAACAAAAGTACAGAAGTCTCTTCCTCTCTTCTGACCTCACGCATGGTTGCACACGGGAGTGTCCAGGCTCCTGAATTCCTACCCCACCTCCTCCCCAGTCGTGGTTATGGAAAAAACTGCAGGCGGTCTATTAGAATTACCTGGGGGCGACATTTTTCTATTGCTCACCAGGTCCTTTATTAACACACGGCTAGATG
Source organism: Mustela erminea (assembly GCF_009829155.1). Classification (NCBI taxonomy): domain Eukaryota; kingdom Metazoa; phylum Chordata; class Mammalia; order Carnivora; family Mustelidae; genus Mustela; species Mustela erminea. The sequence continues at coordinate 62,623,141 of NC_045630.1, forward strand.
TCTCTGTCTATCTGCACCCACTGCGTTAGTGATGATCATCTTATGCATAATGGGGCAGGTCCTACTTCCAGAGATTACAGACAGGCTAAGGGCAGAAAAAAGAAGGAAGAAGGGCATTATTTACAAAACGGCAACGGGGTGTGTGCATGGTAAGCGTGTGTCCACGCATGTGTCAGTGTACACCAGCAGCGTGTCCAGACATGCAACGTTATCTTCAACAGTCGGTTGAAACTGGCTTTTGGATTTCATGCAAATGTTTCTCCATGGGGGCAAGAAGAGAATAAGATATTTGGTGTAGGATGGTGGCAAGCATCTGACGGGTAGGAATTTGGAGAAACGAGGAGATGACATGAGAGCATGTGCAAATCGAGTGCCTAAGTCACCCTGGATTGGACACAGCTGGTCCAAGTGAGCTGTACTTAGGTCACAGGCTGAGGACACAGGAGAGGAGGCTCCAAGCCACCAGGAACCCCTCACTCCTCTCCTCACTGCTATAGAAGGAGATCACCGAGAACCTGGGATTCTGAAAGGTCCTCTAGCCTTGCAGCACACAAGACTCTCCCTGTGCTGACTTTTGTGGGTCTGCAATGTCATAAAGATCATCTGGAAGCATCCAAAGCATTTCCATGGTGTGGCACAGAGAGAAGTGTCCCCAGTGGCTTCCCCAGAAAGGCTGGGGACAGAAATCGAGATTCTGGCAATCCGAAGTTGGGGGAGGGGTTGCTTGTTTTTTTTTTTTTTTTAAAGATTTATTTATTTATTTATTTGAGAGGAACTGTGCATGCAGGGGGAGAGGCAGAGGGAGAGGGCAAGAGAGAATCCTCAAGCAGACTCCCCGCTGAGTGCAGAGCCTGCTTGACTGGAGACTCGATCACAAGACCCTGAGATCAACAGCTGAGCCGAAGTCAAGACAGCCGCTTAATGGATGGAGCCACCCAGGGGCCCCTAGCAACCCCAAGTATTAAACCAGCTCCTTCCAATATGATGCTTCTCCTCTGCGGTGGTCATGCTCAGCCCCGCCTTGTCTCCAGAGGCCACACTCCAGTAAGAGTCACAAGCATTAAGGCCACGGCCCAGCAGAAAAAGGGGCGGAGTCAGCCTTGATGGCACCTCAATGGAAGCTTCTCCCGCAGTGTCTAGCTCCAATGACACTTGATACACTGATACCTGAATCCTAGAAGTGTATCAATCATCCCATGACCTGGTATGTCTATGCAACCGGGGCTCACTCATACGGAGGAAGAATTGGTTAGTTGCTTTCATAGACTGGATTTGGTATGAATGATGAGGCCTTTTTCTTTGATCCAAATGTCTCATCCTTAAAGAAGATGGAAATAAAATAGCAGAAAATATCTATCCAAATGCCTATTCAAGCATTCTATGGGCAGACACAGACAAATCAATCCCCTCTGAGCTCTGAATGTAATTCTTGCATTCTAGAAACACAGAACCCTTTTAGGATAGGCCCGTCCATCCATCTTTTTCTCAATGGAGTTGTTGAGAGACCCCCATCCCACTGGCCAAACAGGCACCTGGGATGAGAATGATTCTTAATTATGTCCAAAAAGAGGGACTGTGCACCAAGAGGGATGGCCAAAATTCATGATTACTTCCATCCAGAAGTCCTTTGTGGCTTATGGAATGGGCACCTAAGCCAGTCCAGGACGGCACAGCCACTGACCTATAACAGCCCACTACTGGGTAGTGAACCAGTAGGCACCCAAGGCCCAGTGCCAAACAGCTCCCCAGGCAATCCTTTGTACTGCTTTTCCAAGTTCTTACAGCCAGACAAACGTCCATAACAGCTTCTGAGAACCTAATTCTCCCCCTCCAAATAGAAGAGAAAAGGAAGGCAAAATATAAAGACAGGAGAAAGAGAAGGACCGGTATTTTGGGCGGGGGGATGGGTGAGGGGGCTAAAGAAAAAAAGAAATGAATGGAAAAGAAAAAATGTCTTTGGCTTTCCTCCCAAAACCTGAATTCAATCGTTACAAATCCAGCCATACACTGAATCACCTCCTCTGCATCAGACCTGGTTTTAGGCTATGGGGATAGAGTTGTGGGCAAATTCCTCCTTCATCTCATGGGTTGGGGAGCCGGGGAGGGGAAAGAAAGAATTCACACACTCGTACACACAGACACGCACACGCACAGAACCTAAAAAGAACCGAAGATGATAAGGGTTATTTTTGAAAATATGAGATGTTATTGTTCGCACGCATAAAATTATTAGAATTAGCATGAATGACGCTAATAGAGCCTCCAAAGAAGGACTCATGACTCTTGCTTTAATAAAAAAATAAAATAAATCTGCACCTTGGATCTATACGAGTATATTCAAAGTATCTAAATACAAATGTTTCTCTAGAGTAGTTTATGCTTTTCTATAAAAATCAGCTTAGATGTCTACAGGACTCATTTCATGGGCCGACCTCACCAATAAAACAAAAGTAAACTTTTGTTTACTATAATAATGATCACAAACTCAAAATCGGGAAAATCAGACTTGGTGACACCTGACCACAGACAAAAAAAAAAAAAAAAAAAAAGAGGTCTCCAGCCCTCTTAATGCCGGAAACTGATGTAAAGAAGAAGCCTCCTTCTTTCCACCTTCACGGCTCTGCCAGGTGCTCCCCGGAGGTGCTCCTCCCCCACCGCGTCCTGCTCTCCAAAAATCATGAATGAATACACAAAACTGACTATCATCACCTTGCAGCAACTGAACGGTGGACACAGTGGTCCAAAAAGCCACAGCTCCCCAGAGCCTTCCAGAGCCCTCCCACACACATGCACCAGGACTTCTCTAGAAAGCATCCCGAATCCACCTCTGCATCCAAAGCAGGAGTAGTTTTTTAACCTGAAAAAACGACAAGATCCAGAGCCTGTCTTTCAGGGACTGCTTAGCTTCCCGAAATTCCAGGGGAAAAAAAGCACAGGTGTATGGAAGTTTATTTTCTGGGGAGACGGCTATAGTTTTCATCAGACTATACAGGGAGGGACACATGACCCAGAAGAGGCAGCCCGCTCCTGCCAACGAGGGGCATATTTAAGGCTGTACACGAAGGTTAAGATCACGTAGGAGTTAACATTTCAAAGGGTGAGGAAGAAGGGATCCTGCGCCATCTCCAAGCCAGCTGGTCCTTCAGGTCATTTTCTCCCCCCGCTCCGGGGAGCCCTCCCCCACCAACCCCCCACCCACAGCCCCTTAACTGAATTATCCAGTAAGCCTCTGCTTGAAAGATATTGTAAATAGCTCCAACAGAGTGCACTTTGGGGCAGCTTCCAATTAGCCTTCGCTTCGCTCCTTTTTTTCCCTGCCAAGTCTGTGCAGTGAGTATCCAACACCCCGCCCTCCGCTTGGCTCCGAGTTTAGGGGCAGGGAGGAGACAAGTGTGTGATCAAGCTGGTGGATGTCAGCTCCAAGGTGTACAGATGTCCCACCTGAACGCTGAAGGGGGGGGATTAGAAGTGTTTTCAAAAGGGGTGTGCCTGGTGGTGTGGTGGCAGAGGGAGCTGGTTTCCTGCGAGTTTCCTTCTTTTGTTTCTCTCTCTTTGGCCTCACCCTAACTTTCCCTGCTGCCACTTAATTATCTATGATCATTTTACCCTTTTCTCTGCTCACTGGCTGATTATCTCCCCACTTCATTTGAATCCCAGTGGAGATACATCCGAGCTAAAAACAAAGCTGATGGCCAATTAAAAGGTAAGTGCCTTATGTTAAAAGCCAGAACATTATACTTCAATATTCATAATTAGGTAGCTTTTGAATGACTGAAGAACAATGCATGTCCATATATGGGGCTAATCAGGGCACCTATATTTTGCAATCCAAATCAGCCAGCGTCTATTTAACTGATTGCTGGGGATTACTTGCTTCCTTATTGGCTGGCTGAGAGCCTCAGTACTTCATAAATATTAGAGATGTAAAAGACCATGGAGTTCCTAATGTGTTTATTTCAGTATAATGAATTTTTCAGGCAAGTGATAGGATTACTGAAGCAGAGCTTGGCAAAAAAAGGAAAAGAAAAAAGAGGGAAAAAAAAAACACCCCTACTGATTTTGGCTGCTCGACTATCCTCCGGAAGGAGCATCTAAATATTACCGAAGACTATAGCATAAAGATTATTCTTTTGGATTAAATTTTTTAAAGTAGAATAAAATAAAATTTACCTTCGACTTTCATTTATTTTCCAAATTATCAGAACCCCAAAGGTGCCCGAGAAGTTGGAAAAAGCTAAACAGAAATAAAGGAAAAAGTAAGCCAAAAAGGAGGCGCTCATCATCGAAGGGATGCAAGTGTACCACAGCGTCTCCCGGAGAAACCTGGGGGCCGGTGGGGACCGTCTGGAGTCCGTCCAGTGTGATTACTCTCCAGGTAGAAAGTCAACTTAGAATTCGCTCCTAGAACTTTTAAATGATGCTTTCAGGTGATTACTTACAAGGCAGCGAATTTGGGGAGGGTAACAGGGTGAGAAGAGGTTGCTCTGTCCTACCCAGGGCATTAAGATAACCTCATTTTCCAAACTGAGAGCAACAGCAGGCCAAAGAAAGGCTCACGGCCACCAAGCAAACCCTTCCTAGAAACAAACACTAAAATCTCTACTCCCTGCAAATGCTCTGTCCACTGGGAGGCAGCATAGGCTGTTGGAAAGAAAAATGGGCCAGAGCCCCGAGATCTGGGTTCTAGTTTGTGCTGTGTCACTGACTTGGGGTGTGGGCTGGGCCAGCAACAGAATCCTAGCTACAAAATTAGGACAAAAAGAAAAGAAAATGAGACCAAAGTTATGGAAGTCCTTGGGAGGTAAAGGTATACCGGCTGAAGGGAAACTCACACCCGTAGAAGTTTGGGGAACCTGGAAACTGGTCCTTTCTAGCTGCTTTTATTGTAGAAACACAGCATTGCTACAGGGATTTAAAATAAAGAGAAAAGAACAAACGTACTTTAAGGCAGCATTTGCTAAAGTGTGTTTCTAAGAATCCTAGTCCAGGGAGAAGGTCCTTAGGTCAAATAAATTCTCCAAAGGCAAGTACTACCCGCCCCCCCCCCCCAACACACACACAGCCAACCCGGGAGATTTACAACGCCCATTAACATATTAAAGCTCCAAGAAGCCCAGTCTTTAAAAGAAAGCTCTTTTTTAACTCACTCCGTCCCAAACTTACTTGAGTGGGCAACCTTTCCTCACACGCAAACACTGAAACAAACAACAGCTCCAGAGAACACACTATCAAATGCTATTGTAAGCTTACCTCATCCCCAGTTGGAGAGACACCATTACTGAACCACCATCCATGGTCTTGGGTGGCTGATCAATTGCTGTGCTTGGTTTTATCCACAATGCCCCCTTATTCTCTCTGATCAACAAAATGCATTTGTGAGACAGCTGGCCAAGGTGAAAGGTTAATTCTATGGCCATGAAACTCAGCCCAGCTAAGAGACTCATAGGAGGGCTGAACCTTGTCACCTTGGCCCCATTAGCTCTAACCAACGGAGCTGACTAGCCCCAGACATTAGCCTTGGTTATAATCTCTAAGGGAAATAAAAATGGAAAGGCACCAAGACAGGGCCGAGGGGCTTTAGTGTTTAAACCCCAGAATTTTTTTTAAAGAATATTTGAGATGAAGGTATGCTATTTCGCCCATAATAGGAAAGAAATAGTCAAGAAGTAACATGATATGACCTCTGGAACCAGACTCCAAGTAGGTTCAAATCCCTGTTCCACTATTAAACAGCTGTATGACCTTGAGCAAATTACTTCACTTACTTGAACCTCAGTCTCAAAATCTGTAAATTAGGATAAATCTATTCCATTCCTTACAGGATTATTATGAGGATTATGTGAAATGATTTATGTCAATGGATTTAGCGCTTATGCCTAGCACGTGAGAAGTACCCATTACCACCTTTAAAAGGACCAAATCACCTCAGAAAATGCAGCCCCTTCTCACGTTAGCACGAAGGCAATGCAATTTGGGATTTTTTTTTTTTCCTGTTGCATAAAGTATTTTTACCTTGTAATTCGTCAGAAAACAGGCCTCTGAAACCTTTATTGAAAATTTCAGCTGGTGGTGGAGATGGCCTGAGTCAGGTTTTTGTCCTTGAGAACAGATATGGAAATTAATAATTTCAGGAGCTAAAAAATATGATTCAGCTAACTGAAACTCATTATATTGGTATACTCCCAGGAATATATTTCTCAAGGGAGATACACCCAATATAATGCAAATAATTGCAAGGTATTAGTATCTGGCCTCAACCAGCGCTTCCCACCAACAGTGTAACAGATCAGTAAACTGAGTTTCCTTCCTCACAGCGCAGGAGGAGAAGGGGAGGCGGGGGCGGGAGACCTAGGGGCACAAGGAGGGGCAAGCAGCTTGGCGAAGGGACACAGGGCACAGGGCAGGAGCAGCTTGCCTCCTGGACCAGATACTGACACCGATGTCAAGAACTGGCCTAGGCCTGTTCACATGCTGAATCAGCCCCCGGTTTGGAGAAGAGCCACTGCAAAGTTTACTGAGAGTCACAGGGCAACAGCTCCGGAGGCCAAGGCAGAAAGCCACTGGGCCAGCCTCCTGATCCCCTGCCCCACCGTCCATGGGACCATTTTCCACATGGTCCTGAGCTTGTCATTTCAGGATGCCCCAGTGAAAAGGATTTCCATGGTGACCACCTGGAAGGCACCTCTGTGACCAAACACAGTAACCCCTCGCCTCCCCAGGCTCTTAACCCCTAAGACCTTTCTGGGCAGATCCAGCCTGGGGAAGCCAGATCCCCAAGTCACTAGGGTGTTATGATCATTCACAGGAGGCCTGTGGGCTCTCCCTCCCACACTTCCTTCTCTGGCACGCCTCCCCTCTTGTGACAGGTCATTTGTAACTGTCTCGTGGGTTTTATTTCCTCGTGGTGGGCACAATTCAATGCTGTTCTAACTAACAGAGTCCTTGTCTCCAAAACAAAACCACATACAAGTCAGTCTGGCTCCTCCCGCCGCCACGTTTAGTGACTGCTTCACGTCACCACCTTGTCGACCCCATCAGTGGTGCCACGGTTGGCCGTTCATAAAGCTGGATAAAAACAAATTGATCACAAAAGGGTCAATTTGGAACCTAACATTTAGAAGGCTAGCGTTCGAGTGCTTGTCGTCTGTGGGCCATCAACGCCCTGTAAAATCAGGAATATTCCACCTCAACAGTCATTTGCCTGAAAGAAGGGGAAAGTACTCAAGAAATACCATGTTATTGATTCATTATTTTTATATCGGGGCAGAGAAAATCAGATATGGGGGAAAAATTAATGAATTAGTTTTTGGTTTTTTTCCAAATTCCTTGGGGTTATTGGGAAGATTATTTTAACCACAAGTAGAAGTGGAAATAAAGTGGTCAACAAGACCAGGGTAACCCACAGATTGTTAACAAAAGGTAAAGACATGAGCTCCAACCGAATTCTTTTCCTCATTTTATACCACCGGTTACTCCCGGCAGAAATGTGTCCATGAGCTTCCTTTGGTGACCTCAGAAATACACAGTCTTTATTAAAGAGTTGTCGCCCCCGAAGAATCAAGGGAGAAGCCGACCATGCTTGGAGTGTAGCTGGCACGAGCGAGGACACCAGCCCAAGCCCCCACGGTCATGTCCTACCTGCCAAACTGCTCACCGTTACCCTGTGCTTCCCAGCGAGGCCCCGTTCAGATCTGCCGTGTCTGGGAGCTGCTTCTGCACTGTCGGCAGGAAGATGGCCGAAGAGCACGGTAGCAGACCAGACTCTTCACCCGCCAGTTGGCAAAAACCAGTGGTCTAGGTAGCAAGGAATGCTGGGAGGGCCGGGAGTCACGGGTCAACAGAACGGGAGATGGGGAAGAGGGAAAAGGGATGGCAGCCAGAGAGAGAGAAAGAACAGGCGAGAAAGGTCTAGCTGAAGAAGAACTAAGTGTCCACGGGATGTGCTGACTGTGTGGGCCCCAGGAGGAGAAGGCAGCACGGGCGGGTACTGGAAGAACCACAGTCCTAGGGTCTACACCCCAAGCCTCTGTCATATTCTAAGTCTGTGTCCTTTGGTCAAGTCACTTACTTGAACTTTGCCTCACTATGCTCAGGTACAAAAATGAGGGGGTTGGAGTACACAGTGTCCAAAACACACTGACCCTCTCTCTCAGTGCGTCTGTGTTGTATCTCCGAGTACTCCCACCGGGAGGGCTCAACCCCCGGAGTCCCCAACTCGGGGCATAACAAGAATGGTACCTTTGCTTCCTAAGTGTTACAGAAGACAGACGTGTCCTTGGTTTCTTCGGTTCTTTGCTTTTGTTTCCCCCATCATCAGATTCCCCACAGGAATATCCTAGAACGTCTGTCCTCGGAGTTCATGGAGTTTATGTGCTCAAACCTACTTCTCTGGCGAGGCAAGGAGCCCATACCAGGTCTCCCCAGGTCTGGGGGGCCCACTGGGATCACCACCACCCCAGCCTCCAGGAGGAGAGAACCCAAAGGCCAGTGCGGCCACAGCCCCCGGGGAGAGATCAGCAGCAGCCCAGCACTGAGGTAAGACAAGGAAATTTATATTGTCACCAAAATGTAAACATTTGTTCACGTATTTAATATAGGGAGGGGCGGTTCAGTGGGTTAAGCACCTGACTCTCGAGCTCAGCTCAGGTCTTGATTTCAGGGTCCTGGGTTCAGGTCCCACTCTGGGCTCCGCACTGGGCATAGAGCCTACTTGAGAAATAAAACTCTGTAACAGGCACTGTGTTCCCTGGTGGTCCTGGTCCCAGGAGGCCTCTGGGCTCTCATACACACACAGACACAGACTGCCAGGACAGCACCGATCCGTACACCCCCTACGGGGACCCTCAGCAAGGAGGTGGTAAGAACAGCTTCACTGTGTTTCTGGCATTGGAGCTGGTCTTTGAAGAAAGAAAGATCTGCCAGGTGATATGGAGTTGAGGAAGGCATTCCAGGCAGAGGACACAGCGCCACAGCTCAGAGTCAGCAAAGGGTTCGACCTGCTCTGAGAGGAGTGGCAGGTTCAGTGCAGTGGGTATCAAACGCTTCCCTTAACAGGCCCACAACATGGCTTTCGATACAAATATCTAGGGGGTGGCCTCGCGTGGCTTGCCCAGGGGTCTGGCAACAAAGCAGTCTGGGTCAAAAATTGAAACACGAAGCAGGGAGCAGGAACTGAGGCAGGGAGTTCCCATAACCCGCCCAGGTTAACCCAACAATTAACAGCAAGGCCAGGCTTGGGAAGCCACGTTGGACCTCAGCTCCAGTCCTCGTAGCTTCTCCTTCTCCCGAGGCACCGGCAGCAGCCCCCTTCAGAAAGCCAGAGGGACTGGGGACATGGGGACAGCAGCGGGACAGGCCCGTCATGTTCCCCGTGTCCTCCCTTCTCCCCGCCCGGGACAGTGAGCTCCCAGGGAGGCCAGGTAACCCTCCACGAGAGAATTTGGTGCCTTTTGATTCCAAACAAAGGTAAATACAGAAATGAGACCGCTCTGAAACTTTTAGGGTACGCGTACTGTCCACAAAGAAGGCCACGGGGAGCAGCCTGACAGGAGGGAGCCTCCAGGGTCATCAGCTCCCCAGGCCAAGTGCAGCCACGGCTCAAGCCCTGCAGGGGAACCAGGGCTGCAGGGGTGGGCGAACTCCAGCCTGGAAGACAGGCTCGGGTCACCCAAAAGCAGACCCCCACCGCCCTACCCCCACCAAAGACCCCTCTTTCCTCTCCACCGTCACTTCCTGAGTTCAGTTCCCACCACAGGGCCATCCACGGCCATACAATGTAAATCAAAACCATGGCCACGGACCCCAGCAAGACGGCCTTGAAGGGGCAGCTGCCAAGGCTCCTTCCGCAAGAGCATTTCCCAACCCGGAAAGGTTGGCTTAGGCACCTGGAAGTGGCAGGGCCAAGCAGAGGGGGAGAAAAAAAAAAAAAAAAAGCTTCCCTCTTGGCCCACTCCCGGCTCCAGCCCCTCGTCCAACCCCGCCCCCACCTTCTAGAACTAAGAGCCCATCTATTATACCACGCCATGGTTCATTTCAGCAAAAATCAACTAGCATTCTTCTGACCTGGGGCAAAAAATTCCCTCATTGAGATCCTGAAAAATAACATTACATCATGTTGCCCGTGTCAGGTTTATAAATGGGCCAAGGGGAGGCTGGAGGGTAACGGGACACTATCAAAACACTGGCCCTCCGAGAAGAAAGGAAGCCATTGTGCAGGGCTGTCAGCTCCCCTCGGGGCTGGAGGTAAAGTGGGGATGCGGTGAAAATGTTAGTGGGAGGCCAGGCCCGCTGCAGGCCCTCACTGCTTCGAGCCCCCAAGTCGGGCAACTACCCTCCCGGAACAGGGCTGTCCCCAGTTCCTGTGAGGCATGTCACCCTCCTTTCTATTCATGGGGCAGACTGGACCAGTGAAGAATTTTTATTCCCATGCCTCAGAGCAAATGCACAGGTCGAGGATGGCACATCCACGGGAGAGTTTTGTGGGTTCCCGCAAACACCCTGGACCAGGCCGGCTCACTTTTCTAAACACACAACCAAAGAGAGGCCTGATCCCCGGAGATCGTGTATATACGAGAGTAATGATTTTAATTGAAAGACAGAAATGTGAACATGGCCCAAAGCCAGAGGGGGGCAAAAAAAGACCCCAAGAAGGGTCAAGTGAGCATCCAATCATGAAGCAAGAAATCCGGGAATCTGAAAAAGAGAGAGAGGGAAGAAAAGGCATTTCAGAATCAAGGGCTGGGGGTCTGACAGAGACAAGAAAAATGACGAAAAGCCGGGGGGGGGGTGGTTCTGAAGCTGGGAGAGACCCCACCAGCCAAAAGTGCTGGCACAAAGATGAAAACATTTTAATGGATAAAAGGAGAAGAAAAGGATTTATGGTGAGAGAAAGTTCAGAAAATAGAAAGCCAGACAAATGTAAGCCAGTCTGACTGGAGACAGAATTCATTCTGCTGGGCAAACATTTAATTTGATTTTCTCTTTTCTTTCTTCCCCATCTCCTGCTTCTCAGCTTCTAAGGACAGGGTCGCATGCAAATGTGCTACCCGTCAGCCAGCCAGCCGGTCCCCAGCCCGAGGTGGCCCTGGCGCCAGCCCTGTGACCCTCCAGGACCAGGGGCCTGAGGTCTGTGGCCAGGCGGGGCTCGCAGGACCCGGCGAGAGAGAGGACCGCTTGCGTTCCTCTGGGTGTCCTCCCGGCTTCCACCAAGTGCTGGCTAATCCAATCACTGCTCCGCCAGGAACTTAACCTCTTACAAAAGCTCTCCCCACCCGCCCCCAGTGCCTTCGGGGCCTAATCCACCAGCAATTAAGCAAGCAGGCCCTCAGGACCACTGGATCCCCGTTGTTACAGTCTGCTTTTATGTGAACCTCCCCACGTTTTTCTTTGGAACTCAACAGGGACCCCCCCACCCCCCCCCCCCCGACGAAAGTGGAATGGTGCCCCATGGCCCAAGTGCATGGCCCTTCAAAAGACCTTTCCCACAGAGGCCTGGAACCAGCCCCCTCCCGGGTTCAAAGAAGGGAAGGGGAGGGGCGGCGGACCACCCTCCAACTCGCAGCTTCCAATTCCCTCCCAATTCCAGGCCCTCAAGGCTCTGGTTCTGCGGGAGACCGTGGTTGGCGCCGGAGTGTGTCACAGGCAGCCTAGCAGGCTGATGGCAAGCAGGGACACGGGGGGTGGCCCGCAGGGGAGGCCACAGAGGTGGCGGCCCTTAGCTGCCTCAGTGAGGAACCTAATGGAACAAAAGACGACTCGGGCCCTTGCATACAGAACACTGTGAACTCAGCCGTGCCTTCCGCGCTCTGGCTCTCGGACTCCAAGAGCCTCTGTCCCCTTAGGTCACTCTGCCAGGAACCATCTGCTCTGACACCTCCAAGTCACAGGGCTTCCTTCTCTGCGGAAGATGCCCCCCAACGAGCTCCCTTCTTCTTTCCCTGCACACCCCCAACCCCAGGAACTCACTCAGCCCTTTTCACTGAAGAACACAGGAGTACCTCCTCTGTGACAATCCCTGGGGTGGGTGCTGGGAACCCAGTGACAAGCAAACTCAGGACAGTCTCCGCCCCCACGCTCTCTGGCCTTCCTTTCCCTTCCCTGTTTCCAAGGCTCTTGCCAAATCCAAGAGAAAGATTTTAGGTGGTTTCCTGGAATCCCTGCCTCTCACAGTGATTTGCCCCACGAGCGCTGCCCGGGAAGATGGCTGAGCATCTGGGGAATGGAGGGAGGAAGCCTCAGTGTCCCTTTCTGGGGACAGAAAGGGAATTTGCAGGGATAGAAAATGGTTAACAAAGAAGCACACAGGAACACGAAATGGAGGTTGAGGCAATTTCCCTCCGCGTGTTTCAGACTGTCATCCGGGTTGATTATCAAGACGAAAGTACCGGCCCTTTTCAAAATTGTCCAGCGTGCTGAAGTTTGGTGAGCTGACAGGGAAAGGCCACGTCCAACCAACACCCACAATTTTATGCTCTTAGAGAGTCAGTCTCTTGCTCTGAATATATTACTTTTTCAGGGGAAAAAAAAAGTGCTTGGGAGGCCTCCTGGAAAGTGACACCTTTGTCCCTAAATTTATTTTTTAATTCATGAGTAAAGGGGAATTTATTGTTTGAAATAATGTCTGTTTCATATCAACTCTTTTTCCATATTTTCCCCCAGACAGCGGAGCTCCAAAGAGACCAAGAGCAGGTGTTTTATATTTCAGGAGAGAGCAGTCTCCCCCAATTCCTGAAGGATTCCTGGAATTCTTCTACTTAACAAAAATTAGCTACAGAGAAAGAATCATGAATCATGAATGGGAGCCCATGAAACCTCTGGGAGCCACTCATTTCCTCCTCCTCCTACCACCCCAAGCGCTGCCCTGGGCTTACTGGGCTCCACGGAGAAACCTCTCGAAAAAAGCAAGGAGCCAGACTCTTCCAGTTGCCCCAAGGGCAGGGCCATGTTCTGCGATGTGAGAAGCCACACCCCCCAACACACACTAGGAGCTAGAGGTAGGAGTCAGACCTGCGCACTGCTCCCAGCTTGGCAGAAAACCGCCTAGGATGGACCCCTCCAGTTAGAGAAATGCAAAGACCAAGTGAGATATGAGTACGCTCTACCAAGTTAAACACTTACACAAGGGAAAAGCATTTGCATTATGATGGCGGGCATACTGTGCGCATTCTGTTTACAAGGACTCTGGGCAAACCAGAACTCTTCTGCATGCATGGACAGGATTGGCAGAGACACACAACACTGAGGCTGACCTCCACTGGGCTCTCAAAGGTTGCCCATCCCTGGTTGGACTCCTTTTCAGGCTGCTGCAAGCTTTAACCATTCAACGTTTATTCGATAAACATTTATTGAGTACCTGGCACAGGGCTTGGCACGTGTTGGGTGCTCAGTAAATATATGTTGAATAATGAATGAACGAGGGCCTAATGTAGAGATGAAAACTACATGGCAAGCGGCCACCAGTCTCTGATCCTGAACCCACACCAGAAACCATTAATGGACTAAGGCAATCGTCTCTGAAGACCCTGGACTCAGCTCAGAGTTCCAAGACTGGGTAGATGAGATGAAACCTCTCTGCCATTCCTGAGCTAGGCACGAAGATAGAGCACACTTTAACCCTGTTTTCATGGGGCTCACAAACTAACAGGAGAAAGAGAGCAATAGAGAAACGCAGGATAATATATATTAGGAGAAACGTAGAGGAGTCCAGAGGAAGGACCTTGGCACTTCATGATGGACGAACCTCCAGTCTTCAGACTCGCCTTGGCTTTGAAGATGCAACTGCCTCCAGGGGTCCCTCCTGCCTCTCTGACAGTCGTTTCCTTGCCTTCTCTTCTGCTTGCCTATTCCGGCATTCTTGGGGTTCTGCCCTGGTCCTCCTCTATTCGACACAGCCTTCCTCATATCGTCACGTTCTTTTCCATGACACCAGTTGCTATTCACATCCTGATGACCCCCACACATCTATGTCTCCAGCCTTGACCCCCCTCTGAAGCTCCAGACATATATTTCCAGCTGCCCCGTAGACCTGACTATGCAGCAAACTACTGAGAACCCACCCAACCTCCTCACAGCTCCATTCAGCCTGAGACTCTTGGTGTCTTCCAAGCATCATTACTCAAGTCTTCCAAAACTAGGAAGCCTTAGCTTCGGCATAATCAGACCATGGGATGGCCCCGGACTCTGGCCATAAACATCACATGACTCAAGACCCCTTCACATGCTGCCTACCCAGCCTCCCACAGACCACACACTCATTCTGCAGCCACCCCTTTTGTATCCTTCAAGATCTACTGAAACTCGAGTCTGAGGTCACTTTGGAACCCTTCCCCAAAACCTCACCGCCAAGGTAGTGAGGCCATCTTCCTTAAATAAATGAACCTCAAAGACTCTAAGATTCCTCTCTCTCCTCAAAGAAATTTGGTGATAATAAGGCAGTAGGAACGTTTATGCAACATATTTTACACAAAACTTGCCAACACCATCAGTCACCATGCACAAATAAAGCATTAACTGTCTCATGCAGTCATTAAATAAATACAGAGTCCTTGCCATATGGCAGAGGACAAAGCGGCAAGACCAAGTCTCTGATGTCACAGAGCTTATGTGCAAGTCTCAGAGGAAACGGCTCAGCCACACACTGAGACGCATCTTCAGCTTATAACCAAGACTTCTTTCTATTAAAATTTAATGCAGTCTTCTCCAGCAGTTCATTTTGTCTGCCAAGTCCCTTATGATTATTTTGATAAGTTATTTATTACATACGGATGCCACGGTAATAAGTGGACGGCATAAGCAAGGACTCGCAGGACAGAATGAAGGGGCCACGTCCACTCCTGATTTGTTAAAGCTAACTCGTTAGATCCTGGGACAAACAGTCGTCACCACATGTGGGCCTGAATGATAGAGCCCGTGTCACCACTGTGGGCCTGAACGATAGGGCCCGGCACCAGGAGGCGTCCGGTACAGGTGCCTGGTGAGTGTATGAATGAATGAATGAGTGAGTGAGTTTCAGAACGGAAGGAGCCTCCAACATCAAACTGTAACCCTAAGAACACTGAGCAGTTACAATGAAATGCAGATGGGAAAGGAGGCAAGCAGGGCACCAGTGTAGTCAACGAGGATTTCTAGAACCTCTGAGTCCTCCTCAGTGTCCCCATTTCTAAAACAGGATTAAATGAGATCATGTACAAAGTGCTTTGCACTGTGTCTGGCCAACAGCAGATGTTTAAGATTACTGTGTCGTCCTTTCTTAGCTATGGTCCAGTTACTAAACCGAAAAGCACACCACGCTACACTTAAAACTCAAAGCGCGTCCCTAGACGTCACCAGGAAGTGCTCGCACAGCTGCTGGAATACCAAGGTGATCTCCACACAATCTGTCCTAAGTCCTCTGTTTGAAAAGAAATGTCTTTTTGGTAAAGCCAACCACACCTTAGACAAATGTGGAAGATTTTTATCTAAAAAACAAAAAAACAACAAAAAAAACAAAAACAAAAAAACAAACAAACCCATTACCTTGCATAGTAACTATAACACCACTTTAAAAAACATGTATTTTACACTGACCTACGCAAGCACTTCTTTGGGAAACGCATAAATATTTTTGTATCTACTTCTGAGGATCCGTATTTTCAGGGACAAGTTTCACACAAAGTGGGACTAGCTCTGACCCAGGCGAAAACACACCAGCACCGGGAGGGGGACTGGGACAGGCAGCTCCCTCCCAGCTCCCGCCCCAGGGACTGCCTGTGGCCAGCGTCTCCCTAGGATAAAACTGCATTCTTCTCCGATTTTAATTTTTCAGGCATGGGACGGAGCAGAACTTCCTGCACATTCTGTTTAACTTCGGCAGTTATTCAAAATTCCTCTCTTCTGCAAGCCACCATTCCGAGCTTGGCTGGAGAGAAAGCAAGCAAGCAAACACAAAGAGAGAAAAGGAAATATGGGGGGGGGGGGGGATAAACTCTTTTGGCCCTGCCTTAGGTAGAGAAAAAAAACAATGAACACCGCTTCCCTAGTCTCATTACTCCCGCTCTGTTCCTAGTGGCTCCTCTTAGAAAACTCTGGAAGGGTGAGGGAGGGTGCGCTGGGAAGAAGGAAGGACCGAGACGGAAGATGAGGAAGGTGGGGAAAGACCTGCAGAAAAGGAAGAAGGAGGAGGAGGGCTGAAACCCGCACCGGGAACGGGGGCTGCGGCCTTCTGGACGGAGCCCTCTCCAGCCGGGGAGGCCCTGCGCCTCTACACTCAGCCCCTAATTCATAGCCAGTGAACGGCACACATTCTACCAGGACCTTTGGGGACCCATGAGGACAGAAAGAAATCTGAGAAATGAGGAACCTGGAGAGCTCCCCTCAAAGGCCAGAGAGTCTTTTGGGGCAAGTGAGCAGTTTAGCACATTATGATGTGTTGGGGACAGAGTGAAGGACACAGAGCCAAGGGGCTGCGGTGGGCTACTGGGAGGGGCTGGTGGGGTGCCAGGGAGGGAGGCAATGCGCAGGCTCAGCGTTGGGGGGACGAGCCCTATGCAGAAGGGGGAGGCCGAAACCACAGCTCAAGGCATAGATTCTTCCAGAACAAGTGACTACAGAAACAAGAGTATCAGAAAACAAAATAAAATACAGCGAAACCATTTAAAGAAAAAAAAAAGTGAAACCCGATGAACAAATGCAACCATGGTGGAGTCCCTTCCCCCACTGCTAACCTAGAGACCCCACTTTCTAAAGGATGAGGAGACTGTGGTAGAACCCTGACGTCCGCCCCACGCTGCAGAAACTGAAACCCCAATGTACCTGCGTGCCCCGTGAATACCACAGGGCTTCACCCAGACCAGGGCCTGGGAACTGGTTGGGCAGCTTTTCCCCAGAGGCCACAATGAACAGTCCACCCGCCCAAACAGTGGTGTCCAGGAGAGAAAACGAAACCCCCTTCTCCTCCAGCAGGAGAATGGGACAGGGGAGGCTAAACAGATTACCTTTTAACTAACAGCTTTACCTAAATGGATTAACAGTGAGGATTAACTTTCCAAACCCCTAGGCTGCTCTCAGCCAGGACTGGGAAGGAGGCAAGGGCAGAGTCTTGCCCCATTAGCTTCCTCCTCAAAGGCGCTCCTTGGAGTCTCCCCAGAAAGGGCCTTGTGGAAATTGAACCCCACAAGCTATGGGGTCTCATCTTTAGGTTATCCAGGAGCAGCATATAAATACTTATGATCTTCAAGAGACTGCGGTGAGCGCTCCCAGTGAAGCAGGTGGCGGGGATCAGTGCAAGGGGGTGTGCTCCACGGTGGGGGGGGGGGGGGCTCCACACCAGGCATGTCCCGCAAGACCTCCTACCACAATTCAAGTCCCACATTCCCACCTCCTGCAGAAAAGAGCTGTAGCTGTTGATTCCAGCATATCCGTTCTTTTCCTCCAACCCCTCTGCTGAGGTAAAACCCCCATCACCTTCACCGTGGGCTTACCTGTCAGCAGGTAAACGGCTTCCTGCACAAGCCCTTTAACCGCAGGTCAGCGGCCCCAGAAAGCACTAGACAGTGACTTCTCCCCACTCTCCTTCATGTTATTGGAAGCACAGGAGATGTTCTAGCTCGAAAGGTGGTGACTATTAGAATGAACCATCTGCTTAAAGTCACTGCTCCATTCTGGTTTTCTGAAGGCAACCCCTGATTTTTATGAAATGCAAGCCATTATGCAGATGTGAAAATCATTGCCATGGGCCCATCAAAAGCGATCTGTTTGGATGACTCCTATCTCGGATCCACCCAGGATTCCCCCAGAGCACACTGTGTGACTAGATGCAAACATGAGATGGCCAGACCACGTCAGGGATGGCGTCTGCGGCCCGGGGACAGGCCCGCAGCAGGTGTGCACTGGCCCAGGGCCTTAACCAGTGAAGCTACACTGCCCCTAAACAGGCAGGATGGTATCTGAGTCAAAGGGAAAGTGCTAGAACCCTGTTTGCTGTGTGTCCAGAGAGGGAGTACAGGTTGACTAGAGTTAAAAAGCAGTAACACAGTCTGGATCTTTAATACTTCAGTCATTTTCGTCTAACACTGCAGGGATGAGACATCTGGGGTTTGGGGATTTTTTTTTAGGACAGTCCTGACTCACACATTCTATCCAAATTTTCCCATAAATACACTCCCAATTCTCAGGCCCACCAGACTAAATTGAGATTTAGGAAGCAGGAACAACTGTGCTTAAATTTTTCAGCATGAGGCAAGGTCCCTCCGACCGCCAGGGTGATTAGGGTCTGTCGCACTGCCCCCAAACTGGCTGCTGTGAATTCAAATTTGCTTTGGAAAAGAACCGCTCATGAGATCTGAGTTGCATACACACACTGGCTTCAACTTTTGTTGGCTTGTTTCAAAAGAGAACAGAAGCTTTTTAAGAAAAGGGGGGGGGGGGGGCTGGGGGACTTCACAAAGCCTGCTCTTGGCTCAGCAAACCAATAGGAAAAGTAAGACGAAGAAAGGACACCCGCCAGGACGTATCCCCAGCGGCAGGCTTTCCGAAAGGGTGCAGATTCCTTAGTCCAAGCTTCCCTGGGCACTTCTAGTAAAGCAGAGAGAAAAGACGTAAGTGTCCCTCAACCTCCGGCATCCCAACTGGATGCCCAGCGGTCCCCACCTCAGCCCGTGTCCCTCCCCCACCCCGAGCGACAGCCCCGCTCCGGGGCTGCTTTTCTAAGTCTTGACCCTCACAAGAAAAATGATGGATTTGAACTATTAACCCTTCCCCAAAGAGGACTAAAATGAAGAAAAGGGCACTGACAAAAAATGCACATGGAAATACTGTTAAAAATAAAAAAAAAGAGAGAGAGAGAGAGAGAGAGGTTAAACATTTGCCCAGCAGTTCCAGACTGGCCCAAAGAAAGAGAAAAGAAACAGAACTGCAGGCAGGAGTGGGCGCGCAGCAGCAGAGACTGGGGTCAAGGTCGGGATCTATTAAGAAGGAATCACACAGTTCAGAGAAAACTGGCGCTCGTGCTGAGAACACCGGAGAGCAGGGTTGGGGTAAAGAGTGGTGTTGGACCCGAGATCTTGAGGGACAGATGGAAAGGAAAAAAGAAATCTACTGATCAGCCTGCTGACTCTTCCTTGCTCAAAAACCAGGAGGAAAAAGACACAGAAAATGGAGCTCCAGGTAAAGGAACACCATTTCGTCAGTGAGCAGGGAGGGGTTGGTAGGGACGCAGACGAGGATTCAAACTCAAGCTCAGCCACATACCTCATACCTGTTGAATAACCTAAGGCAAGTCCCTTCACCTTCCTGAGCCTCCATTTGGTGCGTGAAAGGGGATAATGATACCTCTCCGTCTTACCTCCAGGTGGTTTTAAAGGTCAAATCTGATAACATAAATGAAATTTGCTGTAAACTCTGAGGTACCACACAAATGTCAAGCTATTTTAGGTATAAGGCTTTTTATGAAAAATGTGGCTGCCCAGGTAGCCCTTCAAACAGTCTGGGAGGAAAAAGGGGCAGAGCAGACTGAGCTGGGGAGGGAGGATCTCACCGCCCAGAAACGGTAAGATGGACGACAAAACCAGACACCGGCAGGCCCTCCGAAGACTTCACCACATAATTAGGGCTCTCTGGTCCTCCAACTAAAGACCACTTGGCACTAGTTCGTTCATCAGAAAAATCAGGGAATTCAACTAGATCACGTCCAGCAGGAGACTTCTGGATGTAAAAGTGCACCGCAGGCAACTGTGAGAGAGGGAGAGGGAAGACTCCCCAGGACACCGCAGACAAAGGAAGGCTATGGCTTAGGCCCTCAACACTGAGCCTTCAACCCCACCCAACTTCAGTCTGTAATTCTGGGTTCCAACTATAGGAGGTAGGGAGGAAGAAAGAAGGTGAAAAGGAAAACAGAGAGAAAGAGAAACATATTCTTATTGTAATAGTCAGGTTAACCAAACAATCCGACAGAAACCAGAAACCCAGAATCAGGAAGCCTCCAGAAAAGTATGGCAGCAATTCAAATCAGTTCCCTTAAAGGCCAAGGCTGCTTAAGAGCCCAGAATTACAAGCTACAAACTCACTCTTCTAAGGGATTACACAGCCACAAGATGCCAAAACAAAGGCCATAAAAAGACCATTCCTGAAGTCCTAAAATGTGGAAGACACTTAAGGAATTTGTTAAGGAAAAGTACATACCAGGTCCTGGCTTCAAGGCCACACCTTCACAGTCATCATAGTTGGGGACATCCAAATGGTCTCCATACAGTCATATAAAGAATTGGGAAATTCCTGCTTCATGGCCAACAAATTTGGAAGTGTGGTAGGCAATTATCTCCGCACTCCTCCCAAAAGCTCCTCTATTGATACCATCATTCCAACAAGTTATTGTGTTCCACCTCTTCCAAGAACTATGTTGTATTTTCCAACCATCAGTGCTTGATATCACCACCTACCTTCCAAGAAGATGACCATGTTCCCAGATAATTACCAACTCGGTCCCAAGATAGGGACAGGGAGGGTCTTCCTGGCTGGCCCTTTGGGGCTACATAAACCCATTCCAGCTTAAGGAACAATATAACTGACGGTACACAGAATGAAAACACGACTGAAAGTGGGATTTTCAAATTGTTAATTGCAATGACCATTCCCCAAAAGAAATCTTACACTGTTGGGGAATCGATACAAAAAAAACACAGCAAAACAAAGACCAACAAGAACTCTGATCTCAAAGCCTGGGTCCTGGAGCACGCTCTCATTAATCCCTATGTTTGCCATGAACACAACTGAAGACAAGTCATTGATCCAAGTCAAGAAACCAGCCTCAAAACCCAGATGTGCCACCTATTTTCTGTCTGGACCTGGCCAAGACACTAAACTTCTCTGAGCCCAAGATTCCTCCTGGAAATGTTTTTTAATTTTAGAGAAGAACCTGTATGCCAATGAAACAAAACTACAGATGATATTTCCCTTGTATTTGTTCTTTGTGTCTCAATCTAATAGGAAAACTGGCCTGAAACAATGGACTTCCTTTTACTGGGAAATTCAACTTCCTATTTTTCTAATCTGTGTCCGGGGTGCCATACTGGACTCCACCAAAGCCCCAGAAATTATAACCTTTGGAGTTTTTTGTCAGCTGTATTTCCCTAGAACGTATTTTTCCTAGCCAGCCCACGCTAGGTGTCTCTTTCTGTCATTTTTTTCTTATGAGCCCATTTGCAAGGACAGAGTCTAATTCCGTGTTCTTTAGGGCACCCTTCATACCGTTGTTGATTAACACTAAATAATAATGATGTTTATAATAATGGCTGTCAATAATCATAACCATAGCCATCATCACCATAAATAAGATTTCCCACTGGTGGTTTCTTGAAGCCAGTGAATATATAGCGAACATATCGGTATGGAGATCACCTCCTAAAAGCAAAGCTGAGCTGGGCGGTGACAATGAGCAAATCAATCATACATAACACGCCAAAAGTAGTGATTAATAAATGGCTCTTCTTTAAAACAAAAAACAAAAAACAAGCCTCTCGGAGTCATCACCCAGCCAGGTAACTGACCTTGTTTTCCATTAAGGCTGCTCAGTCTTAGCTTCAAGAGACATCATTCATGTCATCCTCAACTGCTTTCTACCCAGCCTGTCACTGTGGGACCATTACTGACAATTGCTCGGCTGGCACTACCCATTTGGCTCACCAGCGCAGATTGCCAAGGGTGCTATGCACGGGTT
This sequence comes from Mustela erminea, assembly GCF_009829155.1. Classification (NCBI taxonomy): domain Eukaryota; kingdom Metazoa; phylum Chordata; class Mammalia; order Carnivora; family Mustelidae; genus Mustela; species Mustela erminea. The sequence goes on from NC_045630.1 coordinate 62,644,829, forward strand.
CTGGGGATTTTTAGGGAGAGTCACATCCAAATGCACAGGGCAGTGAGAGGCCAGCTGTGAGCAACAAGGACTGCACTCCCCTGAAGGGAAGTCTGCACAGCAGAAATACCATAGATTTCTACTCCCCCTAGAGCAAAGACATGCTAAGCAATCAGAAAGCCCTCTCTGCTATCGGAAAGAGTGCGATGTAACTTTGGGGACAGGCATGGCACTCTCTTAAAGCGCATTAACAGTGGGAGCCTTCTCTCAGCCCAAACCATAGAGTATAAGAGGGAAGATGTAAAATGATAGCAGAAACCAAGTTCTTTTGTCTTAAAGACAGTGGAGTGCATCAGGGGGGGCCTGGGTGGCTCCGTGGGTTAAGCATCTGCCTTCAGCTCAGGTCATGATCCCAGGGTGCTGGGACTGAGTCCCAGGGAGCCTGTTTCTCCCTCTCCCTCTGCTGCTCCCCCAACCCCACCTGCTTGTGCTCTACCTCTCTCTTAAATAAAAATAAAATCTTAAAAAAAAAAAAAAAAAAAAAAGACAGGTGAGTGCAGACAGTACAGTGACAAGGGCTCTGAAGGCAGACCTGTTTCATTTTTTTCACATAATAATCCTAATTCTAGGCCTCAGTGTCCTAATCTGTAAAATTTAACAGCCGAGCTGTGATTCGTCTGATAAGGTAACCATCAGGCACGATGGCACAGAGCACTTAAAAGGTGAGCTAACCTGAACTGAGACGTGCTATCAGCATCAAATGCACACCCAATTTTGAAGATCAAGTACAAAAAAAAAAAAAGAAAGAAAGAAAAAGAATGTAAAATCTCATTAATAATTTTTATGTTGCTTACAAGTTGAAATAATATTCTAGATATACTGGGATAGTCTTAAAATTAATTTCACCTGCTTCTTTTTGCCTCTTTTAACATGATAATTGCAAGTTTCAAATCTTCTATTGAAATTGAGACTCTCTCCTCCTCGGTGCTGTACGGTTGATCTCTAAAGTCCTACTGCACCTTGAACATTCTGTGTTTCATTCCGTGCTTCTCAGTGACCTTCCCACAGCAAGTCAGTGGCAGAAAGGATTTAAGTCTTTTCCTTACAGAGATTCAATTTCCTTATCTCTAAAATGGGGATAATGCCACCTTTGATGGGAGATCAAACAGGAAAGGGACTTGAAGTGAACAAAGTGCTATGCACATTAGCTTATTATTATTATTATCACACTGTCCTATGATTTTCCAGGAGGTTCTACCAAGAAATGGCAACCTGGAATGGCAGCGATAAAGTAGGAAAAGGCAGGTTTTCCCAAAGGGAGAGAACATCAGCCTAAGCCCTAAGTGTGTGTAGGAACTTTACGAACCCTGAGAGAATCAGGAGCTGAACCTCTCACGAGTGACAGAGACCTAGGGCCATCCCTCGGAGTCAGGGGAGAAACTACAGCAGCAGGAAGTGGCTGCTCGGGGTGTGGAAAGCACCTTGGTCCCCAAAGCACAAGGCACTTTACCCCTTACAGGAGACAGGACGGCATGCGCTGACCTGGCAAAAGCTAAAAAAAGAAGAAAATTAGCAGTATTTTTACAAAGTGGTGGACATTCATTATTTTTTTAGCCTTCTCAACAACTTTTGGAGGTAAGCCAAATACGCTTATTTTTACAGATTGAAAACAGAGCTTAAGTCTCACCTGCGTCTCCCTACCTGATGAATTCCTCCCGTGGAGGTGCAGGGGAGGGGAGAGAATGTGGGGCGGACTTGGTATTTCTAACCTTCGAGGGCGCAGCTTCGTTCTTCCGAAGGAGCCCTGCGAGCTGGGGTCCACGTAACACATGGAAAATTAAAATGCAACCACAGCCAACCACCCACAGTCAAAATCCAGTAAGATAATTGTGTCTGGATCTATAAATAAAGAGGTTCAATTTCAAAAGACTGTAAGCGCCATGTGCCACGCTTACGGGTGCTGAGGAAGGAAGTGCTGGTTGCCAGTGTGGGGGCAGGGGAGGGACCTGTCCTCCCCAGTAGGAGTCTCCGTCATGAGCAGGGCAAGTGGGGCAGGTCTGGGGGGACTGGGGTGGCACAGGAGGTGGCCGACTCCAGCAGGGAGCAGCGGTGTGGTAAGAAGGCGGGGGAATCCCTGACCTCTGGCTGGCCACCCACGCTCATGGGTCCTGCCCCACTCCCCAAAGGATTGCCGTTCCCCCAGAACCAGGCTCGCCTCTGCCCCAAAGCCCCACTGGCAGCTTTGTCACCTGCCCACCCTGACGGCGAGGAGCAACGATGACCACAGCCGCAGCCCTATCACCTTCTTCCCTGACCCTTGGAAATTCGATGGCCATCCAGAGACGACTTTGGGCTATGGGGCGACTGGGCCAACTAGAAGCACTGGGAGCTACTCTGAATCCCTAGAAACTCAACTGAGACATTGGCATGGACATTTACAAGTCAGATGGAGTGTTTCTATTCCGTTTCCTAGGACACGCACTGGCGGGCCAGGAAGAGCGGTATCTGGGCCGTCCTACAGGAACGGGGAGCCCAGAGAACATCTCACGAGCTAGGATCCCCTGCCACCCGCTCTCAGAACCGCAGACGTGGAACACGACTCCACTGGAACAAAGACCCTCCTCCCCAGCTCCCTCCGGCTCCCCCACCCCCCCCCATCCGCCTTCCCCCAACCACATTAACTACTCAGAAACACAGCCACTCCACTCTAGACTTACTCAGGAATCACATTCTTAGAATAACTCATCAATTATACCTGTCAACTTGCCAAAAGTGCCACAGGGGAGGTGGAAAGTCTAGACGGCATCCAACTGCAGCCGCGCGGCACCCCTCTTCACAGAGGCCCCCAACTTTTTTGCAAACGGCCTTTACAAGTTCACTAGAAGCCAGAATCCAAGAAAATGCAGGCGGCGCTGGGCATGGAGTGTAGACCAGGTCACCAAGCCACTCTGGAGCCCAGGGGAGCTCTTGGCTCGCTCCGTCTCACTGCTCTCTGCTCCTAGGCTAGGAAAACTACACCAGTCTGCTAACAGGATGTTCCGCCACAGAGAGCCTGGGTTAGGAAACGTTGAAAAGAAATGTCACCTTATTACTTAAATATGCACACAAACTCATCGTCAATAAAAGTGCTGCCAAGAAAGCAGTGCCATGACAGACATACTTTTTAATTAACTGGCAAGGATCATTAGTAATTAAAACATTTATTGGAAAGTTTACTCTCCTAAGCGGGATAAATATCCCCATCCCTATGTGTGCTACTGACATAGTTAGAAAGTCGTCTTTTTTGTCCACCTGTGAAAAGGTGAGCCTTCGTGGCCTGCAATGATGCGGGATCCAACGTATCCAGGATCCTATAAGGATCAATAAGGCTATCCCTCATTTCCAAAACCTTCTGTGAACAGAGCTGTGCTATAAAAACATCACTGGAAATGTGCTATATTTCCACGATAACGCATGTAAGTAGCTACTAAGCTGATCTCTGGCAAGTTATTTTAATCACCCTGGGCTTCAGTTTCCTGGCTTATTAAAAAACAATGATTTCCCCCTCGTAGGCTGGTTTGCCAATGACAGGAGCTGATCTACACGAGCATGGGTGAAATGCACATAGAGCTCCATACATGTTAGAAGTGCAAGCACGCATGCAAAGTTGTCAGTTTCACCAATGCACAGCATCCCTGCAAGTACATTTTGGTCTTTATTTGGTTTACAATTTATTTAACAAATTCACAGTCAGAAGGAGAAACAGAACCCCAGGCGTCCTGACTCCTTGGATCCATCCCCCCCACCCCGATCACCCCAACAGCAAGAGCTCCTGCTTCCCCTAATCACCCACCAGGAAGGGCTGGGTGACAGCATCCCCTTCAGGAAGGAAGTCGCAGAGTTCATCGTGATTCTGGCGATTTAGGGGAAGAAGAGGCTATCGGTCTGATCATGATGGCAAGCAAGATTTCGCACCCTGTCCTCCTATGTCAAGGCATGTCACCACTGAACTCCCCCCCCACACACACACACAATTCGGGAGACTGGGGATCACGGCAGGAGCGTGTGAAGTGAGCAGGACAAGTGAGCCGGTCCAGAGCCCTCCCCCCGACCCCCAACACTAAGAAAATAGCCGGCAGCCCCTCATGGGGTCGGGACAATCGCGGGGAGGGGTGTGCTCCTTTCGGCCTCTCCTCTCAGGCAGCGGTCACTGCGAGAGACCTTGGCAAAGTCACTTCACCTCCCCGCCCGGCAATCGGATCCTGGGAACGGGACTCGGAGAAGCATCTATCAGGCCCCCTTCCTGTGGTGACAGGTGGGTACCATCACCTCCACCCTAAATGCCTCGCAGGGATGGGAGAGGATGGATGAGCCGGCATCGCAGCCAATATTCTCCGCTCCGGCAATAAACCACTCACCTTTCGGAGGTAAACGGGCTCTTTCCAGGGCACCGGGGGACCATTTAGCACTCTGGAAGAAGTAATTTGCTCTATGGTCCTCTGGTGTCCTGAAAAGTGTAATCCACCTCCAAAAGGTGAAGCCTTCCCTCCCAGAGAATTGGTTTCCTCGCAGTAGGATCAGCCCAAGGCCGTGTTTTCCGCTTCAGGAGAAAGCACCCCAGCTCGGGGCTTCCGGCCTCCCGGGCCTCCCGGGCCTCCTCTCTGCCCACCCCCAGCCAGCCGCGTCTCCTCACGGCTCGCCCTGACTCTCCTGCCTCAAACAGAAACCAGATGAACCCGTCGGCAAACAACTGGGGAGCTCGCAGTGTGCGCCTGGGGGAAACGAAAACAAGAATCCTTTCTGGGGCCGCCCCGCTGCGCCCTCCTCCTGCCTCGGGCCTCGCCGGCCAGTTAATGGGAACAACCCCTTCTCCCGTCTCCTCCCTCCCCCACGGCCCCTCGCCCGGCTGGGTCCTCAGCATTTGATTCCTGTCTGTCACTGAGTGATGAGGACAAAGGGTGAGGAGTCAGGAAAAGGTCTGCGCCACTTTGTTCGGAGTCTGGATGCGAACTTTGGATGAACTCTTCGTCAGGGAGGGGGCTGGGGAGGCGAGGGGAGGCCAGCGAGGAGAAACCCGGCTGGAGGCTCAGGCCTCAAAAAGGGGGAAAAAAAAAAAAAAAAGATCCTCTTTAAACAACAGAAAGGGAAAAAAGGGGGGGGGCAGTTAGGAGGGTAGAAACAGCCTCCCTCAGCCCCCTCAGGAAAAAAAAAGAGGGCCCGGTGGGGGGAAAGGGGGTGTGCTTAAGAAAACAGAAGGCCAGGGCACGGCTCTCAAACAAGGCTGCTGGGCCCATGCTGTGGCTGCCGGCCAAGAGCTAGTTCTGCTTCTACCCCCTCCAGCCGGTTCTCTTTCTCCCTCTATTTTTTTTTCCCCTAAACCGAAGGGAATTCCTAATAAAGCCACAGTAGACGCGTGGAGAGCAAGGCAAGGGAGAAGGAACCTGGGATGAGAAAAGACAGATCGCACTCATGGCTTCCTGGAAACCCCAAATTACACACAGGCACACCCGCCTGTGAAACCGGAGCACCCTTCACCGTGGGCGCCAACCCAACTGTGCGAACCCAAAAGGGTTTTGTCCTGAGCCTGTGTCTCTCTCCCCTCATCGGTGGGTCTGCATGGGCTCGCACGAACCACCTGACAACCTGTGCGCCTTTTCCCCCTACCCTGGAGTTTTCAGGGGGAAAAAAAAAAAGGCCCCATTAACATACAGTTGGAGCCATTGCAAAAGCCAGTTTGTCTTCTTTGTGCTCGATAAAACCCAGTGAAAACTCCTTCACCTCCACTTACTATCGATTTTTCTATTGTGCTCTACAGGCGTGTGTATCTCACTCATCAGACTGTCTTTCATTCTGCGAACCTCTCTGACCACATCTGGACGTGAGGTTTTTCAGCTCCCGGCGATGGGTATCCCTGCTTCCTTCAATTATTCTATGCCCGCGTGCAATCATGCAGTCACTTTTGGGCTGACCTCTGCCCTTTGGTCTTTGCCTCAGAGTTGGGATTTCAGTTTCCAAAAACTCAGGGGTCCATCCCCGCATGGAGAGTGGAGAGGTGCCGAGGGCTCCCAGCCGCCCCAGGGCTCTTGCCTCTCTCCATCTGCGTCTAAGTCCTGAAATTAAGCAACCTGGGGGGGGGGGGGGGTGGGATTCACACTCCCTGGGTTGGAAGGGGTTGGGGAGGAGGATGCCACAGCATCCAGTAGGACTTGGCATCCACTTCGACTCCCCACCTCTCCTGGGAGTACCCGCTGGGGTGTGATGGGTGACAGTTTCCCCCAAGCACAAGTGGAGGGCTGCCGTCCATGACAACTCTGTACCCGTGTCTCAAATTCACAAAAAATCTCTGTGACAAAGACAGACAGACAGATGGGCCAACGCGAGGGGCCTTCGTTCATCTTCTGAGGAACTGGAGTTAGTAAGTGAATCTATGTACCGAAAACAACTCCTGTTGCAGTCCTACGAAGAGGAAAATAAACTCCCCCTATCGAATAAGCGTGCCCAATGTCCTTTTCTAAGAAAATCGGATGCACAAAAATCAACAACAAAAAAGGGCAGAAAATACACCTTCCTGTTACAAAGTAAGTATTCCCATTACAAACAAAAAGGGCTCTTCACCCTAAAAAGGCAGGCTCCAAGCCTCGCCTTGAGGAGACCTTAGTAATCACTCAAGTCTAACCCCTTCGCTTATAGACAAAGCAGCCGACCCCTGGAGTGTTAGCAACTCACCAAGTCGCCACTCTCCACCACGCCGCGTCGGGGTCCTGCCCACCATACACACGCTTCCAGGTAGCTAAGCAGTGTACTCAGACAGGGACGCAGTAAGCAAACAGCATGCACACACGTGCACACGGCGGGGCGAGACACCAGCACACCTTACCTGTAGCATCCTGGCCAGGTGTGTGAAACCAGGAAAGGTGAAATAAGGACACACACACAAACACAACCAGAAAACAAGCTGCACGCACTACCTCCCCTGCAGCTGTCATCCCGCACTCTCCTCAGTGTCAGGCACGAGCGGCTGTGAAGTTGACTTTCAAGTTTCATCCTCCAGACAAAGTCCTGGGGGGCAGCTGCCATGGAGGGCAGGTCACCTCTACTTTCAAGTCCTGTGTGTGGATAACAGTGTCCCCACACCATCATCTAACTCCCAGTCACACCCCTCTGCCCCACCCTCCTTGGGGTCTCCAGCTTCAATCCGCCACGTGCCCCGGTCAACTCCAGGGTCCACAAGATTTCCCCACCTATGCCGAGTCCTAAGTCAGCCCTCCACACGCCTGCCAGCCTGTGGCTTCCTTTTGCTTCAATTCTAAGCAGGTTTCAGAAGGAATCTCGAAGTTGTGAATTTCCGACTTACAAAGCATCTTATACGCACAGCTCCCAGGAGGGTCACAGCCACCGTGGAGGTGCCTGGGTCGGTCTATAGAGTGTCCTCAGTGCCTAGAGGAGGCAGCCATGCACACGTGCCCCAGGAGTGTGCACCGCAGGCTCCGTGTTACCCATCTACTCAACGGTGTACCCAACAGACTAGCCGTTCCCCTGCACCAGGATGCTACTCCAAATGGGCACGCGTGCTTCCATTCTGCTTTGGCCACGAAGAAGGACACTCAGACAAACGTTGCACTGAGCACACATCTTGCGCCTGGTGCCATATCTGATGCTCACTTTTGCAACGGGGCTAACTGCAGCATCTCTACCCAGGAAGAGCTTCCTCGCGGCCAGCAAAGGAAAAGATGCACATGCGTCTTTTGCAGAAAACACCTGCTGCTCTTGTTATTCCTGTTTGTCTGGATACATCAGGGCAGAAACTCCACCACTGTAAATGCCACATCAAGAGAGGTGGGTGCTGGGTCTTTTCCACTCTGGTTTGATGCGTGGCTTAGAAAAGTGACCACCTCTATTTAGGATTCTTCGAACATGTGAGAAAATGCTCTCATTAGCAAGGGTGCAAGTGTAGCACGTCTTCTCCATGGACGTGAGAGCCGTAAAACCGGATTCCCTGGTTACTTTCTCTTTTACTTAGTACCCCGGGAAGGTACCATTTGTTGACTATTTAGCTGAAGGAATAAATGTGTATCTATAAGCACTACTTACTCAAGGAATGTTAAAGGAAATGGGTGAGGCTACACGTTGAAATTTATTTTGTTTCTTAATCGCACAAAGGAAAGGTTCCTTACTCAAGAGAAACAGTACACATGAGCATTGAGTGTGAGGAACAGTTTACAGACCAAAACGCAAAATTTTCTCAGTGCCCAGCAGAGGGTGAGTCTTGGCAACTAGAAAGGTCACAGACAAGAAGTCTTAAGCACATGTGGCTCTACTGAGAAAGTGCAACAGCCCCAGAAAAGAACCAAAGCAACTGGTGCTAGGGGCCTCCAAGCCAAGCCAAAGGAAATCTCCAGAAGATTCTCAGTGCACCACAGGCCCCTCCCATCCCTTATCCGGGTTTCACTTTCTGAGACTTCAGTGACCCCGAGGGTCTGGAAACCGAGAACGTCCTTCTAAGGTACAGTTAGAAGGTGTCCATAGTGGCCTGACCCTACGTCCTGAGGCCTACATCACTCCTCTGGCTTCATCTCATCACGTAGGCCTTTTATCAACTCGCAAGAAGACGGAGTCCAGTCTACTAAGATACTCTGAGACAGAGATCACATTCACACCATTTTTATTACAGTGTATCAGTATAATTTTTCTTTTTATCATTAGTTACTACTGTTAATCCTTTACTGTGGTTAATTTATAGACTGCGCCGATAGACTGCGCCATATCATAGGTTTGCACGTACAGGGAAAAGCATGAGTTTGTATAGGGTTCTGTACGACCCAGGTTTCAGGCATCCACTGGGGCTCTCAGAATGTAGCCCCTGTGGATAAGGAAGACTGTGTTGGTCCTCAAGGACCTACGCCCCTCCTCAAAGCCCACAGTGAGAGTCCTTGTCTGAGACCAACCCCCCATCAAACCTCCCCAGGAACAGGCTAAATAGCAAAGTCACTAAAGCAAACGCGAGACCCAACATGAAGTCCTGTTCTTCAGGAACGTCTGAACTGCACTGGGACTGGGGGAAGGAGCTCCCCAGGGAGTGACCCTGAGAAGTGACAGCCCAGTTTGAGATATCACAGACTCTGACTAGGAATTTTCACCGAGGGAGGAGGCGACCAGTGGGAGGAAGATGGAGGCAATTCTCCCTCTACTCCTCCCCAAGGACAGGGTTAAATGACGAGCGCTTAACTGGGAGGAGGGGGTGGTGAGTGTGCCCCGAAGGCCTCCTATTCAATTACTTCCCCTGCCTCAGGGTTTACAACCTCTTTCACCTAAAAAAAAAACAAAAAAACAAAAAAACTACCAACAACCCACTTTCAACTTCTTGAGTTTATTTGTACTTACCATCACTACTATTATTATTATAATATTATTATTATTTTTTTAATTGAGGAATCCTTTGCCAACGTTTCCATCGACATGATGGGAGGAAACCTGAGGAAAAGTCAGCAGGAGCAAACAGGTAACTTGACTTCTGGGAGAGGGCAGAGAGAAAAGAGGAGGCTCTGCACATGGGAAAAGACAGGAGGATGTGACGATGGACATGAAAGAAGGTGCTGGAATCTGAGCCACTGACTAAGAAGAGGCGGCCCCTCCCACCTCCGCCTCTCCCACTGGAAGGTTGTGTCTAGCCAGCTTCCTCCATCTGATTATCACTTGTCTTAACACCGTTCTCATGTGTCTGGTCTTACACACTCTCCCCCACCCCACATCCACCGCACGATACCCCGCGTATCCCTCACAATTCCAAGTCCAATACCATAATTCAGAAAACTCGGACACAGAGGAGCCATCCAAGAACTCTCCCCATTCAGGAACAAGCTGATTCCAACCAGAAACCTCTCTGTCTCAGAGCACAGGGTTTAGAACACTTCACTGGACTGAGCTAGTAGAAAAGAGCTGTGACACATCGCAGAAGCACACACATCATCTTCACAAATGAGTACGCACGCCACAGAGAGGAGGAATTTTACAAATAATTCTTTAAGATGCTGAAAAATATAAGGAAATCCCATTTAGATTCAGATGAATTATCTATCACTCCTTTTCTCCCTTTTTTCCTTCAACTAATGATTACTGAACATCATATGTACCTATGCACCATGTTAGGTGTGCAAGAAGCTTGGCTCACTAGGAATTTACCAATCTTAGAGACAACTGGAATCATCGTTTCTCTGGAAACATCTGAGAGCATACTGTGGGCTAAGCACTGGGCTATGTTTAGGTCACCTTCAAGGTCCTGATCAATGCTACTCTGGAGCCCTCTCTTCCTTTTCTCCCACGGGTAAGCACCTTGAGGGCAAGGCCCTGTCTCCCATCTCTCATTACAGGTGTCCTCCACTTTACAAAAGTCTGCATTGAGCCATTTCACTTTTTTTTTTTTTTTTTAAGGTTTTATTTATTTCATTGAGAGAAAGAGAAATCACAGGGTGGGGAGGGAGAAGCAGACGCCTTGCTGAGCAGGGAGCCCCATGGGGAGCTCCATCTCAGGACCCTGACATCATGACAGAGCCAAAGGCAGATGCTTAACTGACAGAGATCCAGGGGCGCCCAAGCCCAGAGCCACTTCACTTTTATGAAAGTCCTATACCAGTACCTGTTTTTGCAAACTAGAAAGAATCCAAAGAGGACTTTTGTTTTCAAAAAAAAAAAAAAAAAAAAAAAAGTGGCAGGGGGGCAAAAGGTGGAAATATCCAACTTTAGATCTGCAGTGAGAGTCAGAGGCAGCATGTCCCCAGGGAAGCGAGGCGGGGGCCGCCCAGCTCCTTCCTGGGACCCATACTCAGCCCCTCAGCCACAGGTTGCCAGAACTCTGACCTGTGCCCCTGAGCACCTGAGCTTTCTCTCCAGGTATCTGGTGCATCCCTTGGCAAGATGTGTCCAAGGTATCAGAGAAGGCGAAGGGAGTCTGGGAACACTCAAAAATGTTTCCCATATAAGTTGATGGTAGCTGTTTCTTTGCTTTATGCCCTTTGGCTTACTGTCACAGGACACTCTACTTTTAGATCGAGGGAAGCCGGTTTGCCTAGCTTAGAAGTGCCTGGTGAATGTTTTTCAAAAGAAGGAAGGAAGAAAGGAAAAGAGGGAGGAAGGGAAGTAAGAGGATAAAAATTCTTGGGGCACCAGGGTGGGCAAGTTGGTTACACTTGAGGGTGTTACACCAGGGTGTGATCTCAGGGTCCTGGGATCGGGGTCCTGGGATCGAGCCCCGGCTGGGGTTCCGGAGTCTGCTTGGCACTCTCTCTCTCCTCTGCCTGCCCCCTTATCTCTCCCCCCAGAACTAAAATAAATAAATGAATCTTAAAAAAACAAAACGAAGGTATAAATTCTCTCTGATTAGTGTAGTAATGAACATCTAATAATTGACAACACTGGTTAAAAGCCAGATGTGGCAGTTACTTGATCTTTTCACTCTCTCTTTCACAAGTATGCTTCAAGGATCCTTTGTTCCTCCTAGTCTTCAGATGGTGTTTTCTCTGGAAGCCAGCCCCAGAAACAGAGCGGTGGCCCCGACTCCAGCCGCCCAGAGACAAAGGAACCACAGCGTCTCCCCACTGAGGCTGCCGGGTCCCATCAGGAAGAGGGGCCCCACTGCTTGCCCTACCCCTATAGGGGAGACCTAGGGTTCAGGGAGGTTGGGTTAGTTAGTCAAGAAATAGGACACTTTTTCCTAAAAGAGAATAGAAGTGAAAATGCAAATTTGCAAAACAATCACCTCTCTTCGGCACAAACTCAGACGCCCTGATCATTCCTGTTATTTCCCCCTGCCGCTCCTGGCTTCAAGACCCCAACACAAATTCCAAAGGGAGAAGCCAGCTGTACTGAGTGTATCTGAAGCAACTGGATACTCGATGCCACGAAACAGAAGATGTTCATGCCTCTGTTACATAGCACTTATCCAGCCAAGCTGCAATGTACCTCTTAGGATATGAGCTGTTCCCAGACAACCATAAGTAGCCCCAAGGGCAGGGACTTTTGACTGACCCTTCTTTTTAGTAGCAAGTACTCAATAAATGCTAATAAGTGGATTTATCTCCTTTGTGGAGAAACAGATAAAACAGCATTTCAATTCAATAAATACGAGCTGAGTATCTATATTGTGTTGCTGGTCATAGAAGTCCTGATCACTATTTTCCAGAAATTCATTAGTCTAATGAAAGAATCAGATCATAAGCCAATAATTATAATAAGCTCTAGGGAGTGCTGTAGGGACATTTTATGTAACAGGCTATGGTAAAATATGAAATATAATATTTTGCTGACCATGTTGTAGAGGACAACATCTATCACATCCCTTACCATCTTCTTAACACGAGTGATGGGAGAAATTCTGCATGAAGTCCAATTCTGATTTACTACAATTCTCAGCGCTTTGAAATCTGAAACTGATCCTGTTTCCCTTTTTTCTTCTGCTGCCAGGAAGCAGAGAGTTAAAGTTGTAACAAACTCTGTAAGATCTGGACTAAATAAGCTTCTTTCAATTAGTTTGATTCTAAGAGGCAGATGCTATTTCCTTACCAGCAAAAGGACTGGAACCACGTCTACGAAGAGAAAGGATCCTGACGCATGCAATTTTACACACTAGCATTCCCTGGCACTTTATTTTTTCTACCACAATTTTCTCTTCTGTGCTCCTCACTTCTTTAGTACATCTCTTCGTTTTGCTTCTCTCTTTTGGTAAACTGACTTCCCTCTTTGAGACAATAGGAGCAATACATAAGTAAATTAAGATCCTTAACGGGTTTCATTGCAAAAATAGGAGAGAATTTCATCCCTGCGTACGTGATCATCCCCAAGAAATGGAAAAGTCATACAGCCATAAGGAAAATGACAGGAAAGAAATACAAGCAATGGGCTGGTGGGGGTTTGGGGGGTAGGGGAGGAGTGACGGGGGTTGCTGCTTGTAGAGAGTGAGCTAGGGTGGTACAATTAAGTGGGTTTCTTTTCTTTTTGTAAGATTTTCTTTATTAAGGCATTCCAGGGGTTAAGTTGTTTTCAAAACAACACACTGAAACATGGGCTATGCTGAATTGTGTCTTTATTCCTTCCAACACCTGGGGCAACAGGCCGTGAAAAGTGTCACTGTCATCAAGACTTCACCTCCACCTGGATTCTACCAGGGCCACTCCCCACCCCCCCCACTGGACGCAAGCGGTCCCCTCCTGAAAACTGAGAACCAACCACTTCTCAAAACAAAAGAGCTGCTCAAGGTGCCTCACTGACTGAGGAGCTTTGGCGGCTGGAGAGAGGAGACGTCGAGGTCTCACCACGGCAGCTCCCAGCTCCCAGCTGTACCCCTTTGAATGACCCAAGCACCCTGGGGCCTGGAGTGTGGCCACAACCGGAGGTATGACAGACAGAAGGACGTCCGACAGAAAGCCAGCAGGACCAAGAACAGTACGCAAGAACAAGACACTGTGCCCTGTTTTATGTTCCTGTCGAAACCCCAGGCTGCTGAGAAGGAACCAGAAAAGGTGATACACACCTAAGAGGGACAGTCAAGCTTCTGACCACCCAGGAAAGTAAGTCATGCTCACTGCCTGGAAGAAATCGGGGAGATTCTAAAGTGAACAGGCAGAGAGGCCTAATAAAAATCAGGAAATATGCCCAAGGAGGATTTTGGACTTATCTCCTTTTATGTATGTTTTACAGCTAACCACAGCCAAGACATAATTAAATTTATGTACCTGAGAAACAGGACCAGAGGTGGGTAGAGCCAAACCATTTGTTTTTTGGACAACGAAGTAGGATTCCACAGGATTTTTCCTGGAGGAATCACCAACTGAAGGGCTGTCACTCAATGGGAAAAAAATCCACATTTTTCATAGAAATTCCTAAGGAACACCAGTCCCACAACTCAGTCTCTCATTAGTTGTGTGACCTGAAGGAAGTTCAAGAAACTCTCTGTACCTGTTTCCTCATCTTAAAAATCCGGCTGATCACAGGAGCTCTGCCTGCAGTTGACGGTTCTAAGCACGTGACTTCTCATTCCCTGTGGAGAGACTTCCCTGCTCCTCAGGGAAGGCGGAAGCATCGCTTCTGCAGACATTTCCTATTGTGCCTCACCCTGAGACGACACACCAGCCTTCTTCTCCGAGCCTGGGGCCCAGGGTCCTCTTCCCTTCCAATCACTCAGACACGGTGAACAGCAGTAAAAGGCAACAATTTCACAGTCTACACTGCCTGCCTCCCTTCCTCGGCTAACAGCCAGGACCCGTAGACTGTGCTTCTGTGGGTTGGAAGAGGCAGAGAAGCCAGAGACGCCTCCGGGGCTGGCCTGTCCCAAGAACTGGACTGGACAAGCTCCTAGACCAGTTTGATCCACAGAGACAAGCAACTCTTGCCTCACCAGCAGCGCGGCTGGGCAGGCCACAGTGAGAAAGCCTCCGCGGGCGTCTCCAAAACCTTAAGGGGATAGGGCGTCTGATGGCACCAGGCCTCAAAGAGCGTTAGGGTAACCCAGCGTCTTCTAGCTGCAGAGAGAAGAAGAAAGAAGGTAGCCGTGGAGGGGAGGGGGCGCACGTGAAAGATGAATCTAACCATGAAAATTTAATTTGTTAAAATAATGACTAGGGAATGACAGATAATGCACAAATTGTCTACATGCATTTATTGAATACATAATAAATGCGTGTATGAATATATATAACTATATATGTGCACCACGATAAAAATTAATTCCGGCTTCCAGAAGCATCACTGTTTGTCTCCCTGCTGGCAAGAACCCTGGAGCACAGAGGTAAATTTCACACTTCCGCTCGGCACTCCCTCCACACAGACCACGGAGCTTAAGCTACCCAGGTGAGCAAATGTCACAGAATGCCTACTCGGCGGGTGGTAAATTCCAGCCATCCCAGGGAAATGCCAAGTGGTCTCAGGTCACAAGTTTGGCAAATAGCAATTTGGGGGTGTGGGGGAGGCCCCAGTCGGACCAAGGAAGGGGACAAAAGAGAGAGGGAAGGGGAGAAGCCAAGGGAATGAAATGGGTGGCAAGCTTTGGGAACAGCAAGGCAAAGACTCAGACACAGAACATTTCTCAGGCTGCCTACGTGCAACGCAGCATCCTCTGAATCCAAGAAAGCACACTTGGACTCAGATCACCTAGACCATTCATGAGCTTTCGTTCAAAATGACTGCAATGGCCACACTCATGGTCCCAAGGAACACATTCCGCCCTGGGCACACGGCTTTGGGAGCCAAGTCAGCTGCCCACATTACAAAGACCATGACCGAGACTCCTCATTGGATGGGGAGCTCGACTCCTAGTGGGTGAAGGGCCAGGGCTTACACATTTGCATTCCTAGGTTTCACATAATGGCTTCATACAAGAAGTTCTATAAATATTTGCCAAAGCAATCAATGGTCCAAAATAGGGTACAAACTGCAAATTTCACCATGCCCTCCAGAAGGTTGAAACTGAACATGTCCAGCTGACACTTTAAGACCAAACCAAGTCGGGACAGGGATTCATTTTAACTTTTTCACTGTTCAACCTGTGGGACCGAAGAGTCTTCCTTCAACATATCCAGAACTGAGTGTTCAAAAATATCTGGCCAAACGTACTGAAAAACAATTAAGCTTCCAGATCTTTTATGGAGGGCAAGAGGAGGAAGGCGAAATTGTAAGGAAGAAGATATATTCTAATGGGATCTTGACAAGACCACCAGTCTTTGCATACAAATGCCCATGGGGAGGCCACTAGGGAGATGCTGGTCTCTTTCTGCCTCAAGGAAGTGACTCCAGGCACCAAGATACATCAGCCTGAATCCCCTACAAAGGGAGGAAGTCAGTACCGTCAATGAGGTAGGAGGACGTCAATGAGGTAGGAGAACCGTGGTGTCCAAACCTGGAGCAGAGGGAAGCCACTGTTTGCATTCTGCATTATCACCACTACCGGAATGAGCGGTAATTTAGATTTTAGCTACAACGTCCTCAACAGTCAGAAAGAACACGAGACCTTTCAACCTACATACCTACATAAAGCCCCTCCATCCTCTGCCCCCATTACCGGGATGAGAACTTCATGCTGTGAAATTATGATGGGCCTGGGAGTTGGGGGGATCAGAGACTGGACTGGTGAAATGCACAGAATTAATTCACAGATTTTCCAAGCAATGAGGGAATTCAACCTTTGCGACTTCTAGCTCTCCTGCGTGCATTCAGTGCAAAGTTTCTGGAGGGTCTATTACAGGACCTGGTGGTTGCTTTGCCAGGCTGTAACAGAGCAATAATAGGAAAGCACGAGAATCCATTTAAGAAAAATAATCACACATCAAGACAAGAATCCATTTAAGAATAATAATCACACATCAAGAACATCTTTCCTAGTGTAACTTTCTAAGAAGAAAAATAAAGTAATATGGCTTAGGCAGGGGCACGATGACAGCCCCTTCCTGCCTCGGCTCCAGTAGGCCGGGTGGGGGAGGGGGAGCAACTATGTGTGTTTGGGCAAATCAATTTTCTTTGCCCAAGACTTGCAAAATTCAGGCAGCTGGAGGCCCCTTCAAGCATTCCTAGGAGACAAGGCAAGCAGCCATATAAGAAACTAGGTACCTTTGAAGGCCCCAAACCTTCTTCAAGTGTTAAAGAAATCAGACCACGCTTAACAAAAACAAATGTCAGGGCTGTTTGAAGTACATCGAGGTGCTCTGGGTTAAAAATCTCCTTAGGGGAAGATGCCGCGCTCCCTGGAAGAGCCGAGAGACCAAGACGACAGGGAGGGTCTC
This sequence comes from Mustela erminea, assembly GCF_009829155.1. Lineage (NCBI taxonomy): Eukaryota > Metazoa > Chordata > Mammalia > Carnivora > Mustelidae > Mustela > Mustela erminea. The sequence continues at coordinate 62,661,550 of NC_045630.1, forward strand.
TGCAGCAACTTCAGATTCTGCGTTTGATTCATTTCAATACCATCGAGCAGCACTGGAATCCGCGGGAAACAACACAGGGCCGACTAAGAAAGAAGCTGCAAATGAACACGCGTGCGTGTCTGCGCGGGCGCACACACTCGGCCTCGTGCGTGTCACCTCTGCGTGCAAAGCCACCGCCACGGAGGAGGTCTGCTCGCCGGGCACCCGGCACCCCAGCAGTCGGAAACCGCTGCTCGGGCCGGGATTGGGGACAGGGGTCGCGCGTCCTTGAGCGCCCTCACTCCAGGGCCCCCAGTCCACCGGGTGCCTAATAAAGGTCGTGGGGCTCCTGAGGGGCCGACCCTGGGTGGCGGGGGAGGGGGGGGGCCCTCTCCACCCCCCGCGACCCTCTCAGGGCAAGGGCAAAAAGGTCGACCGGGCTGGGGGACGAGGCCGGCGGCTAGGGGCCTGGGAAGAAGGGGCCGGCGGGGCACGCTCCCGCCCCACTCCCGGGGACCCCCTGCCCAAGCTCGCGTCCAAAGGGAGCCGCTCCCCCTTGCGCCCCGCGGGTGGCTCCCCGCCAGGCCTCTCGGCCCGCAGCCCCGCATTCCCCCAAGTTCTCAAAGTTTTCTGTCCTGACGCAGCCCCTTAAACTCCTTCCGGACGACTCCACCTTCCGTCCTCCACCTGGTGTGAGTGAGCGGCCCTCGGCTTCCCCCTGGACCTCCGGCCGCTCACCTGGCCGCCCTTGACCCAGCGCCCTTGACCACGACGTGGCGGTGCGTCAGCCCCGCACCCACCCGCACCCACCCAGGCTTCCTCAGGGCTGCGGGGTCACCGGGACCCCCCCCCCACCCGCAGGCCGCACAAAGGGAAGCCGGGTCTGCGCCCATGCGCTTTGTTTTGAAGTGTTTACTGATCTAAGCAGGGGGCAAGGTCCCAGAGCCTCCGCGAGCAAATTCTGCAGGAAGGCATCACTGTGCACGGCCTCCCGTCCGCAGAGGACCTTTCAGAATGGAGGCAGGCGGGGCTCCCCGTTAGGGTCCCAGAGTGGCTTTCTTTGTTAGGGACAAAAGAGAAATGCAAACTTTCAATTCGATTAACAATGGTAATTATAAGGAGGATTCTCCTGCAGGGACACAGTTGGTCTCAGATCCCCTACAGCGATCGGAAGAAAACGCCTGGCCGCCCTCTCTCCCTGGCCTACCAGCGCAGGCCACTAGGTAAACTTAATTCCTCTGACCCGCTGGCAGATTCAGCCCTGTCTCCAAGCGCGACATACCCAGATCGCGTTCCCCTCGCTCTGAGCGGCCCACACTTACTGAAAACCAAACGTCTTCCTAAATAGCCTCGCTTTCCAAAAGCCCTCCTGACAGGTAGGTGGGAAACAGACCTTATTTCAGTATTCCAGCTGAGGCAAATGGTGAACAACTCACTCTCCACAATTCCAAGGTGAAAACCATAGCCAAGTTTCCCAACTTCCTGGGTTGCGCCTATGAACTTGCAAAGGTAGACAGCGCTTCCAATCCTACAAGCACAACTCTGTATCTTCCAAGTGCAATTTCTAGGCTAGAGCCTGACTGCTACAAACAGAAAGGGTGCAAAAGAACCATTATTTGCAGTCATGAAGTCAACAAGGTGGATTGAACTGGGCCTGGCCTCCAACTGGCTTTATAAATGGGATGCTTAAATGCTTCAATTAAAAAAAAAAATCGCTATTTTTTTTTTCTCTCTCCCAGTTTGCCTTCTGCAATTCAACTTGATTGATGGAGGTGGCCTTAATACCACCGTAGCCACTTTGGCATGAGTGTCTAGAAAAGATACCAGGAGTCAGAGGACACATGAGAAATGCAATAACAATGAAAAAGAATTTTCTTTTCTACATGCTCCACCTGCCTTCCATCTTATGAACCTAAGCCTTGGCAGGGATCACGATGGGGCTCGTGATCTATGGGACGTGGGGTCAGGTTCGTGACTTTCTAGAGTTGCCCATTCCATGGATGTGGAAACCTAAGATCAAGAGGTTAAATGACATTCTTAAAATAACATACTTTGGAGGCAGTCAGCAGTTGGCCTCAGGACTCCTGACTCAGGGTCCTGCAAACTTTTGTCACACCTCGGACTCCTCTGTACTCGTGCATTATATTCTAAGGGCAGAAAACAAGATGGCTGCTTCCACCCACTCATTTTATTTTAGGGAACATTTCAGATTTTGTTCAGGATATGGAAAGGAATAATAAAACAATGATCTATGGAAAGAAAAAAATAAAAAAATAAATAGAAGGAGACAGTGGGGAACGACCTCATCCTAGCTCCCACCAGTGTGACATTCTCCGCCAGAAAGAGATGCCTTAGATACATGCCTTATTCTGGAACTTGACCTCCCATCGGGAATCAATTTCAATAACTACAGAAGTACCAAATCAGGTCTGAGTAGGCAACAACCATGTGTCCTCCTGAGTGCAAAAACCAGGCCAAAAAAGAAACAAAACCAAAGTTGATGCCAAAACAACCATTCCATGGCCAAGCTGACCGTCATGGAAGACACTAGGCCCATGTAACTATTAACTGCTTGAAGTACGGCAGGGCCGCTGAAGATGTGCTTTACGTGTAAAATACACAATGGGTTTCGAAGTCTTAGTACAAAATAAAAAGTAAAATAGTTAATTAATAATTTTTACGTTGATCACAAAATGTTGAGCTATTTTAGCTATTAGGATTAAAAGATACATTTCTTAAAATTAATTTTACCTATTTCTTTTTTACCTTTTTTTAATGAGCCACTAGAAAATTCAAAGCATTAAATTTAAAATTACATATAAAAAAATGTTTAATTACATGTATGTTTACTGAAGAGCACTGTTCTATGGGACGCCCTTCCTAGAGCTCCAGGACAGAAGGAGGGAGAGGCAGGTATGTTGCCCAGGAGTTTTTTTCCTCTCGTACAGACAACCACTTAAAACGTTTAAATGCAGCTGGGTCGGGAAGCATTTTGGTGAGCCTCTAAAACCCCTGGACAGAGCTGGGAGAAAATCCAACCTGAAGAGACAGAGCCAAACTAGTGAGAAGGGTGGTCAACACTCTGCCGTGTGGTTTTGGAAAAAAAACAAAAAACAAAAAACAAACAAACAAAAAAAACAGTAGTTGGCAGGTAGCGAGCGAACTCACTCAACAATGTGCCTTACATTACTGTGTTGTTTAGTGCATGCCGACGACCCTATAGAATGATTATCTTTACAGTGGAGGTGAGGAAATTGAAGTTGTCTTAAATCAAATAACTTATTAATGTTACACACCAAGCTAGGAACAGAATCCAGGTTGGTTTGCCTCAAAGTCCATGCTTTCTCTATCATACTCAATTTCTATTCAGAAAATCACCCAGGGGAGCCTGGGTGGCTCAGTCGTTAAGGGTCTGCCTTTGGCTCAGGTCATGATCCCAGGGTCCTGGGATCAAGCCCTGAATCGGGCTCCCTGCTCAGCGGGAAGCCTGCTTCTCCCTCTCCCACTCCCCCTGCTTCTGTTCCCTCTCTCACTGTGTCTCTCTCTGTCAAATAAATAAAATCTTAAAAAAAAGAAAGAAAGAAAGAAGATCATCCAATCTTTTTTTTTGCTAACTCCTTCCTTTCCAGGAACGGGACACCTGAGATTCTGGTGGTAGAAATTCATTCTTTTGGTTTATATTTATTCCAAAAAAATTTAAAGTAGGTGTTGATCAAAGAAAACAAAAATCATAGTAGAACCCTAAACATGGAAAAGATCCCTGACTGCAGAAAAAGACTGAAAGAAATGGAAGGCTGGAAGTGCCAAAAACAAAACTTCCAGTCATTTACAATATGACTTCAGAGTCAGGGGAACGGTGTAGCAATTTTTCAAAACACCAAGCGTAGAGTACCATGTGATTCCTATGTATATATGCCACTCCGACCTAGAGATCCAGAGAAATACAAACAGCTCCACACAAAACTCATATGCACGTGTTCAGGGCAGCAAAAACATACAAAACAAGCTAAATAATCCATCGACCGAAGAATGGATAAACAAAATGTGGTATATCCATACAATGGAATATTATTTGGCTGTGAAAAGGAATGAAGAATTGGGAGCACCTGGGTATCTCAGTTGGTTAAAGCAGCTGCCTTCAGCTCAGGTCATGATCCCAGGGCCCAGGGATTGAGTCCTGCTCATCAGGGAGCCTGCTTTTCCTTCTCCCTCTGCCCCTCCCCACCACATACAGTCTCTCATTCTCAAATAAATAAATAAAATATTTTTAAAAAGGCAATAAAGTATTAATGGTATGCTATAATATAAATGAACCTGAAAATATTATGCTGAATGAAAGAAGCTAGTAACAAACCACATGTTATAGGATTCCATTCCTGTGAAATGTCCAGAAAAGACAAATCCATAGAGACCAGCAATTTTACAGCAATTACTAGGGGTTAGGCAGAGGGAGGAGTATGGACTGGCTGGTAATAGATACAGAGTTTTTTGGGAAGTAATTTAAAAAAATCTAAATTTAGGTTCTGAGGGCTCTACAATTTTGTCAATCTACTACACCATCAAACTGTACAGTTTAAATTAGTCAATTTCATGGCATATGAAATATGTTTCAAGAAAATTATCAGGGGCCCCAGCTGGCTCAGTCAGTAGAGCACACAGCTCTTTATCTTGGGGTTGTGAGTCTGAGCACCATGTAGGGCACAGATCTTACTTAAAAAAAAAAAAAGAAAAGAAAGAAATGGGGCAACTGGGTGGCTCAGTCAGTTAAGCGTCTGCCTTTGGCTCAGGTCATAATCGCAGGGTCCTGGGATCGAGCCCCGCATCACCTCGGGCTCCTTGCTTAGTGGGGAGCCTGCTTCTCTTCTCCCTCTCCCACTGCCCCTTCTCCTGCTTGTGTGCTTTCTCTCTCTCTTGCTCTCTCTCAAATAAATAAAATCTTTTTTTAAAAAAATGATAAAAAAGAATAAACCTTCTATGTATCAAGGCTGTCATTATGACAAAGATAAAATTTTTCCTAAATAAGAAATATAGTAGGAAGTCAGGAAGAGGTGGGGTTGCCCTAAACTCACTTTGTGTTCCTCTTCCTACTTGGAAACTTTATAAACTAAATGGATGGGTCTATGTGTTTTCAGAGGGAAAATATTTTTAACTATAATTACATAATATCTCTAGTTGCTGATGCTAAGAGAACACCGTCCCTAAAACATGCAACTTTTGCTTTTCAGGTAGTTGTTGTCCAGTTTGTGGATAATTAAAACCCTTTGTCTTTGTTCTTACCCACTTCTTTTTGTCCCCCCACTCCCCCCTTTTTTTTTTCCAACCTAGCCCCAGCCTTTTTGGCCAGATACAGCTAATTCTCACTTTAAGAGAACAGCAAGAGAAACAAAAGAAAGCAAATCTTAAATGCAGCAATTTCTGTCTCTTTTCAGCATAGAATCACAGAGTCTTGGAATTGGCTTGGTCTTTGGGGACCATCTGGTGCGAGCCTCTCGTTTTCATGTAAGAAAACAGGGCCAGAAATAATAAAAGCTAACAGTCATTGACTGCCGATGCCAGGCACCATAATTTCCTTGTATTACCTCATTTAATCCTCCTGACGCCCCTCTAGGATAGGTATCATTGTTATCACCTTTTTACAGAAGAGGAAAATGAAACACACAGAGAGGTGTAGTACCTTGAATAAGGTCACAGAGCTCAAAGGTAGGAAATGTGGGATACAAACCCAGGCAGCGGGGCTTCAGAGACCAACTCCTTAACCACTACTATTAGTTTCTCCTAAAACTATTTAAGCAATTTGCCTACCACCTCACAACTCCTTAGTGGTAGGTCCCGAACTAACAGAGGTACAAGGCGCCCACACCAGTACCTGCTTAATGACAACAATGTCGGCGCAAGATATAGTGGAATCCATGAGCTAAACCCAAAAGGGAATTTTTTTTTTTCCCCATTGCAATCTTGATTTCCACCAATAATTGAGAGATTGAAACACAGCTGTCACTGGTAAGAAGACCTTCCGGGAAGTCACTACTGACCTTATTCTGCCATAAAGGGAGATAGGTTTTATAAACTTATGACAGTCTATACCTGCACTTTTTTTTTTTCTGGAAATCACTCTGCCAAGTTCTGAGAAGTGACATTTCTAAAATGCAGATGGAGCAAAAGATTCAACCAGAGAATTCTCCCATGAGAATCCACCACCCCCACCGGCAACAGGATTCCAGCCTAGTGACATGGTTTCCTTGCCCTGAAAGAGTTAACACAATGACATCCTATGGAATGGAACAGGATATGAGCCCTGACATAATTTATTACAGAAAACACAGCATCTTTTATTTGGATAGCCAAGGGAGCTCAAAGAACTTTGCAAACAACTCATTAATCCTCCCCGTACTTTATTTATCAACTACTGCATTCCTTAAGCCTCAGCACAGCAGCTCAGGTAAGGGGCAGAGCTGGAGCCAGAACTGTCCTATTCCTCTCACAAACAGCAGCACAGCAGGACTGGGTACGCTTGGGGTCATCTGAAAATGAATCAGAGCTGTCTTCGGGACCTGGACCTTGGACACTGCCTCAGTCATGTGGCTTTGGGGGTGAATTTTTTTTTACAGAAAAAGGGAAAGGAATGAAGTATATTTAGATTCACCTCACCACGTTCAAAACATAACAGCAGCCATCGAAAAGAGGTTTAAAACCAAAATTAAGGCTAAGTTTTCCTAAGGCATGAATGTAAATTATGTCTCCAAAGAAGCTGGGGTTAGGCTTTCAATTAAAATGAAAATGCTTTCCTCTTTAAATATGTGCCGTATTTAAGTTTGGGTTTGTTTGCTTGTTTTGGGGCATTTCTATAATTTTGCCAACCAAACAACCCAAAGGTCGCGGATGTCGGTGAGAGCGCAGGGGCAAAGGCACGGGGCAAGCAGAGCACCAGCATTGAGCTGAATACACAGGCTGGCTTGGCCCAGCTGGGAACCCAGAGCCTCACTCCCCCAGCTCCCAACACCCCCTGTCCCCGGGGCCCAGGGCTCTCTGTTCGTCCCTCTCCTAAACCCTCTCCCAATCCCCTCCCCAAACCTCCCAGACACCCTGATTGTTAGAAGAAGTGACACCAAACTTCCAACACTCTCGTTTTGATAGGTTACGACCCCCGCGTGCTTTGCACCCTCCTGCCCGCCTCTTGAACGCCAGTATTTGTCTAATCCAGTCCCAAAAATGGATCGCACAAAAGCGACTGGAGAGAAGGGATACTTCTCATCAGTCCTCTTGTGGCGTGTCTATAGCTTTCATTCAGATCCTGATAAATCGCATACGGTCCAACCCCAAGGCTTCTACCCAGCTCACTTCTGTGCCTGAATGGTAGTGTCCTAGTAATGCTGGGTTGTAACTTCCCTTCCCTTGCTATACACACACACACACACACACACACACGCACACACAAACGAAAGAGAGGGAAAAAAAGACCTAACACTTGAACTCACTAGTCAGCAGGAAAAAGTTTTTGCATTTGCCTGCCGAGGATGAACTTCTGTCAAGTCTCTCCTGCCACTTCGACCCCAAAAGGAATCTTAGCAGAGGCAGCCCTAAACTGTCTAAAGTTATTTCACTCCCGCTCGGCTCAAGGCCTCATCCCATCAGAATTATTCCCCTGCCGTATACAGCCATGCCCCCTCTCCTATTAATACAAACACACACACACACACACACACACACACACACACATTATTCTCTAATGTTGTAAAGAAGAGAGGAGTACCAGTCCCATAATATAATTGCTGTATTACAAAGAAGTGGCAGGCAAGAATAATAAGATAAGGTGTCAAAAGTGAAATACAGTAGTAGACTTAAAAAAAAAAAAAAACCACAGTTCTATGATGGGGGTGTTAATTGAACACAGAGAAAAAAGAAAGGAGAGAGAACAAAAGAGTGTTAAGGAAGTAAAAAAAAAAAAAATAATTTTTTAACCTCCGTCAGTGATTTGATTTAACTCCAGTGCAGATAATTCGCAGAGGAAAATCGGCTGAAAATGCCATAGATAGCTATTATGTTCTAAAATTAAAAACTATTCACAACAATTACAGCTATTCATTGCTATCTATAAATATTCTCCTTAGTAAATGGCACCCAATATTTCTTGTGTGTTTTCTTCATTTTTAAACCTGCATGATTTTTGACACAAAAGTCGAAAAAAGAGAAAAAAGAAAGACTGGAAAATACAAGCAAGGGCTTTTTTAAGAAATGCAGTGTGTTTGCCTTTTCTTTTTCCCCTCCTCTCTTCCATCCCACCAACCCCACTGCCACCACATACACACTATGTAAAACTCAGCCAGTTGCTAATTTGTCAGAAGATAAGGAATGGTTCCTTAAAAAAAAGAAAAAAAACAAAATAAAATATTGAGGGGTCCAACACTCTCCATTGACTCTCTCTGTTCCTAGAAGGAGAGAGCAGATAAAAGCCCCTTCTGAAACACACATTGTTGTGGGTCTGGACAAGGTTTTCCTGGCTGTTGTTTGAGATCTGATGCAGGAGCACTTTGCAAACAATCTTTTTTTCCCTAGCATTTATTTTAAAAAAGCAAAAGGGTATCAAAATAAAAACTCATCCACACTCTGAAGCAAGAAGACACATGGTGTTGGTTTTTTTTTTTTAATATCCTCACAGTAATTTCTGACTTAAATACCCATCAATCAACTGTAATTTAGACGCTGCTGCCTACTTTGGGTGTTGTGCGCATGTGTTTCTTTCAAGTTCCAAAAGGTTGGTAAGACTGTTTTTGCTAGTGTTCCTACTTCTTTCTGAGTTTTCCAACCGAAACCAGTAACAAAAGCAAAAAAGAGTAAAAGCAGCAAATGAAGGCCATTGCCACACTCCACTCAGAGTCCCGTCTTCCTGACATCAAGACCTAGGTGAGCCAAACGTGTCAACTTGGCATGAGAATACACACCAGCGAACAAGCCCAACGGACTTCAAGTAACTCGTTCAAGGCAAGAGGGCTTGGAAGAACAATAGAAAAGTCCCATAACAATAAAGGGATGCCTAGAAATTGACCATCCAACAGATCTGATTCCCAGCTCTGTCCCAAGAGGGGTTAAAAAAAAAAAAAAAAAAAAAAGCCTCCTACAACTTATCAACCGCAAAGAAGATATGCTGGCACAGGGACCAGGAGTTGGGCAAACCCCAAGACTGAAGTAATAATCATGCTTTAGAATCATGCTTTTAGAATCAAAGGCTTCTCCTCCACACACCCGCCGTCCGTCCTCTACCTTTAACACAGAACACTCAACATTCCAGGAGACGTTTCTTCCTTCCCCTCACTACTAACGTACAAGTGGGAAAAAAAAAAAAAAAAAAAAAAAACAAGGAGGAAGGCTGTTTTTTACTTTTCTTTTCTTTTTTTTTTTTTATAAACTTTCACCCATGGGTGCCCTCTCAACCCACAAGCCTATGTGTGCCTATGTGTGCTTGTGTGCCCATGCACAGATTTCCCTTTAACACGGGGCAGGGATCCTTGCCGTTTGCAATTTCCAGGACTTGATCAACTATGTTTTAAATGTATGATTCTAAAGACAACACACTGAACCTTAACTTAGATTTTTTTTTAAGTCTCCAGACATTAATTCATTAAGTGCCAGAAAATTTTAAAAAAGCAAAATACACAAGCCGATGATAAATTACACTTACAAGTGTGATTTTTGACCAATACCACTGCTTCCTATCACTGCAGTGTAGCCAATATGAAGAAGGAACAAACTCTAACACCGGAACCGGATCTCTATTCACACCCACCCACTTTGATCTACTGCCTTAGTAGGTTTTAATTAGAAGACCAGAATTAAACACTTTGGCCACAATATATACCCAAGTGCCCTGATGGGCTTCCTTTCAATAAAAATTTGATTAAAGTGTCTTCAAAAAAAGAGTCATCTCAGCCTGGACTATCAAATACGGCTTTACGTCTCGATTTCTAGATTTCATGACTCAAAGACAGGCAGGAAAACAGGCTCGATTAGAGAGAAATTTCAACAAACCACATATCCCAAGTAAATAAGCATCAAAAGAGAAAATGAGAAGGAAGAAAAAAAGGAGAGAAGAAACAAACAGACATGCACTTAGGCATCCTGCCCTGGCTAATAGAAAACAAACAAACTAAAAAGTGTGACAAACTGGAAAAGCTCTTTGATATTTGCATGCACCGTTCATCCATCTCTTAAAAGTATTTCACAGCTAAAATAATGTAATTAACAGCTTTGCAGTAAGGTTAGGCTCTGGCAAGGCAACCTGGAAGTCTTGAAGGTCTGAACATCACTGCTTAGGTGCTTTGTCTAGAATGTTATGCACAACACAAATAACATTCAACAAAGGAGCTGCTGACTAATTTCACATAGATTTCAAGACCCAAGTAATTACGCGTTCATCAGCGGCCACATCTTGAAACTATTTATTTTTTAAAAGACAAACAGAGAGCTTTCGAAAAGAGAGCCACCCTGTGCGCCCCCCCCCCACCTTTTTTTATGTGTAACTATCAATGTATATCAACCGGGCATGCAATCATATTTATTGTCACTTTCATTCATGTCATGCCCTTGCTTATATGGTTTAGATATGAATTATTGACTGTTACACTCCTTGTTGTAAAAAATAAATAAATAAATAGGATGGCAGGTACTTTGCACTGCTCTGAAGCGAGCGAGCAAGTCAGAGGCCGGCAGAAGCTCCCGCTTTATAGAACCACCCCTCGTTCCTCATCTTTATGCCCTAGTTTCAGATTGCCGTCTCAACTCTCTCTTTTTACAAGGGAGAGATGCACCCACTTTGGAAAAGAGAGGCTTAACCCAGACAAACACGAGGATGCGGCTAAATGTCCTTTGCAGAGCATCTGTTGTTTAAGAACACCTTTGATTGATGATTGCTATTTTTTAATTGTTGCTTTAAAATTTAAATGCCCTCCTGGGACGTGTTATAAGTGTGTGAGTCCATGATACGAGGTCTAGAAAGTGGAAAAAACGACAGAATGAGGGATCTCATAGCATGATATTCCCCTCAACCCAACGCTTCTCCCTGCTATAAAATCACAGGGCACTCAGACGCGGGGTAACCCGCCGTTGTATGGCGCTTTCCACAAAGGTATTTGACAACACTGCTGAGAACCTTTAGCCTGCTGCTTGATACAATCACAAGAAAAAAAAGAAAGGAAACTTTAAACAGTTCAGCCCCCATGTCCAACTCCAAAAAAAAGGAGGGTTTTCAATATGGGCCAAAAATATTTTCCTCCAGGAAACAGACTTTTACTTTCATATTTTTCCCCCAAAGGCACACGTCATTCCATAAATTTCCCTTCAGAATCTCTCTTTGAGCCCCAATTTCAAAGAGGCTGGTAACAGAGTCAAGGAAAATAAACCAGTCATGCTTGATAATAACTGTCAAAGAAACTTGGTGCTTTTTCCAGGAAGCAGAGCTACTAAGATTTCCTATTGGAATCTGCGATCAATCTTGACAGCACTTTTATGCTGAAATTTTAATATTTAAATAATGGCTTTGTCATTGCTGGTGAAGTGAATCAATTGGCCAAAGAAAATGCTTAAATGTTGGAATCTCAGTCCTACCTGTTTTTTCTTTGATTTCACACAACACATTAAACAAGGCAGGCTTCATTCTGTGGCAGTTTAAAGCATGTTTTCTGCAAGAAAGAAACAACAATGTAATAGGACTTTCAAGATCAAACTGCAGATAATGCACAGGGGGAAAAATCTGAGCATTTAGCCAAAATCCTATCCCAAGCATAACTCTGTGGCATGCTTCAATTGTTTTATGACTTAATATACAGAGTCCCGCCATAGAAAAAGAAATAATGTTAATTAGCAGGGAGAGAGTAGGGATTTAACTACAGAACAGAACTAACCTAAATTATGCCCATTTAGGCGGAGTTAGTTTGTTGTGTGTTTTTTTTTTAAGTAGTTCAATTAAAGTGGAATTCTTAAACCAATAATCCTATCAAGGGCAATGAATACAGCAAAGCCAAAAGCATGGGATAACAGTTTTCTATAATCTATGCAGCCACCCCGGCCCAGGAGCTGTCTGCCTCCCGGTCTGTGTGTGTGTTTTCAAATTTAATTCATCCATGTGTTCGAATTCATTCTGCAGATGCCCCTGTATTCTCATAAACACAAGATGCTTGAAAGGTCTTCTGAGTAGAACTGTCAATTTATAAAATTTCAGTCCCCAAGTTAAAGAGTATGGAAATGCATTGCCAGGGGGCAAACATACCCATATGGGGAATAAATTCATTTCTCTGTGTTCACATTACGCCTCTTGTGCGCACACTGCTTATTTGCAGGTGTTGAAATTCAATTATTTACAATTAGGACCTTGCACCCATTGGGGAAAAAATAAATACAATTCTGCCGTTTAGATTAGTGATTTACCTGGTTCTTGTGGGTGTTTGTATTCAGAAGGCACTTGAAGAAGCAAACAATACCTTTCCCTTGATTTTACTATGGAAGCACTTAGCAGAAAGATATTGTTTTGGAAACAAAATCCTGATCATATCAGCTATCAGGGAAGGGAATTCTGTTTACAAACTAAAATTAATGTGTAAAGACAAATGGAAACCCCTGGCACTCCAGACACATGCAATTCTTTTTTAATTCTTGTGAAAGTTTAAAAAAAAAATAAATAAAGACACATCCCCATGAAGAACAGTAACAAGAAGTCAGTTCTATATACTAGTGTACAGCAGGGGAATAAACTCAAAAATTCAAGAGTATCAAAATAAACACATGCATTATGTCTAAAACAGGAAGGGTTTACTTTGTAAATAATAAATGTACATGAGAAAGGTATGGCTAAGGAAAGGAAAAAGATTCAGTTGCTAAGTAGAGTTACATTGTTTAACCAAAAAGAGAGCTTCCTGGTGATTGAGTTCCCCTGTGGGGTGAGAAAAAAGGTGGAAAATACTTCACTGTATCTAAGACCCCTTTTGGGGCCTTTTAGAATAGTTTCATTAATTGTATTCTTACATACAGGCCCAAATGGAAAAACAAACAAAAGCAACAACAACAAAAAAGCCCCACACGGCTTCCCAGAAATATTGCATTTCCACAGCACAGCAATGGGGTTATGGAAGAACAGATTTCCCTCTCCCCAAATTGTGTCTGATCTCTCTCAGCATCTAGGCCACTGTAAGAGGGGACCCACCAGGCCACGGCTGCCCTCAGTTGTACAAAAAGGAATACGACTCAACATGAGCAAAGTGGTGAGTCTCCAGCCTTCCCGGCCCCTTCTAGTTTACAAACTTGTTATTAAACCAGTTTACTGGTTATGTCTGAGTTTATTTTTCTGGAACAATGCAATGGAGAAATCTGTTCCAATTCAAAAAGAGATAGCCAGTGGGAAATCTTCTACTTTACGATAATTATTAGTTTCTCTTCAGATACTACAATTCAAAATGAGCTCCGATTCATTTCTGAAAACTTTCCCCCATTTAAGAAAATCAAGAATAGTCCCAGTCTTCGAACATTTCTAAGTTTTCAAGCCCACGGGAACCTCAGTACTTCTGAGTTTACATGTTTCATGTGCCTGCTGCCAAAATAAGGATGTAATTCATAACATCCATGCTTTGAACTGCTTCTCATTTTCTCAACTCAAATTCCTTATTTCCATAAGACAAAAATACATAGAACGATGTCCATTATAACTAACTCATCTGGGGTATAGGAATTGTGTACATATTAAAAAAAAAAAAAAACTACTTCTGAGATTTAACAAAGCGGGGTAATTAAGTGTAAAGATATATGTGGTCATTAGATTTTTTAAATTCTTCCTTTTGACATCAGCCTTGGGCAAGCTGTTAGTGGGTTCCCACTAACTCTACATTTTATTCTGAAAGAGAATTTACTGTAAAATCCTAGAGTAGAGAACTGTGTACTGGGAAGTGGATTTAAGTTGAGAAGCTCACAGCTTCTTTATTATGGTTCCTTAATAAAGATCTTCCTGCCCTATAGTACTGAATACATGAAATTCCCACATGCCTTCATTTCTATTTATTGCATTCTAACTGGTCCTGAAAGAAGCATGGGGAAAAAAAGCATGCTTGATTTTTGTCCCCCCCAACCACCCCTTTTTAAAGGACCATAGATTCTGTGCCACGGAAGGCTGGTAAACTGACTCAAATTAGGAGACAATAAAGTTAAACTAAATATCTGAGTCGCCCAAAACTAAGAAATACGCCTCAAAACAGAATTATGTTTTCCTTCTTTCCATTAGCTTCTTTTGAAACAGAATCAAATGAATGCAAAATATCTTTTGGAGAGCTGACAAGTACTGACAAAGAATTAATCTGCTTTTTTTTTTTTAGGGGGGCAGAAAGGGGAACAGATAAAAATTAATTTTGGAGGGGTACCTTGAGGAAGAAAAGCAAACTCTCCAGAATAGGTGAGCAGTCAGTACATTTGCAAATTAAAGTGTTATTGGGACATTTTATTTTGTAATGTTACGGAGTCCCTCAATAAGAAGACATGGAATGCTGTTCAAAACTTGACAATTCTGCTCTCTCTGATACTTTTTTAAAGCAGTAAAAAGTGCCGAGGGCCGCTTTTGGTTCGGTTGGCAGTATTTTCGGCGTGCCTGAGTGTTTGTGTGGACATATATGAATATCTCTATATTCACACACACACACATTGCACACACACACACACACATTGCACACACACACAGCCACATCTCGGCATGGGCGATTACACTTTCGATAACAACGCTCCTTCCAATTTTACTCCTCCGCCATGTAGTTGCTCGTCAAAATGGAAAAAGAAATAACATTTAAAAAGAAAGCGCTGTGCTGATTCGGTTCCCATTGTTTCCCCCTGCGAGAGGGAGAAAAACAAAAAACCCCAAGAAAGGAAAAGAAAAGCCTCCATCTCACCTGGCCTGCGCCTCATCCAAACTCTGGTCTGTGATGGTCATAATTTGCTGTAAAATGTCTCCAATGTCCTGCTTCCTCCCGCCCTCCCCCTCGGTCCCTCCGGCCCCGTCCTGCAAGTGCTGGGACAGGCCGGGGTGTCCGGCCATCCCGACCCCAGCATGGGAATGCATCAGCCTGGGCTGCTCGTCCATCTCCAAAGGCAACGGCAGCCCCCGGCTCTTCCTCTTCTGCTCCTCGGCTCGGCTCCTGGGCAGCACCAAGGCTTTTTATCCTTCAAGCTGGCTTCAGATCCTTTTCAGGATAAACAGGGAAGGGGGAAAAAAAGAAGACCAAAAGAAAAAAAAAAAATCCCTTTGCCTCTTTTAGAGGCTGGTGGGAGGATGGGGAGTGGGGAGGGGGAGGGGGGCGTGAAGGGGTTGCGGGGTGAGGGTGGGGATAAGGGCTGGTGGGGAAGGGTGTTGACTCCAAAAAGCAAGAAAAATAAACCACCTTCCCACTTGACGAAAAGAAATCAGAGCTGGCTTTTGGTTTTTCAGTCCGGTCTCCTTTGCAAGGCAGAAATGGGCTCCCGGCGCTTAAATCTGTGGCTTAATCCTTTTGCAAATATGCATTGATCGGGAGAAAGGAGAGGAAGGCAGGGGGATTGCAATGCAAACTTTCCCCCCCACCCCCCGCTGCCCCCCACCCCCACTCCGGGCCAGAGTGATCTCAAAGGGGGTGGGCTGTTGCCAAAGCCAGATCTCCCCCGGCCGCGGCGGCAGGCAGAGCACAGGCTCTCTCCTCCTCCGTGTCTCTGCAAACTCCGGCAGCCCCGTCAGCCTCCTGCTTTTGTTTAGCTCAGGCTCAGGACTCCAGAAACACATACAGAAAAACCACAGCCTGCGAGGAGGAGGAGGAGGAGGAGGAGGAGGAGGAGGAGGAGAAGGAGGAGGAGGAGGAGGAGGAGGAGAAGGAGGAGGAGGACGAGAAGGAGGAGAGGGGAGGGGGCGGGGAAGCCGGGGGGCGGGGGAGAGGAGGGAGGAGGGAGTGCGGGCCCCGCCCCCCAGTCCTGATTGGCTGTCGGAGGGAAGACGGGCCCTCCTCCCCCTGCTGGCCTCCCTGCGCCTCCTCCTCGGCCTCCTTCGGCTCCTCCTCGCCCGGCGCCCTGTCAATCAGAGTTCGGAGGTGGGCCGGGAAGGAGGCCGGGCCAGTGCCAAGTCTCCAGTCCTTAAAGGTGCAATGGTACCGGAGCTCCGGCTCAGTTAATGCCCAGTCTTGTCGCCTCCCTCGCTTAGCTGCGGTCCTTGAGGAAGATGTGGCTCCACCTCAGTTTAAACGTGTAATATTTACAGACGGTGTGAGTCTACCCCCACCCTTGTTTTCTTTTGCTGTAATAACTGCAATTGGAAAACTGGATGGTTGTAAATCCTTACACCTTGGGGAAACTGTTGAGACCAAAAGTTTGTCAGCACGAGGTAGTTATGAAGTACAGTCGCGCTGCTAATGTAACTAACAATGATTTCTAATAAACAGCAAGTGCAATAATAGATTTTTTAAAAAATCACAGCAGAGTTAAAAGTCATACCGAACTGTGACATTTTTGTTGCATGAAAATTAAATTATGAACTATGAAACAAAATAATGTTGAAGAAAAAAAGATTAATAAATTAGTCCACAGAATGAATCTAATTCAACATATCTCTCCCTACCCCCTGGGGGAAATTAGTTATTTGGCTTAAATACTTAATAAAGAAATGCATTATCACAGTCTGGTTCTAGTTTTTAATATAGTCTAATAAGCATTATTAACTGGAATAAGAAACAAACTGACGTTTATTGAGTGCCTACTATGCACCAAGTAATTTACATGACTTACTTTATTTAATCCCCAAGACATCTCTGTGAGCTATGGATTACGATTTTCACTTTACAGAGAGGGAGCTCAGAGAGGTTACATAACTTGTCCAAGTTCCCACAATTTTTAAGTGTCGAAGCTGGAATTCAAACAGAAGTGTGGCCCTCTACAAAAACCTGGTGTTTCAACCATGCAGTCTGCCTGGGTCGAATGGAAATAGGTGAATCTTGTAAAAATCAGCTATGCATTGCCCATGTTGTTGTAAACAGACTTAAAGTGCTTTAAAAGATACATAGCTGAACAAAATGACTCAACTTGGAAAATGAGTAGGAAAGAATGAAAGAAGATTTAATTACCATGGCGGGTTGGGGGGGGGGTGGTACTAATAAGAAACTCCTAGCTGAAGTCCATACTAGACCGCCAGGTAGATCACACATTTGCCTCCCACCTTTTCATCAGACAAGGTGAGAGGAGACATCTGACTGGCTATGCAGTCACAATGGGCAATAGATAAAAGGGCAGATGAATTACTTAGGCCAAGTCCAGAATATGTTGAAACCTAAACTGTTCTAATGTATAGCCAGCCCTCGGCCCAGATGGTGGTATGGCCAAAAGAAACGTGTGGAACCCATGCAAACCTCAGTGTATCCAACCTGCAAAACCGAAGGCAAGCTTGCCAGGTGCTTTGAGATCTCAAATAAAATGTTACTCCTTTCATCACTCCAACCTCCTTCCCAATCATTATCAAAAACAAGTTTGGCAACGTACGGAGCGCTTATGAAAGGATTCCAAAGCCATTCTTAACGAGCTACTTGGAACTTACTGGCATGAGGGCATGCAGTAAGGCATATTAATGGTAATTATGATGCCATTACTTAATAACAATTGTTTTATTCATAGACATACCCTGACTTGTAAACTGGTTTTTTAAATCAACGCTAATAAAAAGTTGAGCACAAATGATATCCTCAGACTGTATGTCAATCACAGCAAATATCCCTTAAAATGATGAAATGATCCCATCTTCCAGCGTGAAAAGACGTCAACCCAGGTCCTAGGTGAAATCAGTATGCGAGCAAGTGATTTTTAACAGAAAATCTAATAAAAGTTTACCAGACAACGTACTGGAAAAGGTATCATTGATACCAGAAGTTCACTGTCATCTAGAAACATTCCTTTTGGGGTGATAAAAATGTTCTAAAATTACATAGGGGTGATGATAGCTCCATTTTGGGAATATACTAAAAACCAGAATTTTTTTTTGTACAGAGACTTGTACACTTTGTAAGTGTGAATTTTATGCTAATGTGAATTATATCTCAATAAAGCTTTTTTTAGGATAAAAAAATTAGGAAAGTGAGAAATGTCCACAATAATAATATTAATGATAGTTAATATTTATTGAGTGCTTGGGGTGCCTGGCTGGCTTAGCCTGTAGAGGGTACAATTCTTGATCTTGGGGTCATGAGTTTGAGTCCCACATTGGGTACAGAGATTACTTAAAATATTTCACAAAAAATGTGTTGAGTGCTTTAGCATGGGTTTGAACTGAGCAGATCCATTTATATGTGGATTTTCTTAATAAATATAGTACAGTAAAATAAATACAGTACTGTCAATGTATTTTCTTTTATGATTTTTTTTAAAGATTTATTTTATTATTTTATTTTAGTTTTTAGAAAAAGAGAGAGCATGCAGTAAGGGGATAGGGGCAAAGGGAGAGGGAAAGAAAGAATCTCCAGCAGACTCCTCACTGAGCATGAAGCCAGCTTGGTCCCACTATCCTGAGAACAAGAGTCAGATGCTTAACCAATGAGTCACCCAGGTGCCCCTTACTTATGATTTTCTTAATAACATTTTCGTTTCTCTAGTTTAAGACTATATATATGATACATATAATAATACACACACTAAATATGTGTTAATTAACTCTTATGTTATTGATAAGGCTTCTGGTCAACAGTAGGCTATTAGTCGTTAAATTTGGATTTTCTACTGCATAGGGCGTTGGCACCCCTAGCCCCCATGTGTTCAAAGGTGAACAGCATATTCAACATACTTTACTAATTTAATCACCACGACTGTCTCATCTCAATACCAATGCTTTCAATTATTACTCTATAGTGATGCCAAAACACATTTCAATATATATTTAATGTTATAGATGAGATATCTTGTCCCAGTCGCCCGTGAGGGATGAGAAGCCAGGCAGCCCAATTACAGTGATTAGAAAAAAGCTTTGAATGATAAGTAAAAGCATAGGTATTGAGGTCGGACACCTGGGGTGATTAAATTAATAAAGTAGGTTAAATATACCACTGGTCCTTGAACAACTGGCTAGATTAGAGGTTCTGCTCTCCACACAGTCAAAAATCTGCATATAACTTTGGACGCCCCCCAAACTTAAGTAGTAACAGCCTATTGTTGTCAGACACCAAATTTTTGGAGAAGATACAATAAGAGGAATTAGGAAACGTCAGAAGCAAGGGAAAGTAGAGACGGTTACGAGAAACATTTTCAAGGAATAGCCAGTAGAACTTCATAATTGATTTTACGTGGACTGGGGAAGGGATAAAGAAATGTTTTCCAGCTTATGTGGGAAGAATGAAATAGTGTTAACAGAATAGTAATTCTAACTATAGATACAATTGGTTGAGTGCCGATTGTGCTTCAGCCACTGTATGAACACGACTGCTTAATTTCAGTGATGGGGCCTTTCATTGTAACAACTTTGTGAGATTATCGTCTCCATTTTGCTGACGAAGAAGCCAAAGTTCCTGGAAGTTGAATTACTTCACAAAGTATGGATTTGAAAACTCTCTTATTTGAAACGCATCACAGATGAAAGGAAGTTCAGAGGAAACACTACCAAAGGCGAAATAGAATAAAAATTAGCATCTTCTTTTCTCATTAAGGAGCTTCTAGAAGTAGATTCTGGGGAGAAATTTACACGCCTTATGCGCTGGGACAAGGGATGGATAGTGCCTTTGTGTTCGTTCCGTATCTCAGTGGTGCCTCACTTGAAACAGATATTTTTTAACACATCTGTGCTGAAAGAGTGAAGGATGCTAGTCATCTTGCTCTATTTCTTCAGAATAATACCAGAAGGTCCACTGAATCATATTTCGGAGACATGAGTCGTTATCAGTTTTGGCCACTTAGCATAGTCATTCTCAATGCAGTCTTACGCTAATGTTTACAAAGTCATCGCACCATGTTTACCTGTGCGTCAAGAGTTCGTTTACTCTGAAGATTCTCTTTCAAACTCCGTTAGATACCCAGTGATACATGTTCTCATCTTCATTCAGGGACAAAGAGCAGGGTGCAAGGAGCCAGGTCCTTCCCCAGCAAACCAAATGGAAAGAGACAGGCTCCCAGAACGGTCCCAGAAATAAGTTCACTACCAGGTGGTCTTACATCATCTAAGCAGACACTCATCCAGTATGTCTATGATTATATTTGAATTGACCTCTAGGCTTCTGTGACTCTTCTGCTTGTGTGGGAACAGAAATTGTCCTCCACCCAAGAGTTCACAACTCTAGGCATCCGATGGCCCCGATTCCTCATCCAAGGACTCTAGACTTTATTTTTCATGTCTTCTCTTATCCTCGTTCCTTGCTCTTCTTCAACTTTTCCACTCCCTTCTCTACCTCCATTCCTCCTGCGCTTCCCCTTCCTTCACCTGCTCTTCTCCGTCCAGCTCGTCCGGCTCACAGGGCTCGTTTATTCTCAGCTCAGTCCTGTTTCCTTGCCTCACTGGGCAGGCCCTGAAGCAGCGTGGGACCCACCACCCTACATGGGGCCCTGCAGTCCTGTTTCAGAGCCGAGAGAGCCTACAGCAGGGATTCTTAACCCGTGATACATAAAGGAGCTTCAGGAGTTCCATGATCCCTTGGAAATTATATACAAAAGTTGGTGATACGCACTGCCTGACATTATTTTTGGAGCAGGGTCCATTATGCTTATCAGAGTCCCCAGGGGTTTCAAGATCCAAAAAAGGTAAGATCTACTACCCTTGGATTATCAAGTAGAGTAAATGGTACTTTACTTTAAACATTTGTTTTAACGTTACTTTAAAGTAAACCTTACCCTGCATTGGTCTGGAGAAACCAGGTGGCTCTTAGCAGAGGAGATTTTGTAGGAAATACCTACCTCTATTTCCAAAATGGAGCAAGCTACCAGATTGTCAACAGCCCATGAGTACTGACTATTGAATGATTGTCAGTCTCATTGCAATGTCAGGGCTGAAGAGCTGCAGGTACCAACCCTTGAAAGCAAATCCCAAGGAAAGGATGAGAATCTGTCGTGGAACATTGACACTGTTGCTTGGTTCAAGGCACTGGGAATACAGTGGTAATAAGACAAAATGGATTAACTGAATTCACGGAATTCTAGTGTAAGAGATAAACAAGTGAATAAATACATGAGCTCAGGGACTCATAAATGCTATGAATGAAAGCAAGCAGGGTCATGTAGCATGGTATTGGGGAGGGGGTAGCAGGCAACATCCAATAAGGTGGTCAGAGAAGAGCTTTCTCAGAAGTTGAGATGCGTGTTAATTTTGAGTGACGACAAGCCAGTTACCGGTAGGTCCCGGGAAAGAGCATGGGGTCGGGATGGCAGTAGGGTAGGAAGGAGGAAACAACAAATGCCAAGGGCTTGAGCTTGGATTTGAACTCGAAGGAAAGAAAGCCAGAGAGACAGGAGCACAGTAAGTGAGAGAAAAAGTATACAAAGATGAAATCAGAGGAGGGAGCAGAGACCTGATAATGCATGGAATTTCAGGCCATGGTAAGGACTTGGGGTTTTATACTAGGTGCATTTGAAATCCACTGGAGCATACTAAGCAGGGGAGTGATAATGAACATTCATTCAACGAAGACTTTTTGAGAACCTACCACATGCCAGGCATTTCCCAGCCACTACCATATACGCCAGGCCTGGTCTCCGCTGTCATGGAACTTACTTTCTAGTGAAACAAGTAGATGAACACAATAATGGAGTGAAAAATTCTATAAAGATGAAGTTAAAGAATTGGCAGAAGGTGACCCGTGAGCTACCTTCCATTGAGTAGAGGAGAAATGGCCAATACGGTGGCCCTACGAAAGGAACAAATCTGCCTACAATGTTTGAGAGACAGGAACCAAAGAGAATGTGGCAAGATGAGGAAAGTGGCACAAAACTGAGGTTAAAAAAAAAACAAAACGGTAGGTAAGATCAACCAAATGAGAACGCATTGGAAGGTTTTACACTTGATGTCTTCATCTGTTCGAGCTGCAAGAGCAAATACCATAAATGGGGTGGCTTCTAAAAATCTAGAAATTTATTTCTCTTAGTCCTGGAGCTGGAACTTCAAGATCAAGGCACCAGCAGAGGCCATATCTGGTTGAGCACTTGTCCCCTTATATCTCCATCTGGCAGAAGGGGTGAGGGGCTCTGCAGGGTCTTCCATAAGAAGACACCTCTCATTCCTAGAGTTTCATGTTCATGACCTAAGCACCTTCTGAGGTTCCATGTTCAAATCCCATCACATCGATCATTAGGTTTCAGTGCTTGAATTTTGGAGGAACACATTCAGTCTTAGCAGTGGAGAACAAGAGCATCTGACTTTTACACTAAAAATATAGGGGCGCCTGGGTGGCTCAGTTGGTTGAGCAACTGCTTTCGGCTCAGGTCATGATCCTGGAGTCCTGGGATCGAGTCCCACATCGGGCTCCCTGCTCAGCGGGGAATCTGCTCTTCCTCTGACCTCTCCACTCTCTCTCTCAATCTAATAAATAAATAAAATTTAAAAAAAAATAAAAATAAATAAAAGTATAGCTGGCCTCAGGACAGAGAACGGATTGCCAGGTTGGGGTGGGATGAGCAGAAGCTGTCTAAGGAAGTATTGTGGTAGCTCCGGCCAGACCTGATGGTACCTGAGACAGGTACCACAGCACCGGACCCAGTAGTATGATTAGATTTGGGATCTTTTTTTGTGGGTAAAATCAACAGGACTCCTAGAGGCTGGGATGTGGAAGGGAGAGGAGGACAAGGAATTAAACTTCGTTCTGGATTTTGCTTTGACTGGTTGAATAAATGGTATGTCACTTACTGTGGTGGAGAAGGCCTCTCTGATGAGGTAAACAGGATCATTCTCATTTTACAGATGAGGAAACTAAGTTCTAACAAATATAGTTCCAGAAATATGTTTTGTTTACCACAGCATCTTTGCCCGGAGTGTGGATTGCCTAGCTTTGATTGATCATTTGGAAAAAAGAACATTTGTGGCAACTCAGGCAAGTAGTTTCACAGTGTATGTATATATAATGCATGTGTGTATGCCTGTGTGTGTGTGTGTGTGTGTGTGTGTGTGTGTGTGTTCGTTCTAGCAATCCTGCGGAGGGAGGAGAAGAAACTTTCTTATTTTTTATCCCTGCCTTGATCTCCTCCATCTCTGAAAGTGGAGGATAGTGGAGATATCAGAAGATTCTATCTAAAGTCTCATTTTCAGAACTATTAAGATTCGGACTATTAAGATTGGAATTCGATCATGATGAATGTTTTAATTCTTCCTCTTCCTCTTAGGTAGTCTCTCCCAGCATCATCTCATCTTTCCTTCTGTCCTTCCCTGCCTTGGAGGCCACTCATGACATCATGCTTTCCTCCAGAGTCCCTGAATCTCAGAACCCTTCCAGATAGTGACTGAGTCACCTGCTCAATACTTTCTCCTTCCCATCCTCCAAATCAGACTTTCTTTTGCTTGAGATCATTCCCATTCACATTTGACTAAAGCAGTTTATAGTATAAATCAAACATAAGTATAACCCCCTGACATAATTGTAGAGGTTCCAAAAGGAAACTTTATTTTATGAAACTTTTTTAAAAGATTTTATTTATTTATTTTACAGAGGGAGAGCACACAGGGAGAGTGAAAGGGAGAAGCAGACTCTCCACTGATCAGGGAGATGGATTTAGGACTCAATCCCAGGACCCCGAGAGCTGAAGGCAGATGTTTAACTAACTGAGCCACCTAGGTGTCCCTATTTTATGGAATCTTGGCAATGTCTTGATTATCTTTTGTTGGTACCAAACCATCCCAAAATTAGTGACTTCAAATCACAACCATTTTTTTTTTTTTAAACCATAACCATTCCTATTGTTCACAGACTTACAGATGGGCTGGGTCATGCTTGGCTGAATTTAGCCGGACTTATTAAGACGGCTATGAGGTTGGCTGGGACTAACCTGGTCTAAGATAGCTTCGTTGTAATACCTGATGGTTGCCTAGCTATGGTCTGGGATGACAACAGTGGTCTGGTCTTGCATTTCTTTCTTTTTAAAAAAAAATTATTCACTTATTTATTTGAGAGAGAGAGAGCATGAGTCAAGGGGTGAGGGGCAGAGGGAGAGGGAGAAGCAGACCCACCACTGGGGAGCCCCTCCTGGGGCTGGATCCCAGGACCCTGGGGTCATGACCTGAGTTGAAGGCAGATGCTTAACTGACTGAACCACCCAGGCACCTCAAGTCTTTCATTTCTTGTCATTCATCAGTCTAGCTCAGACTTGCTCATGTGGTAGAGACAGGGTTCCAAGAGAAAAAGTGAAAGTGCACCGTGTCTAGAGGCCTGAGCTTGGAACCGACACACATCCACAGTATTCTATTAACCATAGCAAATCCCAAGTCCAGCCCAGATTCAAGGGTTGGGAAATTGGCCCTGCCCACACCATGTCTTGACAGTCTTGTGGCAAAGTCACATTGTAAAGGGAGAGGTAAAGGATTGGGAATATTTTTGGAGTGAACAATTAGAATGGATCCTTGACCATTCTTGGGGCATCTTAATTGTCTTTACAAACCCTAAGTGGCCTTCACTCCTCCTCTTGTCACTCGGTAGGTAAAACTTCGCTTACCTTCTGATTGCCCCAGTAATACTGATGCAGGCTACTTTACGCTCTTCAAATCTAGCCTTTGTGGATCAGCATTTTTTTAGCTTAAGAATCCTAAGCACTTCTTTTCTCCTATGAAAGGGAGTTGGAGGGACCCCTGAGGGACTCAGTTGGTTAAGTTTGCTTTCAGCTCAGGTCATGATCTTGGGGTCCCGGGATCGAGCCCTGCATCAGGCTCCTTGTTCAGCGGAAAGCCTGCTTCTTCCTCTCCTTCCCACTTTTGCCCTCCCTCACCATCTCTCTGACAAATAAATAAATAAAATCCTTAAAAAAAAAAAAAGAAATGGAATTGGAGTGGGGAACAAAGGAAGATAGCAGAAAAGCACTTGCTGCTGGAGAAAACAGATTACACTCTTTTTTTTTCCCCCTTAAAGACTATGTTTAAGTAAGGTCTATACCCAGTGTGGGGCTTGAACTCACAACCTTAAGGTCAAGAGTCAGATGCTCTACCAACTGAACCAGTCAGACACCCCAAACAGGTTAGACTCTTATTTTCAGGTGACCCTCCTCTCTTAGGATCTCCCAGTCTTCATTTCCTCCATCTTGATAGGCTTGTACATCAAAAAGATCAATAGAAACTATACCCATAAAAAAACAGGTATATTCCTTTTATATTTAAAAGGCCCAGCTAGGGTGCCTGGGTGGCTCAGTTGGTTGGGCAACTGCCTTCGGCTCAGGTCATGATCCTGGAGTCGCAGGATCGAGTCCC
Source organism: Mustela erminea (assembly GCF_009829155.1). Taxonomy (NCBI): domain Eukaryota; kingdom Metazoa; phylum Chordata; class Mammalia; order Carnivora; family Mustelidae; genus Mustela; species Mustela erminea. The sequence continues at coordinate 62,686,910 of NC_045630.1, forward strand.
GCATCGGGCTCCCAGCTCCGTGGGGAGTCTGCTTCTCCCTCTGACCTCTCCCTTCTCATGCTCTCTCTCACGGTCTCCCCCAAATAAATAAATGAAATCTCTGGGAAAAAAAAAAAAGGCCCAGTTAGTTGTATGCAACCAACATACACTCTTCCTTACTCACAAATCACAATTTCTTTTGACAGCAACATACCCAGTTAGATAACTTAATCTCCCAAGCTTCCTTGCATTTAGGTGTGGTTATGTGTCATAATTCTGGGCAATGCAGTATAAGAAAACATGTCTTGGGTTGAACTTCTGGGATAGCTATTTTTAGTGCTAAAAATGGACAGACTTAGCATACTCATGCCTTTTGCCTTCCCTTTATTATTTATTGCCTGAGACATAGACATAATATCTAGATGCAAAGACCTGTCTTTAGACCATGAGAATGAAAGATGTGGATGGTCAAAGAGGGCCCTAGAAATGACCTGGATCCTTACTGATGGCCTTGAAAACCATGCTTGTCCTTGATTGCCTACCTCTGGTTTTAATTTTGAATGAGGTAAACTAATTTGCAGAAATTGTTGTAATTGGTTTACAAATGCTGTCCTAACCAGTATAGCAATTAATATGGGTTGCAAATGTAGAAATGGATGTTAACAATATAAATGATTAGGGAAGAAATAAAGAAGCCATTTTCTCCCCAAAACAGAGATATCATCAATAGTCTGTTGCTTCTCCTGGTCTTGTCAATTCTGATTGGGCACTGGGGATGAGCCAGGTATGGGAATCATGTGAAAGCAAGGACACTCTTAGCTATGTGGATTAGGGAAGAAGAACTCCAGAAAAAGAAAGTAAGCCATTCTGTAGATATCCACCATACCAGAACTTTCCTGCAAATGTCATACCAACAAGCCACATGGAAGCTAAACTGAACCTCATCATTCTCTTCTTGCACTTATCTGTTTCTCATATAAGGGTATCCCCCCCACCCATTCTCCTTAGTCAACAATGCGTTCTTCTTTGGTCCCATGACAACTTGTCACCAAATTCTCTAGAGTGTATCTCTTTAACTCAGACCCTTCTGTGCACCTGGATGAGGGAGACAGATGTACGTAACTATTTAACATCACTGCTCAAGGGGTGCCTGGGTGGCTCAGTTGGGCATCTGCCCCTTGGTTTCAGCTCAGGTCATGATCTCTTAGGTCTGGGACTGAGACCCACATTGGGCTCTGCTCTCAGCTGGGAGTCTGCTTGGGACTTTCTCTCCCCATCCCTCTTCCCTTCCTCAATGTGCGCACGTGTGCATGCCCGCACGTGCACGCACACACACACACACACACTCTCTCTCTCAAATAAAAATAAATCTTAAAAAAATCTTGAAAAAATGAAAAATAATCACTGGACAGCTGCATTAATTTCCCATATACCAGTGTGTCCCATTGTTGTCTTCGATCCAAAATTCTGGCAAAGTTGTAGTCCTAGAAGCCAAAATGTATCTTTTTCTCCTCGGTTTTAAAATATTTAGAAGCTTTGAAAAAAATATTTAAGAACTTTGTGTTTGGATAGTGTTCAAATTCCTTTGCATGGCATATTAGGACTTTCAAAATCTATCTCTATGTTAAGTCTCCAGCCTTATTTCCTGTTACTGTCTCTGCACTAAATTTTGCTTCCCAAGTGTGCCTTGAACTTTTATAAATCTATAAAGCAGTAGGCACTCAACCAGAAGGGTCTTTCTCTCTCCCTTCATCAGCTAAACCCAGCTCAAATTCTTTTCTGACTTCCCCAGGCAAAATTAATTATTAATTCTTTTGGGCCTTCTGTGTACAATTCACGTAACTCTTTCTTTATGGATAAGAAGCCACCAGTGGACTGTGAGTGCTGTGAGGGGAGTCCGTGTCTGAATGGCTGGTACATGGAAACATCTCAATGTATCTAAGAAAAAGTAAGGGAGGAAGAGTATTTCCATTACAGGATTTTTTCTTTTCTTTTGGCTTATTTCTTCTAATTCACCTGAAGTTAAATCTATATCATCATATACAAAGTGAAGTATTTTCAGAGAATTATTTTTAGAAAAGGGATAATTCATGTTTCAGAAAGGAGTTGGACTGTAAAGATACCAAGATCCCTTCTAGTTCCAAAATTCTATGCAAAGGTCTCTCTTTTTTTTTTTAATTGCTCCATCAGAATATTTTAAAATTGAAAGTTCATAGGATTCAATTATACAACCAAATGTCTGAAATCTTCCCTTTACTTTGTATTTTTATGTAGATAAAAGCCAACTGAAATCGATGAACTTTACATTCCTGAATTAGCACTTTGGATTTCAACAAATTTTGAGGCAACATAAAATAGTTTAATGGACTAAGTAAAGATGATAAAATGATAGAAAATTTTATGTTTCTCTTCATTGCATCACATTTTATAAAGTCAATATCAAATATATAAGTTAATAGCAACTATCTTTCTTAAATCAGTATTAACTATGTACATTAGTTGGAAGTAAAGGATTGTTTTATATGACACTTCCCCAAATTAGGAGGTAACTGAGAGCAAGATGTTACCTATCAAATAGGGCAGAGAATGGAGAGGGAAAACATTCATTCTGCCTAGATCTAGATCTCCTGTCTGGGCAAGTTGGGAGTGATGTAGAGATAAGAGCCAACACACACACACACACACACACACACACACACTCCACCTACCTGCCTCCCAGGCTAAGGTGGACCTCCATTATCCTTTGCAAACAAGGAGGAGCTCATGCTCTATCACAGAGTCTTATTTGTGAACAGAAGAACTGAAATTTGTCTTTCCTTTTCACTATGAAACAAGCTCAGTTCTCCAAGGCTACAGAAAACAAGCAGTTCTGGATTTCCACTTCTGACTATGGCAGACTAGCTTCTTTCAGGCAAGTACTCCAGACAATAACAAGCGGGAAGGGGTACCTTTGAGAAAGCTGTTTGAAGGCATTCGCAAATTAGTGAGGAAAGACTGAAGGTTCTATGATGCAGGAGACAAGGGACATTCAGAAAGGTTTGCCTCATTTTCAGCACCTTTTTTTTTTTTTCCTTTTGAGTCATCAGCTAATTTTTGAGTGGCTGCCAAGAGGCTGAGAAACTGAATACATAATCTCACCATGCTAGGGGATTAAAAAAAAAAAAGTAAGGAACCCTGGGAAGGAGAGTTTCCTGTATATACATCAGTGCTGCATTAGGAATAGAGAGGAAGCAAAAAAGAGCTGTTTTATAGAAGAGTTTTCACAAAGCCTAAAATCCAGATTCTATTCAGCACACTTATAAGGTGGATTAAATTGGTCTACCCTATCTATCTGCCTCTCAAAGTACATCCTCCCCAGAAATATTTGACATTAATCGGAAATGCTAGTTATCTCTACAATTTTCCCCACACAACATTCATCATTATTAAGGAACCAATAGGCATTCTCCTATACAAAGCCAAATGGACAAAAGCTCGGAAAAAAAAATTGGCACATATCAGATCCACACAGGAGATCCAGACATTAAGATTTATACATTTTTTAAAATATCTGTGATGTCTGTGTTCAAGAAAAATAGGAAAAACATATGGAGCATTTTAGAGAAAAATTGTTATCTATGAACAGAAAAATCCTAGGATTAAACAATCTAACAACAAAAATGAAGAAGGCACTACAGACACTAACAGGCAAAGAAGACACAGCTGAAGAGAGGACGACGAAGCACGAGAGAGGCTAGGAAAACAGAAACAGATGGAAACACGCAGACTAAAGAAGATGAAAATCATGGGAAAGCGCCTATGAGATAAAGCGAGCACAGTCACAAAGTCCAACATACATATAATTGGAGCCCGAGGACCAGAGGAGAGAGGAATTGGTCAAACATAGTATCTGAAAAGAAGTTGGCTGAAATTTTCCAAAGCTGATGAAAGATATCAAGCCAAACATTCAAGAATAGATATGGATTCCAACAGGAGAAATTAAAAGAAAACCACACATAGACACATGATGATGTAACTGCTAAAAAAAAATTGATGAAAAGAAACAATCTCAAGAGCAGTCTAGGAAAAGACAAACATTACTTTGAAAAAACAATAAGTCTGACAACTAACTAGAAGCTTTTCTTTTCTTTTCTTTCTTCTTCTTCTTCTTTTTCTTTTTTTTTTTTAAGAGAGAGACAGACTGTGGGGAGGGTTTGGGGAGGGGCAGAGAGAGAGAGAGGGAGAATCTCCAGCAGACACCTGCTGAGACTAGACCTTGATCCCAGTACCCTGAGATCATGACCTGAGCAGAAACCAAGAGTTGGATGCCCAACCAACTACACCACCCAGGTGCCCCTTAACAGAAGCATTTTAAGCCAAGAAATGGGAATGATCATTGCAAACCACTGAAGGAAAACCAGAACTAAAAAAAGAAGGGCTATAAACAGAAACAATAGTTTTCTATTAAGGCAAATAAAATAGGGAATAATGATATCTTATGCTGCTTTTTAGGAACTGTGTAATAGGTTGTGAACTCCACAAAAGCTCTTCTTAGTATTCTTAAGAGAGTAGCAGAACTTAAAGGCTTGTAGAACAAATGAAAAATTTGGAGAAGTTACTACCAAGACCATATAGCTTTCCTATAGCTACCCAAACTGACTACATGTAGGTTAAACCGATCCACTCCACTGCCCAAGTTAAATGACATGTTTTCAGGTGGTCCCCACTACTTTCCAGTTGTGTGATACAGAGAAAATTATTTAGCCCATTGTATTCATTTCCCAGGGCTGTGCTAACAAATTAACACAAACCAAGTAGCTTCAAACAGCAGACATCTATTCTCTGAGTTCTGGAGGTGTCAGCACATCTGTGCTCCTTCTGAAGGATCAGGGAAGAGCCTTCTTGGACTCTAGTTTCTGAAGGTTGCTAGCAATGCTTGGCCTTCCTTGACTTAAAGCTACAACACTCCAATTTCTACCTCCCTTTTCACATGACCATCTTCACTTGGTGTGGATCTCTGTGTTTCTAAATCTCCCTCTCCAGCCACCAGATTTAGGATATTAGGCACTGGATTTAGGGTCTGCCTTAACCGAGTATGACTTCATCTTATATGTAAAGGCTCTACTCCCAAATAAGTCACATTCACAGGTGCTGGAAGTAAGGACTTCAACAAAACTTTTTGGGAGCGTAATCCAATACACTGTCTACTTGAACCTCAGTTTCTTCTTCTATAAAACAAATATTATGATACCAACCTTGAAGAACCGTGAAGTTATTATGAATAATAATTTATAATGCCAATGACCCTTAACAAATGGGTAATACATTCTCAAGGCAAGTTTTAAAAACTAAGTAATAGGTAAAAAATGAGCTATAAATATATGGATAGAGTCAAGAAGGGGAAAGTGAATGACTGAAAGATTCTACTAAGTACACAGTTTGATGAGATTCTGTCCATGAGAAAACTTCATTTTTCTTCAAGAAATTATAATAGTTGACTATCAAATGGACTACTAAGAAAATATATGGACCAAAGAGACACAATTAAAGGAATTTTTCAGCCCAGTTTTCCTTCATGTTAAAACTTGGCACATTCCTATTTGATTCTGTTCTCATTTCTGCCATAAGCAAGGTGTGCTGACATTGGCTACATTGTTATACTGCTTAATTTATCTTTGCTTGGATTTCCCCATTCATAAAACAAGAGATTTAGATCCTGTTTCAATTAGAAGGCAAGTGAGACAAAATCCAATAAGAGTCCCTTAAATAAATAGGGGTTTAATCTTTCTTAATGTGATATTATGATAGAATAAAAAATATGTATTTGATCTTTGGCCCAATTTCCTGGCACAGAGGTCTTGGAACCCTTGTATTTCCTGAGTGATAGAGTGATGATAATATCTTTCATTATAATATTTGGTCTTGGTGACCTCCATACACTCACCCTCCCCACCCCAGTTTGTGACAAGAACTTCTAAGAACATCAGAATCTCCAGAGCGCAAGGAGTATCTATTTGTATGTTAATGAGATGACTGGTGGCTCAGGGTTCCCAGATAGATTCAAGATGGGAGGTGGTTGCCAGAAACACCAAGCCTTATTAAAGGGTTGGAACTCTCAGCCCCACTCCTGACCTCTGAAGAGGGGAGAAGAGCTAGAAATTAGACTAATCACCAATGACCAATGATTTTTCACAAATGGTCAATCATGCCTACCTAATGGAACGCTCATTAAAACCCTGAAAGATGGAGTTCAAAGAACTTCCAGGTGGGTGAACACATGTTGGTGCTGGGAGGGTGGTGGGCCTGGAGAGGGCATGGAAATTCTGAGTACTCCTTCCCCCAGTATCTTGCCTTATACATCTCTTCCATTTGGTCGTTCTTGAGTCATATCCTTTATGAAGCAAAATGTCTTCATGAGTTCTAAGAGTCATTCTGGCAAGTTACCAAATCTGAGAAGAGAGTTGTGAAAATCCTTGGTTTACAGCTGGTCAGCCGTAAGTACAGGAGGCCTGGGACTGTAACTGGTGTCTGTGTGGAGAGAAGACAGTCTCGTGAGACTGAACCCTTCACTTGTGGGATCTGATACTAACTCCAGGTAGATAGTGTCAGCATGGAATTAAACTGTGAGACACACAGCTGGTGTCAGAGAATTGGTTGGTGAGGGGGAAAAAAAAAGATCCTCACACACTGGGTGTCAGAAATGTTCTGTGGGTAAAAACAAATTTTAGTACTTATGCAACAACCAAACCAAGGTAGAACAGTTGCTACCTTTGTGTCAGATACTCACTGATGTCCTTAGATATCAAGACCCTTTTGTATTTCTGCTCTACACGTCCTTGCATTTTGGTGATTATCTTGGTAACAAGGCAGCTGCTAGAACTCTAGATTTTTTTTTTTAAGAACTCTAGATCTTATATCCATGTTATTAAGGCAGAAAGAAAGGGGAATCAGCAGTCCTATCTTCCTTTATTGGTAAGCTACGAACTTTCCCAGAAACTTCCCCAATGGGCTTCACTTAATAGTATTGGTCAAAACTGGTCATGTGATAGCAGGGGAGGCCCTGAAAGTCTGAAACACAATTGTCACATTGGCTGACAAATTAGGTCCCATCTCCTGGCACTGGTACATTTGATCACAAAGTCAGGGTTCTCTTAGCCAGAAAAAAAGCAGGAACGCCTTGTGGTGGGAAGGCCTATGAACAGATAACTAGCAGGATCTCCCACAGGTCCCTTTATGCTAAGGAACTGCATATTTTTAAAAAAATTTTAAAATATTTTACTTATTTGAGGAAAGAGAGAGAAGGAATGGGGGGAGGGGCAGATGGAGAGGAAGAAGTAGACTCCCTGATGTGGGGATCCATCCCAGGATCCCCAAGATCATGACCTGAGCAGAAGTCAGACCCTTAGCCAACTGCGCCACCCAGGTGCCCCACGAACTGTATATGTTTAAAGTTCTAAATGGCGGGGCACTTTGAACCCTCCCAGGTTTCATGACTTTGGAGTCACAGTTTGGAAATGCCTCAGATATCTGTAGTCACCTGAAGAAATTAACTCAAGCCTAGATTCACTAGACTCTCTGGGACACTGGTCATATTATTAGACTCTAATCTCTATTGTCTTTAGCATCTAGCAAAGTGTCTGCCTTACAATATATTTCAGTACATGTTTAATGAATGGATAAACTACTAGAATTCCTGAAAAATCTGAGATAATTAGAAGGAGGTACCACACATTCAAATTATGAATCATGGGTCAAGATTGTGCTCCAAGAGTTTTTCTGATCATCCAAGGAGTGATCCAAAAAGGCGGGATACTTCCTGTAAGGACCAATTTAGAAACTGTCCCTGCTCCCTTTCCCCTAGGGCATTTACTTGGAGATAAGTCCCAGAAACCAGCTTCAGGTAACAAAGCCCAGATACAAAGGTGGGTCAGGCCAGGTGGAGACATCTGATCAGTGGGGGGATGCATACTGTCTCCCTGGTTACCAAGGAGTATGGGCCCCGCCCTTTGGGAGCCTTTTGGGCACCAGTCCCAATCAAGGTGTAATAGGCTGGTTCAAATGTCTACTAGGGTAAATTGTAACTCAATTGGTCACCTACCATCACTGTGGAGTTTCCTGTGTGTGTTACAATCTCATTGGCCACCTGTGTGTGGCCAGGCCCGACCGCACGGCCTTTGCCCTTAAAAGCTAGTCTGTGAAACAGAGAAGGGTCGCCCTCTCTTCTAATAGGTGTGGCCCGGAACGTTCGGTTAAGATTCTTGATGCTTGGTGCGAAATAAAGCTTTGCTTGACCTTCGCTTTAATCACGGGCCCATTACTGGGGCATAACACTTCCCAAATTCTTATAGGAGAATATACAATTCCATACATGAACGTCTCTAGAAACAATTCAGGGCAGCTTACTAATAATGGGCTCTTGCAACTTATTAGGGTTATTAAAATTGGTCTATATCTAGAGTTCAATGAGATATATGTTATTAAAGAGTCTGCCACCAAACAGGCAAAGTAATTTTTGCATCTGAACTCAAGCATATCTTTGGAGTTGTAAAGAAGCAGGCTCCCCATGGAGAGGGAAGTCCAACGCAAGACCCAATCCCAGGACTCTGGGATCATGACCTAAGCTGAAGGCACCCAGGTACCCTAATTTTTCTTCTCAAAAAAATTAAAGTAATATATATGTAGTTTTAATTGTCAAATTATATTTCAAGGCTTTTAACTCCCAGCATTAGTCCTCTTTCCCTTTTCACCAGAATCCCACTTCCCAGAAGCAGCAATAATCAGTAATGTTAGCTGTTCCTTCTGGTGTTTTTTTAATAGTTTCATATTTCTAAGTAGCATACCTATACTTAAATCACTGATTTTTTTTCAATTAAGACTTTATGTATTAATTTCCTATCATACTGTTCCATTCATGGTCCCGGGAGTTCACTAGGTCCTTGGAACCTGGAATCTTACATCCTTCAGTTCTGGGAATTTCTCCTGTATTATTTCTGCGAAATTGTGATTTGTAATAAGAAAAGTGTACCTTTTTGTCTCCTTCCAGGCTCGGAGCTCCCACAGTGATCAGTGTGATAAAGGTGAAACGGGTGGGGGAGGGTTAAAGAAGAGACTTGTTGTTCACAACAAGGCTGTATTAACCCCACCTGGATTTATGTTAATGAGGAAACTTTGGGACCGCCCCTCAGGATGGAGGGGAGCTGGTTGTCAGGGAAACCACCTTCGGATTTGAGGGTTGAAACTTTCTGCTCCACCTTCTACTTTGGAGGAGGGAAGAGGGGCTGGGGATTGATTTAACTGCCAATGGCTAGGGATTTAATCAGTCACGGCTGCATAACAAAGTCTCGCTAGAAACCCCAGCCAGAAGGGTTTGAAGTACTTTCTGGCTCTGAACGTGCGGAGGTGCTGGGGGGGTGGTGCCCCTGAAAAGAGCGTGGAATCCCTGTTCTCTTCCAACATAACCTTGTCATCTCTTCCCCAGTTTTTGCAGGTTGTATCCTTTTATAATACACTGGCAATCTAGTAAGTCAACTGTTTCCTGAGTTCTCAACTGTTTCCTGAGTTCTGTGAGCCGTTCTAGCAAGTTAATCAGACCCAAGGATCGCATCATGGGAGCCCTGGTTTATAACCCGTCGGTCAAAAGCACAGGTGACCACCTGGGACTAGTGACTGGCATCTTAAGTGGCAAATAGTTTGTTAGATTGAGCCCCTAACTTTTGGGATCTGACACTAACTCAAGGTAAATAGTGTTAGAATTTGAACTGTAGGACACCAGATTGGAGTAGAGAGAACTGGATTTGGAAACCCTCTTCCCCTTCCCCTCACATTGGGAGCCAGTACTTAGAGTCCAAAGAAGACACAGACTTTTAGCTTCTTTGATGATTTCTTCCCACCTATTCTCTTTATGAAACTTTTACTTTTTTGGTGTTTTACCTTGTGCTTGAGCCTGAAATCCACCCCTCCCCCACCCCTTGCTGTCATTTTCTTCCAAATTAATTTTCTTTACGTTTTCACTTATTAGTTGGCTTTGCTTTTTAGGGAGATTTCTTTAACTCTTCCAAGGTTTCTAATCGATTCTTTCTTTCTATTGTGTTTTGAATTCCTAAGAATTCTTTCTTGTTATCACATTTTTATGGCAGGATTTTCCTCCACCTTGTAAAATACCTCCTTCTATCTCCGTGAAGATATTGAGTATAATACTTTACAGGTTTTTTTTTTATGTTCTATAATTGATCTTTTTCTCCAAATTTCCCTTTTCTGTTTGTTTGCTTTGGTCTCTACCACACGCTAGATGGGACTGGGGGCCTCTGTCTCCCTGTCTGCCCTAAGTGGTTGACTGAAATCTACGTGGGGTTGGCTCACTGACTGGTGGGTTTCAGAAGATGATGGGTCCTATTCTTTAGCTCTTTTGTTGGTAACTCTCAAAACCTGATTTTTTCACCCTGAGCTAAAAGCAAATCCATTTTTCTTTCCAGAGAATAATTTTTCAGGTTTTACCTGGGGGATACAAGCTTTTATGTCGGCATTCTGAAAGTAAAGTAGAAAAAGGAAGCTGAGGTCTTCTCATTCGGTATGCAGAACTTCTCTGAATTTTCCTTTTTTTTTTTTTTTTTTCCCCTGAAAGGGAGCACACTCTCGTTTTCCCTGTAGCTGGTGCCTGCATCCACGGGCCCTCATATTCTGCTGAGGTAGGCTGGAAGGTGGCACCGGTGTCTGCTGTCCTGAAGATGGCTCTGAACCCTCACTGCCCTGTGAAACTTTCTGTGACAATGAAAGTATCCTTTCACGCTGCCCAGGAAAGAAGCTGTTAGTACATGGAATGTGACCGGCAAAACTGAGTAACTGGGCTTTACGTTTTACTTAAAGTTAAGTAGCCACATGTGGCTAGTGGCCACTCTACCGACTATAGAGCTCTACAGACTACAGCGTCTCCTTCCAGAGAATTTTATTTTATTTTTAAAAAATATTTTATTTACTTATTTGACAGAGAGAGAGATCACAAGTAGGCAGAGAGGCAGGCAGAGAGAAAGGGGGAAGCAGGCTCACCCCTGAGCAGAGAGCCCGATGCAAGGCTCGATCCCAGGACCCGGAGATCATGACCTGAGCCGAAGGCAGAGGCTTAAACCATTGAGTCACCCAGGTGCCCCTTTCCAGAGAATGTTAAACATACTTTGAACCTTACCTTCTGAATAAGAAGTACCTAACTCAGAAGTCAGTAGTAACCTCTCCTTCCGGAGCCTTTTCCCGCTTCCGTACAGAAAATCAACTTGCCTTTTGTGGGCTTGCGTTGATCGTTCTCCTCAACATCCAAGCACCTTCAACGGATGGGAGAACCCAGGAGCCTGGATAAGAGCACAGATTCAGGTGTTTCTCTCCTCCGTATGTTGAAAAAAGTTCTTTTTGTCATTCTTTGTTCACAGCCTTTCCTCTCACCATCCCCTTAGGGTGGTCTTAGTACCGTTTTTGAAGACAACGATGGGAAAACCATGTTGAACGTTCTCAATTCCTTTCAATCATTTATTTAAATAACTTATTCCTTGTTTTAGTTTCTGCAACATTGTAGATTAGTAAGAAATATCTATTTGGCCGTTCAGTTGACCAAGATACAGTTCTCATATTTATATTTTGTCTTCATCCGCAGTTGCTGGGCACACAGCTCTCCAAATCTTTAGAAGTTTCTGATTTGAGAATGATGAAGGTGTCTTTTGTTTTACAATTGTAAATGCCTTTTGGACCCCACCCAAGGGTGGGGTGACTGGTTGCCAGAAGGACCCACCAAGTAATTAGAGGGTTGGAACTTCCAGTCTGACCTTGGACTTTGCAACATCTTGACCTTCCGACCTGTCCTCCCAGGACGGGAGAGGTGCAGGAGGCTGAATCAGGCAATGGCAGTGACTCAGTCACTGACTAGGCACCAAAGCCTCCCTGGGTTGGGGCTGGGTGGGTGGGTGGATGCATGGATGTTCACAGGAGCGGTGGCTGGAGAAGTCTGGAAGCTTCGCACCCTCTCTGGCCAGTGATTCTCATCCTCCAGTGGACCCTTTACTGGAAAAGTCAGTGTTTCCCTGACTTTGAGATCGCTCAAACGGAAAGGAGCTAAGAAGGAGATGGCTAGAACATCTGGTCGGTGGGCGGCAGGTCAGGAGCCCAGGTTGTAGGCTCTGCTGTGGCTTGTGAGCAGAGTGTGGGGTGGTCGGTGGGGGTCTTGTGGGCATGAGCCCCCAGCGGTGGCAAAGGTGAATCTGATTCTCTGGTAGAGAGTGTCGGAATTAAGTTCGATTCTCAGACACACTACTTGCTGGCTTTCCAGACTTGCGTAGTGGGGTGTGGTGTGGGGACCCTCTTACCCCCTGTTGTAGTTGGGTCCCAGCTCCCTAGAAGAGCTTCATTTTCACCTGAATTCAGTGGCGTCTTTGGAATTTCTACATATGTGGGCTACGAGAGGGCAGTTTTGTGAGGGGTGGAGGGGCAGTTCGGGGGCTCTTCCCAAAGCTGAGTGTGCATGGCAAGCGTAGGTTTCTAAAAAAGACATGTGTTTCTTGTGGGGTTACTGCAAAGTTCGTGCCCATGGAAGTCATGGTGGGGTTAAGGTGATCTCTAGGCTACACCCTCCACACTCCTATGATTAATTGTTACTTTCGTATTTTTTCAAATTTCTGGATGCTGTGCATTGTGGAATAGAAACCACCATGTGTTGGGAATACAAAAATTATAAAATTAATTAGAAATGTTGAAGTAAGGGTTAATTTCTTTAGATGCCACTCTTGTGGAGCGTGCTTGTGTGCGTGCACACGTATGTGTTTGTGCGTTTATACCAGTGTATTTCTTACCATTGGTCATATTCAGAAAAGCTTTAAAGCCACTGGGTTTAGTCAGCTTTACAAAGTGTAAAGATTCATATTTATATCAATTATATTTTTGATCCATATTTTGCTACTGATTTGACTTTAGGACATGGAACGTCGCAAATGCAACGTCTAACTGTTCATTGCTAAGAAAGATGTATATACATAATATGCCCCAAATTGCCTTCGGTCCTGACCCTTCCTTGTTCTGTTTCCCCAGGGGAACACGAGACTAGGCAAGGTAGGTGAGCCCGACAGAAAATTTTGAGAGCAGCTGAGAGCCTGACCAGAGTAGAAGCTATTTTTATATTCTTGGGTATTCATTCAACATATATATATTTTTAATACACTAGCAAAATATGTGTATCTATATATATATTTTACTTCTTTTTAGGCATTAGTAGCATAGCATACATACTGTTCTGAACTCTGTTCATTTTGTTTACCTATATATGTTTAAGATTATTTTATATCAGTAAATAGTACTGCTTCATATTTATATTTATATTTATATTTATGCTTATATTTATTTGTATTTATTTTAACGTAAGCTTTATCCCAGTCTGCGGCCTGAATTCACGACCCTGAGATGAAGAGTCCCATGCTCTCCCCACTGAGCCAGCCAGGCACCCCAGTATTGCCTCATTCTTTAATGGCTACATCATGTTTCAGTATCAGGGTATAAACCATAACTAGTTTAAGTGGTCACCTATCGGTAGATATTTGAGATGTGTAATTTTCTCATAACAGAGGAAAGTTGAATAGTTTTTATACATATGTTTTGCATATGTACTTTTTTTGGTGGGATAAATTTCTAAATCTAGAATTACTGTGAATCGCCAGGTTTACACACTTACTGGGTCAAAAAGCTAATTTTAATATGGATAGATACTGCCATAATCTATTGCCTTCCATGGAAGTTATATCAGTTTTTAATTTCACCATCAATGTTTGAGAATTTCTATTTTCCTCCCTCTCTTACTACCTCAGTGACATAAATCTTTACGATCTTGGCCAAACTGATGGGTCAAAAAACACCTGGGTGGCTCAGTTGGTTAAGCGGCTGCCTTCGGCTCAGGTCACGATCCCAGCGTCCTGGGATCGAGTCCCACATCGGGCTCCTTGCTCTGCAGGGAGCCTGCTTCTCCCTCTGCCTCTAGCCTGCCTCTTTGTCTGCCTGTGCTTGTGCTCTGTATCTCTCTCTCTCTCTAACAAATAAAAAAAAAATCTTTAAAAAAAAATGGTATCTTAGTGTAAACCTAATTTGTAGTTTTGATACAGTGAATGGACTGAGTATTATAGCTTGGATTTAAGCCATTTGTATTTCTTTTTCATTGAATCCCTTAATATCCTTTGCTCCTTTTCTTTTAGATTGCTATTGATTTGTGGGAGGTTTTTATATTTTGAGAAATTAATACTTTGTGATCTAATTTGCAAATACTTTTTCCAGTTTTTCATTTGTCTTTGGTTTTACTTGTGGTATTTTTTGCTATACAGAAAAGTTTTACATAGTCACATTTATCAATATTTTAGTTCAGGAGTTATTAGGGATTTTAGAAGACTCTAAAAGGCTCTCATAAGGAGATCGTAAAGCATTGCTTCCATTTTCTCTTAAAACATTTTTTTTTCTTTTTTTGGTTTGTTATCCTGATATGTATTTGAGATACGGATCCAACTTAATTTTTTCCCAAATAGATAGTTCTAGATTTGTATGCATGTAATAAAACAATCTCAAACTATGTAAAACAAATATTTTTAAACCTACAAGGAGAAATGTACAATCTTGAGCAGGGATTTTTAACACATTTCTCTTAGCAATTGATAGATCAGATATTTAAAAAGCCTAATAAAATGGATTAATTTCTAGCAAGACTGATCAAAACAAAAGGAAGAAGTTACAAATAATCACTGAGTGGGATTTTAAAACGTGCTATCAATATAGATTCTGTAGCAACTAAAATGGTAAGGGGATCTTATGAATAAATTTGCCAGTAATGAAGTAACAAATTTTTAGTAAATCAAATTTACTAAAGTGGCCACAGAGTGAAACTGAGAATGTGCCATGTTCTATAACTGTCAAAAAAATTGAATCTGTAATTAAGCACTTTTCCACAAAATTCAAGTTCAGAATTTTTTCTGTTGTGTTTATGCATAACGATTAAAAAACAAAGAACACCAGTCGCCTACATACTCTTCCACAGAATTAGAAAAAAAAAATGGAACATTTTATAGCCACTATAACCTTGATATCAATAATCTACAAAGGTATTATGTGAAATAAAATAGATAGGCCTGCCTCTTTTATCAGTGTAGATGTAAAAATCCTCAACAAATTTACTGTTAACAAACCAAATCCTTCAGTGGGTTAAAAGGGTACACATGAATGAGTGGAGTTTACCTCACCACTGCAAGGTTCATATAATATTCAAATATTAATATAGTTGGATATAAAGGAGAAAAATGATAGTGTTAACGGAATAGGTATAGTAAAGGCACGCATTCACGGTACAAACTCTTTATAAACTAGGAATGCCAAGAGAGTATTTTTTTTTAAGATTATTTATTTATTTGACAGAGATCACAAATAGGCAGAGAGGCAGGCAGAAAGAGAGAGGGGGAAGCAGGCTCTCCACGGAGCAGAGAGCCCGATGTGGGGCTCCAACCCAGGACCTGAGCCAAAGGCAGAGGCTTCAACCCACTGAGCCACCCAGGTGCCCCCCAAGAGAGTATTCTTAATCTGGTAAAAATTGTCTGTAAAAACTTACAAATAATAATGATACACTATGTGTTGGCTAATTGAATTTAAATAATATAAAAAAAGAAAAAACTTACAAATAACATGATTCTTTTTCTTTCCCCCACAAACATGATTCTTAATGGCAAGTGTTGAAAATTTTCACTTGAGATCAGGAAGAAGACATAGATCCTAGTATCCAGACTTATATTCTGCTTTTTGCTATAAGTTATATCCAGTGGCATGAGAAAAGAAAAAAAAAAAAGGGTGATTATTGGATGAAAAAAATAAACCTGTCATTGTTTATAAATAGTATGTATATATAGTAATTGCCAAAGAATTTACAGATAAATTATTAGAATTGATAGGTGAATTTGGCAAGTAGAAGCTCAAAGAACAAAAAGTGAATATATTTCCATAATCAGTTATAAACAAACGAAAATATTTTAAAAGTTACCATGTATAGTACTTAAAGTTTTAATATCTTGATATCATCAAAAATCATTTCGATGTCATCAGATACAAAAAACTAATTAACAAGTCTAACCAAATATGTCTGAGATCCCTAAACAGAACATTTTCAATCCTAGTAATGGAAATTTAGAAAGATTGTAATAGAGACGTGTACCATGCTTTCCGATTGGAAGATCTAATACATGGAGAGGTCCATTCCTTTTCTTCTGATCTATACAATCAGTACAATCCCAATAGGATATTTCAAGGAACTGCACGACCTGATTCCAAAATCTACCTGGATTTACAAAGGATCAATGAGACAAAACAATCTTGAAGAGAAAGACAGGGGGATTCGCTTTATCTTACATCAAATCGGTTAAACTAATTTATAGTAGTATTGCAAGGACAACCAAACAGAAAAACAGATGAAACAGTACACCAGGGCAAGTAGATGTGAAATCTCAGTTTATGAGAGTTGGCCCCCCAGAAAGCTAGTGAAAGGATTATCCTTTGCATTTGTAAGCTGAGATGCTTACCTATTCATGTGGGAAGGTCATGAAAATCTACTCACTACAATTATTCCAGGTAGACTGTGCTCCTAAATGTGAAAAGCAATAAAGTTACTAGAAGATGAAATAGGAACATAACCTTCCCACACTTAGTGTAGGGAAAGCTACTTTAAACAGGTTACAACATCTATTCCAGAAACCAATGTTGCCTGTATGTTAACTAACAAAATTAAAAACAAAACAAATAAAACAGAAAATTAAAAACAAACAAAACTGGTTACAGCAAGTGCTAATCACAAAGGAAGAGATGGGTCAATTTGACTATATTAAAATTAAGAAGTTCTATTTATCTATCTTATCTATTTATATATATATTTATTATACAGATAATAAATATATATCTATTTATCTTATCTATTATCTATTTATCTATTTATCTTAACATTTGTTAAGAGATTAAAAAGGCAAGCTATTCAATGGGAGAAGATATTTGCAACACAGAAAAGCTATTTTAAGGGATGCCTGGGTGGCTCAGTGGGTTAAGCCTCTGCCTTGGGCTGAGGTCCTGGGATTGAGCTCTACGTCATCAATCTGTTGGGCTCTCTGTTCAGCGGGGAGCCTGCTTCCTCTCTCTCTCTGCCTGCCTCTCTGCCTACTTGTGATCACTCTCTCTGTCAAATAAATAAATAAATAAATAAATAAAGCTATTTTAAGAAAATATTTTAAAAAGCCCTACAAAAGAATGAAAAAAAGCAGACTATCCAGTCTAAAAATGGCCAAGAAACTTAAATTGACATGTCACCAAATAGAATATCTAAATAGTTAGTACACGTGAAAATATGCTCAATCTTATTACTAATTGGGGACTAGAAAAGTAAAACTGCAATATGATACTGCTTCTAGAATGTCTGTAATTTAAAATACACACAGCGCCAAGTGCGCCGAGGATATGGGGAAATTGGAACCCTTATCCTTTTTTGGTGGGGGTGTCAGTTAGTACACATACTTTGGAAAGCATCATTCACTAAAGCGAAGTGTGCACGCACCTTAAGATCTGGCAATTTTACGTATATACTTAACATATGCATATGTGTATCGGCAGATGTACGAGAATGTTCGTATCTGCCGATACAGCAGAGCCCCACACTGAAAACTATCCAAATATCCAGACAATAGAATGGGTACATATATCGGTATTTGCACACATTGGAATGTTATATGGTCTAAAAATGCATGCAGTACTGCTATGTAGAACACCACACTAGTCTCCTAAGGATAAAGTTGATGAAAGGGAACAGATATATAGAATGCCATTTGTAAGAAGTTCAAACAAAATCTTAATTATACTAAAATATTCATTTAAAAATTACAAGAAAAACGAGAAGATGTGGTGACCATAAAAGTAAGGCTAATTGTTATCTTGAGTGGAGAGAAAGGGAGTTACGATGTAAAGGGACACAGAAGGGCTTTGGGCTCCTGAATCCTATTTCTTGTCCTGGGTGATGGTCACACAACGTTGACTCCGTATAATTCAGGGGCGCCTGGATGTGCAGTCTGTTCAGTGTCCAGTGCTTGGTTTCTGCTCAGGTCATGGTCTCAGGGTTGTGAGATCGAGCCCCATGTCAGCTTCTGTGCTCGGTGCAGTCTGCTTAAGACTCTCTTTCCCTCTCTTTCTGCCCCTTCCCTCTTCAAACAAATAAAAAAATCTAAAACAGACCAAAAAACCCAACCCAGACGTAACAATTCATTAGGTCATGCATTTGAGTTTTGTGTGTTTTCATGGGAATGTAATATATTTAATAGTAAAGATATATGGGGCGCCTGGGTGGCTCAGTGGGTTAAGCCACTGCCTTTGGCTCAGGTCCTGATCTCAGGGTCCTGGGATCGAGTCCCGCATCGGGCTCTCTGCTCAGCAGGGAGCCTGCTTCTTCCTCTCTCTCTGCCTGCCTCTCCGTCTGCTTGTGATTTCTCTCTGTCAAATAAATAAATAAAAATCTTAAAAAAAAATTTTGTTGAAATAGTAAAGATATATAAAAGAGGAAAGCATTTTACATCCTCTTTTATGTGTTACATAGTAACTAAGTTGTGTGTGCAGCCAAAATACAATCTCATGAAATAATACCTTTACTGTGTGTGATACATTCTGATACATGTGATTCTCTTCTATCTCTTCCATCTCATTCCATTAAAGAAAAAAAGGTTGGCCATCAACCACACTAAACTGATTTAATGAGTTACAGTTTGAAAAATACTTGTCTTGGGGCACCTGGGTGGCTCAGTTGGTTAAGCCTCTGCCTTTGGCTCAGGTCATGATCCCTCGGACTGAGCCCCACGTCTTGCTCCTTGCTCAGTGGGGAGCCTGCTTCTCCCTGTCCCTCTCCCCCTGCTTGTTCTCTCTCTGTGTGTGTCAAATAAATAAATTTTTAAAATCTTTAAAAAAGAGAAGAGAAGAAAAGCGTTCGTGTAGGCATTAAACATCTCTCGAATTTTTGGTGTAGCGATTGGGAATCCCACTTCGGGATCAGAAATGACCCATCCGTCTCTAGCAGGGCTGCGCATTGTCAGCACCATTGGCATTTTGGGCTGGATAATGCTTTGTCGTGGATGGCTGTCTTGTATGTTGGAGGACGCTTAGCACAGTCCCTGGTCTCTACATTCCAGATGCCCGTAGCACCCGCGCTCCTCCAGGTGTGACACCCTCAAAGGTAGAATTACCTCGGTGGAGAACCACTACTCTAGAGGCTCTTTAACTTTTTAAACTTGGCTTTGTCTTTATGAAGAATCCTTGTTAGCACTTATCAGCATCACCGGGATATTCTGTCTGAGAAGTGGGCCCGGAATCTGCCTTTTTAACAAAGATCCCACACGATTGGGATTCAGGGGTTTCTATAGATCATACTTCAAGAATCTTCATTCCCCAAATGACTGCAGTCTTGAATGAAAATTCTCCTGGAGCTGTTAGAATGCTCTCCAGAGAGACTCGTTTCCCAGGGAAAGGTCAGTGCCTTAGAATGTAATACGTATCCGCTGGTAAGAAAGCACACACACCATCCCAGACCTCTTACTGGGGCAAATCCGGGACACACATAAGGAAATCCCAGCAGCAGGCGCTGTTCTTTGTGTCACTGTTCCGTGATGCTTGCGGCTCTCGGGGCAGGGCCGTGGGACTGGAGAAACTGAGTCTGGCCTTCCCGAGTCCATGAATTTCCTGAAGCTCACACAGAGGAAAGGGACAGAATTCCCCAGTAAAGACACAGCCGTGGCATTGCCAGTTACCTCATGCCTGACAGAAAAACTGAAATGCCTCCCCATACTTCAGATTTTTTTTTTTCCATCCCAGTTAATTGTTCTTCCTAAATTGAATGATCTATTTTTGGAACTAAAAGAGATGCCGTGTAGAGAGAAAGGAACTGACAAAGCCGAAGGCAGAGAAGGGAGTAGTCGGAGGAGACGCGGGAGTGAGTGAGTGAGATGCAACCCTGTCTGCATCTGTCTTCCCCAAAGCAAGCAGATCAAATGAAGAGGAAGGCCATCCTCTTCCTGGGAGCAGGGGGCTGAGACGGGAGGGGCGGGAAGTTTTGCTTCAAAAATGAAGAATGGGGGCGCCTGGGTAGCTCAGTGGGTTAAGCCTCTGCCTTCGGCTCAGGTCATGATCTCAGGGTCCTGGGATCGAGCCCCACATCGGGCTCTCTGCTCAGCAGGGAGCCTGCTTTCCCCTCTCTCTCTGCCTGCCTCTCTGCCTACTTGTGATCTCTGTCAAATAAATAAATAAATAATCTTAAAAAAAAAATGAAGAACGTGTGAAATGGGACACTGGAACATTCTGGGGTCAGCTGTGACCTGGAGGCCTCGGCCTTGCAAAGCCATTGGCTTGTGCCTTAAAGCTGAAGGGTGGGGGGCACATGCTTCTCACTGAATCAGAAGATGAAAAAACCTGCTCCTTTGCCAGATTTCTGACTGAAGTTTCCTGGGGAAGCACTGTGGCCTTAGTCCTGAAAATGTGCAACTGCATTATGGATGTGATTCTGAGACCAGCCAGGTCTTCTGGAACATTCCGTCCATACGCACACCCGATGAGGCACCTAGGCTCACAGGTGTGGGCAGTTCTCACACACATGGACCTGAAAGTGACGTTCACCTTTGCCAACCTTTTAGCTCTCCTAAGAAATGCATTTGAAAAGAGAGTCAGCAGGTAGTTTACCTCAGTATTGGTGCAGATCTCAGCATCTTACGTGTTGCTGCTTCTTGAAATACCTGTTTTCTGTTCACTCCGCTGAGTTCTTCTGATCCTCCTTCAGACAGAACATCCTGCTCGAAGCTTTGGAGCACGCCTCCACTAGCCATTTCTGCCGCTTCTCTCCAGGCATTCCCACTGTAGTTACATCTTCGAAAGACTCTATTTTATGCTTTTAAATGTTTAGCACAACTACAAAGCTGAACACACATCATTTTCTTCAAAACACATAAACATTTTGGCCTGCAAAAGAGACGACTCCAAAGACAACCAGCTCGACTTTAAAATGCATGAGCAAAGGAGAGACTTCTCAGACTCCCGTAAGATCATGCCCTTCTTTTCACCCCTTAATGGATATCTTAACCCTACATGGGGTTCCCTCCTGAAATGATTCAGGTACGGGAAGGAAGGGGCTGCCGACCATTGGCTACACTTGCCTTGTCCTGCCATGAGGTGTCAGGAGAGGAACTCCTTGGCTGACCGCGGCATCCGGTTTTTCCCATTCTCCTGCCATTTCTGTCCAAGCGTCTGGTGGGTAGTGCATCTGTATTTTTCTATGTGTCTGAGCATTGGGTTTCTATCCACTGTAACAGGAGACTCTGACATTGGGGGTGGGGGGTGGAGAATGGAGTGTGGGGAGAGAAGGCAACAATAGAGGCAGTGATCGCAGTCAACCCAATAGGCTATGCGGATCCCTTCATGCCAGCTTCTAACACAACAGTTGTACGACTGAAGGATCCTCGCTTTCTTCCTCACGTTTGTAAATGTACAGACTCATCAAGTAAGCCTCCATTTGATTCTAGATAGCTTCTAACAGATGAGGTCCCACAGTGCAGGGACCAAAGGTCTGGGCTCTGCAGCTGGCGTGCTTGGGTTTAGATTTTGGCTTCATCTGAAATGGTGCAAGCTTGGGAAACTGAGTGACCTTGAGTCAGTGACAACCTCTTTATGCATATTTACTCATCTGTAAAATCAGAATAATAGTAGTATGTGTCACTAGGCTATTGTGAGGATGAAATGTGTGGTTGGATGTAAAAATAGTTAGAATGGTTCCTGTCTATGAGGAAAAATAGAAGTTACGATGGTTGGTGTTACCAGTATTAGTATTATTTCTTTTGTACATTCCAAATCACTGACAATGATGGGGTAGATTGGATTCTAGCAAATTCTGGAGAGAAGTATCCACAGTCAGGGAGCAGTGCTCTCCCTCTCCACAGATACTGAGCTAGCTCACACTCTGGTAACCCTGTCAAATCCTTCCAGAACGTTTCTGAATTTTACATGTCCAGAATGATTCTGGGGAATATTTTAAAGAGTACTCATCTGGATCTAAAGGTGGACAATTTTTTCTAGAATTGCCCCGTGACATTCTCTTTGAGGTTTTTTTTTTTTTTTTTTTTTTTTTCCTGAGGAGTCCTATAGGATTAAAAATGGAAATATTTCTGGTTATTTGAATGTGGTTTTGGTGTGGCTCCTTATTCACTCCCGTTACCATGTTTTTGGCGAGGAGTTCAATGTTATTTTTAGCACTTCGGTTGTCAGATCTACCATTAATTGAATGACCCACTTAATCCTGTTCTTCTGGGTCTACAGGTGGTTCTGGTGGCTATATTTCTCCTGTTTTTGCACCATTTTTGTTTTAGATGTGGGTAACATTTACACTGAAACTCTCTCTGCTGCCTAGCCTCCTTTCAAAATCTGGCCCCGGGAACTTGATGGAGTATTCTCTACAGATGAAAAGAAGAATGAAAAGGTGGTCTTCATTCACTGAAAATGTATTTATTCATTGAATATTTACCAAGCCCCTATCACATGTGTAAGTTACTGTATTTGCCATTGATCATAGAATGTTCAAGAAGGACCTGCTTGCTACCTGCCTTCCTGGGTATATTTTGGTGTGGAACGTACAGGGGAGATATGAGTTGCTCTGTGTGTCATGAAGATGTGAGAGTGAATCTGAGTGGTCAAAGTTGTTTTCTTGAAGAAGTAACATCAAGCTGAGATTTGAAGGGTGAATTGGAGTTTATGGGGTGGGGGGAAGAGAAGAAAGAGGCAGAAGGCCTCTTGTGTGGCCCTGAGCATGGCCAGAACACAGTGCAGGTAATGACGTGAAGGAAGGTGCGTGTAGAGAGAAGGGGTCTTGGATGTGAGATGGCGGGGAGGTTGGCAAAGACAAGCCAGAAAAGACCTCAAGGCCACGGTGAGGAGTTTGATCTTTAGCCAAAAAAACAATAGAAAATCACGAAAGAGAGTGACCTGATCAGAATTATGTTCTTAAACACAATGGCTAACTTGTGGAAGAGCAAGAGTTTTGGACTTTGGGAAAACATTGAGTGGACCACTAGTTTGAAGGAATTTTGAACAGTGGCCTTGGCTGCCTAGAAATGGATGGAATTGAGAAGCATTTAGGAGGTGAAACTGCAGAGGCATTGATGATAAGAATATAGACAAGGAGATTGCATGATTGACAATGAACTGGATTTCTGGCGGCCACAGCCACAAAAATAAGGTTTACTGCAAGAGAACACAGTTGGGTGAAATAGAGACAATGTGGGCTCAGTTCTGAACTATTAAATTTATGAAGCCCTAACAGTGATGTTTTGTAAATTGGTAGCCACTGGCTCTCCAAAAAGAAGAAGAAAAAAAGCCCTGAATTTGTAGCATCTGCCAATTTCCATACTGTAAGAATTCTCATCGTGATGGATTTCAGCCTAGCAACGTGATGGTCCTGAACGTGGAGTTGTGAAGAGAGGCTGACAATGGGCTCTCATGAGCCAGTGGTACCCGGCTCCAGCACATCAATGACTGGGAGACATTTAGAAGGAAATGTCAAGAGGTAGATGGCGTGTAATTGTTGGGTTTACAGGAGGGGTCCAGGCTTGAGTCGGAATCATCAGTGTATATATGAGAACGCTATGGATAAGTCTGCCATGAGAGGAAATAACCGAGCCCTGAAACTCAACAACCCCAGATCTCGGTCTTCATTCCAGGGGACCAAGACCAGTAATCCCCAGAGGGTGTACTGCCCCTTGAGCCATGAAAAGTCAGACTTTTGAGAAAGATGATTTGGTCAACAATTACATGCTTCTAATAGGCCCTGTAAGGTGAGGACTGAAAATATTCCACTGGTTTAGTGACCAAAGTCCTTAGTGACTTTAATGAGGGCATTCTCTAGGGAGTGCTCAGGGCGGAAGTAACACAGGAATGGTTTGAAAACAAATTTGAGACCATGTAATTGAATTCTTTATAGTCAAAAGTGTATTTGTTTGGGGTAGTCCCCCAAATTGCAAGAATGTATGGACTGGGTCTTCTTGGATGGCTCCCATGGCCGGAGGGCATGATGACCAAGCAATAGTAGGGATGGTATAAAAAGGTTCACAACTTAGATAAGGGATTGAACCATGTGAGGAGAGAGAGATCGAGACAGGGAGAGAGAAAAAGAGAACGTATGTGTGTGCCTTCATGTCGTGTTCCTGTAACAGCTCATTTTGTGGCCTGACCACTTTTCCTTGCCTTGAGTAATGGGACACCCCTTAAGGAAAGGACATTCCTGTTCGCTAAACTTGCTTCGGATCACTGCTGTTTCTTGAAATTAAACAGTCCCTGATGGGTGGTATCAAGGATCAGGCCCGGACAGAGCCTTCCGAGCTGATGGGTCTCCTGGGTTGTAGCTAGAAGGACATCGCAAGATGAGGTGAAGTTGACCCAAAGGCTGGGGGAAATTTGGAATCCAAGGATCAGGCCAAAGAGAGATCTAAGAATTTTGCAAACAGGGTCAGTAGCAGAGATAGAACTTCTGGATAAACAAGCCCTCTTGAGCTGAAAACGTTTTTGTACCAGGACAAGCTTCAGTAAGGAGAATTAAACCAAAAACAACCCCTCAGTCTGCAGGTCTCCATGACGCTGCTCTTCGCTGCCTCTCCGTTCTTAGCGACTGTCCTTCCTCTGCGTCTGCTCGCTTCTCCTGCTCTGAAGTGCAACCCACATCAAGAACATGCTGTCGGCTCCTTTCCGTTTCCTTCTCTTCTCTACTTTCATACTCTCATGTGCTCCCATGGCTCCCACATGGGCCTTTATGTCCTCAGTCTGAATCCCCATCCCAAACATTGTACCGACGTCATAATGACTGGCTGGCTGTCTCTACTGGGATGGCCCAGGGGTCCTTCACAGTCAGGATGACACAAGGTGGGTCAGAATGCGTACTTTATGGAGTCTGGGTGTCTGGGCTAGGTTTGTACCAGCTTTACGATTTGGGGGAAGTTATGTAACCTCTGTACATCTCCATCTGCAGACCTGTGAATAGGGATGCTAAGAGGACAAGTATCAGAGTGCTTCTAGAAAGAAGCCTACAGTGGTAGATTTGCTGCACGGCTGGGTGAGTTGTGACCAGGCACTAAGTCAGATCGTGTCCCATCATGGCTGTTACCATCTTCACCTTTATTTTTGTTCTTCAGTGTGCTCTCCCTGGTTGGTTATTTCTCTCGATAACTTCTCCCACCTTTGATGAGTGTATATGAACATCTTGGAAATCCAGTCGACTCTGTCACTAATAATGGCTGTGTGACCTTGAGTGGATTACCTAAACTCCCTGGGACTTACATTTTACCTTTGTGGGATGCCTGGGTAGCTCAGTGAGTTGAGCCTCTGCCTTTGGCTCAGGTCATGATCTCAGGGTCCTGGGATCAAGCCTCACATTGGGGTCCCTGCTCAGTGGGGAGCATGCTCCCCTCCCCCTCTGCCTGCCTCTCTGCCTACCTGTGATCTGTCTTGCTCTGTCAAATAAATAAATAAAATATTAAAAAAATAATTTACCTTTGTGATACTAGATTGTACCAGATGAACTCTGAGTGAGGGCTTTCTTAGGGCTCAAACATTTGATTCGATCTCTCTTAAGGTGTGAAATTCTTGGTCATATTTGATATTTTCCCCTCTCTCTCACCTCCTGAACCCAATTAGATTCCAAATTCTTGGCAGTTTTGCCTCCACAACCTCTCTCTACCTGCCTCCTCTCCACCCCTGCCTCCAGCTCTCCATCTCTGCACTCTGACACTATCGTAAAGCTCTTGTGACTGCTTATTGGGCTCTTAACAGTGGGTCCCATCATGTCTGGGACCATTAAAGCAGCTCCCTAGCCAGTCTTCCCGCTCCCTTGTCATTTCTTTTTTTAGTGCACTTTATACATCACCTATTAAACTCTCCACATCTGTACTTAATTTTTATTCTCATGCTATGTCCTTCTTTTAAGGCTAATTCAAGTAATAGTCTGCTCTTTAATATCAGCTTTTGATCATCTATTCTTGTGAAATTTATTATTCATGCTAATAAACACTGTCATCACACTGTTCCTCTTAAATGCTAAGCTTATAAAAAGTCCTGTTTTTTTTTTTTTTAAGTCTCCACGCCCAGTCTGGAGCCCAACAGGGGGCCCAAACTCCTGACCCTGAGATCAAGACCCGAGCTGAGGTCAAGAGTTGGATGCTTAGCCGACTGAGCCACCCAGGCACCCCCCTGACAAATCTTGGACTTTTAATCAGGGTAGTTGATGTATATAGAATTATAGATTTAAACTGCTTCTAGGGTTTATTTTTCTTTCTTTCTTTTTTTTTTTTTTTCTTAGAAAGACTATTTTTCTTACACAAAGGAGCTGAACAGACCTGGTAGTCAGTTCTTTTGTGAAGGCAGCTAGCTAAAATTTTTCATTTGGGGGCCTGGAATTTTTTTCAACACAACCATTGTCTTCTTATTGCTTTATTTGCCCGTGAGTTTTGGATGCGTTTCACAGGCATATCTGTTGTATTTTCCCATAAGGTCAATGCATCCATAATCAATAAATTAAGGGACAATTATCAACATGTCATCTTCAAATAATCTGCTGGTTCTGTGTTATGGTATCACTTAAATATCTGAGTTGTAGTTCTGGAGACTACTTACTTGTTTTCTCTTTGACCAAGAGATTGGTCTCCTAAAAGTAATTTAAGTGGAGTCAAAATCCAATTAACTTAGCAATTCCATGAACCATAACATCATTTTAGCAAATGATTCGAGTTAGAGTATTAGAAAACCCAAGTCATTGCTTGCTCTCTTCAGCAGTAGAGAGAGAGGGATGAAACAAAGAGGAAGGAGGGAGTGAAAGTGGTTTAAGCATCCATTCTTCCAGTTATTAGACTGAGTATTGGATAAGACAGCTGGAGACTGATACAGTCTTTAAGATGTCATATGATTTCTCTGCATGTTTCTGTCTCCAGAAGGGGAGAACAGGAATATATAACATGCCCATGTGACTTAGGTGAGTTTTAAAGACACCTCATTTTGCAAAGTGAGAAAAATGTTGACTTCTTAATATGTTATGTTGTGCCTGATATCAGGACACACTTTAGGATAAAATCTATTTTTCTATCATGATATTGTTAGCGCAATGCCAATCCTTACAGCTCGTCTTTTCATCTTGGTTTTGCCACAGAAGGAGCAAGTGTACTTGGCGTGCTGGCTTATCTCAATCTTCTTCACCATTTTCCTGAGGGAGGCACCATAATGGGTCCTATATTTGCCCACGGTTTCAACCTTCTTACCTTCTTTGTGAGTTACTTGTTAACTTGCATAATTGTGTCAGCCATATCTTGGACCAGTAAGCCATTTAGAAATGCATCTTCAAACTTTTGAATCCAGATCCTTATTTGTGTGTGTGTGTGTGTGTGTGTGTGTGTGTGTACATGAATATAAGTAGAGATAGGTCACTTATTCACATTTGTATTTATATATATATATATGTGTGTATATATATAGAGAGAGGGGGTGGGGTGGGGCAATGCTCATTGGCAGGACTTTTTTTTTTTTTTCCCCAACCTGCCAAAATCCCTCTCCAGGAATAAAAACACTTTTTAAATGAAGTGCTCCACATCACTCGGCATCAGGGAAATATAAATCAAAACCACAATAAGATACCACTTCACACCAGTCAGAATGGCTAAAATTAACAAAGTCAGGAAATGACAGATGCTGGCAAGGATGCGGAGAAAGGGGAACCCTCCTACACTGTTGGTGGGAATGCAAGCTGGTGCAGCCACTCTGGAAAACAGCATGGCGGTTCCTCAAAAAGTTGAAAATAGAGCTATCCTATGACCCAGCAATTGCACTACTGAGTATTTACCGTAAAGATACAAACGTAGTGATCCAAAGGGGCACATACACCCAAATGTTCATAGCAGCCACGTCCACAATAGCCAAACTATGGAAAGAACCTACATGTCCATCAACAGATGAATGGATAAAGAAGATGTGAGATACACACACACACACACACACACACACACACACACACACAGTGGAATACTATGCAATCATCAGAAGAAATGAAATCTTGCCATTTGCAATGACGTGGATGGAACTAGAGGGTATTATGCTGAGCGAAATAAGTCCGTCAGAGAAAGACAATTATCATATGATCTCCCTGATATGAGGAAGTTGAGAGGCTAATTGGGGGGCTTGGGGGATAGGGAAGGAATAAATGAAACAGGATGGGATTGGGAGGGAGACAAACCATAAGATACTTTCAAACTCACAAAGGGTTTGGGGGTTGCTGGGGGGAGGGTTATGGACATTGGGGAAGGTATGTGCTATGATGAGTGAGTGAAATGCATAAGCCTGATGAGTCACAGACCTATATCCCTGGTGCTAATAATACGTTATATGTTAAGAAAAAATTAAAAAATTAAAATAAAAAAGCACTTTTTAAATGTATGATCCTTGGTCTTGTATTATTCTTGTTTGATAACTAGAATGCATTTAGGGGGCTGTATTACCTTTTTAGCTCCTAAATTTTTAGGTTTTTTTTGTGTGTGTGTGAAAATCAAAACTCAATGAAACTTTTTCATATTTTCCTACTCGATTGACTGTGGCAGAAGTTTGGCATGATATAGGGATATTTAGGTATTTAAGAAGAAAAAATTCTGAGTTTTAAAAGTTTTTTGTTAAGTATTAAGAACAGGAATTTAATTTTGTAGTGAATCATGCGGTGAGAGGGAACGAATATTGGGGAATAAGCTAGCAGTTTTTCGCTTCATGTGAAAGACACACTCTTGCAGACTTTAAACCTGAGATTCTATGGATAATCCAATGTCCCTAAATGTATGGCAATGTTAAATTTGTGTATCATGACTGGATGATGAGTTATTTCATATTAATACATTTTAATAGTTGAATATTATCCATTTCAGCACTGAAACTTCAAAAATTAGCCATTTTGTCAGAAATCTTTTGGACAAGGAAGCCTGACTTTAATTAAGCAGAATTTACAGAACATAGTGGAGCCTTTGTAACATCAGGAGAATCACATTTAATACCCCATATGATGGTGCCTGGGTGGCTCAGTCGATAAAGCACCTGACTCTTGATTTTGGCCCAGGTCACAGTCTGGGGTCTTGGGATCGAGCCCCACATCGGGCTGCGTGGTCAGCAGGGAGTCTGCTTCAGATTCTCTGTCTTCCTCTACCCCGCCCCCTGCTCGTACTCTCGCTTTCTCTCAACTACAGAAATAAATGTTTAAAACATAATGATCCCCATATGTGATTGGGATGTGAGAAATTTCAGATTCTCTGTACGGGCTTTTGCCTCAGAAGATCTTCGCTGAGAGGGAAGCGTGGAGCAGACGGAGGCAGAAAGAATTGCACAAGCTTTCTCGGCCATGTCTGTTTCAGAGACAAGTCTTTCTTTCTTTGTTTCTTTGTCTATTTAAAATTATTTATTAAATTATTAAATTGCTACATTAAATTAGTTACTAGAATTATTTATTAGAAATGATTTCTTTTGAGCACCCATTGAAAAAAAAAATGACACGTGGCAGGATGCCAAGGTATTGTGGGACACAAGGAATGGGGGATTAGCAGCTCCCAGAACAAGGTGGTAAGCACAGTACAGACAGGGTCGTCGCTGCGGACTCCGCCATGTTCCGTTTCAGGATGTTGCCCACTATGAAGAATGTGTGACTTAGTGAATAATTTCTGTATGGAATTACATCAAGGGAGTTTCTGGATAACAGAGACTACAAAGGCTCCCTTGCTAAAAATGACACGATCATGGTCATGCCCCTTGTTGGAGGTCTACGGCACATTTTTAAAAGGCCAAGATGAAGTCATGTTTAGGGAACGTGTGTCCGTGACACGCTCCTCGCTTTTCTCAGCTCCTTGAAATCTCAAGACCATCCTGTAAGCTAGGCATGACGTCTCACTCTCCCTGCTGGGCGCCACCACGGCCCTGCGGCGGCCCCTGTCTCTGGATTAATGCTGCCTGATCTCCCGGGCTGCAGCCCCAGATTCCCTGGAGCTTGATTTCTTACAGGCACCTTGGTCCACCTTGCCACACTCTGAGTTCCCATGTGGTCTCTATGGCAACCAGTCCTGTTGCCAGTACTCACACCAGAGAGTGAATGGCTCCTTCCCACTAAGTCCAGATCTCACTTCCTCTGGGCACTGCTTGATTCTGTTCAGATACATCCTATAAAGTATGAACAGGGACTTCTGCACACTTCAGTCTGAACATATTTTATATGTTAGTAGAATATCTATTATAGGCATGAAATATAATTTATTATATAATAGATAAATTTGTATTATTTAAATATATAAATTATGTAGTAGAGTTTATATACAAATTACATACTTTATTATAATTTTGTATATCTATTATAGGCATTTCTAAAGATACATTTAAGGGCAAATTCATTATTTTGGCTAGCCTCTCTCCACTCTACTCCCCTCAGTTAACTATAAAAATGACTTTTCCCTCAGCGAAAGGATTAAGATTCCTTAATCTCTGATGACATCATTACCTACCCAGTCACCCAAGCCACCATTCTATCATTTTCTTTGATTACCTTCTCTTCTTCATGCTTCCAATATGTCACTGAAAGCTATACACTTTATCTCTGAAATGTCACATATCAGGACTATTGAAAGTACACATGTATTTATGCCATTTCCTTGATTAAAAGTCTTCCTTATTGAGTATAGACTAGAAAAAGGTAAGGTATCTTTCCATAATCCACCTGTAACATTTTTTCTTCACGGTCCGTGGCTAAATGCAACCAACCCTATGCTCTGACCATGGGTCTTAGTCACTAATCACGCCTTGTTCTCTGGCGCCTTTGTGCCTTTGGACACACTGTTCCCCTTGCCAAGATCATGCTGGTGAAATACTACCCGTCTTCCAGGCTCAAATGTCACTCCTCCATGAAACTTCCCTGGGTCTTACTTTCTTAAGACAAACTGAATTTCTGCCTCCTCGGTTTCCCTGGTAGGTTTGTTCACACCACTGGTATTGCATTCATGATGCTTCAAAAAATTAGATATTTATGTGTCGTACCCATGGACTGGGAGCTCCTTGAAGCTAAGCACCATGTTTTACTGACTTATGTGTCACCTGATTCGGTTCCTTGTTTAAAGTAGCAATAAACAGCAAAAGTAACTCAAAGGAGTAGTTTATCCTATCACATAAGATGGGGCAGAAGCAGTGAGGATAATGTCGTGGATACGTGTTAAACTCACTCCTAAAGCAGAAAACACTGGAACTCTATTGCAAAGCCAGACACGATCTTTTCAATTGAACAAACAGACACTTTAGGAGATAATTAGTCTTATTATTCCCTCACAAGCATTACATTTCTTTTTACTTTATTGAAAGACAGTACACAGGGTCCATTTACTCAGGTGGTTGTCCGCCCGCAACTAAAATCAAGTGTCATTTCCTCTTAAGGTCAAACGAACAACTTGAGAGAAACTTACATGATACGAGCACCTGGCACGGTGTGTGGCACTGAGTGGGTGTTGAGCGATGACGTGTATGCGGGGAGGAAAGCAAGAGGGGGAAGAAACACAGTAGCCAAAAAGCCAGAATAGTAGGTACTGCTGCCAAAGGAAGATCAATCAGAACTGGAGATGCAACAATTCTGAAATGTCATGTTATTCAATAGGAAAAATCGGGGTGAGTCTCCAAATAACTTGCCAGGACTTCTCTTCTGTAAAGTGAAGTCTGTCTGTAAATGTGTGTGTGTCATTGTTTCCAGGCTTCATTCTTCTCATAGAAATGCCGAAAGTTGAAACTGGCTCTGCGTTGACTCTGGTCCAGTGGGTTTTGGAGAATACGCTCGGAGGAAGCCAGAAGTTCCTGGCAGTGGCTTGGGGGAGCGGGCGGGGCGATGGTGGAAGGGACTGGGAAGCAGAGCTGTGACCGCCGTTCTGCGCCACACAACTTCCACTCTTCCCGATTTTATGGAGGTTTCTGTGTCCGAGTTTGAAGAAAAAGTTTCCTAGCTTTAGAAAGCTTTTAAAACCCGTGATCACCTGCTGATGAGTAATCCTTTTCTTTTTATGGATGGAGACAGTGAGACCCAGAAGATTCAAATGATTTCTTCAAATCCAAACAGCTATTCCCGTATTAGCAACTCGTTAGCTAACTGTGGCTGTTGTTAGTGTCTAATTTGTGTCGTGTAGTGTCTAAATGTCTAATTTGTGTTGTTCGTGAGTAGGTCTGGTCTGAAATGTGGGAAGCGATAGCCATGAGGGAAACGGATAGCGGTGAGGACCACAGGTGAAGAACTAAGTCAGGACCCTTGTGACAACGAGTTGCGCTCTTCGGGAAAATGGGAAGACCCGTGAGCAGCTTTCTCTCCACTTCTTCCTTCCTTCTGGAATGCCCCTGAACCTATGCATGGCTGCCACAGCTTGTCCTTCCCACAATGCTCACAAGGGCTCAAAGGGAGTAACACTTTATTATACAGATATCTTTTATATATATAATACATACTACAAATATGTGTATTATATGCAGACAGACATGTGTGTATGTGTATATATAATGTATAACATTTCGAAAAGAAGATTGATGTCAATTTTGGATGACCTGTAAAATGTGATGATAGAATTCAGAGAAAATTTTTTGCGGAGAGGATTCAAAAGCTCGTCAAACATTGGCCTTCAAGTAGATTGGATTTGTGCAAGCAAGAGCTCTTTCCCCTCTCTGATTCTGGGACTTGATGGCTGCTGGAGGACAGGGTGTGGCCGCTAGCACAGTCCCCGGAGGGAGCAGATGGGGGAGGGGCTGGGAGACTTGTGAAGCCCCTTGATCACAAGAGAAAATGAGGACCATAGTTTTATTTTTTTTATTATTATTATTTTTAAAGAATTTATTTATTTATTTGACAGAGAGAGATCACAAGCAGGCAGAGAGAGAAAGAGAGGAGGAAGCGGGCTCCCCGCTGAGCAGAGAGCCCGATGCGGGACTCAATCCCAGAACCCTGGGATCATGACCTGAGCCGAAGGCAGAAGCTTAACCCACTGAGCCACCCAGGCACCCGAGGACTATAGTTTTAGCTGGTGGAGTGATGGAGGGGCGAGGAGTTTAGAGGAGAGATAGGAGGGGGGAGGATTCCATTGGACAGTAAGAAGCCAAACAAAGAGAGGCATGTAAGGGCTGTAACTGAAATTCAAAATGAATTACAAAACCGAAGTCTAGGATTCAGGTAAGTGGAAGAACTTTGGAGGGAAGAGCAAAGGCTGAATTCTCCGGTGGGAAATAGAAGGTGAACAACAGACACAATTGGGAGACACAATTGGGACAGAATCAAACTTCCTAAAATGTTAAGATGGAAAGACAATGCCAAATGCGATGATATTCATGAAGGTAGCAAAGCCAGTGATGTCTCCGTTGAAAATTAAAACAAAGGAATATAAGCCAAGGAAGATATAGCCAAAGACATTCCAGGCAGATTACCTGGTAATGGCAGAGGGGTAAATAATGTGGTCATTAAAATTGCAAAGTTCAGCTCCTCTCTTGTTTTGGGGGGAATTAGAACGAGTTCATGCAGAATAAAGCAATTACCACACATGAGCTCGAGCTAAGGTTTCCTGCCTCCCGATGGCATGCGTGGCTTTGTGCCATGAAATCAGAGTAGACAAGACTCAGGCGTGTCATTGGAATTCCAGCAAGTTGCGAACTATATATTCTGGGCAGAATCATGCCTTCTCGACTTCAGGAATGAGTGCACGAAGGCTTAGATTAAGAATGGGGGGGGGGGTTCTCAAATTAAAAAGAACAAATTGGAAACAACCACCACAGATGAAAAATGTCTGATTTGTGTGTGTGTGTGGGCGTGCACGTGTGCACACGCGCGTGCACCTGAGCGCCATCATGAAATAAACACAGTGGAGCGTGGAAAGTAATTTAACCATTTAAAGATACAATTGTTTCATTAATATTTACTTTTACCTGTTTAAATATTCATGAGGCTCTGCCTTCCCTCCTTGTCTGACAGTGTTGCCTTCATGGCCATCTGCACCAGCTCAGCACAAGAAGGTCTCAATTAGCCTTTCGGGCGGGCAGAAGGCTCTCAGTCAAGGGGCCCTTGGCCTGTGGTGGGCTAAAGACAGATGATGACGTCTGTGGGTATAAGCAAGAGGAAACTGACTTTCCCTGGGCCGGGTTTATAGTGAGCAGAATATATAGCACAACAGTCCCCTCCAGGACCCAGAGAGGAAGAGTTTAGAAATCTTTGAATGAATCTGGGCAAGTGAGAAATGTCTATCTGGGGTGCTCAGTGTTTCATGGGAGTGAGGAGTCAGGAAGTGAGCCGGTCCTAGAGTGGACCCTAGCATCACGCTTCCATCAGCTGCCGTGAGATGACCTGGTTTGTGATCCTTGTTTCATAATCTGTAAAATAGGACTGGAAGGGTCAGGCTCTGAAGGAGGTGCTGGGAAGATGCTTAGACATGTCAGCCCTGCTCGTTTCTGTGGTCTCAGGCTCTCTTCCATAGAACGCAGTGGCTCCCGGGCTCACCGTAATTGTCCGCCCTGTGTTCATCTCTCCTCAAAACTGGGAGCTTCTCGGAGAACTTGATTGTGTTGCGTAGGTTGTGGTATTTCAGGAGTCTAGCTGGCTACTAGCCATTAGGCATGGCAACTCTTTTTTCCAAGAACTTGGCCTTTGGGAGGACAGGGTTGATATTAGAACATGGTATTAAAAAGGAGCCGGAGAGTTCTATCCATTGTGTGAGCCTACAGCCATGCGGAGGAGCTCACATGCGACACAGGAGTGGTGTTGCTGTCGATTATTAAAATCAAATGCTAGCTTCTTTTCTTTTTCATTTCTGCTGGACTGTCCTGAAACAGTGCTGGGCTGAATGATGGCTCCCCACGCATGCCCTTGTCCTAATCCCCAGAACCTGCTGTTGGATATGTTACCTTATGTGGCCAAAGGGACTTTGAGAGCCTGGGCAGGTGAAGGGCCGTGATGAAATGGGGTTATCTGGGTTATTTTGGTCAGCCCAACCTAATCACATGTGTCCCGAAAAATGGAACAGGAAGGCAAAAAAGTGGGTTGGAGAGATGCCACACAGAAAGGATCTGGCCTCCAGTGATGGCCTTTGAAGATG
Source organism: Mustela erminea (assembly GCF_009829155.1). Taxonomy (NCBI): domain Eukaryota; kingdom Metazoa; phylum Chordata; class Mammalia; order Carnivora; family Mustelidae; genus Mustela; species Mustela erminea. Next base: position 62,722,063 of record NC_045630.1, read on the forward strand.
GAGAAGGAGGCCACCAGGCCAGGAATGTGAGCAGCCCCTCCAAACCAGGACCTCAGTCCTACAACCCTAAGGAACTCAATTTGGTCACCCACCAGAACAAGCAGGAGCCGCCCTAGGGGCTCTGGGAAGGACCAGTAGTGCTGACACTTTCATTTTAGCCCTGGGAGACCCTTCTGGACTTCTGACCTATCCAGGTGTGAGATAATTAATGCGTGTTGTTGGCGTCTCCGAGTTTGCGGTAAGTTTTTGACACAGCATCTCTGAGGAGGAGAATGCACCTCCCGTTCAGCTTTCCGGCCCTCCAAGGATTTGTAACAAGTTTGGGGTTGTGCTGAGCCCTTCCCCGGCACTCAGGATGAATTCCAAGTGCACACAAACAGTCCTTGTGTCTCCCTGGAAAGGCCACCCCCCTCAACCCTGTGCCATTTTAGGCTCCCATTTGGGGTAAGTAGGGGAGCAAGATCCAAAGCCCGGAGTTTTCATTTGTTCTCGAGTTCGGTTCCACTAACGTCTCCAGAGCTCTGTCATGTACAAAGTGAAATCACCTAGCTGCTGTATCTTTAAAAGCCGGGGAAGTGCACAGAGCCGGGCCGGCAGTCAATACCAATTTCCACATCTGGATCAATACCACGGGATGGCTCTGTAGCGGCCGCCGTGGCTCCACGCGCACACCCGCGCAGAGGGAGGGCGGCCAGAGGAAGGGAATTGGTTTTAATGATTTCATGGCTCTGAGTATTCCCTCTCTCCCTCTTTTCTTTAAAGGAAATAAATACATAAAATTAGAAACCGAATTTACGAACCTGCCAGTCAGCCTCTGGGCCGGCTCCTCCCCCTAACTGGTCACCCAGCCCGGCCTCCCGTCTAGCAACTAGCCCGGTTCTGCGTGTGGCGTGGGTGACACGAATGGCAGAAGGACGTGATAACCCAGGTCGCAGCGAGGCCACACTAAACATGCTCTTTATTTACAGCAGGCCTCCCCTCAAGGACTTCGGAGGCAGTTTCCTTAATTTCCAGATCGGAAAGAATGCTGGCCCACGCGCGGGGACTTGGGCAGGGTGGCTGCGTGCGCGTGGGGTGGGTCCCCTGGTGCCAGAGCGTCGTCCCGGGTTCTCCCACCGCAGCCCGACACTCAAGTTGCGGACCATAGAGGCTCCCTCGTGGGAGGGACGGGGGAGCTATTTTCCCCGGCGGAGTCGGAGCTGCCAGGAGGCTGCAACAGTGATGGAAACAGCCGGCAATGGCATCCGATGCCATTAGCTTTGCTGGAAGCGTTCCTTGTAGGTCAGGGTCTCGACCATTTGTCCTCCTGGGAGTGGACACAGCTTTGACTCGACAGCGCCTCGGAGAGGCCCCAGCCAGAGCGCACTGCTGACGCCCAGCCCCTTCGCTCTCCTCCCGAGAAGGCTGACCACCCTCCCCTCGGAGCAGGCAAACTCATCATCCCGATGAGCCAAACAAAGGAATAAATATGTCCCCTCTGGGCCCTGACATAATGGGAAGCTTGATCCTCAGCTTGGTAAATGGCGCAGCTACAAGCGTGACCAGCTCAGTCTTGACGGCAGATCAGATGACTTGCAGGGGTGGTTGTGCCCAGCCCCCAGCTGGAGGGCTGCGAGGGTGCGGGAAGGGACTTCTCCCCATAGTAATTACACAAATTTCCCTCTTCATCATCTCTTGTATTCTACTTTATGGGTTCACAAGGCGTCACGGGGACATTGGCTCCTCCGCTGCCCCCAGCAGTCCCTGGGGCATTTGATCCCTTTTCCGTGGCAGAGGTTTGGAGCGAGAGTCTCAGGGTTAGGGAAGGTGATCACCGAATTGGGAATCATGGAGCCGGGGACCCCATACTCCAGCGAGTCCCCTGACCAGTGTCAGGGCGGGCAGAAGCAGGGCAGCAAAGTCTCATGAACACTTTCACTCTGATGCTGTAGGTTTCCACAAATAGAAGCAGAATCATAGACACGTCACATCTGAGCTGCCCGATTAAAAATAGGCTGGCTTTCCACGTGGACTTGAGCCATCTGCGCCCGGGTTCACTTTGTCCTTCAGCAGGAATCCCACACCCTTACGGGGCTGCCCATTCTCCTGAAGGACGGGCTGGAAGCACTAGCTCAGCAGGGAGAGCCCAGCAAGGCAACACGTTTCTGAAATTCAGACGGCTTTCCTTTAAGAGCCCGTAAACCCCCACTTGATTCATCTTCACTAAAACCAGATTTGAGAAAAGCACAAAATGCTGACTAACCATTGCAAAGGTCCCTGTTACTTTGCGGACAGTCTCGCTGCTTCACTCACATTCTCAAACTGCATACGTTCCGTCTTGTTCTTCCTGGTGCTGGCTTTCGGTGCCCCCCCAAAACCTCCGAAATCAATTAACAGCAATTTGTTTGATTATGAAACTATAAAAACAGTTATAAAAAGTGCCTGTAAACCTCCCAATAAAGCACCCAACAAAACAAATCTTCTGGCTAACAGCTAACTTAAGTGCGTTTTTGTGGTTGTGGTTGTTGTTTGTTTTTTTCATCATGTGACTCACCTGTTAGCCTAATTGAGCCGTTTTTGTTATAAAATGTTCACCAGAACACAGGTGATTAGCAGTTAGACCCTATCACAGAGTGAGGAAATTCGCTCTTCAAGGTAGGCTCTTGGGGCTAACCAGCCCCTCCCCCCGCAGCCAGCTGGAGGAAACTAACGTGGTTCCGAATCACCAGGGGCAAGTTGCCAGAACTGCTTTTTGTGTGAAAAGAGGACAAAAAAGGTAGGTCCGCCATAGACTACCAGATCAAGTCCCCAAAGGGGAATATCCACGACATTTGTCTGAGTAATATCATTGGGTGACCATCAGATTCAATGGTGTCGCCAAAGGGTATTTATGGGCATCTGTAAATCCCCCAAGAGAGATTCAAATAGGATGTATTATTATCAGTCTTTCCCTCAAGGAATTTTCTCTGATTTTTTTTCATAACTGATAATAATGGCTATATAGTTTAAGGAAGCTATTAAAACATAGCAAAACACCAAACTAATCTTTTTTTTTTTTTTTGAGAGAGAGAAAGAGACAGAAAGAGCCCATGTGAGGGGAGGGGGGAGGCAGAGGGAGAGGGAGAGAATCTGAAGCAGACTCTGGGCTGAGGGCAGAGCCCCAGGTGGGGCTTGAACTCACCATCCTGAGATCAGGACCTGAGCCGAAATCAAGAGTCGGCCACTCAACCGACTGAGCCCTCCAGGTGCCGCCCCCATGAATTATTGTAAAGAAAGGCCCAGCGTGTTTATAGTAGCTTACTTAAAAAAATGCCCTTTCCCAGTGGTCTGTGTGCTTTCTCCTACCTGCCTGATGTTTCAGAGAAAGAGCCAGAAGAAAAGTCCACTTGACTACGTTTCTCTCAGTAGCTGGGCATCAGGGTCATCAGCAGACATTGACGGGCAGTCGGATCCTGTCCTCAGGGAAGGAAGCGGAGCTGAGGCTGCATACAGACCTTGTCCCTCCAGGGGTTTTGTGGGATGCCAGTTCTCAGCCCTCTCTCTTTAGGGCCTCAGCATGGCGCATTGGATTGGGGGTCACAGTCAAGTTTATATTTTGTTTTGTGTTTTGTTTTCACTCATTCCTTGAAATTTATTGAGTGCCTACTGAATGCACAGTGCCGTGTACGTGGCACTTAGTTAATTACATCTTGCATCATTTGGCAGATTGATTCCATAACCATAGATTAGTTGGCTGGCATTCTGAGTTTACCCCGTTTTTCACGTGATGTGAGTTAGACACCCTACCCTCTGTAGGATACTTTGGTTGCTCTCACTGTGTTGGAAGTCACAGGAACTAACAGCTGCTTCGAAGTGTGCTGGGTGATTCATGTTCGAGACGAGGTAAGGCTTGTGAAGTTCAATTATTTCATTCCCAAAATGCCGATTTGAGATGGGTGGAAGTGAAATTTGTTTTTAATTTATATTGCAGTAGTGAGTTACAGGTTCCTCCAGATATTTTCTTTTATTTATTTATTACTGTTCTCTAATTTACTGACTGCTAGTTGGATGCCTGGGTTTCAAGACCAAAGTCATTAACTTGGATTTATTGGCCAAACTTGAGTTCTTCTCTGAAAGAATTTTAGTGGCAATGCAGAGGTAAAAATCGGAAAGGTGGATCCGCACGTTTGAGTAAGAGCTTTCAAGGGAATTGAACTGAATTGGGGTCTGAGCTTGAACTTGGCCTGCTGGGTCTAGTACATGTTACAGAGTGCTACAGAGGTTTTATTTGCGTTCGTGTACTTGGTTAACTCGCTTGGTTTTAATGGCCAAAGTCTGTCTCATAACCTCCTGCCTCTTCACCTCCCCCATGTGCTAGGAATGGTCAAGAAGTACGTAGGTGTTTTTAACCACGTCATCGGCACGTGTCACCACTAAAGTTGTCTGTATCTTCATGACTTCAAAGGAACCCGTTTATATTTTTCCAAGTGATTAGATGTGATAAATGGCTAATTCCCTGGGGCCAAGCCTCGGTGGGGCAGGCTGGGCCACTCTAGTTAAACCCCAGCTGGCTGTGAGGGCAAGTCGAGGGAGGGGGGTCTTGAGGCTAAGCTCCGAGTCAGTTATCCCGAAGTCACAGAGACCCCAGAGCAGGTGGGAAGGTAAGGGAGTAACTGGCCTGCTCCGAGTGCAGGCCAGCCTCCTCTGGAGGGGAGCTGACGGGCTGTGGGCCAGCAGGGCATGCTCGCCGGAGCCTCACGGTCGGTCAGGAGGGTAAGGAGGTTAGCAGTCAGAGGGGAATTTGGAGCTTGGGGCAGGGAGGACAGTGGAGGCCACAGGACAGATGTTATCTCTGTTTCTTTGTGTGATCTGCCTCTGCTGGGAGGGTTTCGATCCAGCGAGCAAGGAGACAGAAGGGGCCTGTGTGGAAGCTACTGTAGGAGGGCACGTGAGGGAGGTGGCAGTTTGAACCAATGATAAAAACGACAGCGACGGTAAAAAGCACTCAGATGTGCGTTGCATTTTGTTTGTTTATTTAGTTTTTAAGTAGGTTCCACGCTGGGTTTGAACTCAGGACCTTGAGATCAAGACCTGAGCCGTGGAGAAGGTTCAGAAGCCTTGCTGACTGAGCCACCCAAGCACCCCTCGGGTAATGCTTTGAAGGTCAAGCCACCAAGATTTACTGCTGGGTTATTGTGGGCATGAGAGAGAACAGGAAATCAAAGATGTCTCTGAGGGTTTTGAGCCTCCTGATGCCATCTACTGTTTGGGGAAATCTTGGAGAGGAGCTTGTTAGGAGGAGGAAGGCAGCTAGTTCAGCTCTGGACAAGCCGAGTGGGCGAAAGCCCATTTACCTGTTCAAGTAAGGCTGTCAAACGGGCAAGTCGGTAGAGAAATCTGTAGATGGGAGGAGCGTTTGGAATCGACCGATATATAAATTAGGGAGGTAACAGCATGCAGGCGGTTGACATCTGCAGGACCGTGGCAGATGAGTTGGGTGTGATTGTAACTAGAAAAGAAAAAGAGATCCTAGGGGTGGGGTTTGGAGCGTGGCTGATATGGGAAGCCCAGAAGACGGCGAGGAGCCCGTGGGACATTGAAGAGAGCAGTGTCCAAGGTCAGTGTCCAAGGTCAGAAGCAAAGAGGAAAGTGGGTCGCAGACACCAAGTGAGAGAAGGTCTTCGCCAAATGCGACATGCTGAATTGTTGTCAGTTGCTCCTGACAGCCAACACAGAGGAATCTTCCGGAGCTAACGGGGCACGAGGGAGGGGGGAGGGCCAGGTGGACAGTTCCTCTGCGGTCTCTGTCAATCAAAGGAGGGTTTTTTTGCATGTTTATATGTTGAGGAGATGATGCAGGTAAGGAAAAAAATGATGATACAGGAGAGAGGAAATAATGGAAGGAGCAAAATCCTTGTGCAGGAGAGAAGAGATCTGAGCACAGGGGGAGGGCTGGGCTCCGGCACACAGCCAGTAAGTGGTACAAATCAGATTTAGACCCAGCTCGTTTGGGGTGCCTGGCCCATTGAGCATCTGCCTTTGGCTCAGGTCATGATCCCAGGGGCTTGGGGCCGATCCCCATGGGGGGCTGCCCAATCAGTCGTAGTCTGCTTCTCCTTCTTCCTCTGCCTCTCACTGTTCCCTCCTAGCCTCTTTCTGCTTCTCCCCGTCTCCCCTACCTCTTCCCCTTGCTCATGTGGTCTCTCTCTGAAATAAATAAAATCTTAAAAAAAAAAAAACACAAAACCCCCAAAACTCCAAAACCCAACCCATTTAGAGGGTACGGCTAACCATTCTGCATACTGCCTGGATTCACAGTTTAAAGTATTTTTAAGCAAGGAAAACTTTTTTTCCCCCCAAATGCCTTATAATTCATATGTCACAGATAAACATGGTGGTGGCAGTCGGCAAGAGAGATGGACCAAGGGTCCATAGCTCTGCTGCTCCTGCTTACTTCTACCTGCCAGGAGCCCTTTAAGCAGCTTCTCAGATCGCTGAGACTCCGAGGAAGATAGTCTGAAAAGCTGTGGCCTAGAGAATCGTTTAGGCTGAGTTCTTTGAGTCCATACGATCTGTATAACGGGATGGTCCTTGAATCTTCTCCCTGTTCAGGACGTTGGCCAAGTCCGCATTTGCCAGCTCTGTGACAACAGCCAAAATGGAGCAGAGGAGATGAATGAAAATGTTTGCTTCATGAGGATTCAGGACGCCCTTCCTTCACCTTCCCAAACCCCTGCCCACCCCCCCAAAAACATGGGAAGTCATTTGCAAAACAGGACATCCTCAAGGAGATGGCAATCCTGTTAACAGCTCAGGCTTGTCTGCATGGACACCTGCTTTAACAGCACATCTGTATGGGTCTAGTATTTGCCGGGGTGACCTAGGTTTTGTCTTAGAGAATATAATGGAAGCTCTCTCGTCTTGAAGGCCTCTCCCTACACAATTAGTCCGTTGAAAGTGAAATCGTTCTGCTCAGTCCTGAAACGGCGGATCGGTGAAGGCTGGTGATGGCTGTGTGCGGAATCCCAGGTATCAGCCATAGCTAATGAGGCAGCGGTAAGTGATTTCACCAGTGTCTGAGCTCTGACGCCAGGAAGGAGCCCAGGAATGCTGCCCAAAGGGCCACTTTGACAAAGAGGAGAAATGAGGGCAGCTCCTGGTGGAGACAGGTGTGGTTGTGAAGGCAGGTGTGGGGGAGAGCTGCTCAGCCACCCTGGAAATGAGAGCACCGGGGGGTGGAGGTAGATGCTTCCACAGTCCTCGCATCTGGGAGCTGGGAGGAGTATAAAGATCACAGTGAAATTTTTGGTGAGAAATTCTTTTATTTAGCTCATTTATTTAGTGAATACTTAACTGAGCACCTGCTGTGTGTCAAGCAATTTGTTATTACTAGGAAGTTAAACATGACCTAGGCCTTGACCTCAAGAAACAGTCCAGAGGCTCAGATGGAAAGGGCATGGAACTTGATAGTTGCAGAACATTGGGACGCATTCAAAGACCGAGATAGGCACGTGGGTTTTTTCTCCTTCATTTTAACATTTTAATCTCCATTTAGCTTAGATTAATTGCCCAGAAAGGAGAACTCAAAGAAAACCTGTTTGACTCAGAAACCGGGCTTTCCATGTTCTTGGTATACAGGAGGTGCCGCCTAAGAGTTGTCGGAAGTGGAATTCGGCAGCCCTTTTCATTGTACTCACCTGCGTGGTCTCATAAGTGCCTCAAAATAACTCTTGTAGGATAGATGGGCCTTAGTACTCTTCTCATCCTAGCTTTCTGACTTGAAGCATTACCACTTCAAAAATGGATGTTTATCAGCTAATTCACGTCACGTCAAGAACTACGAAGTGCATGGTGTGTGTAGCTATTCCAGAAGTCTGCATTTTCACACAGCCGATATCCTAACTCAAAGTGCGGACTCAGATTTGAAAATCAGAGAAGGCATCAGACCCAAGCTAATATTTTGTGGGGGAGGGGTGGTGGTGGTGGAAGGTGTCTTGACCATCCTCAGATTGTAACAGGAAGGCTCATTGCCATGGACAGTGCTTCATGACTCACCTAAAACCTTCACGAGAATAGGCGAGAATCCCTCTTCGCCTTTAAGGGATCATTGTGTGTGTTTTCCCTGTAAGAGCTCAGGTGAAGCTGTCTTTCCAGCCCACGTGGCTAGGATGTAACTGAGGTGGGATTCTAGGCAGGATTGGTCTGACTCCAAGGATGCTGGTCCCACCCTAGCCTGGACCAAACTTCCGGAAAGTTGGTTAGATCGGCTCCAGGGACTAGATGACACTGAGACTTTGGGTCTGACTACTTGATCATGAAAACCTTTGAATGGCTGTGGTGTTGCTTAGAGACACAGGAAGGTCACCGTTGAGAAGTTAACCCCTCCTGTTTAACCCTGTCTCTTGGGTCAGGATAGGACACACTGGCGGCGGCATTGCCCGAGGGTCCGCCGACCTGAGTGCGAATCCCAGCACTGCCACCTTCCAGCTGATGCCATTGGGAGAATTCCTTCATTTCTTTGTGCCGGGGTTTCCTCAACTGTCAGTGCGCACGAGAGTAGTAGACTCACGTTCCCCAAAAGGTTACTGGGAGGACGCAATGATTGAATTTATATAAAATGCAGCGTACAAAGCAGATGCCGTATAAGGGTTAGCTGCTACTATTATTATATTTCTTTTTTTTTTTTTTTTAAAGATTTTATTTATTTATTTGACAGGCAGAGATCACAAGCAGGCAGAGAGGCAGGCAGAGAGAGAGGAGGAAGCAGGTTCCCCACTGAGCAGAGAGCCCGATGCGGGGCTCCATCCCAGGACCCTGAGATCATGACCTGAGCCGAAGGCAGAGGATTTAACCACTGAGCCACCCAGGCACCCCTATTATTATATTTCTGTACACTTCTTCCCCTTGTCAGCCAGCAGCTAGCACAGATATTCCCAAAGACCGCTTAGAGTCAGATGTTCTAAAAATGGCCAAGAGTCATAGCTAGGAATCCAGAGCCTCAGCTGTCTTCTCCAGCTCTGTCTCCAAGGCCAGCCAGCAAGAGGTGGAAATTGGAGGAGACAACCCCACCTCCTTGTCTCTACCCACACTCCTTTGTTACACACTCAGAAGCAGACTGGGGTAGCAGGTGCTTCTGAGTGGTTTCCACCGCCCCGCTTCCTTTAAGGTGATAGGACACTTCTTTTCCATCTGCTGGTGGTTCTGAGGTGACACGAAATAGATCGTCCAGCATTTTATTTTGTTTTATATTATCTTGTGCCTTCTTCCACATAGGGACATTCCCTTGCTCTCTTCTCAAAGTTGGTCACTGAGGTCCTGGGTGCTTCTCAAAGGAAGGAAGGAAGTCTTTAAACATTGTATCTGTGCCAGCCATTGTTCCCGGCACTGGCACTTCACATACCTGATCCTGTTACATGTTAGTTACAAGCTGTGAGGTGGATCCCAGGATCCCCGCTCTAAGGTAAGGAAACTGAAGCCTCCTCACTGTCCCCACTTATATGGCCGCAGATCAAGTAAGTAGCAGAGCTGGGATTTGAAACACTGTTGGTTTGAGCTTTAGGATGGGGCTCTCCCTCCACTGTTACGGACAAAATCTTTGATTACACAGAGCTAAAACAGGAGGCAGATGTCACTGGAGGTGGTAACAGTAATGTAAGTTCGTATCACCCGATAAGGTTGTGCTCAGACCCTTCCTCCAACACAGGCACTGATAAGAGAGACAGCAGGTAAGAGGAAATGTTGACAAACACCAATGAAGTGAGTGTGGGGCAGGGAAGGAACAGAGTCTGGAGCGCATGAATTTTCCATAACTGCTGTAACAAATTACGATAAACATAGTTGCTCTAACAACAGAAGTTTATTATCTTACAGTTCTACAGGTCCGAAGTCCGACAGGGGTGTCTCGTGGTAGAATCAAGAATCAGCAGAGCCGCCTTTCTTCTGCTGGCTCTAGGGGAGAATCGATTTCCTTGCTCATACAGGTGGCAGAATTCAATTCCGTGGGGTTGTAGGACTGTTGTCCCCGTTTCCTGGCTGGCCTGAACTCCTAGAAGCCTCTCTCCTGGTCCTTGCCCCTGGCCTCCCCCTTCTCAGAACCAGCGGTGGGACGTGGAATCCTTCTCATGCCATCTTCCAAGTGATGCTTCTGCATCCCACTGTTGTCTTTCCTTGATCCAGGCAGGGCAGATTCTCCATTTTTAAGGACTCGTGTCATTAGATCCACCTGTCCAGGGTCCACCTGGATAGTGCAAGAGACTCTCTCCATCTCAAGGTCCTTACCCTTAATCATGTGTGCAGAGTCCCTTTTTCTAGGTGAGGGGATATAGGTACAGGTTCTGGGTGTTAGGGCATAGGTGTCCTTGTGAGGAGGCATCGTTCTGTCCACCACAGGCGGGGAGCCTGGGGTTACCTACACACTGTGCCTTCACCATAGCTTTGTCCTGGGTCTCTGGGTCTCGGGCAACAGCTTTGCCAATTTACCCACATGGTTCTCTAGACTGGATCCAAAAGTCAGGATGAGGACGAGGAAGAGGGAAGCTCTAAGCTGCTAATAGACAGATCCTGACCTACCCCCAAAGGGTTTTTGGCCTACCAGCCTTCCCAGTGTCCCTTTAAAGCAATTTGTAGTCTGTTATCCTGTATCATTAACCTAATTAGTGTAATTGCACCCAATTACGTAATCAGTGTAAATACATGAAGAATCCCATAATTAGACGATGTAATTAGGTAATTAATAGATGACGTGGGAAAAAATCCATAGAAAACATTCTGAAATGGACATGGTGCCTGCACGAAGCAGGCGATTTGCTAACTTCAGCATCTCAGCCAAGTCCTTCTGCTGGGGAAGAGAGATCCACAAATTAATTAGAATCCAAACCATAAAATTCATGTTCTAAAAAATCCTGCTCTCTTGTATCGTGCTCCCCCCCCCCCCCGCCCCCAGTTTTATAACTCTGTGGCCAGGCTCTGTCGCTGCGTCGCTCCTGGGAAGAACCTCTTCTCCCACGGAGCTGAGTCGATGAAAAGATCTGGCCCGCGGTCAACCAGATTTGACACTGAGTCTATAAATAGAAGGAGACGGTGATCGAGGCTATGTCTATATGACCAAAATAACCAGACTGGGGCAGAGGCGGAGATGGGCGGCTTCGCTAACAGTCTCATCACCGCCGGATTCTCGCTGAGCAGAGTCACTTGGAACATTGGCACCTGTTGCTTAGGCTGACCTGGCGACTCTTGGCAGCTCCCTGGAGAGAGAGGTCCGGCTGACTCTGTCTCAGAGTACACCTTCAGTTTATCTACTTTCTGCCTCGGTGCCCACCACCCTTGGTCCAGTGTGGGTCTCCGACCATTGCAGAATGGTCCTGCCCGAGCTCCTTGTATTATTTCCCATCCTCCCACTAATCTGTTCCTGGGCAGCCACAGTCACCTTTTTAAAAAAGATTTTATTTATTTATCTTGAGAGAGAGATGACAGGAGAGGGGCAGAGGGAGGAAGAGAATCCCAAGCAGACTCCCCGCTGAGCACAGAACCCAAGATGGGACTTGATCCCAGGACCCTGAGATCATGACCTGAACTGAAATCAGGAGCCAGACGCTTTACTGACTGAGTCACCCTGGCACCCCCAGGCACCCCCAAAGTCACCTTCAGATCAGTCCACTGCCAAAAACTTTTTAATGTAGAAAACCCACCTCTTTTTTTTTTCAAGTATACTTTAATTTTACATTTTTCGCAGCTTTATTGAGACATAATTGACAGATAGCATTGTGTCAGTTTAATTAGCAACTTTCAAGTACATAGTACAGTATTGTTACCAAGTCACATCTCTGCACACTAGATCCCCAGAACTTCCTCATCTTCTAACTGGAAGTTGATACTCTTTGATCATCATCTCCCCATTTCCCCCAAACCCTCGCTCCTGGTAACCATCAATCTAGTCCCTGTTTCTAGGAACTTGGTTTTTATTTATTTTTATTTTTAATTTTTTTAATTAAAAAAAAAAGAATTCCAATGGGGTTAACATACCGTGTTCTATTCGTTTCGGGTGTGCAATATAGTGATTCACCAATCCCACATACTGCTCGGTGCTCAATAAGCTAAGTGTACTCCTAATGCGCTTCACCTGTTGGCCCTCATCTCCCTACCCACCTCCCCTCTGGTCCCCATCTTTGTGTTCTCTGTAGTTAAGAATCTGTTTTCTGGCTTGTCCCTTTTTTCCCCTTTGTTCTTTTGTTTTGTTTCTTAAATTCCACAAACAAGTGAAATCAGGCGGCATTTGTCTTTCTCCAGCTGATCTCGTTCAGCGTAGTAGACTGTCGCTCCATCCGTGTTGTTGCAAATGGCAAGATTTCGTTCTTTTTGTGCATGAGTAACATTCGTGTGTGCGTGTGTGTGTGTAATATATTCTTTATCCTCCCGTCTCTTGATGGACACTTAGGCTGCTTCCATAATTAGGCTATTGTAAATAATGCAGTGATAAACATAGGAGCACATACATCTTTTCAAATTATTGTTTTCATACTTTTTGGGGAAATACCCAGTAGTGCGATTACTGGATCGGAGCATAGTTCTAGTTTTAATTTTTTGAGGATCCTCCATACGGTCTTCCAGAGTGGCTGCACCAGTTTGCATTCTCGCCAGCCGTGCACAATGTTCCTCTTTCTCCACATCATCGCCAGCAGTAGGAAACCCACATCTTTAACAGGGCTTACAAAGTCTTAGAAGGTCAGGTTTCTGCTCGTCTCTCAAGCTTTCCTTCCACCTTCTCCCCAAAAGTTCTTTCCACCTTGGCTTTCCTCCGTGTCTTCGAAGGCACTACACTGCTTTCCACAAGTTCTTCCTGTTGCTTGAACCACGATGTCCCTTGTCTTTTAGTGGCTAAATCCCTTCATTTCTAGGTTCCTGGCTCCTTGAAGAAGCTTTCTATCATCCCTTAATTTAAAAACGTTTTCTCATTACAATCTCCCATAACACATTATACCTTTTCTTCCTGGCATTCATCACAGTCCGTAATTCTGCATTTATTATCTGCAGTATTATTTTATGATCTGTGCCAGTCACTAGATAGTAAATTTCATGAAGACGACAACCATGTTTGTTCTGTTTACCACTAAATCCCCAGTCTCAATAAATATTTCTGGAATAAATAATGCATTGAAGGGGGGACCTCCAAGAACCAACGAGACGTTATCCCGTCAGTGGCACAATCCAGGTCCCGGGGTGAGAGGCTGGGATGGGGGCCCCTAGCCCCACAGACAAAAGCTTGGAAAGAGCAGTGGTAGGGAGAGTGTGCTTCCCTGTACGATGACCATTGTCCCCTCCTCATACCTGGGACCACCCCACCAAGACTTCAGTAAGAGAACATCTAACTCTTCCTGATTGACAGTTGTGTTTAGGCTTTGTCTTTTCCCCCTCTTTTAATTTTAGCCTGCTTCTTAGAGAGAAGCCTATGGAGCCTTTGCTACTGACCGAATGCAGACACATCATTAAATTGGTTTTCACCTTCTGCCTTGCATTGGACATCCTAGAGAAGGACCATGGAGATGGTATCCTCCTCTGGTGACGTAGGCCTGGGGAAGGATTGGAGACTCCATGGGGAGCAAATGGAACAGTTAAAAAAAAAATGGGGGGATGGATTTTTTTGAGGGAAGAATACTGAAGTCACAAAAAGTGGTCAGCTTTTCTGTTTCCAAACACTCAACCAAGCCAAATAAAGGGCAGAAGCACGAGGCTGGGTTTTCACTTCTTGTTTGCTGAGTGTTATTGCACTCGTAGTTGGCTCTTTGATGGGCACTGATTAGTTGTGATAATTTCATTCATTTGTTTATTCTTATTTTTTTTTAAGATTTTATTTATTTATTTGACAGAGAGAGAGACAGAGAGGGAATATAAGCAGGGGAAGTGGGAGAGGGAGAAGCAGCCTTCCTGCTGAGCAGGGAGCCTGATACGGAGCTTGATCCCAGGACCCTGGGATCATGACCTGAGCTGAAGGCAGGTGCTTAACCGACTGAGCCACCTAGGTGCCCCTCATTTGTTTATTCTTCATCATATTTATTTTTTTTTAACAAATGTTTATTGGATACCTCCTTCTTGCTTGAGACTTTGCGAGTCACTGGAAATGCTCAATCCCCTCTGCCTTCTCCACAAAACCAGGTCTCTGGGTCAGCCCTCAGAGAGCATGCATAACCAAGAACATTTTTGAGAAGACAGGTGGCTGTGGCTTTGTGTGGATTTGTAACTTGTGCCGGAGGATGCAGACAGCAAGTCTACTGGGTTAGTCTGAGTAAGGCAGACGTGGTCCCCTGTCTCAGAGGACCTGCCGTCTGGCTGGCCCAGCACACCATCAAGTGAGTAATTCCAGCCCAGTGTGATGACATGAAGCTGGGGAAAATTCAAGATGCTATGATAACACCTTGTAGAGGAATCTCACCTTCTAGGGCCTTAAGAAAGGCCTCCTGAAAAAATTAGTATTTAAGCTGAGATTTACAAGAAAGGTAGGACCCAGTAAGGTAAAGGCCAGCCTGGGGTAAAGTGGGTTGTAGTTTGAGAGAGGGCAGACCTATATGCAGGGATGTGATGCAGGCATTGGAAAGCGAGTTCAACATCCTAGTGGTGGGAGGCTAGGAGACGTACTCAGCCGACTGAAGGGGGAAGAGGAATAGGACTGATTTACCAATTTCTAGGCAAAGAGTCTCTTTCCGCTGCCCCCAACAGGAGGCAGCTCCTTGAAGACAAGGAAACTCCTGTTATTTTTATGCAAGTAACATGTTGATACTTTATATACATAAAATATTTGATATCTTCTAATTTACACTTCCTGTATTATCTAATGTAACATAAAGAATATGATGGCAGCTGATCAAATGCCAATTTAGATGAGTTTTCCTTTTATTGGCATGCCACTTGGATCGGCCTTAGGGGAAGTATGTTGAGGAACTTTTATCGTGAAGGTCCAAACGACCCAGAGCTAAACTATGTGGTTCTTTAAGGAAAGTGAATTATAGAAGGATGATGCCGTGAGAAATTTCAAATGAGAATTATGGAGGGAAGCTCGAGGTAGTCCGTCTTTTCCCCCACAAACCTGCCTTCTCCTTGCAAATCCGTATCTCTGGGTCAGCCCTCCAAGGGCTGGAGTAACCAGCACCGTTTTCAGGGAGATAGATGGCCGCATCTGGGTTTATGGCCCGCACCAACAGGACATGGAGAGTATGTCTGTTGGATTGGGCTGGCCAACTTCCATGGCACGAGGCAGTGTCAACGGCTCCAGTGAGAGGCCAGCAGGCACATATATCGATCATAAATAATCTCTCAATATCCTATAGTAGGTCATAAATCAAAGGAATTTCCAAATACCTTTCTGTCTGGTTTGTGCCAGTGGGCTGTGTTCCGGCTTGGAACTTTTCATTTTAGGGTTACTGCATGACCTGGCTCTTTTGCCTGCTGCAGTTCAAATCCTTCCCTTAACTTCTGCTTCCACAGAGTCTGGAGAGCTTATGAGAACCACCTCTGGCTCCGTGGGCTCATCACCGGAGTAACTGAATTGCCGCGGAGCCTTCGTGCTCTGCCTCTGTGAGGACTCAGTAAATACTCTGGTGGCTGTTTGATGGACTGCCTTACTTTTTGCAAGTATATCATTCCACTCAGTTTTAACATTAAATAATTACATAACCAGAAGGAACTGTATAGTTTGCTAAATGCAACCTCTGCATTAGCAGGGAAAGAAGCTGAGGCAGGAGAGAGAAATAGCTCTTCTGCGCCTTTGAGAAGGAAGAGTGACCCAGCTGATTGGAGTTGGAAAGGATGAACCGGAAACTAGTCGTCCTGAGTGGGTGTCTTCTGGTTGGCTCCCTTATCTTGGTAGGGGCTTCCTCAGACATAACTTCACCCCTGCAGGAAGAGTGGAGGAGGCTGGAAGTCGCCCATCCCCCTGTGATGTGATGGGCAGGGTTAATTCTGGGATAAAATATTACGCAGCCTATCCTGGTTATGGACCAAGCCATGACCTCCAATCCAGACTTTTGTAAAGGGGGTGTTTTGATCTCTGTCCATCTAACTCCGGGGTCTGTTTCTTACTGGTTCTGAAGGTAGAAGGAGAAGAATGCTATTTACTACATACCCCTCCCTTCCTAATAATGACTCTCAACATTGCTGACCACATTGATCCCGAAAGTTACGTTGCCCTAGCTTCTGCCCCTGCCCTGCCTCTGCCTCTGATATAATCACCACATTATCACAGGGAGAGCTATAAGCGAGAGCTCCCTTTCTGGAGAGTTAGAGACTTTGCAAAAGCCCTGTTGCATTCCTGGCCCTCTGGAGTCCCAGACGTCCTGCATTGCTGATTCATTCATTTTACATCCCATATTTGCTTTCAGAAGAACCCTTTCTTAACCTATCTGTGTCATTTGGCATCATGGTGTAGAGCATCCTAGAGGAAGAAGTAGGGTTTTGTATTCAGACAAAAAAGATTTCAAATTTGAGTCTCAGGAATGGACTGCCCAGATCAGCCAGGATATGCTACAGGACAAATCAGCTGTGGCGTCTTCATAGTTCCACACAGCAAAGGTGTGTTTCTAAGTCACACGAAGTCAGTTGGGACCGTCAGCTCTCTGGGACAACCTTTCTCTATGTGGCGTCTTTCTGGAGCAACACCATCTGGGAGAAAGAGGGGGGCTGTGGGCTTGAGTTCTGGCAGCAGCCGCCCATCTCCTGTCCATACTGGGAACATGGCTACACCTTGCTGTTGGGGGCTGAGGGATCTTACCCCTTCATGTATCAGGAAATAGAGGAAAGCCACAGAGAATAATTAGACTTGTCCTATAAGTCATCTTAAGAGGTAAGTGGGATAATATATGCACAACTCATGACACCCTTTGGGTTCTCCATAAATGTTAGTGCTCTGAAGTTCACCTAGCAGGGAAGCATAGAGGCAGAGACTGGAAGGCCACACTGGGAGTTCTGGGAATCCATACAGGTTAGCACAGGAGACCTGTTCGCCCATGTAATTCCCAGTCTACTTTTCCCTCTGAGCCTGGAGCCTCCTACAGGCCTACAGCACATCAGGCCACATGTGGCTGTTTTCTTTCACATGTATGTGTTTATGAACTCTCCTTAGATGGTGAGGGACAGGGAAAGGTAGCAAAATCCTTAATAATGTTCTTTATGTCTTGGAACCATTCCGTTCCAACAGAAGATGGCCATGAATGGCTTTGGTTTGGCGAGAAACCTGATTGGATTGTCTGACTCACTGGGCAGAGATTTACATGGCTGATAATTTCTCTGGTTGGAAAATGGAGACCCTGGGGAGATGTCTGCAAAACCCTGGAATGAAACATGGAACTCTTGATCTGATATTTGTAGCTTCTTTTGCCTCAACTTTTCCTTCCATAGCTTGTTGGGTCAGATGGAGCTCTAAGTCAGTCCTGCACGTGTCCCTCCCCCAAGTCGGTGACTTGCTTCATCATTGGCTCTGGAGACACCTGTGACTGCCTCCTGTCTTGAGCTCTCTGTTTCAGTGTCATTTCTGCAGAGAGGCCTTTCGAAAAGGGTTTCCTGTCTCCTGAAAGAGCACAGCATTAACAGCCTGGCTGGCCTGTGTTGGGTCCCAGCCCTGCCATTACTAGCTTTGAAGCCTTTGCAAATTATTTAGACTTCCTCTTCCTTAATGTCCTCATCTGTAAAATGGGGATGATAATAGTACACATGTCACCAGGCTGGTGAGGATTAAAATGAGTCTATGTCAAATGAACTTCTTTTTTTTTTTTTTTAAGATTATTTATTTTTTTTTTTCCAAAGATTATTTATTTATTTATTTATTTATTTGACAGAGAGAGATCACAAGTAGGCAGAGAGGCAGGCAGAGAGAGAGGAGGAAGCAGGCTCCCTGCTGAGCAGAGAGCCTGATGCGGGACTCGATCCCAGGACCCTGAGATCATGACCTGAGCCGAAGGCAGCGGCTTAACACACTGAGCCACCCAGGTGCCCCAAGATTATTTATTTTAGAGAGAGAAAGAGAACATGTGAGTGGGGGGTGGGGCAGCAGGAGCGCGAGAGAGAATCTCAAGCAGACTCCCTGCTGAGTATGGAGTGTGATGCGGGGCTCAATCTCATGACCCTGAGATCATAACCTGAGCAAAATCAAGACTCAGATGCTTTACTGATTGAGCCACACAAGCATCCCTCAAATGAAGTTCTTAACAGTTGGTGGTCCATGGAACACTCAGTAAACGTTGACTATTATTCATACTGTACTGGTGTGAGTTCTATCCTAACGGTTATCATAGGCTGTCAGTTCATTCGTGTGGTTAAGTCTCTCCCTCACAAGTCAGTGCCAAGAGGTGGAGACTGTCTTATTTGTCAGTGTGTCCTCAGTTCCTGGTACAACACCTGGCCTAATGTGAGCTGTGTAAGCATTGAATAAATAAATGAGTAACATATGCAGGAAACCATGAAGATGGCGAGAGAGATGATCTGGATATTGTTCTCCCCTCCAGGAGCTTCTAGTCTGTGTCAGTGGAGTGAGGAGATGAGACCGGTTAGAAGCATAGCTCGATACTGGACAGAATGTAGTTGGTGTTTTGGAAAATGATGCCCAAAGGGCGATGTCTGCGGGTCAGCAGAAGGAAGAAGGCAGTCCGTCGGCCCCTCTGGGAAGGCTTCCTTGTGGTCCTGAGCATCAAAACCAGGGTGAGTCACCAATTATACATTTTGGTGGTGTTGCTGGTGTATGTGTCTGGAGCAAACAGGTGAATGCATACTAAATCAGCTGATCTTAACCTGTAACCCACAGTCAGGTTTTCCTGGGCCTGTTTCCTACTTTGAAAGATTCTAAACCAGGAACCTCTTCCAGCTGTGACTGAGCACGGCCGGGACCAACACGGAACCCACGCTCCGTCGGCCGGCTCCCTGCACACACACTTACTCCAGTTCCGGTACTTGTTTCTTCCTTGTCCACAGTCTGGTGTCTTTGAGGCTGTCCTTTCCTTAGGGCTTGAGCTCTTGGGACCCTATGAATTTGAATGTTCACTTTCTCCTCTGGAATTACGAATAAGGAAAATATTTAGAACTCTAGGTCTGTTTTGAAGATAGAGAAACGAGATTGTTTTTCAAAACAGAGGGCTTCCTCCCCCTGTCGCATAACCCCACGTTGCCAGAATGGTTAAAAATAACAGATATTTTTAAAGGTTGCCCTATTTGAGACACCCTTAGAGGGCTCCAGATTCTTCCCAGGTCCACAAAGAGGTCCCATGGGTTGGAAAAGAGTGCACGCCTGTGTCTCTCTCTGCGTCCTGCTGTCTGTGCATCTGGGAATAAGGCAGGGATGCTGCTGCCGACAAGAGAGGGCACTGTTTGTACCTGCAGTTGGCAGGTAAAGGTGGTGACACCCTGTGAGGCTGATGCCATTTGTCCTTTGGTTGTTACTTGACACTGTTGCCTTGACAACTGCCACGGAAGGTGAAACCTCTGGAAATAGGGAAGCTAAGAAATCTTTCCTGGAGCTCTGGCTAAGCACCCCCCACCCCCGAAAAGAGGAGCTTCATTTTTTTCTTCCCCATGGGGTGTGGGACGCCCCTGGCTGTCTCAGTCCACAAGCCATCCCCTGACCCCCTCCCCACAGCAGGTGGGGCTGAACTTCCTTTCCACCTCGGAGAGGGCTCCAGAGGGAACCTGGACCCCAGGGAGTCTCTGAAATCACAAGCATTTAGAGGAAAATTGAAGCTCTGTGGAATTTCCATCCGCCTTCCCTAAAAAAAGGCACATTGTTGTAAATCATTGCTCCATTAAGTCTTTTGTATTCCCTAGTTAGTACTTTCAACGTCTCCCTTTGCCTTTGTTTTTCTCTGTCTCCCTTCTCTGCCTGTCTGCTGCTTCTCTCTTCTCCCCGTCCCTGTGACTCACGGGGAGCGGATAGTTTCTCACTTTGAGGCTGCCGACAAGGAAACTCGGTCCCAGCAGCAGTGGTGCCCCGATCTCAGGGACAACTACCGCAGGGGCTGAGGGCCCCTCTGCTACCTACCCCAGCGTCTTGTCTAGAAGCTGCTTCCCTTCTCAGACAAGTCTCTGATATCGTGGAGAATTCCCCCAGTGCCCCGAGCCCCTGGCTGCTTGGCCTCCACTTCATGGTGAAATGAACTGAAAGAGTTTCCCGCTGAGGTGCACAGTTTGAGATGCAAAAGGGTGTGAGAACTCCGGAGAGGGAGTCCAGGCCCCGGGGTCGTGTTCTTCCCAGGTTCTAGGCAAAGGCAAGTCATGAGAACAGGTAGAGAGCGTGGGATTCGAGATGAATGGCTGGCCTGTGCCGGCAGCCATTGTAGAGCAGACAGAAGGCACCGCAGGGAATATTGAGTCCGATTAATTTATTTTGCCTGTGAGGAAACTGAGACCCAGAACAGGGAAAAGCTTATTTGAAGTTCTGTAGCCCAAGTAGTGTTAGGTCCCTCAATAATGGGTCCGTGATTAAAGGAGCGAGACTGATATAAAGCGAAGGTCAGGCAAAGCTTTATTCCATGCCAAGCATCCAAGAATCAGACTGAACATTCGGGTCCACGCCTCTTACAGAGAGGGCGACCTCCCTCTGCTTCACAGACGAGCTTTTAAGGGCAAAGGCCATGCGGTTGGGCCTGGCCACGCACAGGTGGCCAATGAAATTGTAACACATAAAGAAAGCTGCACAGTCATGCTAGGTCACACACGGGTGGCCAATTGAATTACAATTTACCCTAGTAGATATTTGAACCAGCCCGTTACCTTGGTCAGAATTGGCACCCAAAAGGTGCCCAAAGGGTGGGGCCATACTCCTTGGTAACTACGGAGACAGTATGCGCCCCTCCAACCTTTGGGTGCGTCCACCTGGCCTGACCCACCCTTTGGTTTTGGGCTTTGTTACCTGGGACTGGTTTCCCGGACTTGTTTTTAAGTAAGTCTCCTGGGGTAAGGGGAGCAGGGACAGTTTAAGTTTTGAACAACAAAATTATTGTTTAACCAGATGGAAGCGCTCTGGCTAAATATAGGTCCTTACAGTAGCACAGCCAAGACGAGAGCCTAGGTCTTCTGAGGCTCTAGCCTGTGTCTATTTTGTTGCTTCAATGGATTTCTCTGGAAAAGGATCACTGTTTTAATGAAACATTAACAAGTCTGTGGATATTATGGAACTGTTTTGGTAGGTTCGGTACCACTGACCATTTTTTTTTTAAATTAATTAATCTATTTATTTGAGAGCCAGAGTGCGTGAGAGCGCAGAAACATGAACAGGGGAGGGGCGGAGAGAGGGCAAGGGACAAGCAGATGCTCTGCTGAGTGTGGGGCCTGACTCTGGGCTCAGGCTTGGGACTCTGAGATCATGACCTGAGGTCAGACGCTTAACCGCCTGAGCCACCCCGGTGCCCGTCCACGGAACATTTTTTTTTTCTTCTTTTTTTATATATATTTTATGAGTGCTTCTTTTATATATATATATTTTTATGTATTCATTTAACAGAGATCACAAGCAGGCAGAGAGAAAGGCAGAGAGAGAGGACGAAGCAGGCTCCCCACTGAGCGGAGAGCCTGATGCGGGGCTCGATCCCAGGACCTTGAGATCGTGACCTGAGCCAAAGGCAGACGCTTAACCCACTGAGCCACCCAGGTGCCCCTCCATGGAACATTCTTGATGAAAAGTCTTTGGAAGAGGGCAATGTACTGAGTAACAGTCTTTGTCAGTCTTCGTCTCTGTGGACGACATTCATTCATTGCCTTTCACCAAATACTTAATGAACACCACAGAGTGCAAGGCCTGGGATATGGGAAGA
The DNA here is from genome assembly GCF_009829155.1 of Mustela erminea. NCBI lineage: Eukaryota > Metazoa > Chordata > Mammalia > Carnivora > Mustelidae > Mustela > Mustela erminea. The sequence continues at coordinate 62,743,800 of NC_045630.1, forward strand.
TGACAAAGAGAATGGCTCCGCATTGCAGAAGCTTATGGGACTTTGGTATTGCTGACACCATCTGACCTGTGCTTTGGAAAACAGGTTCTAAGTGGACTTAATCTCAAGTATCCGGTCATTCTGGAACCCGAGCTTCCTATAAGGAAGAGATGGCATTTTAGTAACATTAGACTGCTGAGGCTTGTATTCTTCTGTTAGTAAGTTTCTAGGTCTGGCCAATCAGGAAGGTGTGATAGCTATAACCCAGCTTCACTTTCTGTAAGGCTTTTGCACTCGTCCTTCACAGACTCCTCCTAATAACTTGGAAAACAAATTCTACGCCAAGCATTTATTAGGTGGTCAAAAAGTAAACTGTAAGATGAAGTTGATCATTGCTTGTCAATCTAGTTTTAATAAACATTAATTTCTGGGCAAACGGAAGAAGAAAGGTCGGTAAATTATAGCCCAAGAGTCAAATCCACCGTCACCGGTTTTGTTAATAAAGTTTTATTGAAACCCTGCCTTGGTTGGTTGATTATGCCTTGTCTCTGCCTTCTTTCATACTACACTGGCAGTGAAGAGTAAAAATTGCAAGAGACCTTAATGCCAGTAATGCTGAAAATACTAACACTCTGGCCCTTTCTGGAAAAAGCTTGCCAGCTCTTTAAAAGAGTTGGATGGCGAAGGTTGTAGTACTCGCCAATTTGTGTGAGAGGGCTTGCTGACTTACTGCCCCAGTACAAAACTTCAGTGGGTATCCCAGAAAATCATGAAATCTGATAAAAACCAGGACAAAGTACTTAATCTAGGAGAAAAAAAGTAACCGTAAGAATGAGCATCAAAAGGACCGATTTTGTGTTAGGCAGGCAAAGATACTGATTGAAGCTAGCCAGCTGACTACAGAGCAAAGTTTTCCTGCACATAAGCAGGAGCTATCAAATAACAATTGCCACATTATTAGTTAGCATTTATTTTTATTTATTTATTTGTTTTTTAGGTTTTTAAAATTTCTTTATTTGAGAGAGAGAGAGAGAGAATGAGCATAAGCAGGGGGCAGACAGAGGGAGAAGCAGGTCCCCAATGAGCAGGGAGCCCAGTGTGGGCTGGATCCCAGGACTCTGGGATCATGACCTGAGCTGAAGGCAGATGCTTAACCCACTGAGCCACCCAGGCGCCCTATTAGTTAGCATTTATTAACAGCTTACTTGTACTTTATATGTTTTGAGTGCTTCATGTGTGTTAGCTCAGTTAATCCTGACACTAATGTGATTATTAGGCCCATTTTAGAGATGAAGAAACTGAGTCTGGATAAAGTAATGGCCGCGGATTACACAGATTACAGAAGACTTGAATTTGGCCAGTATCATTCCCGAAGCCAGATTCTGAACCAGTATGCATATTGCTGATCAATAATACATTCTTACTATTTATCAAGTGGGCATGACTTGATGAGGGTGGAAAATACACAGTATAAGCAAGGGGACTAAATAGTCCATCAATAGAAGCCAACACCAAAATGTTCAGATGAGAACTAGTTTTGCGAATCCCTATGCCTTCAGGCCAGCATTTACTCCGTTAATAGTTTTAGCTCGGAAGGGTATTTTTTTTCCTCTGTAAAATTTTCTTTGCACAAAATTCTGATTAATAGGCAAATCCTATAGGACAGCGTACCTATCCTTAGGAATTCTTCCAACTTGCTAAGCTCTTAAAAATAAGAAAACTTGATATTCTAAATTTGGGGGCTTGGTGAATGAAAAGAGGAAATCTAATTATTTAAGGAAATTCTCAACTTATGCCATAAGGTGGTAGTCCCAGTATAGTAAACAGAAAGCAACCCAGTCTGTTTTCTGAAAAACCAGGGTTCCCTTGAGAATGCTTACTGTTGAAGTACTTCTCCAGGTCTGAGATGGAGAATGGCCTGCAGGTTTATTGGGAAGCTCTGTTTTGTTGGGGGAAGGAGTGGGCAAATGATGAAGTTGAACTACATTGTATTCGCAGTTGAGATCTCAACGCTTGTCACGAGGAGCTGCTCTGGGATGACCTTGCAGAGCCTTTCAAGGAAGACAGCCTGTGTACCCCCACCCTGCCCAGATGTTAGAGAAATGCTGTTCCCAGGAAGGGACATCATTTTAGGCAAGGTGGATCCCTTTGGCTGAAGATGAGGCTCAGAGAGGAGCTCTGCTGTGGGTCCTGAACAGCCATTTCTCCTCACAACTGAGGGAATCTGTACCTCAGCCCTGAAGAGATCTGAGAGACCATTACTCCAGTTTCTTACACCCATTTTATTTTCCCCGATATAGACTGGGTTGAAAGCTTCAGGGAAGCGTTAGTGAAGAATGGTTTAATTCACCTTAGCAGAAGTTTATTCCATATGTCCAATTAAATTAAAGAACTCAAAGCCTTAAAATTCTAGTGTCTAGGAGATGCCTGTGGTCTCCCATGGTTTTCCATCTTTCACCCAATTCTGTCCTCCTCCCTTGGTGTGTGCATATAGCCCATCTGGTGAGGGATTGTGGGGTGAGTTGGGGATGAGCTGATTCAACAGTGATAAACATTCAGGAAGTTTCCTGTGTTGGGTGTAACAATGAGCCAATCTGCAAGGTCCCCTTAGTCTCGTTAAGGGTCCCCCAGAGACACATTTTACATCGGGATGGGCTTGCTGCCCTTCTTCTGCCTGGGAAGATTTGCTGTGAGTGTCTAGAGGCCAGTGGGATGAGGCAAGGATAATGAACTAAATAAATGGGCAAGGTTTGATTTTTTAAAAGATTTATTTCTTTTAAAGACAGAGAGAGAGCAAGCATGAGTGGGAGTGACAGAGGGAGAGGGAGAGAGAATCTCAAGAAGACTGTGTACTGAGCTTGGAGCCCAGTGTAGGGCTTAGTCTCATGAACCTGAGATCACCTCCTGGGCCAAAACCAAGTGTTAGATGTTTGTTCAACTGCTCCTCCCAACACCCCCCCCCCCCAATACCTTGATTTTTGTCATTCCCAGAAGTTAGTGTAAGGGTCAACTTTGAATACAGTTTTAAAAATTGAATTCTCTTACGTAGATTTTTCCCTCCATAGTTTTCTCAGTTTGACCTCTAATGGGTCTGACCCCCTGATGCTCTAGCGTGTTCTGGATCAGGTGGATCATCAGGTATGCATAGTTTTATCACAAACCTGGCATAGCAAGTGCGCTGGGATAAGGACCCACCTGCACCTAGATTCAGGACAGAGGAGAACATCGTCTCTCCCAGACTTTGGAAACAAAACTGTAGCATCTGTGACTTCTTAGGCCGCTTCAAGGGAGGTGTGAAGGAGTTATCTAAAATGTTCACAGATATAACAATACAGATTAGGGACAAGAAGTAAGATATTGAATCCAACTGTAATGTGGTTAGGAGAGAAGGATAGGTGGAGAAAATTGCCTAGAATTTTGGAACCAACCCTCAACCCTTTCCTCTTTTCCCAAGAGAAAGAAAGACCTAAGATTGCCTACGTTATATCATGTCAAATATTTTTTTCTTGCTGTGCTAGGCAATTTCATATACATGAGCTCAGCTAACTATCACAGTGAAATTTCAAGTTAGATACCATTTAGCTTATTTATACACAAGGAAACTGACTCGTAGAGTTTTTGAGTGATTTGCCAGGTGAAGCCTGGATTTCTCCAAACTAGTGCAAGCCTCTGAAGATTAATTGAGCAAAATGTTGCTTTAAGCTCAATTCTAGAAGGACAAAGGAGCATCCAGATATTTAAAAAAGAAACAATCTTAAGACATACTTAATTAAGACTTTAATTCATTCTTCACATGACATTTGTTGTCCGTTAAAATCGTGACCATTTACTATTTGGCTAGATCAAAGCAGAAATTTTACTTCATGAGTTCACTTATTTTATTTTTTTTTTACTTTTTTGCACTTATTTTATGAGTTCACTTATTTTAAAGATTTTTTTTTTTTTTTTAAGTAAGCTCTATTCCCAATATGGGGCTTGAACTCATGACCTTGAGACCAAGAGTCACATGTTGCCCTGACTGAGCCAGCCAGGTGCCCCAAAGGTAATTTTCAACTGAGCTGTTTCGGTGAAGACCCATAGATCATTTTCCATTCACATTCTGGTCCTGGGAAAAGATTAAGGTCAAATGTGGTGAAGTGTTCCGAAGGATCTAAGATTTAGGAAACAATAGGCCATGGCCATTTGCACATAAACAATGCTGAGAAGAAATATTTTCTCATGGTTTCTGTAATGGAAATGAATTGATTCTCTGAGGTAGACAGTTCAAGTTTAGGGCCATTTCAATGGTCCCATGTGATAGAAAGTGATAGAAAAGAAAGGAGGGTAATCAAAATCTGAGCCAACTCCACTATCTACAATAGGTTCCCATTTCCTTGATGGTCTAGGTTTCATTCCTGTCTGATAATTTTGACATTCAGGCTGACAATTTTTGCTTTTCATGATGGGAAGGCCATATAGGTACAGTCACAAGTAACGGGTTCTTGCCCAGTTCTCTGGCTCATTATAGTGATGAACATTGCAAAACACAGAACTTCCATTCCATGTTGGTTTTCTCATTCTGTAATATCGATCTTCATTCTAGGTCATTGTAAGCCTCAAATGACATAATGCAGTTTAAAATTTATTCAGTAATGTTGAATGTACTGTGCAAATATAAAAAAATATATATTGCTAAGGCATCTTCAGTCTAGTGGCATTTAGAATGCTACTCCATGCACTTTGAGATCCTGAAAATATCATATGCATTTTTGCTTAGTAATTAGTTCCAATCCTTGGCAAGTTTCATAAGCAGGAACCTGTAAAACTATTGGTGTCCCTTCTTGGAGGTGGTTTCACTTCTTCCATTTCTTGTGAATGTGAAGGCATGAATCCATCCTGATATGACCTCCTTGTGAGCACAGGCCCGTGAGGTCCAGCCTCTGTGCTTTCTGCTCAGGATTTTCTTGAAAGGGGTTTAACCTAAGATTTTATCCAATGTACCCTTTCCACAAAGCTTCCCACATAGCCTCTCTAAATGATATTTTTCTGCCCCAGTTTCTCTCCTCATGACAGTCCCTCCTGTTGTCTTTCCACAATCCAGCTTCCTTCCTCCAGGCTGCTTTCCCTGCATAATTCCTCCGGTAAACCCACCACATCGTCCTTGGAACGTGCAACAACCCTCGCCCCTGCCCACTGGACAGGCGCCTGAGTCTTTGTCAGTGCTGTGCTCTAGGATCCTGGCAGAAATGCACATTTTCTGGTACCCTACTTTTCTTGCAAAGAATGCTCACAGAACATTCCTGGAGGATGAAATTCTTCACCCCATTATGTCTGTGACAGGTAGTTCCTTCATAAGGTTGACATTGGAACCACCTGGACATTTGAGTGGGAGTCAAAAGCATTCTGTCTCCTGGTTTCACCTCCTTTCCATCTTGGTAACTCATTTTGGTCCCAAGAAGAGGGCAAATTTCCATTGTTACTCCTTTGAAAACCTGGGACATACTGAACTGGTGTTAGAAATTAGCCACCACAATTAACATCAGCCTATGGAAAATAACCTGAGTTACAAACACCCTTCTGGAACAATGATGCACGTGTTGGGTGAGGATTGCTTGTCTCTACAAATCTGGGCATCTGATCTTGTTTTTTGCTTTTCTTTTTTTCCCAGAGCAATGTGACCACCAATACATATCCCTGTGTGCTTAACCAATTATAGCAACTACATGGATAAGAATAGGTCACAGGTGATACGCATTTTACCCTGAGGTTCTCTCCTTAACTCTGTCCCTTCCTCTCGATCTCAGGATTAGATATCAGAAGAGAAAAGGGTGGGAGGGATCTGACTACTGAGATGAGTTTGCATCCACTTATTTTTTTTTCCAAGTAAACAATTTGTAAGTGCCCAGGCTTTATTTTTAGTAATGGACTACTTTCCATGAGCTTCACAACCCATCATGGTTTACCTGGGTGCTGTGACATTATGGTTGAGAACTGTCAGTTTGGGGTATGAGTGTAAATTTATAATGTTTTCCTGAACTTCCCTTTCCTCTTACCCATAGTCATGTCGGCTCTGGAACAGAGAGCAATTACAAGCTTCTCAGTGTTTGTATGGATTGCGGCCATCCATATTCTCTGCGAAGGGTATGTGAAATAAAAGTGTGCATTGCAGAGGCAGTTAAGTGAGCCAGATATAGCAAACTAAGGCAGATAATGACATGGCCTCAGGCCCAACATGGCTGAAGTCATTCCTCCCTGACAAGAGTAACGGCTCTTTTGCCCTCAAGGCCTTCGGTTCCACAGGGCTCCGGGCTGTCATCCTCCTCTCCACAGAACACGTGAGGTCATTAAGAGAAATGCTGATGCCACGCTAAGGGCCATGATCTTCCCTGCCACCAGGTTGCAGCTGACACACGGGTGACATTTCTTTGGTGTCAAATCCAGGCAGAGCGTTGTCCTACCTGTCCCAATATCTGTTGGAAATCAGCTCTTGGAAAGAATTTAATTGGTTCTACCTCAATTCAGGTAGGACTGAGAGGCAAGGATAAAGTTGCAATGCCAGGGCAATTCTGGATTCCAAATAACTCTGGAAGGTCCCTGGATACAAGGAGCCCTGCGAGGCCACACCTGGATGGTGAATGGCTCTGGTTCAATCAGGATGGCATGCATGTGAGAGAGATCTGTCATACTTAAGTGGATCTTGTAGGTAGGTTTGTATCTCTGGGTATATGGAGTAAAGGTCTGCTAATAATGAGAGCATGGCCACTAGAAATTTTATTTTTAAAGTTAGAACTAGTATAATGGGCACTGTGTATTGTACCTGTCATGGGCATGGACGTTTTTCTTCTGTGCTTCAGTGGAGTGTATCTTACCTCTGTTCTCCCTCACTCCTCACAAGGTAGCATGTGATTCACTGGACACCTGTGGTACATTGATCTTCCCTTCACATGATTCTGCTAGGAATGAACACAGAGAAGAGTGCAAGACTGGGGAACAAGAATCCCTGTACTTCCTGCGTAGCACTGCTCTTGGGAAGTCCTTCCTTACTTGGGTTTGGACTTTCAGCAATCAGCAGGGACCGGAAGCCCATGTCAGTGACACTATCACCACTCCTACCACCATCACTGGACCCACCACCAACATGACTACTACCACTACCACCATTAACACCACCACTACTACCATCATTACCACCAGCACCATCAACACCACCATTAACACAAGCACTAATACCACCATCACCACCACCACCATCACCAGCACCACCAAAATCCACATCACCACCACCAACATCATCAATATTATGACCACCACCATTACTGCCACGACCATCATCACCATCACCACGACCATCACCAGCACCACTATCACCACTGCTACTACCATCACCACCACCATCATCATCACCACCATTACCACCACCACTACCACCATCACTACCACCAGCACATCAACACCACCATCACCACCACCACCACCACCAGCACCACCATTGCCACCATCACCAAAATCCACATCACCACCACCAGCAGCACCACGACCATTATTACCACCACCAACAATAACACCAGCACCACCATCGCCATTACCATCATTGTTACCACCATCACTACCACCAGCATCATCACCACCACCATTAACACCAGCACTAACACCACCATCACCACCACCACTGCTGCAGCCGGAACAATTCCCAAGATCCCCTAGAATGAATTGTTTAAAGCCACCTTTCTCTTAGAGAATTAAGGTAGGTATAATGCTCTTTCAGGTTTCAAGAACCAGACAAACTGGGTTGACAGAGCTTATTATAAGATGCACTTATAAAGAAATACAGTAGTGTTTTCTGAGCTCCACAGTCAAGGTTGATGAAACAGAATATCGCTCCTCCATTACATAACAAAGAGCAACTCTGAGATCTAAGGAGACTCTGGTATTTGTTCCCTCAGAGTCAGTTCCTCACTGCTTCCTGACTCTTGACACTGTCATCCCAAAGACAGTGCCTCCCTTCTCTTTGTATATTCTGACTTTTGCCTTGAACTGGCTGTCTCCCCCTTCCCCTCTCCTCTCCACCATTTGGGTTTTGCTTCCTCCTGTCTTCTACCCCTCAATGCCTTTTGTCTGTGGCTTGTTTCTATTTTCCTGCTCCCTGTGTAGATGCATGTTCTTCTGCAAATTCTTTAGGAGAGAGAGAGAGAAAGATCTTACTGATACACTCACAGCATAAAGTGTCACTGTTGACAGATTTCTCATATGAGGCCACTTCTCAAACACTGACCAGGCTATAAGTGACGGACTCAGAACAGACACAATCCCTGGTCCAATGACTGGGGTCAATGTGATGGAGACACAGATACGAAGATTGTGCTTTATAAGTGAGGACATGCTTTTGTCTACTTGATTTAGAATGTAGCTATGGGAGTGTCTTTTTTCTCTAGAGAAGCCACAGCTTCTCTATTTGTGCTCTAGGGCTTCCATATTTAGCAAAAACAAGTATAGGGAACCCAGCTAAATCTGAATTTCAGATAAGCAAATACCTTTTTTTTTTTTTTTTCCATATAAGTCTCTCTCAATGTTGACACAGACCTGCCTTCAAATCAGTAACTATAACCACTTCCAGCACCCCAGATAGAATACTGGACCCTTCCTCATGTCATACATGCCATCAGATGACAGAAATAATGAGGTACTGAAGATTCTTGTCCTCTATTCCAGGGTCCTAAAACCATTGCCTTACTGTCCTACTGAGCTGTCCGAAACTGCTACTGCCCACATTAACATCTCATCAGTGTGTTCAGTCACATGAGGCATTTTCAAGTCTGCTGAAGTAGGAGCTCCCAGCCCAGCTGAAAGGAAGCAGTGCAGGAGCCCTATAGTCTTAGCGCTCACCCTCACACAAGGACCTAGATAGAGAGGCATCCAGGCCAGGCAGCTCATGAGTGGCAGAACTAGACTGAGCTTGGGTGTCCTAGACTGACCACTCTTTACTGTACAGTGTGACCAGTACCACACAAGACCTGAGCTGTGTGGGTACAACCCCTCACATAGCCACTTCATATTCCACACGCTTATTCTATTTAAGAGTTTACAAACGCCCGTCTTAAGCTACATTTCCGACCGTTTCACAAAACAGAACTTTTTCACATAGGTGTTATTTAAAATTTTTTAAAAATAGATGTTGATGTTTTCAGATAGATTTTTTTTTTCAGATAGATGTTTCAGAAAGATGTTTTAATTCCAACTTTGCAGGTGAAGAGAAGAGAGGCTCAGAGAAGTTCAGTGAATTCCCCAACGTGAAACAGCCAGCGGCGTGAAGATCTGTGAGGCGCGACCAGACCCATTTAATCCAAATTCATTGCTTTTTTTTTAATCACACAGAAAGGGCACTACAGTTCTTTCACAAATAGTATTATTACCATTTATTGATTACTTGCCATGTGTCACAGGCAGTGTTTAATTCTTATAAAATTCCTGTGGGGTAAGTACAGTGTTATTATTTCCATTTTTTCAAATGTAAATGGGGCTGAGAACAGTGTCGGGACTGAGAGGGTGGGATGAACTGGTCAGCCACCCTGGGTTTGGATTCCAGCCTTGTCCGTGGCCCTCTCCATGGTACTTCGCCAGTTCTTAACGCTACGACTCCACTTTGCTCCCCTGACAGGTGCAGGCTGTGGAGGTGCCTCTTAGGTTTGTTGTGCATATTCTGTGAGAAGTGTGTGAAGTGTAGAAAGTGGGTCCAGACGCATAGAAGGGATGGCACCAATGTTAACTATTTTTATTATTGTGATTATTGTTGAAAAATTTACTCGAGTTTAAAAAGGAAATCCCCTCCAAGAAGGCCTGTCTGAATACATTTATGATTTGATTTCCTCTATGCACATCCTGTATCTTTGAGGCATTCAGGTACACGGTTATCCATTTAAGCTTAGAACTCCCTTATGAGGCTTCTGAGAGCCCTTCAGTCTTCAAATAAATATATATTTGGCTTCCTACAATTTACCAAACTGTGTTACCTATAGGGTTGTGTTCTGTGTGTTAAGTATGTCTCCCCAATGAGCCCGTAATTTCTTGAGAGATTGAGAATATTTCTGCCTCTTCTGTTTCAGAGATAAATAGAAAGTTGAATTTTAATCAATACTTTAATGTTGAGGGCGTATTCTCTTTCTTTCTTTCTCTCTCTCGCTCTCTCTTCCTTCCTTCCTTCCTTTCTAAGTTGCTCATCCTCTCTTCGGTGAGGTAGCCCTCACGCACTCTTGGTCTGTGTGATCCAGCCAGGGTTGACTCCCCCGTGTTTCAACTCCTCTCTAGCAGGTGCTGGTGGGCTTGGGACCAGGCAGGGCGGCCCAGCATTGCATCTCCACCGTGATTGGCTCAGGGCAGACATGTGACCCAAGCCCAGCCTGTCAGATGCCCTCCTGAGACTTAAGCCAAAACTCTTGGGAAGGAGCCCTTCTTTCTTCTCTGAAACAGTGAGTCCCAGAGGCCACCTAAGTCTCCTTTGGCACCATGTAGGAAAAGATGGACCTCAAAGTCAAAAATCCAACCCATGCAGAGGAAGAAGTGAAGGAGGAGAGTGGGAGAGAACATGGCTGCCCGAGTTCTGTAGCTCAGCTGTGCGTGAGCCAGCTGTCTGTGTCAGTGGACTTACATTTTCGTTCACTTGCAGCCCAGCAGCTATGGTGAAGACGCCAGCGTATTGACTTCAGTGGCTGATTTTACGTGGAACGCGTAGAGTGTATGTTGCTTCGTACGGGCTTGCTTGGGAGTGGGGGTTGCTCGCTCTTCCATCTGGGAAACACTGGCTGTTCCCTCTGAGAATTTCTCATAATAAGGACTTGGAAGACAATCACAAGCCACTTTCAATTAGGCTTCCTGGAACAGGTTTTAGTCTAATGAGGTCATTAACACGTGGTGACATATCAGGGCTGCCTGATACCATCACTGAAGAAGGGATCATTTTCCCTTCTTGCTTGAGAATAGGGAACACTGGCTGCACGCAGGCCAACACCTTGTGAACCTGGGCTGTAGGACAGTGTTGTAACAGACACGAATTTTCAGTCAAGGCAGGATGATTGTAAAATAAAGCTTCTGGCCGTGATCGCCTATTGGTCTCTATTAATGAAACCAGCAAAGACTTTTTACTGAGCTAAAGAGAGCATGGATGGGTGTGGAACTGCTATGTCTGCATTTACGTTTTGGAAGCAGAATGAGGCAGAAGAGAACTGCTGATGTTGGCCATTAGTAGACCCGGCTTCTGCCCCTGGTGTGGCGCTAACAAGCTTTGTGATTAAAGGGATAAGTTTGTGTTGAATCACCCCTTGCCAGTTCCCCCTTGTGACCAAGGCGTGCACTGGTGAGATAACCGTCTGGAGTTAGCGGGCACGGCTCACTGTCTGTGTAATCCTGGCAGCTGGACTCGGCGCCATGCGCCATCCAGCTTGGCTGAACAGCCCAGAGCTCTGACAAAATGCTCAGAGGCACTTGGATGAACTCTGTCGTTTTATTCTTTTATATAAATCCAGCACTGTTTTTGCAAATGCCGTGTGAGCATGCCTTTGGTGTATAGCTGACGATGGTGTACTGTTTTATAAAATGATCTTGCAAGTAAAAACAATTGGTGCCAGCTCTCTGGGCATTTTAATGGGGCTGCGATGGATTTACAAGGAAGGAAAGTCCGGTCTTGGGTAGCCTTGGAAATGCCCTGCTCATGTCTTCCTTCAAAGACCTGCTATAGGAACATATTTGAACCTCTTTGCAGTTGCTGCTTCTCTGGAACCACCATGGTATTCCCTCTGAAGTCACACTTCCCACAGCCTATACCCGGCTAATGACTGGTGGTGTTAGTAGAACCAGGCCATTCCTTCTTGGTACGGGATTTCTCTAACAGACCGTTTTGGTCAGGAACTCTCCATTGGCGTGGTGAGGATTTTCTGAGAACTTCTCTTGTCTTCTGAAGTTCTTACCTGATTCTCCCTTCTCACTCCTATTTCACAGACAGAAGTCATCTATCATGTCTGTGTTCTCACCCCCCTTTTACCCTTTACAGATGCGTAGAAAAGGACCTAGACCTACATAGTGGTAACATGTCTACATCTGTATAAGTCAGTAGAAGCCTGAAGCAAATTGTGACATCTTAAGATGTACATGGTAAATTCTAGGCAAACATTGAAGAAACAATTTAAGAAAATATCATGAAAGGGGTACCTGGGTAGCTCAGTGGGTTAAAGCCTTCGGCTCAGGTCATGATCTCAGAGTCCTGGGATCCAGACTCGCATCGGGCTCTCTGCTCAGTGGGGAGCCTGCTTCCCCCCTCTCTCTGCCTGCTTCTCTGCCTACTCATGATCTCTCTCTCTTGTCAAATAAAAAAAAAGTTCCTTTAAAAAAAAAAGAAAGAAAATATCATGAAAGTTAATTAAAAACAAATTGCTGCATTAGACACCTTTCACGTGAAAGAAAGAAGTAAAGAGAAAAGAGGAACAAAAAAAGGACTCGAGGGGCGCGTGGGTGACTTCATTTGGTTAAGTGTCTGCCTTCCGTTCGGGTTATGATCTCAGGGTCCTGAGATCAAGCCCCATGAGGGGCTCCCTGCTCAGCAGGTCGTTTGCTTCTCTCTCTGCCCGTCCTCCATTGCGCTCTGCTCTCTCTTACTGTCACTCTCAAATAAGTAAAGCTTAAAAAAAGGGGCATGAGACATCTATATATAAAATAAATGGCAGATGTCAATTCAGCTATATAATAATAACATGAAATGGATAAAACAACCCAACCAAAAGACAAAAATTGTCAGGCTGGAATAATAGCAAAACAACAACAACAACAACAACAACAAGAAACCATTATAAGCTGTCTGTAGGAGGCACACTTGAGATTCAAAGATACAGATACTGTTGTTACCATTTTATAATTTACATCATTAACATCAGTACATTGTTAATAGTTATGTATATATTTTTATGACTTTTAGAGAAAGTGAGCAAAGAAATTAAGCATTCATTTATGGCTTAGTTATGTTATCTTTCTTATTCTCCATTTATGGTTCTCTTAACTTGGTCCTCTGTAGAACACCTGTGGTCATTTCCTTAGCCCAGTGTAGCTTTGCTCCTGCCCACCTCCTTTGTACCATTATTGACATATACATGACATTTTAGTATTGTAAGGGCCCAACAGAATATTTCATATGTATGGCTTTTACATGTGGTTTGAAAATAAAGGTGAAGAAGTAAGTATCTATATTGTCTTTGCTTTTTTTTTTTAAAGTAATATCGAGGTCCAACATGAGGCTGGAACTCACAACCCCCAAATCAAGAGTCACATGCTCTACTGATTAAGCTGGCCAGGCACCCTTATGTTATCTTTTTTTTAAAAAAAAATATTTATTTATTTATTTGACAGACAGAGGTCACAAGTAGGCAGAGAAGCAGGCAGAGAGAGAGGAGGAAGCAGGCTCCCTGCTGAACAGAGAGCCTAATGTGCGGCTCGATCCCAGGACCCTGAGATCATGACCTGAGCCAAAGGCAGAGGCTTTAACTCACTGAGCCACCCAGGCGCCCCCTTATAATATCTTTTATAATTACATAATTACTTTTACCATAATTACTTTTAGCAGCACTTTTTTCTTTCTCATTGGGATTCAAATTATTGGGGTCACATGCTTTCATCCTCATGGACTTCCTGTAGTATTTTTTTTTTAAGATTTTATTTATTTATTTGACAGAGAGAGAGATCACAAGTAGGCAGACAGAGAGAGAGGGAGAAGCAGGCTCCCCACTGAGCAGAGAGCAATGCAGGGCTTGATCCCAGGACCCTGAGATCATGACCTGAGCCAGTGGCAGAGGCTTAACCCACTGAGCCCCCTAGGTGCTCCTTCCTTTAGTATTTTCTGTAAGGTAAATAAATTCTCTTAGCTTGTGTTTATCTGGAAATGTCTTTATTTAACCTTTGGATTTGAAAGATAAATTGCTGGATATACGATTTTTGGTTCTGTTCATTGAGTGCTTTGAGTATATTATCTGCCTTCTGTCCCACATTGTTTCTGATAGAAATTCATTTGTTAATCTTATTTGGATTTCCATGTAAGTGATGAGTTATTTTTCTTTTGGTGCTTTCAAGATTTCCTCCTTGTCTTTGGATTTTAGTATTTTTTTAATATAATGTGTTTGGGGCTTCTCTTTGAATTCATCTTACCTGAATTTTGTTGAGTTACCTAGATGTGCATCTTTATGTTTTTCAGTAAATTTGGGGACATTCCAGCCATTATTCCCTACAACATTTTTTGCTCTCCTCATTCTCTGTCCTCTCCTCTCCTTCTGGTAAACCTTTTATGCATACATGGGTGCTCTTAATGTGAGGTAGAAATGGAGTGTTCGTTTTTCTTCATTCTTCTTTTCTCTGTTCTTCAGATTGCATTATCTCTATCAGTCCATTATCCAGTTCACTAATTCTTTCTTTTGCCAGTTCAAATATTCTGTTGATCCTTTTTAGTATATTTTAAAATTTACATATTGTATATTCCAACTCTGGATTTCTTTTTATAATTTCACACTCTGTTCTGACTACTGAGGTATAACTGAACGTTGTTGAGTTGATCTTTGGAGAAAGCTCCTTAAAAGGGGATTAAATGAATGGATTGAAATTTTTTCTCATTCCGTCTTTTCTGTGCTTCTTGCCTAATGTGACCAAAATGGCAGTAGCTCTGGCAATCACTTCGATCCTGGAGGTGTCCTTGAAAATTGAAGCTACATACATATGATGGCAAAGTAAAAAGACAAAAGGAACCTGGGTCCCTCTGATGACACTGGAATTTGGGGCCTCTCCATGGGCCCTGATGGGTAGATGACAAGATTTTACCTTGCTCAAATCACATTTATTTCTAACTTATATTAATAGATGGTGAAAGTCATTTCTGAGATGTCATCTATTTCACATTTTGAGATATTAAGTTCTATTTATGTATATATGTATATATGATGTGTATATGTTGTGAATGTCATGTGTTTTTCTGATTTGGTCTGAAAATTGCAACTTTTAAGAGACTCTTTTCCACATAGGACATAAAAGGGCATCCAGAAATGGCACTGAATTAGTTAGTAAACAAACTCTTTGTGTGTGTATATTTATATTTATACTTATATTTATTTATTTTTAAGATTTTATTTATTTATTTGACAGAGATCACAAGTAGGCAGAGAGGCAGGCAGAGAGAGAGGAAGGGAAGCAGGCTCCCTGCTGAGCAGAGAGCCCGATGCGGGGCTTGATCCCAGGATCCTGAGAACATGACCTGAGCCAAAGGCAGAGGCTTTAACCCACTGAGCCATCCAGGCTCCCCTACATTTATATTTATATAAACAGCTATTGCATTCTGACTCTGCAACCTCAAACAACTGTATATATCCATAGAGTGGTTCTTTGTCTGAAGAATGAATTCAAGGAAGAAAATTGTGATCTCCAGCTTTTCCTTTTCTTTTTTTTTTTTTTTTAAAGATTATTTTATTTATTTATTTGAACGAGAGAGAGAGAGAGAGAATGAGAGGAGACAGGTTAGCAAGAGAAACAGACTTCCCTCTGAGCAGGGAACCCGGTGCGGACCTCTATCCCAGGACTCCAGGATCATGACCTGAGCTGAAGGCAGTCGCTGCTTAACCAACTGAGCCACCCAGGTGCCCTCCAGCTTTTCCTTTTTTTAAAATGGTTTCATTTCGTTGAAGAAGTTACTACTCGCATGTGTTTGAGATCTTTAAGTAAAATTAAAGAGTATTTGAAACCCTATCAACATCATGCATTCTTTCTTAGCTGATTTCAGCCATGGGGGGAAGATAATGCAATTAGTCCACTCACCGTTATGGAGTACTTAGTATTTGTGAGTCTGGGTTCCCCACGCTGTACATGTAATCCATACAACAAATTTGTGTGGTATGTACTGTTATTATCCTCATGTGACAGAGAAAGTTAAAAACAAATTGCCCGAGGTTGCACCACTAATAAATGATGAATTAGGATCCAAACTTTGTCAGTCTGCTCCAGAGTTTGTGCTCTTATAAACAGCACTGTGCCATGTCTGGGCATGATTCTGCTTTTAGTCTTGGAAGCTCATCTTGCTATACAGACAGCCCTCACTTCTTTTTTTTTTTTTAAGATTTTATTTATTTATTTGACAGAGGTCACAAGTAGGTAGAGAGGCAGGCAGAGGGGGAGGGGAATGAAGGCTCCCCGCTGAGCAGAGAGCCCAATGTGGGGCTCCATCCCAGGACCCTGAGATCATGACCTGAGCTGAAGGCAGAGGCTTAACCCACTGAGCCACCCAGGCGCCCTCATTTCTTTATAACACTAAGAAAGAACTTTAAAGAATATTTTTATATACTTAAATTATAGTTACACATGTAGACAATCCAACTTATCTTTTTGTTTCCCTGTGTTAGAGATGACAGGGGGAGAAAAAAACCAATGAATTTTATTGATACTGAACTAATATGTCCATCATTTTCAATATAAGCAGCAGTTTTTGACATATTATATTATTGGTATGCCATGAGGTCTATCAAATGCCAGCTGTTACTATTAATGAAGAATCAAGGCTCATGATTGACTTCCTTTTATATAGATGCAGGGTACTCCTATTGTAATTACCCTGCTCATCTGTGTTCCCATAAGTTTTCATGTGTTGGGGAGGAATGGGTAGACTTAAAATTACTAGGAAACATATTTAAACTTAACCTGTTTTATCTGTCTGGCATATTTGAATTCACTAGAGAAAAAAGATTAAGAATCATTGGTCTAACCAATCAACCATAGTTGTTTACCTTATAGGTTTGTTGACTGAATTAAGCGGTATGATGGTCAATTTTACATTTTTAGACCTTTAGAGGCATATGTTGGGATTGGCCCAGTGGTGGGGATCATCTTATGGGTAATTTAACCAAACCTTTAAAACTGTTGCCCTTCCTCTTGACTGGATTTGGATGTTGAACTGACCGTTCAGTAGATATAAGTATTATTTAACAATTGTCCTACAAGGTAGGCCTTCCCAGTACATTCTTTCAATAGCCTGGGTTAGTCTTGATATGTGAAAGTGAGCATCAGAAGTATCACAACAGCAGTTTCTGTTGAACTGGTAAAACACTTCAAAATGAAAAGTGTTATAGGAATGTGAAATATTATTATGGGAAACAAAACAACGGAGAATAAATAGCATTCACCTGCAGCGGATTGGTACCTCTGACTTTATTGTATTCAACTCAGAAAGTTGCTTTTTGAGTTGGAGAGGTGGTGGGGGAGTGGGAAATTACCAGGTGCTTGGGGGGAAAAAAAACTGCACCAAGCACTGACTAATGATTTCCGGGCTGAGAGTAGATGTCATTAATGACCCTTTTTATTCATGCAGAAGTTCCCAAAGAGGAGCGTAATGTTCCATTAGTAATAATTGAAAAACTCTTTCTTCGGGATTATGTCAAAACCTAAAGATGATGCTTCTGCCAAAACATTTTGGTGACAAACGTGTGAAGTATTTGACAGAAGGTGCTACTGCAGTTGAAGAGGCTTCTTGAGATTCTCGGGGAATCTGGAGGAAAGAGGCTAACCTGAGACCGAGTGTCAGCATGAAATGTCTACCTTAGGCCCCTGGTCTTGAAGAACCATGGGACTCCCTGTTTCTGATAGCCTGACCCTTGTTGTGGGCTCCAGGCAGACTTGACCCATATGGAAACATAAAATGGAGACACCTGGATAGGTAAGCCTTCTCACTACGTGATTGTAACTTTTATTCTTTCCGTAGAATGGACATCTCCATGAGCTCACAAGTGGGGAGGAGAAGTGGGGATGAGAGAGAGAGAAAGAGAGAGAGAGAAAGAACATGAGCTGTGATATCCGAGACCCCGTTTCAAGGCCACCTGCCTTCCTATGCCGACCTTAATCCTTAATCCGTGTGGCTTGCCAAGTTCTATCTCCTTTTCACTGATACCCATTCATGTGTCTGAGTGCTGAACACACAGCACCTCAGGGTATAAGCTCATCTGAATGTTGCCCTGCAGGTCAGGCTAATTTAAAGAATGATCAAATGAATGAATGAATGAATGAAGTAAATGAACACTCTGATGTAGCCCTACAGTCTCCACTATTCCATTTTGTCTCTCCTCATAGCAGGTATTTTGCTCTGTTGCTTAGTCTTGGTGTGTGCCAGTCATCTTTCTAGTGGACTGCAGGTTCCTCAAGTCCTAGGACCCTAGCTTACTGCATTAATGACCTTGGCTCTAATGACCTGTGTACACATGGGCAACTGGCATAACCTCTTTGTGCCTTCATTTCCTCATTTGAATTGGAATAAAAATAATGATTCATTTTATGTTGTAAGTATCCAAGGAGATATATCTTATTAAAAATCTACTAATACCATGCTTGGCAATCACAAATTTGCATTGTAAGGAGGAAGGTTAGACACTGGGTCTGAGATGGGAGGTTAAAAACTTCCAAGGAGTGAAATTATCTTGGGTTCTCCAGACTAGGGAACTACCAAGACTGTCCCCAAATAAGCTCTAGCCTCAATCCATTCTTAGGTCCTTCAGGACAAAGCTAGGATGTCAGCCAGGGGATCAAAAGAATTGTGGTAGCATTAGTAGAATTAAGAGACTCGGCATGAGGAACCAGTTTGGGGTGTTCAGATGGAATTAGTATTATGCCATTTGAGCAACATGATTAGTGAGTTCCGCACACAAGTGATATTAGAGAACATAGATGTTCAAACAGTGATTACACAATGCCATTAAATACCTCTAGGTGTTATGGTGTATAAAGATAGATCAGAGGGAGATGATTGTGTTCTAAAAAATTAGCCTTTTAGGGTAATTTCCTTGTAAAAGGGGCCATTCTGAATCATTTATACTTATTACTTCAGTGTAGTAGTTTCATGGATTCTGAATAGTTCTTCAGATACATACAGGTTGATTCTGCTCTCTCTGCTTCGAGTGCATTTAGAAGTATCTCTGATGGGTGTGGTAGGTTTGAATGGATCCACCCCAGTTTCCCTTGTGATGACTGGCATAGATTTATGTGATAGCTGATCAAAGTTAAGACTGCAGTGTGTGACCTTACAACAGATTTTTTTTGGGGGGGGGGTCCTATACATTTAACTAGTTGACACTGAGGTTGAACCTGAACGTTTGCCTCAATATAGTGCTAGAGTCTGACCAGCTGCATTGGTATGGAGATCACAGCTGGGGATATGATTTGCAAAAAACCTAAACTTTTTCTTTATTTTCATGTTTTGAGGCATGTTGAATGTGTGTGTGTGTGTGTGTGTGTGTGTGTGTGTGTGTGTTTATTACAGCATGGATAGGGAAGCCAAACCCAGCATACCACTCATTTTTGTAAATGTGACTTTCTTGGAACACAGGTATAGCCATTCATTTTTGTACTGTCTATGACAACACTTTCTCATGTATAAATATCTGCTTATAGCAGAGTTGAGTAGCAATAGAAGGAACTTAGCAGGAACTTATCATTATCAGGCTCTTTATAAGGTTTAGGAACCTCCAAACTAGAGAGAATTTAAACAAAAAAAGTTCTTGCAGGTGTTTTCCTATAGAATGAACTAAATTTTGGAATAAAGTTTCTCTAGCCTAGTCTTTTAAGGTCAGATTCATTAGGGTAAAGATGTAAAACCAAACACATATTTTTGTAGAAAAAAATCGGACAGAGGGAATATCGGGAAATATATTGGTACTAAAAAAAATTGGGATTTTTAAAAAAAAAATTTATTTACTTATTTGAGAAAGAGAGAATGAGAGAGGGAGAGAGCCCAAAAGGGGAAGGATCAGAGGGAGAAGCAGACTCTCCACCGAGCAGGGAGCCCAATGTGGGACTCGATCCTGGGACTCCAGGATCACAACCTGAGCCAAAAGCAGTCGCTTAACCAACTGAGCCACCCAGGGGCCCAAAATTGGCTTTTTTATTTACTTAAAGCTGGAAGTTCATATGTTCTTAAAAGTCAGTGCTTACTGAGATATTTTATATTTTTAGAATTCTCTGGCCAATGATGCTATTTTTTAAAGTTCACTAATTTTTTAATTTTAATTTTTTATTATGTTATGTTAGTCACCATAGAGTTTGTCATTCGTTTTTGATGTAGCATCCCAAGATTCATTGCTTACGTATAACACCCAGTGCTACCTGCCATCCGTAATACCCATCAAGTTCACTAATCTAAACAAAACCAAATGTTTGACTATTGATTTGTATTTGACAAAGGAGCTGTACCCACGATATGTAAAGGAGCATTATAATTCAATAATAACAGTATAGATCATCTAAAAAAATTGGGCCCATGATGTGAATAAACTTCCATAGCCAACGATGCTATTTTTAAAGTCTGCTAATTTAAACAAAACCAAATGTTTGACTGCTGATAATGTATGTGACAAAGGAGTTGTATCCACGCTATATAAAGAACTGTTATAACTTGGTAATAACAGTATCGATCATCTAAAAGCTTTGGCCAGTGATGTGAATAGATAGTTCACAAAAGCAGAGAAATGAATGGTCAACAGGATCATGAAGATAAACTCAACATAATTACTTATCAGGGAAATAAAAATTAAGGTGAGAGCGACCTACCAGCATGTACACATTAGAATGGCTAAAATGAAACGAACTGACAATGTGGAAATCTGGCAAAGATTTGAAGCAGGAGGAACTCTCACGCAGTGCCATTGGGGATAGAAGTGGGGTAATCATTTTGAAACAGTGTGGACATATGTTTCTTATGCAGTTAAACATGCACTTATCCTATGACCCAGGTATTAATACAGTGGAATACTATTTAGCAAAAAAGGATTGAACCCGTTACAGAAAACATGCGTGAATCTAAAATCCATAATGCGTTGTATATGATGGCCGGCACAAGTGGGTACATACTGTAAGATTTTATTTATTGGGAAATCTAGAAAAGACAAATGTACTATATAGTGACAGAATGCAAATCAGTGGTTACCTTGAGTCAGAGACAGGAGAATTGCCTAGAAAAGAGCACGAGGGGACTGTGTGGGGAGATCATAATATTGTGTTTCTCAATTATGATGGTGGTTACACAGGTGTATAAATTTGTCAAGACTTATCAAAATGTATGTTTAAAATGGGTATCTTTTTGTATGTAAATTGTATCTTTTTAAAAAATATTTTATTTATTTATTTGACAGACAGAGATCACAAGTAGGCAGAGAGAGACATAGAGGCAGGCTCCCTCCTGAGTGGAGAGCCTGATGCGGGGTTCGATCCCAGGACCCTGAGATCATGACCTGAGCCGAAGGCAGAGGCTTTAACCCACTGAGCCACCCAGGCGCCCCTGTAAATTGTATCTTAAAGTTGACTTAAAAACTCATGTGAGAGAGAGAAGGAAAAGGAGGGGAGAAGGAGAAGAAGCAGATGACAGAGAGAGACACATAAATGAGACAGATAGTAAACAAGGGGCGGGTGCGAAGAGAGAATGTTTCATTCGTTATATTTCCCAAAAGAGATAAGGTGAACAAATTCAAAACGAACGGTTGACTGCCCCATGCAGGACACTGAAGCTGTGTTCTCTTCCAAGCTGCACAGAGCATAAACACTTATGTACCTGCTCTGGCCTTTCTGTTTTGTTTTGCGCATAACCCTTTGCTGTGGCTCCAGTGGTATGTAGTCATCCAGTAAAAACACAGTTTCCCATTTGCAGGGGGAAGGTGAGCTGGTGTGCCTTTTGCATTGAGGCGCTGAGAGCAAGAATAAGCAGCATGGGTCTTTGGTGACAGCAAGTGGAAAGTGAGGGTTGACTTTGAAATCTCCCCCCCCACTTTGTTCAGTACTCTTTCTCCATACCTCAGCTGATTGCTTCATCTCTCCTAAAGAGCCCCATGATGGGATTTTTTTTTTTTTAAAGATTCTATTTATTCGTTTGAGAGAGAGAAAAAGAGAGAGCATGAGCTGGGCAGGGGGAGGGCCAGAGAGGGAGAAGCAAACTCCCCTCTGAGCAGGGAGCCCACGGGAGGCTCCATCCTAAGACCCTGGGATCATGACCTGAACCAAAGGCAGATGCCCAACTGACTGACCCACCCAGCTGACCCCAAAATGTTACTTTTTACAGAAATTACATAAATATGACTTTCTTAACCCAGAGCTGGGCCCCTTAGAGGCATTGCAAATTGGCCAGAGATAGACAGTGAGCCTTCTACACACCTACAATTAGCCCCACTGAGGCACATGCTTCCCTCTGCTGACAAAGAAGGCTGTTACCCACCCAGTCTGTATTACAGTCTGAATTCTAGTAGGTAACAAGGAGTGGACAGGAAATATAGTTGATGTTTTATGCCCTCAGTATTTCCTGTCTGAATGGGTCCCCAACATCTCCTAGTATGTACTCAATACTCCTTTCCTTGTGTTCTTCTGAATATTTCAGAACCTTTGACAGTACATTACAGTACTTTGTGTTTTTAGTCCTAGCACATGGGTAAATCTTGCCTGCATATCCCCAGCCAGCTTAGGTGAGGATAAATCATTCTTTCTTCACGTTCGCATAAACGCCTCACTGTGCTCCAGGTACAGGCCACCTGGCAACACTAGCTGTTTCCCCAAAGCATCAGCATGTGACTTCCAACATGGATGTTCTAAACTCTAGCAATATGGTCTTGTAGTTTTGATGCCTTACAGTTGCTTGGCCTTTTCTATAATCCTTAGTTCCTGCCCATGGCCATGCCTTGCTCTTTGCTGTATCTTGTTACTTCTCTACCTCTTCCCTCCAATAGTTCTCTGACCACAGCCTCTTTTCTGTCTGGTTTCTCAACTCACTCACATGATGATATATTCACTTTTTGATACCAAGGCCTTCTACCCCCGAGCAGAAACATTTTCCCCAAATCTGAGTCCCCTCAAGTCTCAATTCCTCTCCTAACCTGCACTGGCTCACACAGGACTACACCCACGGTCTACAGACCCTACTGTTGGCTACCTTGCTCCTTTATCTTTCCAACACACTTGTGCAGCACAGACTGGATCAAGCCCATTATTTGTTTTGTCTCCTCCTATACTTCAGTGACTGTGATGATTCAAGGAAATCACACACCTTATGTAAATGATGGCTTCTATAAATTAATGGTTCCTTTCTTCAATACATATTAACCGAATGCTTGGTAGGTACCAGCTACTAGTAGGTAGTAGCTTTCTACTAAGCCTAGAAATGTAAACAAAATGGACGCCTCGGGTCTATAACAGCGTGGATTGCAGAGACGAGGAGAGACAGAGCAAATCCACTGATGGCGAATGGTTTTACTCGGAGATGCAGTCCTTCCTGTATTCCATCAGATGAGCAGACTAGAAAGGCTGGTAGGAAGGCAGTGTTGTGTCCTGAAAGGAGCCTAAGCTTGAAGTCAGACTAAGATTTGAATCAAGAAGAAGGTTAAAGTTGAGGCGGCTAGAAAGCTGTTGCAGTCAACTAGCAGTAATGAGAACCTGAACTAGAAGAGTGACAAGGACACTTGAGAAGCAGGAAGCTTTATCTGCTATCACCTGACACTTTAATTTAAAAGTGAATGGCATACCAAAAGCAGGAAACATTTTTCGACTATTAGAAATGCTGTGTTTACAAGATGGCAGATTTTCAGATGAAAACAGAACATGTTCTTTAAAAATTTCTAGGACAACTGCTCAGAAAATCAAAGGCAGCTGAGAAAGTACCGAGTCTCTGGTTTTTCAGAGAGTGGAACAATCTACCATTATATGGGAGATAACCGGTCCAGAGCTATAATTTAATTTATTACCATCTCAGCACAAACCACATATAACCTTCTTGAAGTGGGTCTGCAGAAACCTAGGAAACCCAGCAAAGGCTCCTTTCAGACAGCCTGGTGGTGCCTGTTGGCAGTTTGAGAGCACATCTTTTTCAAAAGGTCACCAAGTAAGGGACTGCGTCCAACTCTGTGTTCAATGCGACACTGTCGGGGGGCCTCTGTGGGTGCTGGTTTCCCTATGTTGGCTGGAAAGCATAGTTAATGCCCCGCTGGGCACAGAGGGGAGTTGGATACTTCCACACTGTCCCTTCTATCCCTCTTCACTCTCAAAAGTCTTCTTTTCGTCCAGGAAAATGCCTGGGAGAGAGCAAAATATATGACCATTAGAGGCAGCCTGGGCTCTCATACTGGCTGCCAGAAGGTGTGCGTTTGAGACCAGGCATAATGATTTTTTTTTCTCCCAGTGGAAATGTCTGAGATTATAACAACTTGGTAAGATTTCTTATGTTAAATGTCTGGGTTATGTGGTCTCTCCAAACCGTGTCCTTTCTCAGTCTATCCTAAGCCTGTCCCTCCCTCCCTCTCGTCTGCCTGCCTCCCTTCCTTCCTCCCTTCCTCCCTCCCCCTCCCTCATTCCCTTGCTTTCTTCCTCTTTCCTTCCTTTCTTCTTTCTTTATGTATCTTCCCATCTACCTATGAGTAATAAAGATGAGATGATTATAGCACTTGGACATTTGCTTTAGACCAGAACTTTCTGGCAGAAAGAATTTGAAGTAGGTTAGAATCAATCATCAGTTAGACAAACAACAACAAGTAAATCAAGTAAACACACACACACACAACTACAACAAAGTAGTAAAGGAGTAAAAAAAAAAATTATTAATCCTCAAGGATGGGAAAAGGAGAAAGGAGATAACAGTAGACAGGAGATTCAACACACTTTTTTGAAGAAAGTAGAAAAGAGGGTTACTTATCTTTGTGGAATGGATGGAGTTATAATTAAGTGCACATAGTTGTGAACTTTGATGTGAAATGAGCCAGTTCACTCTTGCAAATCCCTGAGGAGTTCAGCATTTGAGGCGTATGTGCAAAAGGAAGACGAGACAACAGACTGCAAGGGGGGTTGATTCAAAGTCTGTATACAGAGTAGCTGAATCTTCAGTTTCTCCTCCCACCCCCCCGTGCTAGGGGCTTCAGTGGTGTCATCCTTCCTCTCCTGGTAGGACAGGGTTTAGACTGAGGAGAAGTTGTTATACCAGTCACTGGGAAAGCAGTGGACAGAGTGGAGTGTGGAGCTGGGATGCAGACTAAAACCTCAGGGATGAAATGAGAATGGATACAGAAAGCTGTGAGACAATTCAGTTTCCTTCTCATGCTTGGATCCTGGAATGTCAGGAGCCAGAAATCTCTCCCCTGTCCTTTTTCTCTATCTGCCTCATCCTCACAGTGGAATGGAAGATTTGTCTCTGCAGAAAGGACATTCAGACATTGGGATGTGATGGCTCTCAGTGAATGCCAAACTTAAGGTCCTATCATCATCCAAAGAAACCTCAAGAAAGCCCAGCCTTTGGACCCAGAATGGTACTCACTTTTAAATATGAAAACTCAAACTGGCAGACAGTTGGGGAAAGCCTCCAAAATGGGAGAATGACTGAGATGAAAAGAAAAAAGGGAATGTAGAGGAAACACTGTGGATGGGAAAACAAAAAACCTTCAAGAGCTATAATTAATGGTCCCAAGGAAATAAGAAAAAAACAATGCTTCCAAGAAAAAAAAAAAACCAAGAATGGACTACTCAAGGAAAATTTTTGGAAAAAGATAATAGAAATAAACGACTTCAATCTTATAATTGGAGAATTGCTAGAAAGTAGAATAAGTCAAAGTGATGGAAAACTGGAGAGAAAAGAATAAGAAAATTAGATGTGTGTGGTGTGTGGCTGGTTCCATCAGTGGAGTTGTGAGTTTGAGCCCGATGTTGGTTGTGGAGATGCCTTGAAAATAAAATTAAAAAAAAAATTAGATGAATAATTCAACACTGATGAATGGCATTTCTAGGAAAAAAGTACAGAAAATGGAGGGTAGTATTGTTAAAGAAATAATACAAGAAAATTTCCAGATGTTGAAGGATACATGCTTCTAAATAGAAGAGGCTCTCAAAATGTCCAGCACAATGTAAAAATAACATACTCAGGAAGACATCTCAACACGATATTTCAAAACAACAGAGATAAAAAGAATATTCTAAATGCTGAGAGAGGACAGAGAGAGATGAAAGAGGAGAAAGGGAAGTGTGTGTGTGTGTGTGTGTGTGTGTGTGTGTAGGGAGTGGGGAAATCCAGGTTGCATTCCAAAAACCAAGAATCTGAATGTCTCAAGAGCAACCTTGGGTGTTATAGGACACTGAGTGCTAAAAATTCTGAGGAGATTACTTCCAGACTTGAATTCTCTATCTGTTTAAACTACTAATGATTGAGGTTGTTCAAAAACAAGTCCAGAAATTAAAAATAAAGGGTATACCTGGGTGGCTCAGTTAAACATCTGACTCTTGATCTCACATCAGGTCTCCATCTCAGGGTTGCGAGTTCAAGCCCCATGGTGGGCTCCATGCTGGGGAGTAGAGCCTAATTAAAAAAAAAAGAAAGAAAGGAAGGAAAGAAAATAAAATTTCAAAAAGCATAAACTGGAATTCCAACTAAAATTTGATTCATTCCCTGTACTATACACTGACATGAATTGCGAATGAATAATAAATGTGAAAAATAAAACCATAGACATCTAAATGAAAACACAAAATTCCTTCATAATCTAGAAACAATATTTTTTCCAGTATGCTTCATTTTATAGAAGCAGTGAGGGAAAAGTTTGGCAAATTTAACTAGATAAATAAACAAAAATTAAAAAAAAAAACCCTCCACCAATTCATGACAGTAAAGGCTATAAGCTAAAAAAAAAAAAAAAAAGAAAAAACTGGAAAATATTTGCAAATTACAACACAAAGTAGTGCTACATAAAGTGCTTAAAATAGAGTAACAGAAAGGTGAAAATGAAGTATAGAAAAATTGGACCAAAGATATGAATAAAAGGTTCACAGGAGGAAAAAGACCTTGACTATATTAAAATATGTTCAGTCTCACACTATAATAAGAGAGATGTAAAATTAAAAAAAAAATTGAGATATCACCCCTCACCTTTTAGGTGGATAAATTCCAAGGTTTTGATAATGTACGGTATTGAATAGGCCACAGGAAAATAGGTATTTGCAAGTGTCGGGTGGGAATACAAGTTGGTACAAGTCTTATGGAGGGGGATTGGGCAAAATCTAACAAAGTGACACATGCATTTTCACTTTGACCCGGTAAGGCCACTTCAAGGAATCCAAAGATTCACTGGCAAAAGTATGAAGACATTTGACACAACTATTCATTACAATCCTTGGTAGCAGATGAATATAAATGCCTGTTTTTTCTACCTATCAGGAGAAAAATGCCAAATTTCTATTGATACAGGACTGGTTGAATAAACTATGATATATACAGATACTAAGCTATCAGGCTTCTCAAAAAGGAACAAAGACATGTATATGCTACTCTGAAGTGATACATTATTGACTAAAGAAAGGGAGGTTCACTGGAGTATGTATAAAACTCCACTTCTTATCTGCCTTTGGCTCACATCATGATCCTGGAGTCCCAGGATCGAGCCCTGCATCTGACTACCCACCCAGCAGAGAGTCTGCTTTTCCCCTGACCCTCCCCGCTCTTGTGCTCTCTCATTCTCTCTCTGAAATAAATAAATAATATCTAGGGGAAAGAAACCCACCTTCTTTTAGCAAAAAATAAAAAAAATTTAAAAAAGGAACTGTAGGAATGTATAATGTGTATAGACATTTTCCTTAAAAAAGGAAGAGAAGATATACCAAAGTGTTAAATATTTATCTATGAGTAGGAGGGGGGACATGGAGATGGTGGAGACATTCAGAATGCAGATAAGCTAAGTGTGCATTTTATGCACTTGGAACCCCATGAATATTTTAGAAAATTATGAAACAAAATCAAATCAAAATAAGAAAAAAAGCAATTCCTAAAATTTAAAAGTGAAGTGAAATAAATGAAACAATGTGTATCAAGTTGGTGGATTTACCACATGAGAAATTTTTTTTTCAAAGTCATAATGATTTGAATATATCTTTCTAGTGTGACACATTTTTAGGAAATAAAAGAACTATAAACAAATCTTAACTTATAATCGCATTACTAGTGATAATGTTAGCATTGTTATTCTGAAAAAAGCATTAGAGCAAACAGATAAAATTTTCATAGTAAAAGAGTATAAATATAAAGAATTGAAAATCAGCCCTCAGCTTGTTTTTTAGCTATACCCACTGATAAAGTCTGGAAACAGTGAACTCCCAGTGGCAGTGAGCACCTCTGGCCCCATACAGGGCCTCTAACTACCATTTAGCACTAAAAGGAAGAAGGCCTCATTGGGAAAATGGCTGATTCTGACATTGGGGCAGGAAAGATCCAATGAGCCTGAACCATCTTCTGGAATCAAAAGTAGCAATTTTTCTAAGGTCACTGCAAGACTAGTGACAAAAATCTCCTCAGTTAACCCAACCAGAGTCAGGATAAGTTAAACACTGAGAAAAGAAAAACCCCCAGAAGATTAAAATATATTAAATATGTTAAAATTTATGAGTTTATTATGATTTTAAATAATAAAAATATCATTTGCCACTTTTGGGAGATGTTAGAGAAAAAATCCATTATTCTACAAAGTGATAAATAAAGGGAAAGAATCAAACATTTTTGTGAACTTTCCTGTACAAATACATGCTTTAACATAAGCAAATAGCTGAAAAGAGGAAATTCTTTTTAGATTTCAA
Source organism: Mustela erminea (assembly GCF_009829155.1). Lineage (NCBI taxonomy): Eukaryota > Metazoa > Chordata > Mammalia > Carnivora > Mustelidae > Mustela > Mustela erminea. The sequence continues at coordinate 62,772,378 of NC_045630.1, forward strand.
GCTAATATATATATTAGAACTGAGCCCTGTAGAAATCACCTTCTTGCAATCCATAATAACACAGGCAATAACCATCTATGGCTACTAATATTGGATTGTCAAGTTTGCAATTTCCAAGCCCACTGATAGTCTTACATCACAAAAAGAGAGGCAGTTAGACATATTTAAACAGCACAAAACCACACACACACACACACACACACACACACACACACACACACACACACACACACAGAAACAAACCCTGAATCTAAGTCTTTATTTCTAAGAACCTGGTGTTTTAAGAAATATAGGGTGCCGAGAAGCAAGTTCAACAATATCTCAGGGATATAATCAGCAAAATCCAGAATGTGGGGAATGGCAGAATGAGTACACTTCCATAAATAAACAGCAAGAAACATAGTCAGGGAAGGAACATGAGAATACAAGACACTTTGAATCCTATGAACCAAACATAATTGCGGAAACAAAAAATTTAAAAGGACAGATAGAAAGCAAGTCATGACATCAGGGAAATTTACTTACTTTATCTATCTAGCATCTATCTTTCTACCTATCTATCTATCTATGTATTTATTTATATTTTATTTATTTATTCGAGAGAGAGAGAGAGAAAGTGAGAGAGAGAACATGAGCGGGTGAAGGGCAGAGGGAAAGGCAGGCTCCCCTCTGAGCAGGGAGTCCCATGTGGGCTCAGTCCTAGGACCCTGGGATCATGATCTGAGCCAGAGGCAGAGGCTTAACTGCCTGAGCCACCCAGGTGCCCAGACATTGGGGAAGCCTAAACAGTGGTAGCGTGTTTGGCAGTAAGGACTTCTTGTTCTTTTAGGTGTGAAAATAAAACTGTGTTTATGTCTTTAAAACCCCCTATCTTTTAGAGGCATTTCCAGTGGAAATAACAGAGGTGGGCCTGAGGTCCACCTATCCATTTGTTTTGTCTCTGACACAGAAGAACGTGACCGCCAATGACTTCTGTGTCAGTGCAGAAGTCAGGGACCTGTGAGTGCCCATACAAAATGTGCTGATTGTCACAGACTTGGGACTTTTATAAACCATGTGTGAATAGACCCAAATCTGCTTTGAATTGCTTTATATTTTTATGCTATCCCAGAGGTACTGGGAGGTATCAATTTGGGAGATACTTAGTTTTTACAGAGATCAAATGAGATAATAAATGCAAAAGATGATCAAAATTGCAAAGCATGAAGACATAAATTCTTGTAATTATCTGAAGTAATAGACATCCTATTTTATATTTATCTCTCCAAGGCTTTGAGCTACAGCTTCTTGTTCTAGTATTTTGAACTTCCGGATGTGATAGAAAGAGTTTGGGGGAGGTGCCTGGGTGGCTCAGTTGGTTAAGCCTACAACTCTTGGTTTCAGCTCAGGTCATGATCTCAGGGTCATGAGATCAAGCCCTGTGTCAGGGCTCCGTGCTCAGAGCAGAGTCTGCTTGAGATTCTCTCTCCCTCTCCCCCTGTGCCTCTTGCTTATGCTCTCTCTTAAAGTAAATAAATAAATATTATTTAAAGGAAAAAGTTTGGATTTTAGATTTGGAGACATCCCACTCACTTCTAATTCTAGTATGGGTACGTGGTGATTAGGGGAAATAGGGTATTTAAAAACCTTGAGTCCCAGCTTCTTCACCTGTAAGCTAGACATAATTAAACCCATATCTGGGATCTTAATTCTTCCCTGGAATCATATATGTAAGCCTCTGACACACAGTACACGTCCAATACATGCTAGACATCTCGTCCAACCCTTTAACAATCAAATCCCTAGGTGATAATATACAAAAGAAATAACCAAAGTGTAGCCTTTATTGTAATTTTAAAATTCCTAATTAGCATCTCTTCTATGTGTGAAGACCAGGTGGGCTATCTTCTAGTTATCTCTTGGAAAAGAAAGAGTCGCTTTATCTTTGATCATGTAGTTGCTCATATTATGACGTGGTCTCTCAAGTAATTTTTTCCCTAAACAACAAAGTACTTTTTTTTTTTAAAGAAGACCAATGATCCTTAAATCATTTCCATCAATGCTAGCTTGTGATGCTTAGAGAAATCATCTGATGAAATTGTTAAAATAAAAGAAGGGCAAAAATATTAGTAATTTAGTCATTATTTCTGAAGGTATAATCTCACAACGGCAAGTGTTTGATGTCACTGGAAACAACTTTAAAAGGCAGTACTGATGGGTGGTTAAAGTTTTAGAGAGAATATTTTACAAATTATAGTGTTCTAATGATCATGATTATAATTACCGGATGAATGAAATGATGGCTAGTCCCAAGCGCTGTGTGAGTGGGAACTTGTGAGTTGGAACATGATTTCTGGTTGAAGCATCATTTGTGGCTTCAGAAGTTCCCCATCTCAGATGGCTTCGGTGGCAGTGAGAGGATGTGCTTTGTAAAACTGTGCGAGATGATTCAAAATGTGATTTAAATAATGGAAAAGTTACTCCTACTAGAGGTGCACATGAAGAGTTTAATTGTTTCATGAAATGTGAGTGAGAGCAGCATTATTTCTAAAATAACATTTTACTTTATTTAATCTGAGACTTTTAAATATGTATGCATAACTAAATTAAGGAGTGTTATTAAATATTATATGGGATACTAATGACAGAGAATTGCTTTTTCATAATCATAGTGTAATTTAAATCTTTTCAGGCTGTCCTTCAATGATTACCACTTTCCATGCTCTCAGCCATTAACATTTTCTCATTCCAGATTTGTTCTAATTCCTCAGTCTGCTTGCAGACGTGGAACAGCTTGAAGAGCCTTGCCTTTCCAAGTCTATCGACTGGCTCTGTTTTCTGGGTAAATGCTAAATGTGTTCTGCTTTCCGTTTTACAATACCCTTTTGGATAACACTCATCATTTTGTTGACCTTCGCGGCCACAGCACATTGGGCTGACTTCCTCAGCAGTCTACAATAAATTCTCGAATCCGTTTCCTAGATCGCCACCGAGTGTTCACAGCCTCTTGTCTCTGGTTAAGGTCTGGATAATCTCTACCTAATTGTGTTGCCTTTCATTGTGTTTTGCATGCCATGAAGCTCACCTATGATACCAGTGTCAACCCACGGAGGGGGGGGGGGCCCAGCACATGTTTAATCCAATCCCTTTGTTTTATGTGCAAAAATACCAGAAGTCAGTTCTGAGAGGTTAAACGATTCATTCACAATCACAGCTGCTTGCTGGAAGAGGTGGGGCTGGCTGGTGCTCTTCTTCTTCTCAGTCTGTGGAGGGTTCCGACATCACCCTTTCAGAAATTTGCGTAGCAAGAGGGAATTGGCCTCCGGTCCAAGGTGGGATTTTCCAAGGAGGCCATAGGAACTCTGTCAAGGATGGTTCGGAGAAGGCAGGGAGGGCAAGTGATAGATGAAACCCACACACAGACCCAGCATCTTAGGGCTATTCTGCATCTGCTTAAGGTTTATTCCCTCTACATTTCCAAAAAATGGCATTTGCAAAAATGAAAAGCAAGGGATTCATATCCAATGTCCCGATCCAAAGTTCAGTTTATCAGCCCTGGGAACCTAGGCATGTCGATGAAACACAGGGAGCCTCGGCTTACTTTCCTTATTTCTAAAATGGCAAACCAGGAATCCTTTCCAACCTGTCGAGGAGACCAAGGCAAACGAAGCCATACAGGTGAGCAAGCAGAGCCACATGAGACTACTTCCCGCAGGAACACCAGCAGCTCTGGTGGCCACTCTCTCCTCTCGACACCTGTGCCTCAGAAGGGATGTGATTCAGGTAGCTCCATATTGCTGGGGCACATAACAGACTGCTTTCTGCAGGGAGGGGCCTCTGGAACAGAGGACCTCATGCTTTTCTCTGGACACATCTTCTCTGGGGCTGGGTGTGCAGAGAATATGTTTTGAAGGGGAGAGGATTACCATGTTCCCCTTTATGTTTCTGTCTGCAACTGAGGAGATTGATTTCAGCTTGTTGTTAGGCATTGGGGAGAAGCATTGGGTGCCTCTCTCTGTTCTGTCGTGGGAAAGCAATAACCCCAGAGACAATGTGTGCCTGGAAATGGCTGCAAACTCGTGGTGGAGGCAGTTCCCATTCAGGGCACCCTTTCCAAGTAAGTCAGGTGAGATTTTCATTCATTCATTCACTCACTCACTCACTCACTCACTCACTCACTCATGGATTCAAGCTCTTTTTAATGCCTCCTGTCTTGCAGAAACTAGTGCCAGCTTGTGAGGATACAACAGTGTGATCCAGTCTCTATTTTCAAAGAGCTCCTCTAGGATGTGAGGGCAATCTGGCTGTGACATCTGTCACTCCCTGGATCGCCAGGGTTGATTTGGCAGATCTGGCTGGCTAGGTGGCTGTCGCCTCCTCCCTTCCTCACCACTCCATCTGCATCCCTTCCAAAGCTGCACACTTGGTCAAAGTGGGTGACCTTCCCGGATACACGAGGACCATTTTTGGTCTAGGGTATATGAGTCCTTGTGTTCCCCCATCCAAACCTCCAAGCAAGCTCTGAAGGAGCCCCTCTCAGTGGCAGCAAAGAGTTAGCAGTTAACAGCATGAGTTCTGGGTTTGGATCCTACAGCACCTCTGACTGGTGACGTTGGGCAAGTCACAAGACCTCTGTCTCAGTTTTCTCATCTGTAAAATGGAGATGACCGGAGACGCTGCTTATAGAGGGACTATGAGGGTAAGGTGAATTCACATTTTCAAAATGCCTAGAACAATGCCTAGTACCTAGTAAATGTGAGAGAAGTTTTAAGTAAGTGAATTAATAAATAATGCAGTAAGTCAGAGGAGAAGGCATATAAGCAAATAACAAAGTGACGGAGTTTTCAATGTCTTTCATCCTTTCTGCCTCCCCATCTAGTGGCTCAGTTTCCTCCCTCATGTCAGTCTTCCTTCCGCTGGGTGAGATGTCCTAATGTAAGGATTCCTCAAGCAGTGCTAGGAGACGTATCCCTGTGAGCAGGCTGGAATACATTGTCTCTCTTCTAAACTTATTATGTCTGCTCTGCTTGAATGCAGGACATGAAGGATGTCTGGGGTTGGAGTAGGTGCAGTGTAGGTGCAGTGAGTGGGAGTGAGAGAAAAGCTGTGAGAAGGGGAAAAGGAATATGAGCTCTCCAGGTACCACAAAGTGGGCTGAGAGGTAGCCTGAGATAAAGAGTAAAGAATGGCACCTTTGCATCCCTCCTGGGCCCCCAGACGTTCTGTGCTCAGAACCACCTTACAGCACAAACTTGAGGTCCATGAGGGAATGGCACCCCCTGGAGTGTACAAGCTGTGGTTCTGTGTGTGATGAATTAATGGTGAGCGGACTTCTTGCTGTTGCTGGTAGGCTCTGCTCAGATGCCTTTATCAGGTAGAGGGGTAGATTACAACTTGACTGTCATGTGAGAAGGGTTATATTAGAAAGACATGGAAGGTGCTGTAGGAACACAACAGGGAAAGAACCTAAGTTGGTCTGAATGAATTTGTGAATGTTTTCAAAAGAGGTGATAGCCCAATTCCAGAATGAGGACAAGCTTCCATCAGACACTCAGCATTCATCAAACCTTGTTCTTGGCCCAGAAAGTCACCCAGCAGTGCCAGAGAGGAGGAACTTACAATCTTGTTGTGGAAATGTGATTTCTATAAAGAATCATTGGTCTATAATAAAGAGAGGTCCTAATAAAGGGTTAGAGACAGACACGAGTCATGTGGAGGAGGTGTTACATCAGTTCTGTGTGTATTCGAAAGGCATACCACAATCCAACTGAGATAACGGAGAAAAAATTCTGCTCAATGTAAGGAAGGCTGTGTAGCAGTCAGAAGCCATTCAAACATGCAATGACTGGCCTGTGGTGGGAGTGAGCCCCTCCCTTGCCATTGTGTTTAATTGAAGGCAGGGAACTTGTATGTGTGTGTGTGGGGAGGTTGTTAGTAATGCTAACTATGGAAAAAAGTAAATCTCTAATGCCAGTTTCTTAACATAATTTAAGATTCTTTCCTGTTCATGTAGAGTCCCTGTGAGTGTTCCTGTTGGTAGGTAACTTTCTTCCTCGTGGTGATTTGGGGCACCTGCTGTCTTAGGCTCCAACATCTTCCTTGAGCTTCAGTGTCCTCTGAGTCAGGGAAGAGACAGTGAAGAGGGAGTAAGGAGAGCTTCTCCTTATCCATCTGTGCTCAGATGCGACATATATCACTTTTCCTCACATTATATTGGTGATAAGTGGTAATATGATTCCTCCTGGATACAAGACTGGGGAATGCAGTCTCCGATTAGGAGGCCACATCTCAGTTACAGACCTGTGCCGTGGAAAGGAAAGCCCCAGTTTTGATGAACAGCTGGCCATCATTGCGTTTGAACTGAAGCCTCAGATGAGAAGCTCACTGGATGACTCTTAATGTCCCTCAGAATTTGGAATTCTATGGTTCTGTTAGGTCCTGATCCTATCTCTAGTTTATTTGTGTTTTGGGGCAGGTTGCTTATCTTCTTTGAGCTCAGATATTTGGCTTGTGAAATGAGCTGAACAATTCCATTTCAGTTTATAAGGACTCAGGGTCCTTGTGAGATTCAAATGAAATAACCTCTATGAATGTGTTTCCTAAATTTGAACTTGCTCTGAAGATACAAGGCATTATTTTTAAGCAGTTGATGCAAACTTAGCCTTGACTTGGGCTTAGAGTTGAGCTTAGGTACTTCTTCCATGTGTCCTTGAAAAATTATTATAATGCTCTGATACAGGAACATTTTGTATGACTTACGTTTCTGTAGTTCTGTGTTTCATTTGAATGATTCCAAAGTATTCTTCTAACTCACAGAAAGAAGAACTGTGGAAACTGCACCACCACTGTGCCAAAGAACCTCTTTGCTTGTCATGTGATTACATCTATCCCTTCAATATCGGGTACTTGGTAGGGCATAGAAAGATGGGTTATTAGTTTCGAACAACACTTTAAAGTTTACATGGGGGATAGAGATGGATGCAGAAGTGTATGAGGTTTATAGACAGATGACATAGCTATTGTTACTATTACTCCACTGTTACAGTGGAACTTAGGTAAATAGAATGTAGGGGAATGAATGTTTTAGTTGGATCTTCTGTTTAACTGGGCTGTGCCATACACGATATTTTGCATCTTCAGAGGAGAAACCTAAGAGGAAACAGAGAAATTACCTACTCCATTCTCTTAGTTAACAGAGCAGGTCCAGGCCCAGAGTGTCACTGAAGATTACAGAACCAGCTTCTGGTGGCCTTAAACTAAAGGTGATAGAAGAGGTACATTTTGATCTAGGGTCTATAAAATTTAATGCAGCTCTTCCCAATATACCATAGTATGTATTTGCCCAATGTTTTGACATTTATAGTGTTTTAGAGTAGCTGCGGATATAAAAGGCACAGACTGGCAGAGTGTACACATGCTGCAAAAATTCTAGAAGTTTCCTCTTTTGGACAACTCTTTTATATAAAGTTGTTTTCTGCCATTTGATGATTTGTTACTCATTTCTCCTTCACTGAGGATTCTGGCAAGCTGCTTTCTGGTTTGTTGATGTGTTAATGGTATCCCTAGTAGTTGTGATACCAGCAAGCGTCGTGTCCCTCTCTGAAGGTATGGATTAGGTTGTAGCAGGATAATGGAACTGGAAATAACAAAGCACTGGGATGATAAAACCCATAAAATAGAGTGATAAGCAGATGGCGATAGATGGAGAGACAGGAGGAATTTGAATTTGTCTGGGACTCTGGAGTTCTCATCGTGCCCCATTGCATTCTATATTTAACATCGGATGGCAGAACAAGGTTGCTAAGAGTAAGAAGCTGGAGCCCGGCCAATCCACGGCATCAAAGCCATGCACTCTGCAACCCCACATCTCCAGGTTGTTCATGTGAGGACGATGGATGACAGCAGAATTCCAAAGAAATTACTTTGCCCTGAGCTGAGAGAACGACCGTCTACAAATCTTCTCCAGGAGGTCAGAGGAAGCTCTCCGAGGCTACATCTATGTACACAGAAATGGTGGGCACAGTTGCCAGTTCCCCCAATACTGTGGATAAAAAGTACGGGTCAGGGTGGAAGCAGTCACAGTTGGGGGTTTGAGGGCTCTGGGGGCTGAGTTGTGTGTACACGTGCACATATGTGTTCATGGACGTGTGTGCATGCATGAGTCTATGGGATTATAGGCATTCAAGAGAGGCACATAGCACTTTTGTGCCCAGTGTTAGGCATACATGTCTGGATCCTAGCCCCCATTTTTTTCTTTTTTTTTGATTTACCATGAAACAGTGTTGATGGTCAAAAGTAGTTTTCTGTGCAGCAAATGGAACATACCTACCCAGCACTGCTGTGCCAGCTTCCATGGCATCTGATGGCAGCCACACAAGAGACCCTGAGCCTGAACCAGCTGGCTGAGCGCTTCGCAGTTCTTGACCCACAGAAACCATTAGATGTTATAAAATGTTGTTTTTCTGTTTTAAGCTACCAAGGATGGCATGGTGTTTTATGAGCAAGAGAATCCAAATACACTTTCCTAAAGACTTGTTCTTGAGTATATTTTCATTTTACTATACTGTTAACCTATTTCTGTGATCTCAAATGTAGTCTTAAAAATTTTTTTTTAAAAAAGATTTTATTTGTTTATCAGAGAGAAAGCACAAGCAGGGGGAGGGGCGGAGGTAGAGGGAGAAGCAGAACCACCACCCCCAGCTGAACAGAGAGCTGGATGTGGGCTTTGATCCCAGGACTCTGGGATCATGACTTGAGCCGGAGGCAGTGTTTAACCGACTGAGCCACCCAGGTGTCCCATTGAAAATGCTGCTTTTAACCTCTAGCCTCAAGTTTCACATGTCAGACTAGACAAGGTCCAGGGGAGAATGGGCATAGTTTCCCTCAGCATCTGCCATTGTTGCTTCATTGCTGTGTGTGTGTAAGTTTTCCAACTAAGCAGGACAGATACATCCCGCACGATGCCCTCGCTAGATCCTCAGCCTCATTTGCACGTGTGGATGACTGTAACTCTGTCTATCTCCACATAACAGCTGGTGATGCTTGAAACACAAAACCAGACTCATGATACCATGCAGCTTGAAACTCTCCAGTGACTTCCATCCCTCTCAGGGGCAAATCCTATTGCCTTTCTACGATCTGAAAGTCTCACATTGTTTGGCTTCCACTTACCCCTCTTCCACTAACTTCTGCCACATCTTCCCTTCACCTAACTCTGTCCTCATTAACCATCTTCCCAATTCCTGCACAATCTTATTGTCCCCCATCAGGGCTTGATCATTGGTGGCATCCTCTGTTTCATGCTCTTGCTCCTGCTGTTGGCGTGACTTACCTCTTACTCCATTCAGGTTTCTGCCTCAGTGTCTGTTCCTGTGAGTGCCCTTCTCTTCCCATCTTACGTGGAGTGGCTCCTACCACCTTGATACTCTCTTTGGTGCTCTCTGAACTTCCTGTGCTTTGCAATTTTCTATAACACTCATTACGAAGTGAAATTGTATCATGTATATAACAGGTTGTATGATGAAAGGTGTTCTGTTGTCTTGGATTTATCTGAGGTTGCAAAGGGGAAAGCAAAAAGTGTTAATTGCTTATACACTTTAAGAAAAAGTGTCAGAACTTCTATGTATATCTGTGAGAGGGGACTTTAAAATTGTCCAACAGCCCTTACCCGTTCACCCCTCTCAAGGGCAGGTAAGCAGAGGTGAGATGATTGATGAGAGGAAGGACCCCCAGAAAGAGGATTGCCAGTGGCCGTGCTGGGCCTTGACTCCCTCTCTCTGGGGGAAGGAGAATTTCCTCTTTAACATAAGCCAACTACATTGTCTTCAAGAAAACTACTCAGCACATGTGACCCCTGTCTCTGGATTTTGGTGGGAGTGGAAGACGGGTGGATGCAGAGATGGGTGCCAGATTCCTTCCTGTCTAGACCCAAGGTGGGATTCCAAGGCGCCGGCTGGAGCCACAGGGCAGGGCCACAGGGAGAGCAAGCTTCATTCACGGATGGTAGTACTCATACCTTCCAGCAGATCAGGTCAGTCTGAATAATGTAACCAGCTTTGAGTCTTCCTGAGCAAGCTCTTACCCAAGATGGTTTCCTGCAGCCAAAGGCACCCACGGAAAGGCTGGAGGGGTAATGTGGACTATCACTGGAGGGAGCTGTATGGGAAGAAGGGTGAGTGGGTGAACAGGGTCAGAGTAGTCATGAGTTGGGAGGTCACTTGATAGGGAGGCAAGACTCTTGCCAGGAAATGCTCCTGAGAGAGATGCTTAGTGAGATGAGAACATTAAAGGGCCTCCAAAGTGCCCCCAAGAGAAAGGGCCAGACTGCACTTCTGTGGAGCTCACCTGTTCTGCCCTCTAGCTGTCCCAGCTCCCTCTCTGCATGCCTCTCCCTCCTTCCTCCCCACCAGCCTGGAAGGAATCTGAGACAAAAAAATCAGGAGTGAAAAGGACTAAAGAGACAGGAATGCATTTCTCAGCCCAAGATAGAAGACACGCTTAAACCCCAAAATCAATATCAATAATAATTGATATTAATTTGGATTAATCCTTAAAAGTTCTGAGAATGAGACTGTTCAATAAGACCTGAAAATGGTGAAAAATGCTTCCCTAGGTGCCCTAGATTTCACCCAGGGCCAGGAAGAAAGCTTCAGCAGAGCGAATTTAAATGCTATCATGATGATTAAAAATAAAATAAAGATTTTGCTTCACAGTCCACTGAATTCAGGTGGTTAGGTAAACTTGATACACACACACATACACACACACACCTTCTTTATTAAGCATTTTCTGCCTCTCAGCCCAGAAGGTGAACTCCATGAAGGCGAGGCCTTTGTTTACCTCTGTTCAGTGTTGGATCCCAGGGTTTAGAAAACCTGGAGCTGCTCGATAATTTTTTTCCTTGAAAAATGAATTCTAGAGGATTATAATCACTATTTTGAGCTAGATATTATAACTCCTTACTGTAGAGATACTCTGGCTTTGACTCCCATAGAAAACATCCCTGTAGCGTCTGATGAACTGTGGAGAGGAGGAGTGGGGTAGAAACTAGAAAGTTCTGGTACAAACGCACTTCCCGGCTGTGTGTGTGTGTCTGATGGGGGCACTTAAATGCTTTGAACCTCATTTTCCTTGTCTGTGGAATGCAGATTCCATCACTTATCTGACAGGGTCATGGTGAGGATGATATCCAAAATGTGTCCTCCGTTTCTGGTTCATTGTGCTGCCTAACTGTTCATTCTCCCCTCCTGCAGAAAGAATATTGCCTTGTTAGTTCCTGCTAAGGTTTTTCTGGTAGACAGAGCCATTGAACTTTTGAATTCCGAGGGGTGACTGTGATTTGCAGCAGGAGCAATGTTTTCTCTGGGAGTTCTTTGGCCTCAGAGGTGATGGATGGGCACCTCTCAGGCATAGTTCCTTGATCAATAAGCCATAAAGTCTCAAATTATTTTGTTAGATCCATTGATCAAATCCATTGAATTTGTCCCAACTCTTTTATTGCTAAGGCAAGGACTGGCGATGTTCAGTTTCTCTCTTTGCTGTATTCTTCCTTCCATGTGGCTCCAGGGTAGTGTGCAGCAGTGTGAGAAGGGTAGAAGTGGGGAGAGAAGTTACTGCTCCCACACAGTGCAAGAAAAAACCTTCTTTTGGTCGTCCGTTTCGGAGTGAAGCAATGTGGGTTCTTTCTTTCGTCTTTGAAAGGGTTCCTCAGTATATGGACTTGGGAATGCCTTTGCTGTTCTTGTACTCATTCATTCATTCATCTGTCCAGTCATTTGGCAAATATTTAATATGTGCCAGGTACCATGGATGGTTATACATTTGCATGGCGATTTGTTTTTTTCTTTAAGGGCCAACAGGGCTCAGATTCCTGCGAAGCTGCAGGATTTGCTAGGTACATGACACATGGCATATCCTAAATTTTTATTGTTGGATGAGTGGATTGAACGGCTTCTGGAGCAATTGGCTAGGTGGAGCTTTTTATTCACTCATTTAACAATCATTTACTGAGTATTTCCTAATGCAATTAATAATGCCCCACTTCCGAAGAAGTTGGCGATAGAAGATTATATGGAAGCCTCAGCACACGTTCAGTACACAGTCCTGATAACTGGTAGATATTATCATTGTTGTCTCTTGAGATATTTGAATTAAGGCAAGGGACTGTCACTTCCTCTATATTGGTTGATTTATTTTAGAAAATCCTATTGCTGAGAATCTTTGACTCCTATACAATAAATGGAATGATTCAATTAAATATATTCTTAGTATCTTACTTGACTCCTTCTTCCTACTCTGTCCCCTCAACGCGTGGAGAGTTATTTTTATTTAGTTCAAGAAGAATACCACCATCATAGAATTACCCAGCCCTCAGGGATCCTAAAAAGGAAAGGTGTAATCAAGTCTTATCTTAGTGAGTAAAGCACACTCATGCTTGGAAGTAATGACATTTAGCTCGCTGTACAAGGCTAGCTGCCTCAGGGAGCTGAACATCCCCCCCCCCCACAAGCCCCTTCCCAATGAGGGGTTTATTCACTTTCCTTAAAAGTGAATCCAATATTTAGTAATTCATTTATTTGTGCTGTTTAGAGAGTAGTTTTCCACAGGAGACTTCCAACAAAGAACTAAAATTGCATGTACTTTTTAATATTTTGTGCTAAAAATTCAAAAAACTCCACAAAAACCCGAAACTTCTTTTGATGTTATCATTCCTCCTTTTTATCCCCCGTTTCCTTCTTTGCTTATCCCACTTCAACCCACACAAATAATTTTCAGATGCCTTCTCTTCTCTGTAGCGCTGTGCTTTCTGTGTCTTCTCCAGGCTTTTGCTCATGAACTTCCTTTTCCTGGCATGCAGTCCCTGCCTTCCCTAATCCAGGAGTCCCACAAGGACTCAGTTCCAGTTTGGGGTCTTTCTGATGAATTTCCATATCTCCCCGGGCTTACTCATTAATACACAATTCACTCTGGATGGAAAGTACATATATACCAGCTTGTTTCCCCATTAAACCCTGTTGCCTGAGGGTGGGGACACCAGCTTGTAATTCTGGTGTTCCACACTGTTTCTGACATTTGGTAGTCGCTCCTCAAATATCTGTGCAACGGATGCGTGATCGAATGACTGGACGAGTACTTGCTGGGACGAGCAGCACAAAGAGAAGCAAAGCATGGGGTACTTACTTCCTACTTGGGGATATGAGGTACTTCCTTTCTTGAAAAGAAGAAAACTACACATAAGAATCTTGGCAATATTTTACTCCAAGACCTGGTGCGTTTTAACTGCAAAATTACAGATAAATAAGCCAAATGCTCTTGTTTCATAGAAGAGAGAGTATATGTGAGTTAAAATGGTGACTGGCTTCCTAGAGGAGATGGCATGTGGGATGAGTCTTCAAGGATGCATCAGGGTTACACAGAATCATAGAAATCTGATAATTGGCACTGAAAGTAATGAATTACATAATTTCGAGTTGTCCAGTTTTAATTTCACTAAAATTGTATCCCACGCTGGAAAATTAAGAGGTACTGCTGTGGATATACGATGGCTGTGAAAGGAGCACGTTGAGTAATATTTTCTATTCCATGGGTCCTGTTAGAATTACTGTCAATATTAATAAGAAAATGAATGGAATCTATAGACGTACAGATTTTGAATTATGTAATACTCATTTGGAAAAAGTCCCCCAAATCCCCATGTTTTATGACGTTTTTTCCCCACAATGCTAAATGTAGACAAGAAAAACTTTCTATACATTTATCTGCTTTGTTTTAAAAAGTTCCACAGATTTTCATAAATTGCATGAAAGGCTGTGATTTGGGAAATTTATAGAGGCAAAGAAGGGTTCAGAGCTGCAAACCTATGATAAGTGAGCAGTGGATAACCAAGGGGATAAGTTATGAGGAACGACATCATTATGGGGTCAGAAATTGTAGACTTATTGTTAAATGAGGCATGGGATGCTGTCGTTGCCAAAGTTTTAAGTTAATTGCTGGCACCTCTCTTTGTGCATTTGATCAGACGTGAGAGGGAGAAATGCTTTTTACCCTTCACCAACTGTCAACAAGCCACGTGAAATATGCGTCTTGAGAGTGGATGCAAACCTTTTTCAGTTGGAGAAGAACGTGATGCAATGATTTAAACATTTGGAAAACATACCTCTTTCCCTACTGTACTTTTATTTTATGTTAAAGTAACGTACTGATGGTGTGCTCAAAAGGCGACCCTTAGACCGTCTTTGGGAGATTTTCTTCAGCGTGACAGAAAAGCAGTCCATGGTCATCTCTGACTTCCCTGTTCATGGATCTTCCCATCTGTGAATGCTCTGTGACACATTTTCCAGCGTGGATGGCGTAACGAACCCTGTTGCCTGGCAAATCTTAGAACTATTCCTCCCTGCTCAGGAAATGAAGAAATCATTTGAATATGAACCTAAACAAAAATGCATGTCTGCAAGTCAATGCCTTGCAGAAGTAAGAAACTATAATGTGGTATGTTTTCAAAGCCCTCCAGCAGAATGAATGGATTCTTTTATATCCCTATAGCCATTTTTACCAACTTCTATTATAACATTTATCACATTTTATTATGTTTTTTTCATTTGTCTGTCTGATCCCTTAGGCCTATGGGAGCTGACTGTAAAGGGAGCTTTTAAATTCATTTTTCTTCTCTTGGCCCCCAATTCAATGTCTGCTAGTCAATAACTTTTTTGTTGAATTAATTAATGAATAAAATACAAATGATTGAATAAATAAGGTTTTTGCATGATGGAAGCCAATATATGGCTTCTGTTAGGATATGGAGAATTGACAATAAATAACATTTTACAGCATTTAAAGCTGTAAGTAGTCTTTTAAAAAAATTTAAAAAAATTTTTTTTAAAAGATTTTATTTATTTATTTGACAGAGAAAGATCACAAGTAGGCAGAGAGGCAGGCAGAGAGAGAGAGAAGCAGACTCCCTGCTGAGCAGAGAGCCCAATGCGGGGCTCCACCCCAGGACCTGAGATTATGACCTGAGCCAAAGGCAGCGGCTTAACCCACTGAGCTACCCAAGCACCCCTAAAGTGGTAAGTAGTCTTAGAGAACAGACAGTACAATGTTTTTAAGCTTTTTTTTTTTTCTTTAAGCAAAGGAATTATGATGTTATCAAGAATTACTTTGGATTTTATAAAGGATGAGGCAGAGGAAGTGAGAAACTGACCTTGCTGAAGAAGAGCTGTGTAGGCCAGTGTCCCATCCCCTTGGCCACTCCACTGGCCGGACCAGAGCTCTGTCCCCAACATGGCACCTCACATCTCTGTGGAGAGCACCATGGGGACAACGTTGCTGGTATGGACTTAGGGAGTTTCCTACAAGGCCAGAATTTATGGAAGTTCCTCAAGGTTATTCTTGAAGTGAAGAGTGGAACTCAGGTCTCCTGAATGAACACTGCTTTTTCACTTATATCATGTTTTTACCTCATCATTATTTCTGTGGTTGTTTCAGGTCCCCCGTATTCTGCTCCCCTTCCACGAGACAAAGGAAAGACGGCAGACTGTTACATCAATTATTTTAAAAGGAGCCGACCCATGTGATTTAACTGCCGTCATCTGAAGTACTCTTCTGGCTTCTCTTCTAGCAGACAGCCATCCTCAGTGGGAGACCCTGTGGTGTGGCTGAGACCTTATTGGACAGGATGCTTTTCGAGGCCCACACATGATTTCTTAACCTGAACTTGCATTAACTCTCCCATGGGCCAGAGTGGTTCAACCAGTCTGGCCTGTGTGGTCGAGGGGCATTTGTGTAAGAAAAAGAACAGAAATCCATAGAGAATCCAAAAACTGGAAGCTTGGCATCTCTAGCTCCTCTTTTCTCTTCCAGACTTTCACCTGGGCCATCTAAAAGGTAGCCAAAATGATGGTCTTATCTCATCGGGTAGAGATGCAAACAGCCACTGTGAGAATGAGGATGGTAACGGTGAGTTTAACAGTGCTGACAAGTTGAAGTGCATGTTTGAGTTAGAGGGAAATGCTGTGTCCTGTGGCATCCTTAAAGCAAAATCCCGTGTGGTAAGAGAGCAAGCATATGACAATGTGACGAAACTGGACATGAACGCTGAAAGGACTTATAGGACTTATCCAAGTGGACACAATAAGTGGTAGAAATGGGAACAAACTCAGGGCTCTTGCTTCTATACATATAACCAAGACTGGACAGTCTTTCAGCAGCAGGAAAACAGCGAGTGGCTTCCAAGTAATTTTCATATAAGTCTCTGCAACACTAAGGTGGTTAATCCTTCCTCCCTTCTTCCTGCTCTTACCATCATTTCTTCACTGTCTCAGTAAGGACTCCATTGGGGCCACTGAACCGTATGAATGTGACGCACAGAGGTGGAAGCAGTGGGGAAGTCCATGTCCAGGAGAGGGAGTGGAAGATCAGAGAGAGGTGGCTAAGCAGTTCTAGCGCCATGGAACAGGCTCAAGCCTGGAGGGGAATCTGAAACTGGACATGTGAAGGTGCCACAAGGGGACCACAGAAGGGGCCGGTATTGAAGTGTCCCAGAGGATGCCAGTTCTTCATGGCCACCGCTCCCATGAGTTTGTAGCAGTGGTGGGGCTGGGGTGGCTGCTGGTCCCAAGCACACTCTTTCAGAAAGAAACACTGGCACAGAAAGGGCTGGACAGGGAGGTTGGATCCCGTCAGCACTTCCATGTCTGCCTCTCATTACCTCCCCGCAACGGAAACCTCAGTGAAGTATGGCACTTGCTCCACTTCTGCTTCCCCCCTCATGCAACTTTGCTTTTGCCATGTCCAACCCAGAACTGTGCAGAAAAGGAGATACTGAGATATGTGGTGCATGGCATAAAGCAACGGACCGTAGAGCAATCCAGCATACGCCTCCTTGCTTTTTTGATAACACAATTTTGTGCAAGATATGCCTTCTATACAGAGTCAACTCCTGAAACCTTAAAACTTCTAGGAAAAAACAAAACAAAACACAAGAGGCTATCTTTGTTGATATCGGGGTAGGCAAATAGTTCTTAGAGAAGACCCTGAAAGAAATAATCATAAAGGGAAAATTGAAAAACTAGAAATTGTCAGAATTTTAACTTCTCAGAAGAAAACATGGTACGAATGAGTGCATAAACACAATACAGTATAATGTACTACATGTGAAAAAAATCAATAGGGAAGCAATAGACCAGGAGAAAATATTCTCAAAACATGTATCTGTGACAAAGGACTTTACCCAGAACTCCTGTAAAGCAATAAAAAGAGACAACTCAGTGAAACATGGGCAATGACATGAATGGGCAAGCCACAAAGGAAGACATAAAGTGACCAACAGGCACATGAAAAAGTGCTTAACATTTTTAGCCATTAGGGAAATGCAAATTAAAACCACCATGAGAGGTGCCTGGGGGGTTCAGTGGGTTGTGTGTCTTCCTTCATCTCAGGTCATATTCCCCAGATCCCGGGATTGAGCCCCACGTCGGGATCCCTGCTCAGCTGGGAGTCTGTCCCCCTCTCTCTGCTCCTCCCTCCTGTTTGTGCTCTCTCTCAGATAAATTTATAAATAAATAAATAATCTTAAAAATATAAAAATATTATTAAGTAAATATATTAAGCACTATACCTCACTTATAAATAAATAATCTTAAAAATACAAAGCCATAAAGAGATGCATTATACACTCACTAAAATAGTTAAAGTTACAAAGACTAAGAAAATCAAACGATGGCGAGTATTTGGAACAGCTCAAGTTCTAATGCATTATTGCTGGAATGGAAAATAGTACAATTACTTTGGCCATGAGGTCAAAACCTTTGTGTGAAGTTAAACATGTGCATGTCCTATGCACTAGAAATTGTACTTCTAGTCATTTTGCAAAATAAATGAAAACATAAGCACAAAAAGACATGTATGAGAATGATCATAGTGGCTTTGCTCATAGTAGTCCTGAATTGGAAGCCATCTCCAGTAGGAGAATGGATGTGCAAACCATGGTCTAGTCACCCAATGGAATACTACTTAGTAATGAAAAGGAACAGCTTACTGGTACCACAACATGGATAAAGTTCAAAAAGCTTATGGGGAATAGAAAAAAGCCAGATATAAAAGAGTGTATATTGAAAGATTCCATTTATATGAAATTCTAGAACAGACAAAAATAATCTGTGGTTAAAGAATTCTGAGGAGTGGTTGCCTTGGGGGTCTGGGGTTTGGTGGGGATTGACCAGGAAGGAATAAGAGGAAACTCTCTGGCGTGTTGGAAAGGTCTTATTTGGATAGGGGGGCAGAAGCTCGAGTTTGTGCATTTATCAAACTCATTAAACTATGAAAGTTATGAACTGTATATTATGCTTTGAGGGAAAAAAATTAAAACATTAAAGCAACCTATGCTTTGTTTGCACATCTATATAATATGAACGCATTTCTGACCCCACTGCTGTTTCTTGTGTTCTGCCGTTATTCTACATTTTAAAATCACAGACTCTGGCATCAGAACGCATGAGCTTAAAACCCACATTCATCTTTTTTTTTTAATTTTTTTATATTTTTTAAATTAATATTTATTTATTTATTTATTTATTTATTTTATAAACATGTATTTTTATCCCCAGGGGTACAGGTCTGTGAATCACCAGGTTTACACACTTCACAGCACTCACCAAAGCACATACCCTCCCCAATGTCCATAACCCCACCCCCCCTTCTCTCAACCCCCCTCCCCCCAGCAACCCTCAGTTTGTTTTGTAAGATTAAGAGTCACTTATGGTTTGTCTCCCTCCCAAGCCCATCTTGTTTCATTGATTCTTCTCCTACCCACTTAAGCCCCCATGTTGCATCACCACTTCCTCATATCAGGGAGATCATATGATAGTTGTCTTTCTCTGCTTGACTTATTTCGCTAAGCATGATATTCATCATTTTTTAACTGAGTGATTGTAGCGAAGTCATTTACACTCTTTGAGGCTCAATATATTTTTTTAAATATTTTATTTATTTATTTGATAGACAGAGATCACAAGTAGGCAGAGGGGCAGGCAGAGAGAGGGGGAAGCAGGCTCCCTACTGAGCAGAGAGCCCAATGCGGGGCTCCATCCCAGGACCCTGGGACCATGACCTGAGCAGAAGGCAGAGGGTTAACCCACTGAGCCACCCAGGCACCCCGAGGCTCAGTATTCTTATCTGTAAAATGGAGGTAGTGAGATTATTCCCATTGCAGGGTTCTTGTAAGGATTAATTGAGATAATGTGTATAAAGAGCTTAGCACAGAGCTTAGGGCCACACTGTCCAATAATGTAGCTATGAATTATACGTGGTTCTAAAAATTCAAATGGATTCAAATCAGATAAAATTGCAAATTCAATTACTCAATCTCATTAACCACATTTCAGATGCTCCACAGCCACATGGGTTAGATACAGGATATTCCCATCATCAAAGAAAATTCTCTTTGGATAGTGCTGTCACAGTTCATTAAGTGCTGATCAAGTACTAACTAAATATTAACTGTTATTACTATTAAGAGAAAAACACTTCCCTTGAAGATTTCACTTTTTATTGGAGAAATGAGACAATGAAAAAGCTAGAAAATGGTGTGATTAAATATTATACCTGTCTCATGGGAAGAGGGAGAAAGAGTTGAAGAAAGCCAAGTGAGCATCATCACCAGGCCGGGGCCGCTGAAGGAGTCCCAGTTAACTGTGGCTCATCAGGACACAGACGGATGGGGAGGGCAACGCTCAAGCAAATTCTCGGACTACGGAGCGTATATAGGCGTGCTGACTGCGGTCCGGGACAGAATCCTTGAAGAGGCCACGCAGACTGTGATGGGATCCCTCTATGATGGGATTGTAGAGGAGAGGTGGGGAGGGTCTAAGCAGGGATGTCGTACAAGACAAAGCAGCCAGAAGAAGGAAAGAGACTGGTTAGTGTGGTTCAGTTTCTCATAACCAGTAGACTTTGTAACAGTAGCTTGGGGTGGTCCAACAATCAAAAGGTATAGAGAGAAACACAGTGAAAGGTACACACACATTATAGGTAATCTATAGTTGGTTTTTTAGGTATCCTTCCAAAATTTATTTTATCACGTATAAACAAATAAAAATGTGTGTGTGTGTGTATGTGTGTGTGTGTGTGTTATCCATACAAGTGGGTTCCGTACTCTGCATTCTACCTTTTGTCATGTATAGTGGAGCGCTTTCCATATAGATAAATATGAAACTATTCTAATATTTTCTTTTTACCCCTTTCTTTCTTCTTAAAAAAACAAAAAACCAAAACAACAACAACAACAACAAAAACAGCTGCGGGGCGACTGGGTGGCTCAGTTGGTTAAGCAACTACCTTTGGCTCAGGTTGTGATCTTGGAGTACCAGGATCGAGTCTTGCATCGGGCTCCCAGCTCCATGGGGAGTCTGCTTCTCCCTCTGACCTTCTCTCTCATGCTGTCTCTCACTCTCTCTCTCTCAAATAAATAAAGTCTTAAAAAAAAAAGCTGCATAGAATTCCATTCTATGTAGGACACTTTATGTAATCAGTCTCCTATTAAAGGATATTTATGTTTCTAATTTTTTGCTACTACAAAAAATGTTGCAGCCAACTTTGTACATAAATAATTTCTCAAGTGTGAATGTGTATTTTATAGGATAAGTTTTTAGAAAAGGAATTGCAGGTCTGTGGGTTTACAATTTGCGGGGAGATTGCCACATTGCTGTCTACAAATTCTTCTGATTTATGCTTCCAAAGCCTATGCTTGCAAGTAGGCGTTCTGTACAGGTTCTCCAATAGAGATTACTGTGAAACTTGGGGTGTGTGTGTGTGAGTGTGTGTGTGTGTCTGACAAGCGAATCCATGTAGTTTTCCTGTGCCTTTCTCTTATGAACATTGGCTGTTCTTTCCTGAGAAACATCTGTTCGTATCCTTTGCCCACTTTTTTTTTTATTTTTTTAGATTTTTTATTGTTAAGTATTTGGATTTGAACCTTATTCTCTTTCTCCTGGCAGTAGTCTTTGAAGGAATGCTGATGTGATCAGATTTGCATTTGAGAAAGTTATCTTTAGCAGAGGGCTCGAGAGAGTGGGCTGAAGCAGGAGAGACAGGAGATGAGAACACTAAAAAGAGTATAATTCATGTTAAAAGTTCAATGAGACATGCTAAGGGCTAGAAACTAGTGCACTTGAAATGGAAAGAAAGAAACTGATTTCTGAGATAATTGAAAGGTAGAACAAAGCAGACTGGATGGTTGGATTTCTAGGGTAAGGGAGGAGGAAGAGTCCTGGAAGATACTCAGGCTTTTGATTTGGGGGAGTGAGTGGCCAGTCATGCCTGGCAGGGCTGGGATGAAGCGTAAATTCTAGAAGGAAGCTGTGAAGTGTCTGGAGAGTGTTTTTTCAGTTTATATTGTTCAGAATTTTAGGAGACAGGCCAAGAGCAGAACTGAAGATGTGAAATATATATTTGATCTTATTAATCTGAGGTCCTTATAAGAACACTCGGTGTAAATGGGGGGAAAGGGGCGCAGAAATGTCTGTGTGTGGTGCAGATTCTTGTAACTGCTTTAACAAGTGGATAAGATTCAGTTATAATTAGCATATTCTTTGTCTGAATGCAAATGTTCTTTCTAAATCTCCTCATTCTTAACTAGGCTAACACTTCTCTTGTTTCCACCAGTAATTTGCTTGGCAAATCCTTTCTGTACTATTACAGGCAAAATCCTATTCTTGATATCCTGTGAAATAGGCAATTGCCAAGCTGACTCGTCCACAGCGGCCATGTTTACGGCTCTGACGAGGCGAACCTTCCCAGATCCTGCTGGGCTCCAAGGAACCCTCAGCCCCCCAATCCCCCGAGGATTTTCTACCTTTCTAATGATCACGCTTTTCTAGGTGACACTGCCTGAGTGTGACACACCCAAGGGGTGTCTCTTTAGTGGATAGCATGCCTTACTTAGCTTTGTGTTGCCACATTAGAGGGTCTGGCACGTAGTAGTTGCTCAAGAAGTAAGTGTTGGAGGAAGACAGTCTTGAAGGAGGTGCTTAGTGATGGTCAGGCATTAGGAGCGAGCTGCCTTTCCTTCCATTTTTCTCACCCTGTTTGACAAAACCCTCCCACTTCTCACTCACCAGTGATTCTTCTGACCCTGCTCTACAAAATAATCAGGGGCTGTTTGCTCCCTAGAAAGATAAATTGTACCATCACCGGGATGCATTTCGTGCTTCTGCTGTCACGGAATGTAGAGCAAACTTAGACACGACCCCACTGATTTCGCCCAAACACCGTGCCCCACACACCTTTTCCTAAACTCACAAACTCAGAAGGAATCCTGACAAATGGAGGAACCAGGTGTGTTGTTGGTGGGAGGAAGTGAGGAACGCGTCCTAGCTGCCTGGCACTTCCCCTCACTTGTTATTTTACTACCGAGAGGGCATGGTCTCCACAAATTACTTCCCCAACATTTACCTTCAACCTCCAGTCCCACTGGATTTACCAGTCTCTCTCTAAATCTCGAGGTTTTCATGGTTCTGTTTGCTTTCTCTTTCATTTATATGGCGGTACAGCACCTGCGTACAGAAATGCCCAGCTCAGGAGTGTGTATAGCTTAACGAATCTCCACCATGTGAACACACCCACGTGAACTCCAACACAGGTCTAGAAATAGAACACTATGGCACCTCCATTCTATCTGCAGCTTCTTTGACTGCCCCCTCCTGGTCCCTACCCCTTTTTCTCTCCGAAAGTCATCACAGCCGCTATCTTGATTCTAACACTATAGGTTTTGCCTTGGGAAGATTCTATAAGATGAACTGTGTACGACTTGTTCTCGTTCGTGTCTGGTTTCTCTTGCTGGAGAGTATATGTGTGAAATTCATCTGTGTTGCTACAGTTATGAGTGGCTCATTAATTTTTTGCTCTATGCTATTGTATTATAGGAATATACCACAGTGTATCCATTGTTCGGATGATAGACGTTTGAGTGGTTTGGACTTCTTGGCTGTTATGAATTGTGCTTCTATGTAGACTCTTGTCTGTGTTATTGTTCGTGGTACCCCTTTCCCTTGAACTTCCCTCCTCTTGGCTCTACCCTAAAACTCCTTAATTCCTAATTTGGATTTACCTAATTACTGACTGTAAATGAGCTTCCTCAACTCCCCAAAGCTTCCACCCTCCCAGTCTCTTAAAGTATGTCTCATATATCACCAAATGGTTCTTTATATTAAAACCATTTATACGTGTGAATTATTTCTGCTATTAAGTTATGAGATTATAAGCTTCTTAAGGCAGAAAGTATCTCATTCTTCTTGTTATTTCTAAGTACAGTGTCTGGCTTTTAGTAAAAATTCAATAAAGTTTCAGTTAGTGAATGAATGGATGACTTACGAAAATTTTTTTCTAATGTGTGATACTACTTCAATCTGATTGAACGTGCTCCATTTTGATGACAGGCTGATTAGGAATAAGATCTCTGGTCAAACAGTTAAAATACAGAATTTTCTCTCCCTCAATTTAACTGTAAGCTTCATATGGTCAATTTTTAAAAATATCTAAAAAATAATTTTTAAAAGTCAGGAAACAGGGTACTCTTAAATGGAAAATCTATAAATAATCTCATAATGGCACTCTGTGTAGATCCTTGGCCATATTGTTAAAAAAAAATACTGCTGTAGTTGGTATCCTTTCAACAAATAATTATTTTGTACTTACTATGTGCCAGGTGTCATGCCAGACCCACAATATGCTCTCTATTTACTTCACTTATTAACAGAAAGGGGTCAGAACATTCTTATTAGGGGGCTATGTTGAATTCTTCATTATGTCCATGATTTAGCTTTGAGCAGTTTCTTCCAGACAAAGAAGCTCAGGACATACTACACAGAATTAATTAAAATCAAGAGGCCAAGAGATAGAAAAAGAAGAGGAAATGTTGGTGTTTAGGGAATGTTAATCACTCACCAGTCTCTGTTTTGGCTTCTAAGCAATTAAGAGCAGACAAGAAGCCAAATAGAGATTGCAATATTAGCTTTTAAATTGGTGAGACTGGATCTGTGAAGGCGACAGAACCTTCTGCGTTCTGCTCCAAAATGCGTGCCCCCCCCCCCCCCCCCCCCCCCCCCCCCGGGGCAGAGAATTTAGAGATAAAATGTGAGCGATTCAGCTCCTGAGAGTTAACCACTCAGGGTTCAGAAGCCCAGAAAAGCTCACTTCACTGAAGGCCAGTTGGTTTTGAGGGAGAAAGAGCAAGGTAAGTTAGAGCCAGCTTTCTAGTTTAATTTAATTATTTATTTTTATGCATGTATTTATCTATTTATCTGCTCTTGGCCTCAGGCACTGCCCAACCTCAGTGATCTGATAAACGTGTTGATGAGCAAGGAGGGAGTGAGAGAAAGATGAAAACACTCACCTCAGTATTTCTCCCAGAGGGTGGAGGACGAGATGCTCCATCCTCTTTATAGGACCCTGAGGGGAGGCAAAGAGAGAAGACGAGGAAGAGAGATCAGAAGTAAGCCTGGGGGAAAGCACGCGAAGGAGAAAGAGATGGGAGCATTTCCCTCTTCCCCACACCCCCGGAAAATGTCAAAATGAAAACAGTTGAGAAATGCAGAACTGTACAGGAGATTTTCAGTGCGAAGTGAAGGCCACATTTTGGGAGACAGAGGGAATTTATTTGTAGGTAAATGGGAAAAGAAAGGGAAAGGATAGGAGACCGCTATTCCCACACTGTTTCGGTGGATCTCTACAGCCTGGAAAAGGTGAATTGAGGACGTCAGTGTTCCTGGAAAGAGTTATAGGGCGCGCATGCGCCAAGCCTTGGCGGACAGGCACTGGGGAGAAGGGGGGACTCTGCTCCGGCTTCCTGCGGACAATGGCTGATGGAGAGGACCTGTCTCCAATTCCAAGCATCATTGTTTGTTTTGTTCTTTTTTTTAAGCACAGAAAAATGTAACAATCAAGGATATCTCGAGATAAAGAGCTGGCAACATCTAATTGGCGCTGTGTTGCTGAGAGAAAAATTTCTTTGAGGAAAGAAGATCTGTTGTGTTTTCTTTTTCCTCTTCTCAATCCCCTGACACTGCACCCTCTCTACCTTCATTAAAATTTTATCTGCCTTGTGCTTGTTCTTAAAATTTATTAAATAGATTGGATTAATCTTTTAAATTTTAAATTTTAATTACTAGATTCCCAAAATGATCTGAATTACGAATTTTAAATGTTTACCCATGCCCTGAAAAATGCAAGGTAAAAATGCATGAAGCCTAGAGAATCTGAGTGAGTTGCCCTCAGGAGTGGGATCTCAGGACTGGACCCATTTCCCATCCATACCTCCAAAGGCTGTGTTAGAGCCAAAGAAGGGCTCTATGTTCTTCTTACCTGTTGTCCGGCCTTTTATAAGCTTCCTCCTAATACCAAATCTTATAGTAATGCCTTAGTTTTAATTCTGCCTTGGTATTCATACTCCCTGGAATATTTTCATGGACAATTCAATTTTTATAGGGCCATTTAGCATGAAGAAGGGGGACCTGGACCTCCTCAATTCAGAAAGACAAATCAATAGGAAAGGAGGTAATGCTAGAGAACAGAGCCAAAAACAGTTTAGCAACCAATATTAATGATAGGATAGCTGTTCACGGAGAACTAGAGTCATCCATAACCCTAAGAAATGGGTAGACCCATGAGTGAGTTTTACCTACCACTGGTTGTTGGAGCCTGAGCAAAAATTCTCCAGTACACGCAATGCCCTAAGTTCAATAAAATCTTGATTTCTGAAGAACGCTCTTGATTTCCTGAGCAAATCTATGTAAAATAACACCATCCAAGCATTTATTTTAAATGAAAAGAGTAATAAAGCGAGATACGGTATTAAAGGCAATTGTGTATGTAAAAGGCAAACTGTACTGATTATTGGTTAAATTATAAAAAGTTCACACCTGAAATACGAATGTGACGAAGGCACTTAGAGTTCCCAAAGTTCCCTCAGGTAGGTGATCTCACCTGTGGTTCATGACGATGCTGTGAGAGAGGCAGGGCAGGGATTGCTATCAGATTTTTCTTTTTTTCTCTTTTAGTTTTCCTTCTTTCTTGCTGTTAGATTGTTCAGGGACACTCAGTGCCTTGCATAAGATCACGTGATTTATGTGGAACATAATTATGACAGCGGAATTTGTTTCCCTACTCCAGAGTTCTCTGAGTAGAGACTTTTGGGAAGTGGATTCAACACAATGTTAAGTGCTGTTTTTGTTTTTGGTGCAAATGTCCATTCTCATATCTAATGGCTATTTTTTGTTTGTTTGTTTTCTGCTGCAATTTAAAATCAGTTGCTCTAATTTTGCCTTGATACACTCCGTTTTGCTTCCTAAAAGAGAGCTGATTCTATTTCAAACATCACTCCTAATTCTTGAATTATGTAGCTCCTGCACCTTGTTTCTCCCTCTCTCTTTTTTTTTTTTTAGATTTTTTTTTTAATGTATTTATTTGACAGAGTGAGATCACAAGCAGGCAGGCAGAGAGAGAGGAGGAAGCAGGCACCCCGCCTAGCAGGGAGCCCGATGCGGGACTCGATCCCAGGACCCTGAGATCATGACCTGAGCCGAAGGCAGAGGCTTTAACCCAATGATCCACACAGGTGTCCCCTGCACCTTGTTTCTACTCCAAATTCTCTACCTGCTTCATCCTTACATAGATTTTATAATGATCATTCAAGTAAAACGCCATTGTGACCAATATCAGCAATAACATACAATTGACACATTTAAAAACAGTACTTTGACTTGGAGGTCAAGATAGTGGAGAGGAGGTTAGCTCCTTCTTTGAGAAAATTATTATTAATTTTAAAAATTTTTTAAGAGTTAATTAATTAGTTTATTTGACAGAGAAAGAGCAGGAGAGGGAGAGGGAGGAGCAGACTCCCCACTGAGCAGGGAACCCAACGCAGGGCTTGATCCCAAGACCCCAGGATCATGACCTGAGCCAAAGGCAGACTCTCAACCCCCTGAACCACCCAGACACCCATCTCTGAGCAAATTATTTAAGCTTTTTTACCCTCCTCTCCTTCTCGAAGAAATGAAGATAACCGTGCAAATGCCGTTAGCCTTGCCTAGTGATGAAAAGCAAGTGTAGTCAAGCCCGAACTGCTTCGTAAATCATCAGGAGCTCTACAAATGAAAAGTTTCCACCTAATATAATGAAGTCCTTGCATATCTGGGTGTATATGTGCTGCTGTGAGCCCCATATCTGGGTGAAAAGATGCTTTTTGAGAGTCTGGGTTAGAGAGTGGTTTCCTAAAGTTTTTGTGGCTGATGAGAGCAGGAAGGTGGAGGGGAGAAAACCTGAGCTGTGGGTCAGACAGACACTGGGACTCTGGCCCTGGCCCTCCCTATCTGCAGGGCTTTGGAGACGTCTCTGCACCTAGAATGTCAGGATGCTGTCTCAGGACTGTGGGGAGGAGGGAATGCATATAAATGGCACTGAATAAAAGGTAGCTCTACCTGTTACCCTGTTTTGTATATATTTTGGACACTGGGTTTCCTTTAATATAATTGTGCAAGTGGTGCTACTGTAGGTCACAACAGATTCCTTACAAGAGAAATTCTGTATAACATGCCACTTCTGGGCCTTGACCTTAAGACCATAGAATGCTTCTTCTATGGCCCTTCTTTTCCTTTTTAAAAAATATTTATTTGGGCTGAGAGAGAGAGAGAGCGAAAGAGAGCGAGAGACAGAGTGAATGCCAGGGGAGAGACACAGGAGGAGGGAGAGACTCCTCAAGCAGATTCCTCACTGAGTGTGGAACCAGACTCGGGGCTTGATCCCAGGATTTTGACCTAAACTGAAGACAAAATAAAACCAAGAGCCAGACGCCTAACTGACTGAGTCTCCCAGGGACCCTTATGCTCCCTCTTTCTAACCTGAGGTTTTGAACTTACTTCATTTACACAGAAGAGAACAATAACCAGGAGTAACAGAGTGGAAGGAACCTCTGCTCCGTGAATGGGTACATGGGATGTAGCTGTTCATCAAGTTAATTCTCGCTAGTTCTGCACTGGTTCTTGCCTCCGTGGTTCTGTAAGATACACTAATTTCTTTCCATATATATTTTTCAAAGATTTTTGACAGAGAAATCACAAGCAGGCAGAGGCAGGCAGAGAGAGAGGGGGAAGCAGGCTCCCCGCTGAGTGAGGAGCCCGATGTGGGGCTCAATCCCAGGACCCTGAGATCGTGACCCAAGCTGAAGGCAGAGGCCTAACCCACTGAGACACCCAGGCATTTTTTATTGTATCTCTTTGTTACAGATACTCAGACTTAGAACAGAGGAACTATCTTACCATGTTACAATTTAGAATGAGGATACTTTATTTAGACATTTTTATATGCAGCTAACTTTTTCAGAAACCTGTTAAATAATAGCAAGTGGTTTATATAATTTTAATGATTTAAAAATGTTTTATTGGTGAATTTTAACATTTTTAAAACATGCATATACAGTCATTATTCTAAAAGCTAGACTTACGGCTTTCTTAATGTAGAAAATTGCTCTGGACAACTTGGTGAAGTTGTAATAAAAACATAATAGTGATAAAAATACAATAAATAAAAATATAATGATGATCATGATTAAATCCCATATTTCCCTGGATTTTGTTTTTCGAAACATGAAGCATACACATGTATTCTTTACATGCTGTTGTTAACACCCTGGATTGTATATCATGATCCCTCTTGCTTAGAAGAAGGAGTGAGGCTGAACACTGGGCGGCCTGCCCAGAGCAGCGCAGTCTGTGCGTGTGGGGCTGAAACTCAGGTTTCACACCACCAGATTCTATTGGCAACAACCATCTTGGTTCTGAAAGTTCATGTAGGAGAGACTTGAATCTCAGGACTTCATGATTTCTTACATTATTTCCCATTAAAAATTGGCCTAGCCTCTGAGTTACTTTTTCCAAACTAGCTCTGTACGTGGAGGAGGGAGAGGTCAAGTTCTAGCGATCAGAAAATTGGCACATTTTCTTTAAATTGATCCATTCTGTTATTCAGTAAATATCAGGTACCTATTATTTAGGAGAAAAAGATGAATCAGACACATTCCCTCTCTGTTTTATTTGGGGAGTTTCTACATACCAGTGCCTTCCACAGAATAGATGGTCAATGAATATTTGGGACGTAAATTATGGAGAGGCTAATGGTGTGTGCAGGCGGTATAGATGGCTTGTTGTGTAGACACCATGGGTAAAAATTTCCACATATTATCTCATTTCATTTACACATCAATTCCACGAAAGGGATCCCATTATTCAAACTGTACAAATGAAAAGGCTGATGTTCAGAAGGGTGACTTCCAAGTTACACAGCTACTAAATGACAGAGTCAAGATTTGAACCTGATCCTGTTCCAGAGCGAAACGATGGGCCCTCCTCTTCCCGGCGAGACCATCCTAAAGCCAAGATCTGAAATGCACTTTCTCCGTAAAGGCAAAACAAGGCTGCTCTTTCTTCTAATCACTGCTCTGTAATTTATATTCTTAGACTGCAATGAAATGTCCAGATTCATTTCCTGTAGGGCATCTATGCTTCTCACCATGCTTGCTAATCAAAGAGACAGTATTGTGAAAATAACCAGGCCCTGTTCGCGGTCTTTTCCTCTGATCCTGCTGGCTCTCCTCTCCACTTCTCCATTTTCCAAGCCTGGGCTCTTCTTGTTTTTATAACAGCCTCTATTATACAAGACTGGATGTATGGGCAGAGGACACGTGTGGCAGGCAAGCTGGCTTAGAGCGTGGCTTAGAATTCAGATTCTGTCTCTGGCGGCCAAGGTCATTTTGAACCCTTCCTCCTTATTTCAGCCATTTTTACCAGGCACTCTCAGTTCTAATGGGCTAACCCCCCCATATATATTTTATAACTGTTTTATTGATGTGTAATTCACATACCATAAAATTCACCCTTTTAAAGTGTGTCATTCAGTGATTTTGAGTATATTCACACAGTTGTGAAGCCATTACTACTACTAACTTTATGTTTTCATCAATCCAAGAAGGAACTGTATTAGCAGTCACACATTCTTTTCTTCTCCGTATCCCTACTTCACCCTCCCCCCAACCAATAGTCCATGGATGTCCCTGTGGAATGGTATAATTTGTGGTCCTTGGTGCTTTGGTAACTGGTTTCTCTGACTTCTCTTGTTTTCAAGGTTCACTCATGTCATACCATGAATCAACACTTCCTTCTTTTTCTGTGTCCAGATAAAATTAGACACATGGATGCACCACATGCTTTGTTTATCCATTCTTCAGGTGATGGACATTTGGATTGCTTTCATTTTTAGGTTATTATACATAATGTTGCTATAAACATCAGTGTAAAGGTTTCTGTACAAGTATGTGTTTTCATTTCTCTTGGGTGAATGTCTAAAATGTAGACATGACCTATTATCTGTATATTAGGAGTATGATTGCCTAGTCATCTGGTAACTCTTAGGTTGAACATGTTCCAGAACAGCCAGACTGTTTCCAAAATGTCTGCATCTTACCAGCAGTGTCTGAGGGGTCCAAAGAATGTTGATATATTCTGGAGGACACTTGTTACTGTCTGTTTGCTCTGTTTGTTTGGGTTTGGTTTTAGTCATCTTAGGGGTTGTGATGTGGTATCTCATCATGGGTTTGAATTACATTTCCTAGTGCCTAGTGATGTATGTCGTAATTTCATGTGCTTATTGACCATTTATTTATCTTCTTTGGAGAAATGTCTGTTCAAATCCTGTGCTCAATTTTTAATGAGGCTGTTTGTCTTTATGTTAGTCCATTGTAAAGGTTCTTTATATATTCTGAAAATAAATACCTTACCTGGGTATAAGTCACTTATATGATATATTCGTATTTGTAAGTATTGTCTCCTGTTTTGTGGATTGTTTTTTCTCTTAACAATATCCTTGAAAGTACACATTTAAATTTAATGTAATAGTTATAGAGTTGGGCTTGTGCCATTCGTTTTTTTCTTTCTCTTTACTCTCTGTTCTTTGTTTCTATTGTATTCTATTCCTGCTTTGTTTGAATTAATTCAGTATTTATGTGATTTCATCTTATTTCTTTTATTGCCTTATTACCTATACTTCTTTGTTTTTGTTTTTAGTTGTTGGTCTATTATTTACAACATCATCTTTAACTCAGCCTACTCTAATTTTAAACATTATTATACCAGGTAACATATAATGCAAAAACTTCACAGTATTGCCTCATTTTCCCACTGATTATTCTGTGCTATTGTTTTCATTTCTGCATATGTCATAAACTCAAATACACTATTTTTGTTTTAAATAATCAGTTGTTATTTGGAAAAAATAAAACTCTTTTCTATACTTTGTATTTACCCACACTTTTCCCAGTTTTTGCACTCCTTATTTCTCTTTGAGTTTATATCTAGTATCATTTTCTTTCAAAATTTTGTTTAACATTCTTGTAGTGCTAATCTCACTTGAAGAATTCTCTCAGATTTGTTTGTCTGAAAAGCTGTTTATTTTCCTGCCATTTCTGAATGCTTTTTCACGAGGTATAGAATTTTGACAGTTTTTGTTGTTGTTGGTTTTTGTTTGTTTGTTTGTTTTCAGCTTTCATACTTTAAAGATGTCATTCTGTTGTCTTTTGGTTTGCATTTTTTTTTAATTGGAAGTTAGTAGTGATTTTTGCTTTTGCTACCCCATACATTATGTTTTTTTCTTCTGGCCATTTTAAGATTTTCTCTTCAACATTGGTTTTCAGTCATTTGATTATCATATGTCTTTTTTAAAGTTTTTATTTTTATTCATTTAAGTAATCTCTACACCTAATGTTAGACTTGAACTTATGACCCTGAGATCAAGAGTTGTATGCACCCCCAGGCTGAGCCAGCCAGGCACCCCTATACTCAAGTTTTTGAAGCTTTTTCCCCCACTTTGCAGAGTAGGTCTAGAGTATTAGCCTTTATTTAGAGCTAACTTAGACCTAAAACTGAGGCATGATCTTTCATGTATATCTTCTAACTGTTTCAGGTATTCAGTGATATCTCTCTACTCTATCTGGTAGTAATGCATACTCCCAAACTTGTGTGAATTATTGGAACTTTTCAACTTATATTTGTTCTGTAGTTGTTCTTTGTGATGGAGTTTTATGGAGTTTCATCCTATGCATAAACAGCTTAGTATTCTGCTGAAGACTTAAGGTGACTTAAGGAGATTTCAGGATCTCTCTTTGTGTCTCTTCTCTCTCTCTTCTCAATTGCTCTATCTGCAATTTCTTTCCTCCTTCTTTTCTTTCTCCCTCCCTCCCCCCTTCTTTCCTTCCTTCTTTCTTCCCTTCCCCTCCCTTCCTTTCCCTTCCCTTATCTTATCTTCTCTCTCAGTAGGCTCTACACCCAGTGTGGAGCCCAGTGCAGGACTTGAACTCACCACCCTGAAGTCAAGACCTGAACTGAGATCAAGAGTCAGACACTTAACCCACTGAGCCACCCAGGCACCCCTCTATCCACAATTTCTATTTTTCTCAGGCTTTCTGAATTCTTATTTGTGTTTTTCCAAATTGTTAAGATCTTTATTTTGACCCATAGGCCCTCTTATTTGTGCATTATCTGGAAAACATGTGTTACAAGATAATACATGCATATGAAGAAGAGACTCTTGTATTTACTGTGCAACGACCCTATCACATACTGTGTTATTTAAAATATTAATTATTATCATAGTCATAAGTCATAATTATCCCACTTTAAATATGAAGAAACTAAGTTTCAAATTAGACAACGTGAAAACAAATTCATATGTTTATTCACTAAGTGTTACGTTTACTGAGTAGGTACTAAGTGTCAGGTTTCTAGAGGTGGCTATTATGTATTAATGAACCAAACAAGCATGAGTCCTTCTTGTAAAAGGGTTATTGGACTGGTGGGAAGCCTGGTAATAAATAAACGAGCATACAGGTGTCTATGTAGATATTATACTAAGAGCCATGAAAAAGACAAAGATGCCATTGAATAATTCTGATGGGGACCTCGAAGGAAAAGTGGGGACCTGAGTGGGCAAGGTGGAAAATATGGTTGACATTTGAAGCACTTAAGGAGACTGAAAGGAAACTAATGAGCTAGCCATGTGTGAAGAGTAGATAAAAATATTTCTGGCAGAGGGTATGTTAGTCTTTGAGGAAAGAACCTTGTGTATTCAAGGAACTGAAAAGGGACAAAAAGGCTGAGGACTATGGGATGAGGGGAGAGTGACCTCAACTGAGGATAGGGAGGAGTGCCTGGGTGGCAAGTCTGTTGAGTGTCCGACTTGATTTTGGCTCAAGTCACAGTCTCAGGGTCATGAGATAGAGCCGCACGTCAGGCTCCATGCTAAACGTGGAGCATGCTTAAAATTCTTTGCTTCTCCCTCCTTCAGGACCCCCTCCAACCCACTGATGTGCTCACTCGCTCTCTTAAAAAAAATGAATAAATACAAAATAGTCAACTGAGGATAAAAAGTTGGGTAGGAGTCTGATCAAGCAAGGTTTGTAAGGAGTAGAAACTTTGATAAATTATTTGGAAAATGTAAATGTGAATTATATTTTCCTTAGCTTATCTGCTATGTGGAACATAGCATTTAGGGGGACAAGAGTCAGAGCTTCATTTAAGGCTGTGGAGATTGACAAAAGTGGGTAGATGCCAGAGATACTTGAAAAGAGAAATTGTGGGACCTGATGGAATTTGGGATGACAGAGGATAAGTCAAGCCCAAGCTCCATCTTGAGCAAATGTAGTGTTCATTCTGCTATATTCTCAGATGAGAGATACTGAAAGAGAAGCAGACATGGGTGAAGGAGGAGGGACTGAAACATTCAAATTGGACTATGTTGACTTTTTGGTAATCGTAAAATCTCAAAGTGGAGATAGCCAGAAAACACAGAGAAACAGTGTTGGATGAGACTGTAAATGAGGATCTGTTAACACAGAGATGGTATTAAAAACCATATGAAAGGGTGAACTCAGCTTAATTATGTAGAAAAAAATGAAAAGAATAAAGGATCCAGGATCTAGTGCTCATCAACTGTGGCTATTAGAGGTCAAGTAAAGGAGAAGCCACCTTCAGAAGACACCAAATAGGAACAACAGTAGTGATAGAAGGAAAGCCAAATAGACTGA
Organism: Mustela erminea; assembly: GCF_009829155.1. NCBI lineage: Eukaryota > Metazoa > Chordata > Mammalia > Carnivora > Mustelidae > Mustela > Mustela erminea. The sequence continues at coordinate 62,806,474 of NC_045630.1, forward strand.
CACAAAGCCAAGAGAGCATTTATAAGGAAGGAAATGAGATAAGGAAGAAGAAGTGACTGTCAGTTCCAGTCTTTGGTAACCTTGGCAGTCACAGTTTCTGGGGTGTGGGGGCAGATCAGAGTGGGTTGAAGACTTAGTGGAAGGAAGAACATGGAGAAAGAACACAGGCAATATCCGTGAGCACTTTTCCCCTGAAGAGGAGTGGGGAGGATAGTTATTTTAGGATGAGAGGAAACAGGGAATTTCTGTAGGCTGAATTATTCCAGCAAAGAGGAATAAAGTTTGATGTTGCAAAAGGAGGAAACCACGTGGGCAGGAGTAGAATCTGAGGAGAGCTGAGAGAGGAGATTCAGCACCTATGTGGAAGCATGTCAAAAAGAGATCAAATTCTTCCCGCATGATCAGAAGGAGGAGAGAAGGAATAGGTGCAGATAATACGTGGTTTCAGAGACATGGTAACTGGCCGTCAGGTGCTCCTGGGGGGCTGTTTAGAGTTTCTGGGTGTTCTATGCGTCAGCTCATCAGCTGAGTACGAGGGCAGGGGAAGGAGAGGTGTGTCCTAGGAGAAGAGGGGAGGGTGGAGAAGGCAGGAAGCAGTCCTTTTGGAGGCCCCAGAAGCACGGAGTTGATGTGCCTGAGAGTGTCGAGCGCATAACAAAATTTGAGGCCACAGTTTAACGTGAAAAGATTTAGCCTACTTGGGTGATTTTTCTCAATCACTGTTAAGTCTCTCATACAGAGCCCAGAGAAAACGGTGTTTGAGTTAACACAGGACTGACTTCTGCTTTATTTGTTTTTATAGGAGGTGTGGCAGGGGGTGGGGCCACGCATGGCAGCTCCAAAATGTCTCCATCAGCTGGGTTTGGAGGTGGTGCTACAGATCAGAGGAATGGGTGCCGGAAGTGGGTCTTGTGGGTGGCTTGGGGCCATGGCAAATGTTTGGATGCTGCATCTTTGTTTCAACCAAGCTGTTTTCCCTTAGAGAGCTTATTTATTTGTTTATTATTTTATTTATTTATTAGAGAGAGAGGGTGAGTGTGTGAGTGGGGGGAGGGGCAGTGAGAGAGGGGGAAGCAGACTCCACGCTGAGCACAAAGCCTGATGAGGGGCTGGATCCCAGGACCCCAAGCTCATGACCTGAGCCAGAACTGAGAGCCCCCGACTTAACAGACTGAGCCACCCAGGAGCCCCAAGAGCATATTTATTTGGGGGTAGCTAGGAGGTGGGTTAAAGAAAATTCTTTAGCCCTCCCCATGCTAGCTTCGGATGTTTCCACTGTGAACAGAGGACTTAAGAGTTTATGTGAAGGTCTATGCTGAAGTGCTTATGTGTTTATGGCTCAAAGTGCTGTCTGCTTTTCTTTTATTAGATTTGTGAACTTGGACGTTACATTAACATATGTGCACCTCGGTTTCCTCAAGAGGATGACGCTAATAAGAGCAACTTCACTTTGTGGCGGTTGCAAGGATTGCACATGTTAATACATAGAAAATGATTGGACCGGCACCTAGGGTATGTGAGTGCTAAGAGCACGTCTCCTTCTGCTAGTATTTCTGTTGTTGTTAGGATAGACCATGCCCTCTTAATAGGACAAGAAGGGAGGTGGATTATGAAAAGGAGTGATGGATAGTGAGCAAGCAGCAAGACAGGGTCCTGTGGGTCACCACGATGCAGCATTATCATAGTGGAGAAGGTCAGTGGGATAAGCAGTTGGTATCACAGAGCTGGCGAAATCAAGGGCGCCATGTTATCCATCTGATATTCTCAATGTCTGATGATGTTAAAAGGGAGAATGTGGGAGACTGTACTGTTGTTTTTAATTATGCAATGCCCTCCCTATGCTGCTATATATCCCTTATGTGTGCTCTGCTTCCTCTTCATGCTTCCCTGTGACAGGGACATAGTCCCTTGTCCTATTGTGTGAGGTGTGGCCGTATGACTTGCTGTGGTCAATGGAACAGGAACACAAGTGACGTTAGCTCTGGTTGAGGGGCCGTGTTAAGATTCATCATATGGCTCTGCCATGACCACCCCCCCCCACACACACTCCTGTTTTGTTGTTGTTTTGCCACAATCCAAGCATATTTCAGACAGGGGCTGCTCCTTATGTCTGGATTTCAGACCTGTGGAGAAGACCTGCACCTCACCTGCAGCCAACGTTTCCCATGAGAGAAAAATAAGCCGTGTTGTTTTCAGGTGCTGAGATGTTGGGGTTTGTGACTGCCACTTACCTCCAAAGTGTGTAAGAGTAATGCGATGGTGGGTGTGGAGTGGAGGGAATGGTCTTCGGACATAGAAGGACCTGAAAGGCCAAGGTTTGGAGACATGAGGGTCATTCACATGAATATTGAAATTGCCAAATAGAATGACTAGAGTTAGGTTGCAAAGGAATGCTACAAACAGGGAGTTCAGGACTTCAAGGAATGAGGAGGACACGTTAACAGGATAGGGATAGAAATAAAAAGCAAAACAGGATGATTTCTTACAGGAGGAGGCATTTTATAAGAGAAACAGAAATGGAGTTAGTATAAAGCATGAGAAGAGCTAATCCTACCTCCTGGTTTGCTGGTAGAAGGCGTATAAACTTCTGTTGGGATGGAGTTTAGGAAAGGTAAGGACTTTGGAATTATGGTTATATTTTACTACATGCAGTTTCCCGAGAGGACGTAAAATGATACTGGGCCATGTGAGGAAGCGGACTGGTTACAGATCAAAAAGTCTTGATGGCAGTGAAGAAGGATTTAAGGGAACAAGAAGAGTGAAGGAAGGGGTCAGACTAGCACAGGCAGAGAATATGTGTTTCAGAGGGAGGATGATAAACAGCCTACACGGTCTGGTCTTCCAGTCATGACTGAGGTCTTCAGAAGTAAGGGGGGCTTCATGCGGTGGTCATGCCAGAAGACTGGTTCCAGGACTTTGGTCTCAAATGCTTCCTCTGGTGCCATAGAAGTGTTCAGAGCAGAAGCTCTTTCACACCCTGGTCTACTTCAAAGGATGCCCAGTATGATTTAACTAAGAAGGCAGAACTGGTTTTTATGGTTTTCCTTTATGTCTTTCTGGCCTCACACTCTCACCTCACCTCCAACCACTAGTCTCCCACAACCCAGTTTCTTCAGACTTGACCCTCCCATATAGCACCAAGTGGCCCAGAAACATTGTCTGTGTTGTCCAAATTCCCTTAACAATGTGACTTTGAAAACCGTTGTAGGTCTGTGTAAGAAATCTGTGTGGTCATAGAGTGTCTGATGTCCCTGATGTGACTCCATAGCTCTGCCTTGACAGGGAGACTTACTTTTCCAACTCTGGCATTCCCAAAGTAGAAAGACAGAGTTTCAGGACCTCAAGAGATTTGATTAGCTGGATATTCATAGGTTGCTCCATAACATTAATAAAATCATTTTGTATATCATAGCATGTGACATTTTGTACTTTCTTTTTCATTACAACAAGATTGCTTGCTAAAGTTGGGAATATAAAAAAAAACTCACATTAATAATTAAACCAAAATGGGGGTAATTGCCCTTGCATGAGCAATTGCTAGTTTATTAAATTGCTTACTCTGAATATTGTTCCATGTTCGAACACTTAAGTAGCAGTCATTAAGACTGTCAAAATGATAGCTCCTATTTATTTAGCACCTTCTACACAGTGACCTCAAATAAGTAAATCAAACTGAGAGTACTTTATAGAAATAAATGTTGACCTTGAGATCTCTGAATGAATTTCTGCCTTGCTTATTTCACTCTGCTTATCTTATTGAAGCCAGGTCATTTTTGCATTGACAAAACTTTAATTCTTGTTGGCTTCCATGTTTAACACAAAGAAATTGAACCTACAAACTTCAGGAGGATTTCAAGAGCAGAGGGAAGAAACTGGCCAATCTACCATATTCTAAAGGGGTGGGGGTACTTTCTCTTAGCAGATCAAGAGCTTTGTAAGAAACTGGGAAACAGGTACCTTTTTCTACCACTGCCCCACCTGAAATCTGCAAAAGGGGAAAAAATGTGGTGATGACGATGATGATGGTGAGGAAGAAACCAAGAATGACAGTAGCTGTCAATATCAAGTGTCTCTTCTGTTCTGGATGCTTTATGATAATTTTCTGTCCTTCTCACACACCCCCTGAAAAGTGGTCATTTTGCAGGTGAGGGAGCTGAGCTCAATGGTAGCCTATCCTCGGCCCCAAATCACACAACGTCTTGTACTGGCTGAATTAGATGCACAGGTGGAGCTGTCTCCATGGCATGCTGACTCGCAACCACAAAAATTTGCATCTCCTTTCTGGCACTTTCTAGACATGATTACCTTTCCTCAACTCTTTTTGTGTCAGGGAAATAAACCATTGTACCTCTTTAACAAGGTACTATTACAATTGTCATAATCATGATAAAGCGCTTTCATGCCCGTTATTTCTATTGGTGATCACAAAAAGCCCGTGAGGAAGGTCTTAATGTTGCCCTTAACACTGAAGCCCGCTTGGCTCCCTGGCGATAGCGCTGGTAACTTAACTCCACAGATGCCCTTGAGTCTCTCGAAGGACTTTTGTAGAGCAGATAGCAGTTACGGAGTATGCCTGTGCATGTTATTTAATCTGAGTTTCTTGGTGCCTCTTGATAGAAATTTGTTCTACCTTACGAATTTTATAAGATTTTATTAGGATTTATCCAGAAACGACTACTGATTCTTGTGGTATGATGTTTGATCCTACCCGTCTCTGTTTGTCCAACACCACATAAATGGGGTCCCAAAGTGAGTGCCAACGACTCTGTCTTAGAAAATAAGATATCCGTCGATAAGCAAAAATGTCCGTCTCTTCTGCCTCATGGACACATTGAGATTAGCAGATGGATGATTTAGACACTCTTGCCTCCTCTTTGCCCCATCCATAGAATAGAGCTCCAGTAGTTCCCCTCTCTCTTCTGAATTGTAGCCCCAATATTCAGCTGTTAAGGGATAGAAATATGAATTGAACCCAGGCCTCTGACACTGAAGCCAGTATTCCTACTCAGGATGTTATACAGCTATCCTGCTCCCTATGTGTGAGTCCTTCCAGCTTTTTCCCACTCTTTCTGGATGAAATGATGGTCATGGCCTTGCATTCCACTCCCCCAGACCACCTGATGAACAGTTTTTCATGTTTCATCATCCAACTCAAATGTTTCTTCATTTCTTCAACACTTATCTGCCACTAAGTCTATGCCAGGGACTATATGCTACGGTTGTGGGGAAAAAATTGTAAGAATGACATAGTTTCTGGCCACAAAAAGCAATAGTTTAGGGGAGAAGACAGACAAGTCAATAACAATGTGGTAAATGGCAAAGGCACCAAGAAGGGGACGAGGACAGCACGGTTACCTGAGGTCCCACGTGATCAGAATGAAGCATAAATCATGATGATAGTATCCTTGCCAAATCAGATCATCCAAATAATCTGGCTCCACGGTTACCTGAGGTCCCACGTGATCAGAATGAAGCATAAATCATGATGATAGTATCCTTGCCAAATCAGATCATCCAAATAATCTGGCTCAACGTAGCAACCATAAAGTTTCCTAATTCCTAGAGTGCTGGGAACCCAGTAATGCCAGCCTGGCCAGCCTGACAGAATGATTATTTTTATTATTAAATATTTTATTTATTTATTTATTTAGAGTGGGGGAAGGGGCAGAGGAAAGGAGGGAGAGAATCCCAAGCAGATTTTATGCTGAACGCAGAGGACCATGTGAGGTTGTATCTCTCGACTCTGACATCATGACCTGAACTGAAGTCAACAGTTGGAAGCTCAACCAACGGAGCCACCCTGGTGCGCCCTGATGGGATTGTTTTAATGAATAGTCACACTGGCTAAATCTGACTGGGCCTTGGGCATGATCAGGACTCTGATGTGCGTTGTAGCCTGATAAGTTTGGTCTCTCCACCTGTTGTTTGCACAGCCAGCCGATCTCCATTGTAGATTTCCACTTCTCTTCACGACAGAAGGTCCCTGTCATGCCGGAGTTTGCTGCACTACTCATGGTGAAGACCCACTTGGTGGCCTCACCTCCCGGAGGGCCCTTATCACCGAGTGCAGTGAGCACTGCTCCGTTCCAAACACTCCCTGGCTCCTCACCATGCAAACCTACATTATTATCTCTGGTAATGTTTTCACCACCTGAGTCTTCACAAATGGAATATTCCATCACTCCGTACTTATATCCCTTTTTTATTCTGTTTCATGGAGACTTTTGCTGCTAAGTTACTCCTCGTACCTCCAGACCCAGCATCTGTTCTAGTCATTGGGACATTAGGCACCTTAGTTAAACCTTTTGACCCACAGGATCCTTACCTGTATGGCCCGGATAATAGTCCTGGCTTGAGGAGCCATGGTAAAAATTAGCCTGGAGAGACTCTAAGTCTTTCTGAGCCCTCACACCATTTTGTTTGTGCTCCTATGACACCACTCGGAGCGGGATCCTTTGTGTGTCTCATCTTTCTCCTACTTGTCTCAGAAACCAAGAAGTTTGAGCACACCTCATTTATACCTCCCGCAAACCTTGAAAACAATGGATGACCAACAGGTAAAACATTGTAAAGGTTTAAAGGGAAGAAGATAACAGTTTTCCGTGTCCTTAAACCATCCTTGATGTTCTATTTCAATAATCCTTTCTCTTTGTACTGAGAAGATGGTTTTAGAATGTTTATCAGATTAAGGTTATTTCTGACCACATTCCCTGCTGCTGAGAAATCAATCTCCACTGCATGTCACTGGCTTAATAGCCAACGATAACCTCTTATTGGTCAGAATTAGAGCCCCAGGTCCGGTAGATGATTTGCGGTTGGGAATTCAGTAAGACTGGCTCACAACTCCAGTGACCTTCCTAGGCTTTTTACTTGCTCATGAAATCTATCACCTGTTCTTTTCCTCCATTCTGTGCCCATTTAGGGACATGAAACCCTCTTTTGGGAGAAAGACCGCCAGGGGCATGACATTCTCCTGACAGGTTTTCCTCTGTGCCATGGCTTCCTTCTCTTTGGCCAGCCAAACACTTAATAAAGAGTTACTGAGTGCATGGTGTTTGCCAAGACCAGTGTCCATATAAGGAAAAAAAAAAAAAAAAAAAAGGAGCTAGTAGTTTCATAAGGCGTACCTACTTCCAGAAAGTATTTATCCTTGAGAAGGATTTCTCCCCTATGGGTTCTCATTTCTGGGTTAGTATCCAAGACAGGATAACACACATTTTATATACATCTTCTGTAACATCAGGATCCTTAAGCCTGTAAGTTGAGGAGGCTGGGCACGGTGGTCTGGAAGACCTCTTCCAGTTCTAAGAGACTAGCAAACCCTCTATGGGAAATCAGGGATCACCCACGGACTAAACAATCCGTTCCTAACACTGAAATTTGTTTCAGGGAAGATTCACACATGTCCATGGTTTGTCCAGGCCCGCGTTGCTGCAAACCTAAGGATGATAATTATGAAGAATGATGACCAAACATTATGATCATGTCTACACGTGGTCAGTGAATCAAACCGAATTGGGAGTTTAGTCGTGATTGATTTTCTTGGCATCCTGCTAGGTGATGACTGTTTTATAGGAGCAAATGAGTGGTTTTGTGAGTGGTGGCGCCATGGATTCCTGGCCAAACTGGTGACTGTGTCTGCCACCTGGGGTTTTGATGGCAGGAAGCTGTGTTCTGGTGTCTGGCCAGCTGACTCAGCCACAGCCTGGCCCTCGAGCCAATGAGCGTCCCCAGAAGACTGTACCAGATTTCTCTCCAGTCCAACCTGTGAGGGTCTCAGAAAAATCGAAGCTCTCCTCCATGTTCCTCTGCTTTCCAGCTGAATATCTTTGGGAAAAATACGGTTTCATTTCTTTTGGTCTGTTTCTTTGTTTGTCGTAGGAGGAAACTATCTCCTTCCCAGAGCGGCTGTGAGAATCGCATGGAATTAAAAGCTCCTAAAACATGGAGAAGAGCTCCAGTAAATGCTGTTTTCCTTTCGTTGCATCATCCTTTCCCTCTCCAGAGCTGTCGTGCCCCTTGGCACAGCTGGGATCTGAAAAGTTTAATTGCAACAATTATTCACTGGGGCAAAAACATACCCTCGGCTAAATTCAACCCTCCCCCTACTCTGTGCACTCTCACAGCTGAGCCTGCTGGAAGAGGGCACAGTCATGTTGCCTGACTTGACACTCATGACCTTGAAGCACAAATGGGCTCCCGGCCGGCTGACTGGCAGGAGAGTCCGTCACCCTTCTGCTCTGTGACTGCTGCCTACCTACCCTTCTCCCAGGTCTCATTCTTAGCTAGTGAGCATCTTCCCATCCACTGGGAGACTTGAGAGAGCCCCCACTGCTGGATCTCGGCATATACTGTATATACCTCTGGATATATCTGCACTCACAGCTGCCACCTGCCTTTTGGTTTGTGTGGGTGAACGTCTTCACTGCATCCCTGGTCACTTGGGCACAAAACTTCCATCCCGCCTTAACTGATTCTCTGCAGGCCTCCCCTCTTTCTTTCGCATCAATTAATCTTTGCCTCTATTGGATTTTTCTCAACATAAGCATGATGCTCCCCCCTCCTGTCCAAAATCCAAATCTGTCCTCCACATCACTTCTCCCTCAAGTAGGACCCCGCTCTTCTTGCCTGCAAAATGTATTTAAGTATTTGTCTTGTCCTTGTCATCTTAGTTTTTCTTCCTGCCATTCTCTCTTGAACTCCCTGCGGTCAGGCGTTTCACGCCACCACTGCCCTATCAGCACTCGTGTCGTGGTTACCGGCGATCTTGGGGTTACTCCGTCTAGGAGTTACTTTGCGATCTTTCTCTTGCCTGACGCAGCAGCAGCATTTAGTACGAGTGGTCATTCCCTCTTCTTAGAAATACTTTCTTCTTGGCGTTGCTTCTGGGTCTGTTGGATTTTCTCCAGCCTCACTGTTACTCCTTCCTCTCTGCTTGTTTGCCTGTGTTTCCTCAAACACTTAGGAGTTCCATTAACACGGTAACGTCAGCTTCCCAGATGCTGAGGCCAGAGTTTTGGGAGTCACCTGTGATTCTTCCCTTTCTTTAATTTCCCACATCTAATCCATCTGTAAATCCTCTTGGTTCTGTCTACAAATAAATCACAGTCTAACCTCTCAACGTCTAGGCTGCTGCCTCCCTGTCCAAGCCACCATGTCCTCTTCTAGGAATTTATTATAATCATCTCCTCACTGGCCTTCCAGCCTCTTCTGTTCCCGACCATCTTGTCTCATCAGAATGGCCAAAGTGACTTTGTTAGAGTGGATGACAGATCATCTCACATTTCCTCCATATCGTCCCATGGTTCCTGCCCCATTCAGCATCGAATCCAGAGTCCTTATAATGGTCTGCAAGGCCCTGCATGATGGGAATCTCAGCTGGTTGGGGTCACTGCTGTCTTGCGTGTTGTCAGGTTGGGGGATTTATCCTTGTCCTCACCCTCACTTTATCTGCCAGCAGCATTTGGCTCAATGGATCACTCCCTTTAAAAAAGAATGCTTTCTTCATTTGATTTTTGAAATACATCTTCTCTTGGTTTCCTGCTGACATTACTGGCTACTTCAGATCAGTTTGCATTGCTTCATTCTTTTCCTACCTTCCGAATGTTGTATTTCCAGGGCTTGTACTGGAATGTGTTCTGTCCTCTCTCTTATTCCCTGTTCCCATGACTTTTAATATCATCTCTATTCTAATGCCTGTGAAGTTTATGACTCCAGCCCCTGGCTCCATATTTGTCCATCCTACTTCTATCCTGAGTCTCTCTTCTATCCTATTTTTAGGTGTCCAGAATCAAGAACTCAATATATACAAAAAGCATTTTTTGATTTTCAACCCTAAACCTATGTGCCCGACTCAAGCTTTCCCATCTTAGTAAATGATACCATTTTCTTCATGGTTGCTTAGGCCAAAGACCAGGAGACATTCTAATTTCATCTTTTTCTCTTATTGTGTATTTGACCATCAGCAAATATTGTCGAGTCTATATTTGAAATATATCGTTGAATGTGACACATGTAAAGAAAAGGGAGGAAAGACGAATGGACTGATGGATGGATACAGGCTTAATTTTTCATCTCTTTCTATTCTTCTGGAAATTGTTGTAAAGGAACCCTTTAGAATATAAAATAGAGGGCCCATTTGCTGAAATAGCCACATTAATTCAGTAGGTTCTTCTGTATGTAGTAGGTGCCCAACTAATATTCATTAATGTCAGAAAAAATTATTATCAAGCCCCAAAGTAAGTAGGCCATCTAATATAATTTCCCCCCAAATGGCTCAACTGTTTCACAACTATGCTAAGAAAATAAAACCCAGCCGATTTAGGGAAATAAACAACTATGCCCGTCTTTGAGCCAGGGGAAAACAAAACATTGAACAGTAAAATAACTTACTTTAAGTATGGTAATGAGTCACTTAGTTACAAAAGACAAGAGTGGAAGTAAGTAGACCAGTTATGGGGTAATTTTAACAATCTAGGAAAAATATAAGAAATATAAGAAAATAAAAGAAATTTTCACTTATAGCGTAGATATGCAGGGTATATATAGGATATATGTAGATATCTACAAAGCAGATATCTGCAAAGAGAATTAATATTTTATTTCTGAGATCTCATAGCCAGTTAGATGCATGTATTCTAATGGTCTTTCTAAGCAGTGACATCTTGCTCACATTCCTTCTCTATTATGATGAAGTAACAGGGAAACACAATGTACAGATAATATTTCAGGCAACAGATTTTATTCCTTGATTTCATTGTCTGTTCTAAAGTTATTTTTCACTTTGATACAGGACCTTAGCTATCTTACCTCTCTGGATTTCCATTTCTTTATCTATAAAAGTAAAGATTTGAGAATTGAAATGTATAAGCTTAGAAAGTTGCTTGAGTTTTTCAGGTTTTAGTTTCTTCATCTATAAAATAAAGTCTATTGAAAATTCCTTGCCACTTTCTCCTCCCCCCCAAAAGAATCAGAGGAAGGAAAAAAAGACTAAAATGAATAAGTTTAAATAACAGTTAAATCTACTGTGTGTTGAAAATTGTATTGGGATACTTTTGGGGACATCTTGGTTGTGTAAATGTAACAGTTTCTACGTTAGTGTTTTTCAGAGTCTCTAATGTAGTCATGTACACTGTGAATGGCAAAGAAAGAGATATAAAATGCAGCATTTCCCGTATTCATTGGAATCAGGTAGTTTTCATATGAGACAGATAAATTTCTTCTTCTTCTTCTTCTTTTTTTTAAAGATTTATTTATTTATTTGAGAGAGAGAGTGTGTGTGTGCGATTTTGCGCATGAGTATGGGAAGGGCAGAGGGAGAAGGAGAGAGTCTCAGACTGCCTGCTGACCGTGAAGTCTGACAAGTCTGACCCGGGCCTGGACCCCGTGGCCCTGAGACCATGACCTGAGCTGAAACCAAGAGTCAGACACTTAACCAACTGAGCCACCCAGGTGCCCCAAACATAGATTATTTCCTTAGGCACATTAGTTTTTTTTTTTTTTTTTTTTCGAAAAACAATCTGGAAAGTTGTAATTAACAACTTTCTAAACAACTATTCTTAATCCCACAAGGATGCTGTTCTTGTTCTTTAACACGGGGGCCCGTGTTTCCCTTCAGATGTCATCCTATGTCATTCAGCATCATGAGGAAGTACATTCTGATGGGTGGTATAAGGTAGTCTGCCTTGAGAACACTAGTCACGATAGTCTTTAGGTAAAGCAATGCAAATATGCACTCTTATCATAAATTTTCTTTGATGTAACTTTCTGCAAGGAATGTATTTTATATGGCCCCCTTTGGTGGCAGTCATATTCTACACACACACACACACACACACACACACACACACTTTCCTTTGCAATAATATGCATATAATAAATGCCCAGAGACTAAGTGCTCCAATCAATGAGATTTGAGAATTGCATATATCCAAAATAAAGCATAAAATATCGCCATCACCCAAGAAAGTTCCCTCCTGTCCCTTCCCAGTCCATCTCCCTCATACCCGCAGTGGGGCAACTACTTCTCGATTTCTGTCAAAATGGGTTTGTTTTTATCTGTTCTTGTCCTTCCTACAAATGGAATGATTTAGAAGGCATGCTTTTATTTCCAGGTTTTTGTCTGTTATATAGCTTGTTTTAGAGACCAGACCCATCCATGTCTTTTCTGTGTATTAATTGCTTTGTATTTCATCAGTGGTAACCCATTTTATGAAAAAAAAATGAACATAATTTTTTTTTGAAAAAACAAATTCGTTGTCAGGTGTATGTATGACAAATATTTCCTCCCAGGCTGTGGCTTGCTTATTCATTTTCTTTATGGTGTATTTTGATGAACGGAAATTTTAATTTCAATGAAATCTGATTTATCAATGTTTCCTCTTATTGGTATTGTTCTTAGGTCCTGTCTGAGAAACTTTTGCTCACCTATGGTTCTGAACATATTCTTAGCTTTTTTTCCCCTAGAACTTCATCATTCTAGCTTTTACACTTACATTTGTGTTCCATTTCCAACCCATGTTTGTTTATGCTGTGAGGTAGGAGTTGAGATTTATTTTTTTCCCTGGCGAGATTTATTTTTTCAGTACCATTCATTAAAAAGATTTCTTTTCTCTATTGATTTATTTGGTACTTCCGGCAGTCATATTTGTAATATGCGATTTTTATCTCTCTGGCTTCAGACAATAGAACAAATTCATTCAAGTTGGCTGTAATTCCTAAGCCTCAATTCTGAACCAGGCACTGCACTAGTCCCTGGAAACACGTGGACAACAGCAGAGTCTTGGTCTCTACCCCCAGAGCGGATGAGTTAGCCAGTTAAGTACCTGAAATCTTGCCCCAAAGTAGCTCGGACCTAAGGATATCTGTAATTTCACATAACCGGACATCTGTGGTCAGGCTAATTCTGGAGCTGATTTCATTTTGTGGCCCAGGGATGCCACAGAGTCTCAGATATTTTTCATCTCTCTGTCCTGCTATCCTCACTCAGGTTGGCTGCATTCTCGGCTGGAAGGAAGGTGGTCGCTGAAGTTCCAGGCATGACAGTGGGACAGAATTATACCCAGAGTAGAACATAGCACTCTTTTTGGCACTCTTTTTGGATTCATGATATGTTCTTAATGCAGAATTTGGGCAGACAGACATTACACAAATATATAAACCAACAAAGAGGAAAGAAAATAATTTGAGATGAGTTTTTTTTTAATGTAAATTAAATTTATATTATATTCCTTTGACATAATAGGTCACCTTATGCTCCCTTTATAGTTCCTTACTCTGGAGACCTCTGATTTTTTTTTTTCTCTTAATAGATTGTTTTGCAACAAAACAAAACAAAACAAATTTACTTCTCAATTTTCTAATGTTTTAAATTATAATATACAATGTATATATTTTTCTACTATTTTTATTTTCCTATATCTATTTTATCTTTTATTAACATATAATGTATTATTAGCCCCAGGGGTACACGTCTGTGAATCGCCAGGTTTACACACTTCACAGCACTCACCATAGCACATACCCTCCCCAATGTCCATAACCCCACCACCTTCTCCTGACCCCCTCTCCCCCTGGCAACCCTCAGTTGGTTTTGTGAGATTAAGAGTCACTTATAGTTTGTCTCCCTCCTGATCCCATCTTGCTTCATTTTTTCCCCCCCTTACCCCCCCCAAACGCCCCACGTTGTCTCTCAAGTTTGATTGAGATGAGTATTAAAATGGAAATGAAACAAGGTCCTGTGATAGAGACTAAAAGGGGTGGGTGGGCCAGGAATTCCCATTTATTTATTTTTATAATTTTTTTATTACGCTAGTCACCATACAGTACATCATTAGTTTTTGTTGTAGTGTTCCATGATTCATTGTTTGTGTAGAACACCCGGTGCTCCAGGCAATCCGTGCCCTCCTTACTACCCATCACTGGGCTCACCCATGGGATTCCCATTGGAGGCAGACAGTGTGAGGCAGGCTTATGGGAGCTGCGCCTGAGGGAAATGAGGCCTGGCCTCCGATCTGGAGGAGGAAGGCTTTTGTCCCAGGCGAGAGGGAGAGAGAGCAAAGTCCACGAGGAGGAAAAGAACCTCAACAGATCAGTGTGTCAGGAGTTTAGTGACTGAAGGTGAGGGGGACACAGGACAAAGCTGGGGGAAAAGGAGGGGCTGCATTCTTCCAGGGCCTTGTAGCCTGCTCTGACCTGGGGCCAGCTTGACCACTCCCACTTTTCTCTTCTGGGAATTTGGAACTGGGAATGCCAGAATCTCTTTCAGTTTGGAAGTGTCTCCAGCAAGGGAGGGATATTAACTGTGAGGACGGAGGAGGAGCAGGCGGGGAACCTTCCTGGCCTAGGAATGAGAGGCAGAGAAAGTCCATCTAGGAAGAGGAGGAGAAGAAGCAGACGCGCAGAAAGAAGCCAAGACAAGGCAGACAAAGAGAGAAAACCCTGATTGCTTTTAGCTTCATGGTTCCGGTACCTTCCAGGAGTCCCTGCTCTAATCCTTCCTTTAAATTGCATGAATGAGCCGGATTCATTTAGTCAATTCGCCTTTCTTGCTTAAGCTAACTTGAATTGGATTTTATTACTTACAACGAAAAAGCTGTTAATCGATGCACATATAATTTCTGTGAGTTTGACATTCTACGAAGCAAGTTAACTAAAATCAAGTCATCTATATGAGTCAGTCCTGGCTAAGAATCATTTTTCCAGATTTGTTCTCTTTGGTTTTTTTCTGAAGGAGAAGCTAAAATACTGGAAGGGTTAAAAAAAAAAAAAAAGAACAAGAAAGGGAAGGAAAACCCCTTATGACTGCAGCTAATTCCCTTCGTATAAATATGTTTTTCATATGTCCATAAAAACTCGTCTGTTTACATTCTATTCTCTTCTGCTTATTTTGCCCATATTTTTGCGATTTCATCACATTTTTTTCCCATAGCATTTCTCTCCCATCATGACAAGTTATTAATAATTATCAGGGATTTAAGAACATGAAAGATTAACCATTTCTACTGCTGAGACCAGACTAAACATTTCTTAAAAGAACCATAAATTTACTCTCATTCTTTGTTATTCTTTGCATCACATTAATGGGAGATTTGGTTCTTTGGTGTCGCGTGAAAACCCATACTCTTTCTCTGCCTATAGGAATAGTGTCTGTCTATACTCCTGAATTGGTTTTGTTAATTGTATCTTTCTTTCCTCGGAGGCTTTTCTTTACTCTTTAAGTAACTGATGCTCCGTGAGTTCCACATTTCCTTGTACCCCCATCCAAATCCTCTGCATCTTTTAGGCCTAGTTCAGATGTAATCTGCTGGAAATCTTTCACTGTTGCAGCCTGAATAGACTTTCGCCTCCACTGACATCCTCTTGTTTATATAATCGGACCCACAGAGTTTAGAATGTAACCATTCCCTCTCCCCTCTTTGAAAGTGTGCGTATTTCCTGGCCCTTCAGTGAGGTTACACGTTTTAGAGAATGCGATACAAGTTTTGCATGCTATTCTAGTTACGGTTAGGTTTTGCTTCATAAAATGTTAAAGCCAAATAAGTCGCTTAAACAGAATAGAGATGGATTATTTGCTGATGTAAAAGAAATCTGGAGCTGGTAGTTTTGGGAGGGTGTGGCACTGCCACTGTCATCACAGACCCAGACATCTTGATTCCCTTTGCTCTGCCACCCTTAATACCTGACTTCCCTGTTACTTCATTGACCAAGACAGCTGCTGCAATTCCAGCCATTGGGCCGACATTCCCAGCAGAAGGAAGGAAAAAGAGGAATGGACAAAATGGCTGCTCTAGAAGTCCCCCACAGTGACCATGTGGTTTTTCCCACGACACTTGGCACAGTAATAAGTGTACTTACTATAGGGAGAACTCCCTGTGTGCTAAGGACTGTGCTCAACACTTTACAAGTTGTCTTGAATCTTTCACTCACGTACGCCGGGAGAGAGACTAATCTCACACATTAGTTATTTGGAGCTGGAAGAGCTACAAACTCCATCACCAAGAGCTGGCAGAATTAGGACTCAACTCTGGGTTTCCCTGACTCCAAAGATGGTAAGACAGAGTACTCAGTAGCTTTTCCAAACTAGGTTGGGAAAGGTGAAGTGGTGAGGAAGAATGGCACATACGCTTTTAAGCTTGCAAAACATTTGGGAAAGCCATAATTAGAGGGAATTCTTTGAAAATGAAAGGGTACTTAACTTAGGGGTGGAAGACTGGGCATGACTCCTGACTCTGAGATCCATGCTAGCTGTGCATGCTGGAGAAAGTGACTTAACGTTTTTCTTATGTATGCATAGAAGAGATAATGGATATTGGGATATTGGAAAGGCTTGCTGAAGGCTCAGAAAAAGCACCAGCTTGTCAACAGCCATGAGGGGTAAGGGTACTACCCTCTGGCATGCTGTATTGTGCTGATGTATGTGCCCCTGTGATGTGTGGAATAGTACAGCCCCCCCCACCCCCAATTCCTATATACCTGGAACCTCTGAGTGTGGCCTCATTTGGAAATAGGGTCTTTGCAGATGTAGTCAGCTTAAGAGGAGCATAGTGGATTAAGGTGACCCCTTGATCCAGTGACTGGTGTGTTTATAAGAAGGAAACTTGAACATAGACTCACAGAGAAACATGTGAAAAAAGACCAAGTGATAGAGGTGGTGAAGATTGGAGTGACACAGCTGTAAGTCAAGGAGCATTAAGAAGGCTGCTGACCCCAGAATCTAGGAAAAGACAAGGACTGAATCTTTCCCAGAGTCTTCAGAGAATCCAGACTTCTAATCTCCAGAACTATTAGAGAATAAATTTCTGTTTCTTTAGGTCATCTGCCTTAGGGTGATTTTTTATACCCTTAGGAAACTAATATAGTCTCCCAGTAGATTCAGTAGCTGAGTCTGTGAACCACAAACTGAGAGTAGGATTGGTTCTCTCACTGTCACCCCCTGTGACTCCCTGTTATGCCTCCTGTCCCAATAGTTTTGGTCGTGCCAGATTAGAAGTCTTGGTTTCTGAGTTTGGAATGATGATAGTTGGGTGGAGGTCCCACCAGGAGACATAGTAGTTCTATTAAATGGAAAACTATGATCACAACCTGCTCATTTTGGACAACTCATGCCAGAGTAGCAATAGGGAAAGAGAAGACCAATGATACTGATGGGATTGTGAATCCCAGTGATCAGGAGGCATTGAGGTCTGAGGGGAGCATATCCAGAATCTGAAGAAAGCACTGTGGCAACTCCTGGTGCTTTCATGCCCTGTAAT
This sequence comes from Mustela erminea, assembly GCF_009829155.1. Classification (NCBI taxonomy): domain Eukaryota; kingdom Metazoa; phylum Chordata; class Mammalia; order Carnivora; family Mustelidae; genus Mustela; species Mustela erminea. The sequence continues at coordinate 62,823,726 of NC_045630.1, forward strand.
CATGGTGAACAAGGAGCAATCACAGTCATTGTCTGGCAAGGGGCAAGGCAGCTAAGTAATAGAAATCCTTTAAGGATGTAGTTCTGGGTTAACCTATTAAGAAAGCAGTCTGGATCAACTGAAGTGTTGGCCAGTGGTGAAAAAAATCTAGGATTGGTTGTGCAGGAGGGAGAAGATGAATACCAGTTAGTACTTTAAGACCTACTATTTGTTCCACTAACTCTCTTGTATTTAGTATAGGCTCTTCACTACCTTAAATAGGACTAAAAGGTCGGACCCGATGGAGATCTAAGTGATAGAAGGGGTGGACTGTATTGGACATCTTTTGTGTCTCACTCAACCTCATTTCTTATTCCAGCCAGTGACATAGAGCATATTCAATGGAGGCTTTGGTTCACTTTGCAAGGGTGACACCTGACAACACTTCTACTTGGACCAACTCTACAGACCTCTTGCTTCCTTTCTCCAGCTTGTGCTGATGCTGCAATCTGGAACAGTTGTTGAAATGTATTTGACATTTATGTCCATGGAGCTACTCTTGGCAAGGAGAAAGAGCCAATGGATAATATTGCCATCATTCCAAATCTATAGTGTACAGCTTTGAGGCTGTATTTGATAATACCTTTCAGAAACTCCCAGGGAATTATTATCAGAGGTCCCTCCCTGTGGTCAAATTAAGGTGCTGTGTTCGCTTTTCCTCCTTCTGTTTCACTCTCCCTTAACTGACTTCCTCTCTAGAGCATTGTTTCCCAAATCAGTTACCTGTATGTTGCCTTTTTCTCAGCCTCTGCATTTGAGGAAATACAAGCTATGTAAAAAAAGACTGAATATTTATTCTGCTGGAGGCATAAGTATCTGACAACCTTTTGATGTTGCATTACTCAGAATATTTATAGTTTAGCAGAGTGAAACATCTGTGTTCAAAGGGCTGACTCCTTGTATGCATTTTCAGACATGTGTGGCCCCTTGATTAAGTTCTTCGGCATTGAGGGATCTCCCTGACACTTTTTAATCAAGGCTGGATCCTGACTTGACTTACTGAGTTTATTATGCATTCTTAACCATTTATTCTTAGGCTTTTAGCATTCAGGTAATAATGAATCCCAGTAACTTCTTGAGGAGGCCACAGCTCAAGGTAAAAATGCCAAAAGCATATCGTTCAAATGCTCGATTGCCTTTCCAGGCGGGTTTCAGAAATATATACTTACTTTGGCTCTGTGACCTCTGACGTCACCCAACAAGATTTCACCTACTTTCAGTCATTTTAGACCTTCATGGGAAAAAGCCAAACTTGTTCCTGGGGTGGCTCCTGCTGTATTGTTAGTCTTGTGTTTGTTTCATACCGAACTTAAAACACTCCATTAGTTTGGTTCATACTGCTTTGCGAGCTAATTGACTACACTTTACCTGACTTACTCCTATCTGTCATTAGGGGGAAGTGCACCTATTTTAATAAGCCATGAAATTCAGCCAGAGCAGGTTGATGTCCTGAAGGACACAGGAGTCACCCGACAGGGAAGTCCCAGCTTGGTGGGTCAGGCTGTCTTTCTGTAAGGACATCCCTTAGGGACTCTTAATAACTAGCCAGGGGGAGATGGAAGAAACCAGGTGGGAAAGGATATAGGTCCCATGTTTGAGGGGGAGTGAAGCACTAGAAACATTTGTACTGTCCCTGGCTCCTGTGATTTTTTTCCCCCCAGTATTAGGCTGAGAACGTGAGCCCAGGGCACATTACTAGTCTCAGGTTCAAGTGAGAACACTGAGGCACGCTGGTGGAAATTACTTGCTCTGCCCATTCAGGGGGCAGGTGGGAAGATGGAATATGGCCAAGCTCCTCCAGCGGAGCTCCTGTGCGCCTCCCTGCTGTCTGGTCCTGAGCAGGCTCCGGAGAGTACGAACTTCCCAATATCTTCTCTTTCCTATTGATTTTGCATAGTTTTGATTTGCCTTTGTTGGTATTGTTTTTCATATTTTTAGGGCTTGTTTTTTCTCTCTTCTTGTACCTACTTTTCAAAGCTCCCCGCTTTGTGCCCCCTCTTTCCTCAAGCACACGTCTCCACTCACGAGACACGGCAGGCTCTAGGGCCTCAGTCCTAGAGAGACTGAACACGTTGAAACATGTTGCTGCTAAGGATTGAGATGAGTGGAAGCTATACGCTGCATTTCAAAGGCTAACACAAACACAAACACTGTAGAATACCTCCTGAATACATTTTATATTGATTTCATGTAGAAATGACAGAATTTTGGATGTTGGGTTAAATTTAATTTAACCTGCTTCATATTACTCTTTAAAATATGGGGCACCTGTGTGGCTCAGTTGGTGAGGCATCTACCTTTGGCTCAGGTCACGATCTCAGGGTTTTGGGATGGAGCCCCATGTCAGGTGGAAGGGACCCCTGCTCAATGGGGAATCTGCTTCTTCCTCTCCCTCTGCCCCTCCCTTCTGCTCATGCTCATTTGCATGCTCTCTTTCTCAAATAAATAAATAAAATTTTTAAAAAATACGACCACAAGAAAATTTTAAATTACATATGACTCATATTTGTGACTCAGATTGTATTTGGTGGCATTGCTCAGCAGCTTATTAATGAAGAGAGAGGAGACATAGGTTAAGGTTGCAAAGACAAAGGCCAGTTAGTGGAGCGCTTGAGTCCGGGAAGCTGAATCACTGGATGCCAGAACCCGTGCAGACTCCAGTCTGCATCGCACAGCTTTTAAGACCTCCCAAGCCTGTGAGCGTTCTGAGGGCAGAATCAGAGCCTCCTTCATTCCCAAGTGTATCCTGTGGTGTCTTGATCCATGCCTGGTACACATAGGGACTCAGGAATCTGGAGCAGTGCTTGTTGGAAGAAATGCCAGGACAGGGTTACCCGTGTTTAACAAGAGACAGGGTGACAGTTTCAGAAAGGGAGGGGGACACCATTTTCCTCCTGGTGCACTCTCTCTTTGTGTTGTACAAGGGCTCTGGCTTCAACATTCACAGTCTCATTTCTCATGTCTCCCTGCATATTTCTCTTCCTGCAGCCAGGACTTGTGATTGAAGGTGCCCCCAAGTTTTCGATGATAGTGTACAGGTTGGATGTCGCTGTTGGCAGCTTCTCAAAATGTGCTGGCAACTATTTTCATTCTTCCTTTTCTTCATTCACCCACTCACATATTTCTTCTGTAATAAATATTCATTTAGTGCCTATTTTCCACATAGGGCAGTATTAACTATCGTGCATAGATTAGGAGAAAAAAATGTCAAGAATTTATGGTACAACCCCATCCCTTTCTGTACAAAGGCAGACTCACTGTTTTCCCCAACATGACTTTCAAAATCCTTTCTGTCATTTTGTGAATTTACCCTATACTTAACTGTCTTGCCTTTATTTGCCCATCCTATGCTAATTACTTGAAAAGCCTACTGTCTTCTCACTATTTCAAGCACCCAACCCAAATCCTACTTTCTCCTTGAAGCTTTATCGATCCCTTATTTCCTCGCTCTTGTCCTAACATTTTACTCTTATGGCTTGGGAGTTATGGTAAAGGAACGCTAAGTCACGTTACTCTGGCCACCATTTCAGGTAATATGAGTGGGGACACAGGGGCAAGGGAACAGTACATGGCAGAAACAGGTGTTCTCTTCTACGCTTGCCTTCCTTTAGTTATTGCTCGGACCTATGTGGTTCTCCTCTGCTCAGTCCATCCTGCGGATAAGCGCATTGAAAGAATTCTTTATCCCCGCCTAAGATTTTGTTTACTTCTAGGATTTCATTTGATTACTTTCAAAAAATTTCCATCCCTCTGCTGAAATTCCTCCTTTGTTCATCTAACTTTTCCCACCAGATCCTTGAACATATTTAGCACAGATCTAGTAAAGTCTGTGTTGATAATTCCAACATCTGGGCGATTTCTGGGTCTGGTCCTATTGACCATTTCTTTTCTTGGCAACCAGCCACGTCCTCTTGCTTCTTCACATGTCTGCTGATGTGTGATTAAATGCCAGAAATTACATGTAAAAGAAAGACTGAAACTAGAGTAAATAATGTTTAACTGTAGAAAAGGCCATGCCCCTTTGTCAGACCATGGGCTGGTCGGGTGCGAGTAGAGTCCGTCCAGTCTGTGGTTGACTTGACTCTGCTTTGTGGTTGCGTTGGTTCGATTTTTCTCACCACAGGCAGCAAATGATTTGAAGCTGGGAAGAGTCTTTCATTTTGCAGGGATCTGAGTTAATCAAGGAGTTTGCCTGGGTTCTCCTGCCCTGCCCTCAGCACACTTGTGCCTCTCAGTGCAGGTACAGGAATGTCTGCCAGAGCTCTGGTCTCTTTTCCAATCAGTGGCAACATCTCCCTCATATTTGATATAAAGCTTAGCGTTTCCAGAAGATTGTTCTGCTCTCAGATTCCAGGAGGCTCTCCATGCCTTCCTGCTCTCCTGGCTGACCTAGCCGGGGCCTTGAATTCGACAGGAGATAAGGGTTTTTGAAATGTTTTCTCTATGTTCGAGAGTGCAAGAAAATGATTGTTAATGTCCTGGGCCCTGTGCTGAGCACTCTACATATGAGTATCTTGTTTTATCGTTGTAACAGCAGGGTGCTTAGAGCCACGGTGCCAAGGAAGGAAATAAGACTCAGGAAGGGTGAGTTCATTCAGTGTTCAAAAAGTAATTTTGAGGGACGCCTGGGTGGCTTAGTTGGTTAAGCAGCTGCTTTCGGCTCAGGTCATATCCCAGTGTCCTGGGATCGAGTCCCACATCGGGCTCCTTGCTCGGCAGGGAGCCTGCTTCTTCCTCTGACTCTGCCTGCCTCTCTGCCTGCCTGTGCTCACTCTCTCTCTCTCTCTCTCTGACAAATAAATAAATAAAATCTTTAAAAAAAAAGGTAATTTTGAGTGCTTACTGGGATATTTTCTTTTCTTTCTTTCTTCTTCTTCTTCTTCTTTTTTTTTTTTTTTTAAGATTTTATTTGTTTATTTGACATAGAGCGGGATCACAAGTAGGCAGAGAAGTAGACAGAGAGAGAGAGGGGGAAGCAGGCTCCCTGCTGAGGAGAGAGCCCGATGTGGGGCTCGATCCCATGACCCTGAGATCATAACCTGAGCCGAAGGCAGAGACTTTAACCCACTGAGCCTCCCAGCCACCCCTACTGGGGTATTTTCAACATGCTCATCTAAATATTTCTGAAATTGTGACGTATTTCACAATAGATCCAAACGTGTAATGTGGTAGAAGCTCTTTCCCACCAGAAGACTGTTGCTAAATATCATCCCAGCATTAGCTCAGGAGGAAGAGAGAGCGTGGTGCAAATGCCTCATGGAGACTCCTGGGTCCTGTGGAGAGGACACCAGTAGTCCCAGCTGCTTTGACTCTTTGCTGTGTTCTGCTTCCATTATCACCGTGATATCTGACGAGGGCACTTCTCAGCTGTGGTGCGGTCAGCCGACCCCCATCAAAGATGTGCCATAGCCGTGACACGTTGAATTCTGGAATGCCCAAAGCACCGCCGGGAAGCCCAGTCATACTTCTGACATTAATGAGGGGCTGGTACCCTTGATAGGTGTCCATTCAAGTAGGAGAAAATTCTTCCTGTCTTTGTGATTTAAAACAAATTACACGACAGGTTGACAAAATGGTCCTGTCTTGTGGTGCTGTATAACGCAATGAGGTTTTGATGGAGGAAGTTGACTTTTGGCCCTCTTTCCGTGGAACGCGGATGTCATTTCAGAAGGCCCCAGGCCAAAGGACAAATTAAGTGACAGGCATCGTTGAGTCCCAAATCATGCCCCCCCAGGGATAGATGGGCATCATGATTGGCTCAAGCTTGTGTGCCTTACTGTCTCCTTTAGGGAAGGTCTTTCCCATTTGGTGTTTTGGTGAGAGGTAGGGGGTTAATGCACACAATGTTTATGTTCTTATAGACATCCAGTCCTACAGACATACCTCAATACGACCAGATTCCAGAGTAGACGCTTCTCTACCTTCCTCACTGCATCTTCATGACCCTGTAAAGTGGTTGCAAGTTAATTAATCCTGTTGTCATCAGTTTTTTCCTTTTATCGGAGGGGATAAAGATACGTATTACCTCTTCATGAACGAATGTGAAAATTTGTGAAATAGACCCAGGGATTCTTAGCTCTAGCTGCTTCTTTCCGTTCACTCCGATGCTTCATGAGGCTCTTGTAACTTCGGCTTTGTATCAGACGATCATTTTTCACATGTAGTGAGCTTTACATATTGAGAATTCGTTAGTATCACATTTGCCGTGTCTGTAGTTTGTCTTTATTTGTGCTGTTTTCAGAAGTAAACCATCTCCTTACCTCCAGCATCTAATAATGAGTTGCTTGCAAAAAGAAGTGACTTTTTTGTGATACATCTTTAAAAAAAATCAATTGAGATGACTGGGATATAGATTAAAAGGATAAAATCAGAGTTAATATATTATAAGGCTGATATTTTCAACATTAAATGTAAAAAAGTAACAGATGGTTTGTCAGCCCAAATAGTATGAATAAATTGAGGTAAATTTAATGATTATTGAATCAGAAATCTTTGAAGCATGTGTTAGCCATATATATATATATATAGAGAGAGAGAGAGAGAGAGAGAATGGCTAAGGGTATATGGCCTGGTTTAAAAAATAGCATTGTTGCATGCCCCATGGAATACAATGTACCCATTAAACTGAACTGGAGAATAGTCATAATGAAATCTGGCATTTTTATTCTTAGGCAGTATAGGTTCAATAACCACCATTTTGCGAAAAAAAAAAATACACTAATGGTCCTATTAAAAATAATGACTTTGTGCTTGTTAAGTGCCCATTGATTACTTAAAAACTCACACTCATTTAAGCTGTAAGAATAATTAATAGAAGAATCATTTCAGAGTTCAATTTCCCAATTACGAAGTTTATTTCTACATTTACTGTAAAAGAGACAGTATTGTCGCAAAACACAAAGCTGTCGTTTCCTCACTTTCAGCTATGTCCTTCTTCAGACCCCTCCTGAGGAGGCCGCCACTCCCCCCCTCACCTTGCAGAAATGTGTGGGTTGTTCACATGCCAAATCCGTGTTGAGTCCTGTAAGACCTTGAAGGCGTGACTGGAAAGCGTGGTCCTGGTCTTGTGACCAGGTCCCGCAATTGTGAACCCTTGCTTCTTAAACTGGGATTAGCTTTGAAAAGAATTGTGTTTAGCTCTGCCCAAATGTGGTCTGTTCTGACAGCGTCTACAATTGTATTTTGGGGGGATCATTGACCAGGCCTGACTGATTCGTTCACAGACACCAAGAGTTTCAGAAAAGGCATATAAATGGAGACAAATAGAGGGGCCTAATAAACAATTTGCTTAGAGTCCATTTCCACTAAGAGGCCGGATAACCTGCATCTGTTGTGGTTCTTTATTCCTGGGAGACGTCAATGCTGAATGCCCCGAAGAGTCCATTTGGCTGCCCCGAGCTGTACTGCTGATTTGAAAAAGTGTCGAGATCAAAATACCTTTGTGTTGGTTTTGCTGCTATAGAGTCTAGATTTCCTAAGCAGGCTTCATTTTGCTGTTCTACAGTCAAGAGGGAATTCTTCTTTTACCAGCCTCTAAGTGCAGTCAGGGACACCTATGTGAGGGCGCTCCCCATGCTTTCCTTGCAGGGTTGTTGGCAGTGCCCCCCCCCCCCCCAAGAATCCATGGATGAGGCTCATGGGTCGGCCCTTTAACATCCAGGACACACATCATGGATGAAATTAGCCATCTGTGGCAATAAACTTAAAGATTGTGAGAAAAGAAATGTGACAGTAACTTGTAGGGCACCCAAAACTCCCTTCGAGTGTACTGGGTTTCTATCTGAGGGAGGCGGGACTGAATGGAATTGTAATTTCATAAGGGAATGCTTGATCCATTTTACTGTACCCAATCTGCAAAAGCTAAAAGAGAGCAAGAATACTTCAGGCAGAAGACACAGAATCCCAAAGAACCAGAATCCATTAGCATTTACCTAGGATGGTCCAAAGAGGCAAAACACAGACCATGGTGGAGGCCAACTTTCTCATTACTGGGGAGGTGTTCTCTGTCATAGCAGAGGAAAGGATTCATTAGCCCTGGGGCTGGCTGTCCACCTTGCATTAACCCTGGGGATGGCTGTCCACCTTGCATTTGGCTGTTGTCTGAAACCAAGGGAACTATGGAAATACAATATCTACACATGGAAAGCAGTTTAGGTTTTAATTTTTTAAAAACAAACTGTGATGTGATACAGACTTTCCCATTGCATCGGAATAGTGAAGAACATCCATAAAAATCAACCCACTTTATAAATACATAAGCCCAAAAGTATTTTGCCAGTAATTCTATTCTTTGGAACATGGTAAAGCTCCCTAAGGGTTATACTTTTGTCCACGAAATTACATATTTAGAAGAGAATATGTAAACAAATTGTATTTTTTTCTAGCAACAATCTTGGATTCTTTGAATACTTACTGCGTGACCATATTTTTTGCAGAACACTAAAGACAAAGCACTGACCTCAAAAAGCTTAAGGTGATAGGCATGTCCACATGGATGCAGAGAAGGTCTCATGAAAGGAGATATGGATGGGTGGTACACGAAGATATACCTGACATATCATACACGTGTACACACACACACACACACACACACACACACATGATACCTATGGTATTAATCACCTGTCATATGAGCAGACACTGTGCACTCTTGATGGCTACTGACAGTCCAATAGTCTAAACTTCAACAGTAATTCAAGAAGGAATAATTCTACCCTTGTTCAATTATCTGTCCATTTTTTTGTTTATTTCCTCACTCAACAAGTATTTTTTGATGGCTTGTTGATTGCAAGTTACCATGCTGATTCCACCCTTTGAACTGTATAGTGACACGTTATCAAGCGGAAGTAAATTCTTGTAACTCTTGATATCCTCAAGCTCCTTGTTTTTGGTCATTCCCAGTCTGTCTCAGAGCTCAGTGTTCTGTCCATGCAGGTGCTCACTGAGATGTTCAGAAAGCAGCACCCCTTATCCCACCTGGGAGTGAAGGTGTACCTGGGTGGCCTCGGTCCCTAGGGAGGGGCTCACGTTCTCTTTCATTCTGATCTAGCTTGTTTTCTGCTCCTACAGATTTAGGTTCGACCTAGGATGAGCCACGCAAAAGGCTGGGACTACAGGGAAGCTTAGAATAAACCTTAAGCTAAAGGAATCAAAAGCTATAATGAAGTATAATGGGTAAGACCAGTGAAGTCTACTTAAGGAAATGACGTTCCAGTTAAGATTTGGATGAACATTGTGCAAAGGAAAGCCAGGAAAGAGTTGGATATGGAGGAAGAAAGAGGAGAGGGTGTGCTAGGTGGAGGAAAAGGTGTTTGAGAAGGGGAAATAGGGAAAAATGAAAAAAAAAATCAAAGTGAGTTTAGTATGGATGAAACTCAGGGTAGGGCATAAGTACAGGGGGATGATTTCTCAGAAGGGAAGTATCATTATTAGATCTCCCTGGCTGTAGAGAGGAGAGTGGCTTGGGTGTAGAGAATTGGAAGAGGGTAAAATGATTTTCTAGTTGAGAAATGACAGGTCTAGGATAGCAATGGAGACGGAAAGGTATGGACTCATTGGAGAGCCATCTTGGAAACAGAATCTGCATAAACTTATATGGAGACATTTTTCCTCGGAAGAGCCAAAAATAGGTAATCATTTGTCTACATGTTGTGAGTTAGACATTCCTGGAGAAACTCTATTTTCAAATATGATCCTTGTGGTGTTTAAACCAAAGCCTGGAACTCTATCCTTAGTGATTATTTTCTTTTGATAAGTATCCTGGATTGTCTCTTCTCAACTATCACCACCATCATCCTATTCCGCATTATAGAAGCAGAGCCAGAAGTTAGGCTTCTCAGGATCCCTTTCCTTTTGTAGGTCTAGGTTAGATACTCTTTTCCAATCTGAAGAACTCACATGTGCTTTGGAATGTGGAAAAGGAGAAGCCAGTATTCCCTCAATACAATAGCACCAGGTGCAAGGGCAAAGGTGAGATAGATTCACAGCGGGGTTCTAGTGTGCTCTTAAGAACCTTTCTGGGGCAGGCTAAGGCAGCTGGCACCAGCTTATCCTCAATTTCCTGGAAAGCTTTTGAGAATCATCCACTCTGGGGCTGTGGTATCATCAGTATCTGTTTCCTTGGTCTTTGCTCCTCTAGCTTTTCTAAAGATTATATAAATCCCTCATTCCTCTATTAAGCTTTTCTATATCCCAGTGCATTTAATGCTTTCTAGTTTCTGATGGAAGTCCGACTGAAATAAGTTTCTGCATACCAGAAGTGTTTGCAGGGGATAGAAAATTTTAAAGGTGAGCATCTCAAATTCATTCTCTGATATGGTTACATCTGGAGGAAGTAATGACTTTATTGTCAATGACAAGTAGGTCACAAAGAGACTGTGGCTTGAAATGATAAAACAGCTGCTTAAGTTATCACCTTCAGTTACATGGAATTAGGTCTACAGAAGGCAAGGTCTGGGATCCCCAATAGCACAATCTGGGGCAGAAAAAGTAGGGTAGGTGGGAGGGCTGCTTCTTCCTGTATCAGAGATTCTAAAGAAAGAAAAATCAAAAGCTGATATCTTTAAATTCCCAGCTCAAGGCACAAATAGAGAACCAAAAAAATGTCTATGGCTGTCTTAAAGGAATCTGTGTTTCTTAGAGCTGTAGGGTTGAGGTTTTTGAAGACCAAGACCAAAATATGATTCTGGAGATGGCTGAATTTAGTGCAAATTGTCTTGTCTTTTATGTTAAAGTTAAGCCAAAAAAAAAAAAAAAAAAGAATGTTAGGCCTTAATAAAGGAAGAATGGAACCCTGAGATTAGAATGGGGCATTTGCAGAGCCCAGAAATAGACCCTCAACTCTACAGTCAACTAATCTTCGACAAAGCAGGAAAGAATGTCCAATGGAAAAAAAGACAGCCTCTTCAATAAATGGTGTTGGGAAAATTGGACAGCCACATGCAGAAAAATGAAATTGGACCATTTCCTTACACCACACACAAAAATAGACTCAAAATGGATGAAGGACCTCAATGTGCGAAAGGAATCCATCAAAATCCTTGAGGAGAACACAGGCAGCAACCTCTTCGACCTCAGCCGCAGCAACATCTTCCTAGGAACAATGCCAAAGGCAAGGGAAGCAAGGGCAAAAATGAACTATTGGGATTACATCAAGATCAAAAGCTTTTGCACAGCAAAGGAAACAGTTATCAAAATCAAAAAACAACTGACAGAATGGGAGAAGATATTTGCAAACGACATATCAGATAAAGGACTAGTGTCCAGAATCTATAAAGAACTTAGCAAACTCAACACCCAAAGAACAAATAATCTAATCAAGAAATGGGCAGAGGACATGAACAGACATTTCTGCAAAGAAGACATCCAGATGGCCAACAGACACATGAAAAAGTGTTCCATATCACTCGGCATCAGGGAAATACAAATCAAAACCACAATGAGATATCACCTCACACCAGTCAGAATGGCTAAAATAAACAAGTCAGGAAATGACAGATGCTGGCGAGGATGCAGAGATAGGGGAACCCTCCTACACTGTTGGTGGGAATGCAAGCTGGTGCAGCCACTCTGGAAAACAGCATGGAGGTTCCTCAAAATGTTGAAAATAGAACTGCCCTATGACCCAGCAATTGCACTATTGGGTATTTACCCTAAAGATACAAACGTAGTGATCCAAAGGGGCACGTGCACCCGAATGTTTATAGCAGCAATGTCCACAATAGCCAAACTATGGAAAGAACCTAGATGTCCATCAACAGATGAATGGATCAAGAAGATGTGGTATATATACACAATGGAATACTATGCAGCCATCAAAAGAAATGAAATCTTGCCATTTGCGACAACATGGATGGAACTAGAGCGTATCATGCTTAGCGAAATAAGTCAAGCAGAGAAAGACAACTGTCATATGATCTCCCTGATATGAGGAAGTGGTGATGCAACATGGGGGCTTAAGTGGGTAGGAGAAGAATAAATGAAACAAGATGGGATTGGGAGGGAGACAAACCATAAGTGACTCTTAATCTCACAAAACAAACTGAGGGTTGCTGGGGGGAGGGGGTTTGGGAGAAGGGGGTGGGATTATGGACATTGGGGAGGGTGTGTGCATTGGTGAGTGCTGTGAAGTGTGTAAACCTGGTGATTCACAGACCTGTACCCCTGGGGATAAAAATATATGTTTATAAAAAATAAAAAATTAAAAAAAAAAAGAATGGGGCATTTGTATAGATTATTGTGAATTTGAGTTCATTGAGCCTCCAAATACCACCAAGCCTTCCTTCCCCACTTCCAGTGTCTAAGGAGTTCTTTCTGGCCTTTTACAAGGAAAGACCCAGTACTGACCTTGGGAAAGGCACCAGTCTTCTTGTGGAACACTGGATCCCTCAAGACCCTATCCTACCATCTCTCATTTCCTGAAGACCCATCACGAGACTCAATGTCTTGGCACTATGGAGTGTGGCTCACAAGGAGAGACATATGTACCAAAAGTTCAGTAATATTTTGCCAATTTAAATCAGCAGGTATTGGGCAAACATGTGTGGAAAAGGATCTAAGTGTGTTAAACCATGAGGGGAGATAACTAATGGTGGACTGGACTTTAATGTAGGAACATTAACCCAAGATTAAATGCATCTCAAGCATCTGGAAGGGGCTTTAACAATATTCTGTTGGCCCATTGAAACTTCTACTCAATCTTAAATGAAGAGGAGAAGTTGGAACTTTCTTGATATACTCTAGAAGAAGGGATTTAAAATCTTAGGGCATTAGGAATGCTGGGATGGCTTTATTATGTATCATCTATAATTATCCACCATTTCTGTCCCCTAGCAGCAACCAGAGGGCCTTCCTTCATCAGGTACTGAGAAATATATTGGTCAGGGAAGCACCCACACCCCTTGAAGGCTCTGTAGTGGTTGCTTTCTGAGGCCAGGGTTGACAGTGGGAGATGCCATCACTGAGGTGGATCCCATGAATTCAGTGGGGATGACAGGATCCCAGAATGGGAGAGGGAGACACTTGAACTTAAGGGACAAGGTAGAGGAGCTTAGTCTAATGGGCATCAAAGCCAAAGCATTAATCTGAATGCTTTAAGGCCAAGACTAAAATAAATCAGTAGCCAGCTATCACTTGAGCTGTGTAACAAAACAACCAAACAAGACTCTCTCTAGGTTCACCTCTTTCCTAACAATGAATTTCTTTTACTGATTCACCTGTGGCTTGGTTCTCATAACAACTATTGGGTTCCCTGTGGCCTGGGATACAACAGTGGTTTGGAATACACAGAGTTAACATTATTGCCATCTGTGGCTGGAGCAAGACCCTTTGGCTCAAAGGACCTTTGATAAATGAGAATTAGTCTAAACCCAGGGGAGGGATAAAAACTGTTCCTGCTATGGAACAACTTTGTGTATATTCTGCCTGTTTGCTTGTGATTTTTCTTCCCTATCTTGAGCCCTGTAATAAACTCTTGACCCTCTCACTTTGCAGTAAAACTCTGAGCATTTTTTCTGGTTTGTTGAGTTTACAGGCACTGTCTGGGTGATACCAATTCACTGAAATTTGTCTGAGCAATTCATCGGCACCTTTTGTCTATGAGACCACCAGAAGATGTAGCAAACCACAAAAATGATACCGCAGTTGATACCCATAAACTATTCTCACTAAACAACATCAAGTCAATATGGCCGCCACTGACCTTGTCCCACTGTACACACTGTACACACTAGGACTGAAGGATGTTATCAGAATGGGGTAGAGGGAATCTTGTTGCAGAGATTAGAAACTTGGGACAGGCATTTGAAGCTGGGTTCAACTGCAGATGGTAGAGGTAATAGAGCCAGGCAAGTGGATGATGATGTCCAAAAAGTATAGTCATGGGTGATTTATGAATCCTGCCCCTTCTCATAGGAGAGTGGGGAACCTGGTATTGTCTTCCTGGGATACGGAATATTATTGCTTGAGTCTGAGAGATCCAGATGATGATTCTATGGGTGGTAGGGGAGTTAGAAAGATCTTGGAGGCCAGAGAGAAAAACCAGCTGGGGTATGGAGGTAGGAATTCAGAGTCAGGGAAAGTTTCAGGTGGAGCAGACTAAGAAAAAATGGAGTAGAGTGCAAGAAGTTTAGAGTGCAGGAATCCTACTCAGCAGGAGTAGGATTCATGGGTTCAATGGAAACTGGATTAAAGATCGAGGAGTTTGAGAGCGGGGAGTAAAGCGTAGTTGATGAACAGACAGTATTTCAGCATTGGGATAAGGTCTTTAGGGGAGAGCTCTGGTTTTTGGAGAGAATTGCCAGGAGTTACCTATGGTCTTTTTCTTGAAGAAAGTGAGGGCAAGAGTGGGATACAAGGTAGGAACTTATTCACAGGAGTGAGGCAGTAGCTTAGGTACTGGAAGTAGGGCAACAATTAGTTGATTAGTTGATTAGAAGATTAGTACTTTTTGTACTAATCTTCTTCTAGAATAGAATGGGTTCCTGGGCCTGGGGAGGAAATGGACTGCTGCTGAAGTTAAGAAAACTAACTCTGAAGGGGGAGGAGGGCTAGATGGTCCGGAACAGTTATACAAGAATGTAGTCAGATAGGAAACCAGTAATTGTTGAGCACCTATCCTAAACGGAGCATGCTCAGTCCAGAAATGTGGCACGTAAAAGTGTGTGTGTTTTCTCGAGAGGGAAGTGATGAGATGCGGAAATGAAACATGTAAAAACTAGGCTGCGGCTTTTGTTCAGTTCTCTATCTAGTTGAGGAAATAAGTCAAAACAAATATTTTCATGGAGCAAGAATAAATAAATAAATAAGCGAAAGGTCCAGTGTGACTGTGATGGTCAGAGATACCTTCACCAGGGAGACACACTTAAAATTGAACTCGTTTGGAAATGTAGGATTAGGGCTAGACAAAGAAAGGGCAAAAGGATGCTGAGTGGGGGGAAGAGACCAGAAAAGAGGGTGGAGGTGAAAGTGTCTTGGCATGTCAGTGAGAAAGCCACTGTGGGCTGGCTTGGAAGGTTTCTGTTGGGAAGTTCTGTAGTTAAAGCTAAAAGGAAGCCATGGAGTTCATATTTTGCATGTAAGGAATCATTATTGATGTCTCCTATCATACTTCAATGTGTATCCCATCGCAGCTACTTTTTTATTGTATAAATTAGATGGTTAGATAAGGAAGTTGTAGGCAATAAATAGACTGACATTTTGACTTATTGACCCTTGAGGATATTTTAAAGATTTCTTCACTTGCATTGTCACAAAGGGATGTTTGCTTTGTTTTTGTTGTTGGCAGAGCTAGTAAGAGTTCAGTTTGGAATTCAAGATTCAAATCCAGGTGGTCTTTCATAAATTCTGCATTCTCCCCAATACACAGTCACCCTGTAAATATCCAGTCCCACTCCTGCTCCAACATCTCTTGGCTGGGCTCCTACGTACAGACATCACTCATGGACCTCTTAGCTGCTCCACGTAACATGCCAGGTATTTTTCTTACGCTGGAATATAGAAGACTACACAAAGAACGTGTGTGTGTTGTTTGACCTGCATTTAATTGTACATGAGCAAAGTATGTAGAAGAACTGAAACCTTGTTTTCTTTTGTAAGAAGCCATCAATGAATGAATGGCATTGTGTATATACAGACTTCCAGCAGGGTGACAGGTGACAATGATTGACTGCATGGGTAGGTATTCCAGTGAATACTGAAGTGGGGATGATGCGTGCAGAAGGCGTGAGAGGGGCTGTGGCTGTCTCAAGCAAAGTCAGTTAGGCAGTTGGGTTTACGTTAAGGATGGCTGCTTGGCAGGATACGAAGGCATAGCTATCGTAGGCTTGCTTTCCATTTGAGGGTGCGGAATTCAGAGTCCACAGGCACGGCCTACTACCTTCTAATGATTGCTAAAAGCTTAGAAATTTACCTCTGTGACAAGCCTGGAGTAGTTTCCTCTCCGAGGCTAAAAATCTCTAGTAAAATCTGCAAAAGAAGGGTTATTATGGTCTTGGTGTGTTGCCTGTGTGAGCGTGTTTGTTTGTTTGTGTGTATTTCTTTCAAAGCTAGCAGTGAGAGGCCACGTAAAGCACTGAAGGCAACATAAATGATTTAAGACCCAACGATTTTGCCAGGGAAACATTCAAGACGGAGTCTAATCCTTTAATCTAACCCCAGTCCCTTTAAAAGCTTTGAGCTAGGAGTTGACTCAGCATGTCAGTGCCAAGAAGATCCATTGACCCTGAGTTCAGTGCTGAGAAATTGAGAAATGTTCTTTTTAATGTCTATTCAATAAATACAGCATCCACCTTGCACGGGGCTGCACAATCCACTTCAAATCCATTATGGGATGTTCTTGTGGGCTGACAAGTTGTCCTGAGACAACAGTGGCCGTGAGATGAGGTTAACCCTTCCTGCGGAATGTAAATCATCACGGCCACCACCGTGGCTGGCTCTCTTAAGACCTTGGAAAGAAGGTAATATTTGCATCGATGTGAGGACCCTGTGGTGTGCATTTCCTTTTGGACTAAGGTCATCTTCTTTGGAATACATAAACTCAGGCACAAGATACCTACATATAATAGCCACAAAATGACATTTTATAAAACAAAAACAATGATAAAAGATGACATGAAATTATATCTTTCCTTGTCATCGCCCTTGGAAACAGAGATCAGATCTCTCTCACCTCATCTGGCATGGATGATTCCTACTGTGTTACCTATGAATTCTGTGGCCATATTTTTTGAATTTCACATCAGGACATGTAATCTGATAAGGAGTGGTTGTGCTGATAATAGGTGAAAGGAGAAATCTAAGAAATGGAGTTTGGGCATTGAAATCTAAGAAATGGAGTGTTGTGTGCATTTCAGTGGTTTATGGGACAAATGGGAAAGGCTGTTGAAAATTAGGACATTAAAAAAAAAATCTAAAGGATGGTTACTATCCTCCTGTGTGGCTGGAAGGAAGAGTGACCTAGAGACAAGCAAACAGAAAGATTCCTCTAGAGTTGAATCAAGTCAGGGCTGAGGTTCAGTTGCTTTGGATTCTTTGCATTATAATAACAGGTTGTCTTATATGGAAGTTTTCACTTCACAGCAAAAAGTATGGCATTGGATAAACTTTTGTGGGTTGAGAGGTTAGTTGACTGTGGTGGCATATTATACAATACAACATAGAGTAATTCCCTATAGTTTGCCAAATGGCCAGTTGCTTTTGGGATCCATTCACTTTGCAAATACTTACGGGATACCCTCTATCCAAGACTCATTAAAATCTAAAATAGAATTTTGGATATGTGGGAAAGCCTTAGACTCTTTGCAGAGTTGCCAAAAAGTGCCTTCCTTGAAACCAGTTTCATAGACTTGGCTAGGTGTTCTTTGGAAAATGGGCTCCACTGGCAAATCTGGTAAGGAAGCATGAAGTGAAATAGAGAAGTTGCTTTACCAGAACACCTTTCCAGTGATAAGCTAATACTGATTGCCAGTTTCAGAAAGGGAGATAGAACATACGGTGTTTCACCAACTTTTGACCATGAAGTTCTACTTAAAAAAAAAAAAAAAGTATCTCTTGGAAAGAGCATTCAGTGGAACATACCTTGAAGAATGCTTGTCCATTGAATTCAGGTAGGATGACTTTCTCAAAGCAACTAGAAGAATTTTGCAGTCAACCTTGATTTTCTCCTTTGTGTCTGAGAAGGTGCTAGCAATTTGCTACAGTGGACTCTGAGGAGGCCAGATTTATGCCTCCCAACAGAGTAAAGTGACTTCAATGTACAGATTGCTGGTGTTGAAAAATGTAAGCTCTGGGGATAAAGGGAGGGTTTAAGCAGCCAGGGAATATCTCAGCAGAAAAAAATGACTACATGGCTCTGCCCTCCTCCATCCCTGCCATGTTCCCTCTTGGGTCTGTTTAGATCAGGGATAGAGCATTATGCCCAGGGCCTGGCTGCCTGCATGCGGGGTTGAGAGTGATTTCTTCTCCTTCTTTTGCACTTTTATAAGCCTCTTACTGCATACCTCCACATCCAGGTGTGGAGGTCATCTAATACTTGTTTGAGCTCACCTTTTTCTCCCCTTTGCAGAAGGATGAGGTGTCCCTACTGTCTTAATCGGGATCACTCAGTGAGCACGTGTGAGACAGAATGGACATCTACTATATTCTGCGACCCAGATATGGTTAGATGCTATATATCACCTTTGGGGCAGGTGTTCTTGTCCTCATTTTAGAATCAAGGGAACTTAAGTAACTTATGCAAGGCTATGGAACTGGTCAGTTGTGGAAATAAAATTGCATCTGGGTCTGCCCAACTTCAAAGCTGACAATACTGTAAGACAGTTGTATATGTAAGTGCTTTACAGGTGACAAAGAGTGACACATGCATTATCTCATTCAAATTCTGACCTTTTATTGAATCAGCTTTTGGATTAAAAAATAGAAGGGATTGCCACTTCCCAGGGTCCCCAGCAAGCCAGAGGCTCAAGGGCAAAGGAGCTGGTCTAAGCCTCGTCTAGACATCCTGCCTCAAACCACCTAGGTCGTGTTTGTAATGATCATTATGGTCTTTTGTAAATTTGTACTGGCTCATAAGTCTCATCGTCCCATTTAATTTTTGAAACAATTCTCAACGTGGATAGTATTTTCTGTTTATTCCAAATGAGAACTAGGAGGCCAAAATAGGATAAGTGGCTTGATCAACAACAATGTTGGACATGATACTAACAGTCTGGTCCGGATTACTTCGTTTTAATCCTCAAGCCTCTTAGGTCGTTGGTGCTGCTATTACCCCCCTTTAGCAGGAGGCAGAACTGGGGCTCAGGAAGCTTAAGTAGGGACAGTTGGAGTTGGTATCCGACCCTTTTCAGATTCTAGAGCCTCTGCTCTCAACTCAGTGTCGGGCTGCCTCTCCAGTTAATGCTCGTCTTCAAGACCTCCATCTCCGAAACTGACTCTTCATCCACCGTAGTTATGAGCTGTCAAAAGATAGGGGTGCAAAGTGAGAGTCAATCAATGACCCAAATGCCTTCGCTATATGAAAAACCACGTGCACGCATGTCAAAATATGTGCCTGCTAAAGGTCATCTATATCAGTGAAGCATTCGGGATCTTGAAAAGCTCCTTTACTTTAGAACCGGAGAGGCGGAGGTTCCCTGTGCATCCGGCTTGCGTGGCTTTTGCATATGTTGTCGTGAAATCCTGTCATAAGCCGATTTCTTTATGACTGAGTCCCGGTGAGATTTTCCTGATTGATTAGGATGGAATATCTCCCCGTCGATCAGAACTGCACACGGTAAATGGTGCGACAGCCCACGTATCAGCCCGGGCCGCCGTCACCGCTGTAGCCAGAGTCCCCGATCGGATTGCGCCTGAGCATTGACATTCCGGTATCGATGCTCGTGTGACACCGTGAGCTATTGTAACAATCTTTATTTTATCTGTGGCTTTTGCTCTCGGGCTTGGGTTGAGCCCCCACAGGGTTACCACGATCATCAACACCTCTAATTAGCACTTAGAAATGTCTGGCTCCCAAGGCTGTCATTAGAAGACAAGCTTGGTGTGCAAAATACCGAGGCTCTTGCATTTCCCCAGCAAAATCTTCCTCCCAGGCCTATGTCATGGATCGTGCTTTCAACACTCCGCTGGCAGGAGACCCCCACCCCCCCCTTCCCCGCTCCCCTCATTTAGGAAGAGCGGAATTCAGGGGATGAGGTCTGCTTGGGAGATTGGGAGGCTGGAAATTAGACATCATGTCGCATGCCTGATTCTTTCTAGTCAGAAGGCAGGGCCCTGATTCGAGCCTGTGCTCTTCACCATCCCTCCCCCACGATGACTCTGATGACGGTGTGCGCAGCGATCAATGCGACAGAAAGTAACGAGAGCCTCTCTCCTCCCTTCCTCGATCTCATTTTCTTTTTACAAATGGAATGGGGGGGGGGGAATAGCTGAGCACCTGCTTGTACCTCTGTACTCAGCAGGCCCAGGGGACCCCAGAGAAAGACGATATCTCCATTCTACTCGCTTCGCCCTTCCCCAGCACGGAGCAAGGGCTGAGAAGCAGCAGGATAGCTACTCAGTGGAGGTTTTCTGCCGGGAGGGAGTTGATCCATTGGCCAAGGGCTCTGTGATGTACTTGGGAGCAGGCTGGCTGTTTATTCTCCAAAAACTATCACCCAGTCGAATGTAAGCTAATGCTGATGACAATTTATTGTTGTGCTCATGGTTCCTCCTGTGGATCAGAACACAGCCTCCAGAGCCATGAGAGCGTCGGGACACCCAGCTGCTTGGGTCCCAACTCTTCTGTAGACACATTCTTCTCTGGAGCCCGCTGGCACCTTACCATGCCCCCTTCCAGTTTTTAGAGGAGCATCCTAGCATGGCTTTGTCTGTTCTGAGGGATAGCCCAAATGATGAGGCTGGCAGAAATGGGGACAAGGGATGAGGAAGGCCAAGGGAGTATGAGGCAAACGTCGTCCGCCTCTGAGAGGGCTGGGTTGTAGCCATTCCCTCTCCAGTTCTTGCAACCATGATGGCTGGGCTCCTCCAGCACCACATGTGGAGGAAAGCCTTTGGTGGTACAAAGAAAGTCTGGGACGAGCTGGTTGTGGCCTTCCTAACACAGAGGTGGAAGACTTGGTTTCCAGTCCACTCTTAGCTGCTCACTTGGCATCACTGCTTTCTGTATTCTGGTCCTTGTGCTCCCATCTGAAAGAGATAGCAGCTCTGACTCTCTGAAGGCAGGATGCAAATGGCCTCTGAAGTTTCTTTCCAGTGGAATGATTCAGGAAAATAGCTTTGGTACTACCTCTCCAGCTTCTTCCCTAACAAAATGGGGCTCACTACCCATCCTTTGGAGAGTAAAGCTTTAGGCTGGTGGGTGCTCATTCTTTTGTGTGTCCCCATGCAGCCCTCAGCAGGTTACCAAGGGTGCAAAGTGACGCGGTCCTACTCACCGATAACCAGATGGTTTATTTTGTTACTCCTTCACCGAAACACACACACACACACACGCACGCGCATACATAGCAGCTCGCGACCCCCAAATATGTATGAAGAGTTGGCTTCTGGTGTATTTTGTGTGCATTATCTTCTCAAACTAATGTAACCCTCAAATCAAAATCTGTCATTGATATTCTGTGTATTTTATACGTTAGAAAGCAGAATCACAAAGAGAGTATAACTTGCTCAAAGACAGATAGCAATGGATTTTGGAATGAAGTACCTTTTGGGTTTTCCTCTAATTAAACCAGATGAAACCAGATTTATCTCATTTTCCCACAGGGCCAAGTCAGGCTCTGCCTCCGTATAGTCTGGTCTGGAAGCTGGGTTCCCACTAAAGGGCAGTTAGTTCTGCATGTGGTTGGTCGCTGTTGACAGTGGGGGTGTGACCCTGAGGAATGAGGCGACAGGCTGGTCTTCGAACTCACCAAGGACCTCAGTCAATTGAGCCTCAGTGTCCTCCGTAAAATGGAATTAATATACTTCCCTTAAGGTGGATGGTAAAGAGTCGTGATGTACAAGGCCTGGCAAATATCGGGGGCTCAGTACAAGTGATTTCCCTTCTTTTAGTCTAGGGCAAGCTTGGGATGCTTTTAATAGCATTTTTGAGACAGGTTAGAGTCCGCAGAATGCTTTCACACCTTGTTTACTCTGTCACCTCACCCCTACCAGACAGAGAAGTAGAAGAGGCGGTCAGAGACTAAATACTTTGATATTGTCCTTGATGGAGTGGTTTCCTCCAAAAGGAGGAAAATTAGAGCTGGTGCGTACAACGGATGTGGAAACGTGGGGACGTGGTGTTTGTTTTCTTGAAGGAGTCGCTAGGAAAGCTGGAACGTGGGAAATGAGCTTTCTCGTTCTCATATCCTATGAAAGCGTGCGTATTTGGTTCCACACCTGCTTTGTCAGTGTGACCAGGAGGAATCCTGTTTGGTCCGCTTCCTTGATATTTACCCAAGTCTGCAATCAACAAGAAAACACATCTCAGCATCTCACTTGGCAAGAGGAAGAATGGAAGCAGCACCACAGCTGTCATATTTATTTCAGTGGCAAAGCAGGTCAGGAAAATTGATAAAATTAATCATACAAACGAGCAAACATCAGGAGTGAGAACGTGAAGGAACAGATGAGTTCTTGCTTCATTCCGTGCTGCACCTGCCCTCCGCTCTGATGGAATCTGGGCAATCAGCTGATGAAAGCCGGCGGGGAGGGGGCCGTGGCAGCGGGAATAAGGGCCTGAAGAGAAATTGGAACCTGAGAGATTATCAGGGCAGGTCTTATTCCGGAGGCCTGTGGTGTCTGTAGGACTCTATTACGTTATCTGAGGTGGTAAGAAATTCATCTTTCAATGTCCCGTGAAGAGAGTAAGTTCAAGACCTAATATTGACTTGGATCTACGGCAGGTGATCCTAACTAATTTGGGCAACATTTCTTTCCTATGAGGGGAAGCAGCAGGGCCCTTACTGCCGGGGTTCCTGACTCTGGATGCACTTCAGTATCACCCAGGGAGCTCTTAAAAATACTGATGCCCAAACCCAACCCCAGAAGAAATGAATCAGAGGCTCTTGCGGGTGGGGCCCAGACACTGATGATTTTTACCAACTCTTCAGGTGATTCAAAGACGAAGCCAGTGCTGAGAGCCGCTGGCCTACAGGAGTTTCTCAAACATTAGCATGCATCAGAATCATCCCGAGGGCTTGTCAAGGCAGAGAC
Organism: Mustela erminea; assembly: GCF_009829155.1. Taxonomy (NCBI): domain Eukaryota; kingdom Metazoa; phylum Chordata; class Mammalia; order Carnivora; family Mustelidae; genus Mustela; species Mustela erminea. The sequence goes on from NC_045630.1 coordinate 62,846,451, forward strand.
TGTGGGGCCTCGCACCTGGAGTGGGGCCCATGCAAATTTTTATTTCTTTTTTTCTTCTTCTCTCTTTTTAAAAATTTAAGTGTGTATGTGTGTGTCTCTGTGTGTGTGTGATTAAGTTTTTTATTTATTTACTTGACAGAGAGAAAGAGACAACCAGAGCGGGAACACAAGCAGGGGGAGTAGGAAAGGGAGAAGCAGGCTTCCTGTCGATCGGGGAGCCTGATGCGGGACTCGATCCCAGGACTCTGGGATCATGACCTGAGCCAAAGGCAGACGCTTAATGACTGAGCCATTCAGGCGCCCCCAAATTTTTATTTCTAATAGGCCCCAGAGAATGCTTGATTACTGGTCCAGGGACCCCACCTGGAGAGCCACTGTCTAGAGGAAATGGTACCAAGTTCATGTTCTGGTCCCATCACTAATTAGTTGTAGTAATTTGAGAAGTTCCTATAGCTCTTAAATTCACATTTTATATTATTGCCCTCATTATTCCAAAGATTTGGGGGGGGTAGTCAAGGGTGATCATGTATATGGAAGAACTTTGTAAACTATAAAGCAGTGCATGAAAATGAATTTGTAATTAATTCTATTGAAATTGCCATTTTGCTTGGTGTTTCAGAGATCTAGCTGTGGTTATGGCAACTTATAGCCAGATTTATTCATTCATTGAAAAAGTAATTAACAAAGGCCATTATTTATCAGGCCACAGACCAAATGTTGGGGTAACACAATGACATGACTAGTGTATCTCTTCCCTCATGAAGCTTCTACTCTGTGTAGGGCCAAATCGACCTGTTTTTGTATGGCCTGTAAGGTAAGTATGGTTTTTACATATATTTTTTTAAGATTTTCTTTCTTTATTTCTTTTTTAAGATTTTCTTTTGTGTGTGTGTGTCAGGTGGAGGGGCAGAGGGAGAGGAGAGAGAGAAACTCTAGCAGGCCCTGAGCTCAGCCTGGAACCCCCTAGGCTGTTCGATCTCAGGACCTTGAGATCATGACCTGAGCCAAAATCAAAAGCCAGATGCTTAACCAGCTGAGCCACCCAGGCACCCCAGTTTTTATATTTTTTAATGGTTGGAACAATCAGAAGAACATATTTCCTGACATGTGAAAACTATATAGAATTCAAGTTTAAAGTTTAACAATGAAGTTTTATTGGAACATAGATACACTTATTCATGTTCATAACCATTGCTTCTAGGCCACAAATGTGGAATGGAGTAAGGATGGCCCACAAGACCTAAAATACTTACTCTCTGGTCTGCGACAGAAAAAAGGTGTGCTGATCCCTGTCCTAGGGGAAGAGTTAAATCCCACTGTAGTTAGTCCTGGGAGAGAGCAAACAAGTTTTGGAGAGACTCACGGGCACGGCGATCTTTACAGAGGCTGGGGAGGCCTCTGTAAAGAGATGTTAACCCAGGGTCTAAAGAATGGGGGTAGCTACCATACAGATTTCCAGGGTGGAGAGAGCAGCAGGTATAAAAGCCCTGCGGTGGGCAGTTTGGTTTTCTTGAAACACTAAGAAAACCAATGTAGGTGAAGTGTAGATTCAAGGAGGGGATAGGTTTGTTACTGGCTCATCATGAGGGAACACATAGGCAGGGTTGGGGTCAGGAGGATCCCTTTATGCCCTAATGGGTTTAATTTTATCTACGTACAATGGACTTTATTTTTATTTATTTATTTATTTATTTATTTATTTATTTTTAAAGATTTTATTTATTTATTTGACAGAGAGAAATTACAAGTACACTGAGAGGCAGGCAGAGAGAGAGAGAAGGAAGCAGGCTCCCCGCCGAGCAGAGAGCCCGATGCGGGACTCGATCCCAGGACCCTGAGATCATGACCTGAGCCGAAGGCAGCGGCTTAACCCACTGAGCCACACAGGCGCCCCTGGACTTTATTTTAAGGAAGAGAGGCATTGGTGATGAAAATAGCTAATTTTTAGTGAGTGCTTACTATTGTTGGGTGTTATCCTAAGGGCAGTACAGTCTTTACAGCAGCTGTAAGATAGGGGTTAGTATTGTCCTCATTTTAGATGACAAATGTAAGGTACAGAAGGGTCAACCACCTAATGTCACACAGCTGGTAAAGTCAGAGGCGAGACTTGAACCCAGACTGGCTGGCGATTGTTTGACAACCAGGAGGGAAGCTATTCCTCAAGTCCAAGCAAGGGATGAGTGGGCCAGTGTAAGGAGTTAGCTGAAGAGATGGGCAGAAGTGGCAGAGGCTGAGACCTGATCCAGGGGTCGGGATGACGACCTTGATTGTCTAGATAGGGAGTGAAAGTGAGGGAAGGTCAAGTTCAACTTCCAAATTCCAGGTCTAGAGAACTGGCTCTTCACTGAAAATGCCATGACCAGAGACCTCAGTCGACTATATACTTTGATTTGGAACAGGAATTGAAAATACATATGAGTACATGTCTAACTCCTCTCCCTCAGGAACTGTGAACTCTTCTTTGAGGGTAGAGACAAGGATCCCTATATTTTTCTATATCCAACATGCAATAGTGTGGGGCATAGTGTAGCTGGTTAATTCAACGTATAGAAAGCTGAACAAATCTTAGTACCTATTCATGTGGGATGTATATAAGTTAACTAGACTAGAGCACTTTGAATTTTGACCAGCAAATTGATATTTGAAAGTTTGAGGCTCAGTACTCATGGAGATTCATTTATTTGTGGAACTGTTTGTCTTTGCTTTGTCATGTCTCTAACTTCAGGGTTTGATTCCCTTGTGACTAGTCCTTGAAATTCTGAGTATTCCTCCAAGTATTTAAAGCTTGTAAAGTTAAACATAAGTATTAAAAAAAGTCAGAAAAGCACTTAGAAATATGTGCAACTATCATTTCTGGTCCTTCTTTTTAAAGATAATAGGAAACTAAACTCTAAAAGGATTCGATCTGGTTTATACCATTTTTATTCACTGATTCTCCAACTTTATCTCACAGATGAGGATCAGATCCTTTGAAACCATTAAGATCAGTGGAGACGTTTGTGGATCTTCAGTGATCCTTAGGTTCCCTTCATTCTGGTGCCATGACCTCTCCTGACTCATTGGGTCCCTCCCGATTCTCCGAGGTGTCACCCCTAGGTTGCCAGGCAACGCTAACAAGACGGCTTCACCCTGCAGTTAGGCGTCAGCTGGTGCCACCACATTTTCAGGTATTATTACTATTTAACAAAACAAGGGTCAAGGCCTGAGTTGCTCTCAGTGGAGAAAATGCTCATGTAGATCTTCCAAGAATCCAGTTTATTTTTCCCCCCTTAATACAGATCTCAGTTAAGTCTGTAAAGGATGAAGAGGGTCCAGGATGAGATAGAAAAGGGACTGTGGAGCTCAGCTGATGAGAACACACAACATGGGCGGCCTTAAGCAGGCAGATCGTGAGTAAATGCAAATTATACATGGAAACAGAGCAGAGGACATATTTGTTTCTGACAGTTGCTAAGACTACTAGTGGTTAGGTAAGTTCCTGAGTATGAGCCTGAACTTGAATTATAGAAACCGCGTACCCCAAAGCCAGGCTTTCAGGATGAGGATGGACTCAATGAGCAGGATTTTCGCTTTTCAGAGTTTTGGGGAGTTTTGTTTCTAATTCTTTACTGATGTCTGGCTAACACAGCCACCAGCACAATTCTTGATCATTTTCACTACTTCATAACAATCTGTGGAATTGGATTGTTTATATGTAACAACTTTTCCCTTTGTGCCTAGAGATGCAGGTTATCCGTCCAGCAGTCAAGTACATATTTATTAAGCTCCTACTGTTTGTCCTTCAGTGTGCCAGGGACTCTGAGAGATATGGAGAAGTATAAGACCTGGCTGGTTCTCTTAGGGCATAACTTACCCGAGGCCATAATTAAACAGTACTTACATTGATAGTCTACTGTAGGCTAGGCACATGGATAAACACTTTTCTGGCCTCTGTCTCCAGTCCATAGAACAGCCTTCCACAGCGGATGTTGTTGCCTGTGTTCCCGTGTCCAAGGTCACATGGCTTGCTATGGGGAGAGGTTCTGTATGTCAGGTTCTATACCAGGTAGGCCTGGGACCCACACTCTCTTATTTGAGAGTCCTGGCTGTGCCTGTGGCATCAGCACCCATGAAAGCATTCATCCTTGCATCCACTTGGCTGCCCCTGCAGTAGCTGTGAGGGTTTCCGGACCCCTGACAGTGTGCTTAGCAGCAAGAGGAGGGAAAAACTGGGAGGGTCTATTGCACAGAGTAAAAAGGGTCCTTACCCTCCAAGAGTTTACATTCCAGTGGGAAAGAAGAAAATTTGAGTAACCAACCAATAGTAAACAGCTGAGTAGGCAAGCAAACATCTATAATTTCTGGTAGTAAAATATTCTGTGATGAAAACAAAGCAAGGTAAGAGGGATGAAATTTACATGGTATGTTCCAACTCACTTAACGATAGACCCAGAACTGCTGACTTTCTGCATCATGATATTGTAGAAAAGACAAGCTCGCAAGCATGGCCAGATCCCATCGACATGGGATCTACACGCTGTAGTTTGCTAATCGTGCTCTCTTTAACATCACAGTATAATATTCCACTCAAAATCCAGTCTAATGATTTTGAAAGTCAAAGTAAAACTGCACTTTTGTTATCTATGGAACTTGGGCATCTGGGTAAGATTGTCAAGTTCCAATTCTTTGACTTATGTTGTAAGAAACAACAATTTTGAGTGCATACTAGAGGATAGGTCCTGTGCTACTTACCAGTAAAAACAACAACGAAAAAACAAACAAAAAAGCCTTGTTTGCTCCCTCTGTCTCTGGCCGAGGAGACAAGAGGCAGGGATGAAAGTCTTTTTAATTCGGTTGCCAGCCTCCCTATCTCCCCTCCCCTGCCAAATCACACGAAGTCGCAAATAAAGAGGCAGACAAACGTTGCCATAAATGCAAAGAGTAATTCTAATATTAAAGAACAACCCAGGAAGACACAACCACTAACAAGCATTAAAAAAAAGGCAGAACAAACCCTTGTATAGAATCTTGCTGACAAGTGCTATTAAATATTAATTCTATAGACCGTGGAGACATCATTAAACAAACATATATACCCCGATGCTGAATGCGCACTGGTCCAGGCATTTGTTGTACACGTGGTTGTTGGCTAGGTATACTCTTTTGTGTTGCCTTCCCAGGCAAAAAGCAATTTCCCCCCTGCTTCCATTAATTGTATCCTTACCTATCACCGAAGTCCTCATTGCCTTTTGGTTATTTGTCTTGTCCTTTCCTTTCATTTAATTGGAAAGACAATCTTAGGGAGAATGAAGGGAGTTACCAGTTTCCAGGCTGCCATGCGTGGATAAAAACACACCATGTTTAGATAGGGGTCTGGATTTAAAGAAGCCGTGCTCCATGCAGGGCATTCGGAGAAATGAGAGCACAGGGTGACCTTTACCCAGTTTAATGCTCCTTTCCAGCTTCTCCTCAAGATTCTTTAAATAAAGATCCTAAATGTTAAGGAGGAAAAAATCCTAACCCACAGAATTAGCAAAGCTTACTTATGCAATTTTTTTCTTAAAGTCTGGATATACTCTGAATCTTGTAAATATAAAGGGATAACTTCACCATATTTGGAATTATAATCACAGAGCTGCAAAGGGCCTTAGGGAGCATCTAGGCCAGTGATTCTCAAACTTCGAGGATCAGAACATTCTCCTTCAAACACAGAGTGCCAGGTCCTGCCGCCTGGAATTTCTAATTCAGTAGGACTGGGTGGGAGCCAGAGAAGTTGCATTTCTAACAGGCTTCCCGGTGATGCCAGTGCATCTGATCTGGGGCTACGCTTTGAGAACCACTGCTCTGGGCTAACCCTCACATTTTACAGATGAGTAAACTGAGATCCTGAGAAGTTACTACAATGTACGCAACGCTACAAGTTTCGTTGAAGGCTGATTCTCCATTGGGACCTACATCTCCAGAGCCTTCATCATGCTTTTCCCAGTGCAGCACGGAGAATTTTAGACACCACAGGGAAATTAGAACTCTGCTCCTGTATTAGGAAGTCAGCCTCTGGAGGTGGGGGGGTCATTCTTCTGAGGAATGCAGGAGTCTTCAGGGTTGGCCAGCCCCTCGGCCATCTCCCCACGCTCTTACCGTCTTCCTGGCAGTCACCTCACCGAGCTCCGTCCCCAGGGCATATGACCTGTCCCGGGCTCCATCATGACCAGCCACTGAGATAGAATCAGAATGGGCTCTCCAGAATCCTAGGGTCTGGTTCTTTCTGCCTGTTGTGTCCCCAGAGGACACAACCATGTTGGGACCCACTGAGAGGATAACCATTGTTTGCCCACTTTCAAGAAAGACTTTGTCCCGGTGGAACCACTCAGGACGTATATTTCAGCAGCTCCTAGCAAGAGTCGGTCGTGTCACACATGCCCCCGCAGGGCTGCCCCAGGACTTTCCCGGGCCTTATGCTTTCTGGGGTTCCTTCTTCCAGGAAAGAATTTGAAACCTGATCTTTCAGCCTTACGTGGACATAAGGACCCAGATTACCCAGGCCACCTTCGTGTTTATATACCCACTCGGAGTTCCTGTGCTTGCGAAGAAATGCAAACCACAGCATCCCGCTGGGCCCCTCCGACTAGGGGCTCGGTGCCAAGTGTGCCCACCGGGCGAGTGGGCGCGGGGCGTCCCCGGGGAGCCAGCGCCCCGCCGCGCCTTCTGCCCGGGGCTGCGCTCAGAAGACAAAGGGGCGGCGCGCGGGCGTGCGGGGCGGCGGGACCCCGGCGGCGTTCCCGGTCCCCGGACCCCGCAGCGGGTGGCGCGGCGCCGGGGACCCGCGTGCACCGAGGAGGAGGCCGGACCGGCGCGCACCACGGAGCGGAGCGCCGCGCGGGCTTTTTTTTTTTTTTTTTTTTTTTTTTTTTTGCATACAATTATAGTGATGGCATCATTTTTTTTGAAACAAACTGTCCATAAATGTCACTGGAAATCCGGGTCTCCTTTTATTAAAACTGAAAAATGTGTATAAATGTAAATAACAAATGACTGATACAGGGATAAGAACACCAGAGCGGCTGCTGGCGTCTCTCTCTTTCTCTCTTTTTTTCTCTCCTCCTCATGTAATTTGCATTAATAAAGAGGCTGTTCCTTGTCGGAATGTGTTTCATCCGGTTTAAAATCCCAGGGCGATCCACTAGGAAGAGCTCTGGGAGAATCCAACTGTCAGAGCCGACAAGACAAATGAATCCCGATGTCAGGAGCGTGTGGTTCAACGATGACAGATTGAGAAGAACTGTCCCCCTCTCGACAGGCGGGCTTCATTTTCAAATTAATAAATCTGAATAAAATATTTTTCCTTTCATTACGAGCGGAGCCTGTTTGACAGTTCCCGTGACAGGAGGGAGTCGCCGTGTTGATGAGAACAGTTTGCATGAATTCCACCTGGGCTTTTTCTGTTTTATTTTTACCTGCAATCTCTTCCCTGTTTGCCTCTCTCCTCCCCCCCTCCCGCGCCTCCCGTGTTTCCCCTGCCCCTCCCTTCCCTGCCTTGTGCCCCCCCATCGTCGTCTTGTCGCATGATCCTCCCTCCCTCATTCCCGCGCTCTTCTCCGGCTCCGAAATGTCACCCACTCCTATTTTTTGCAACGGTGCCTATTCACCTGCAGGCTATTACCCTGTATTAAAGGCCAGAGCATTGTTTCACTAAAAAGAGAGAAAGAGCAAGAGACGGAGAGAGAGAACGCACGAAAGAAAGAGAGAAAGAAAGTCCACAACTAATTATTATGAAATGTTTTTTTTTTTTCCTTTGGCTGCTTATCGCGGATCAGATGACGATAACAGCTCACGCCCAGGCTGGAGGAAATAGTGCGTTTCTCTAATTTGTAATTTCACCTTAGGAAACAATCCTCATCATTTCTTCTTCACACGAAAAGAGAGGCAGCCCATCCAAACAAGCAGACAAACAAGAAAACCTTTGTTGTCAATTTCCCTCCCAAAGCCAAGAGAATGAGATCAAGCGCGCGCACCTCAGGAATTGGAGATGCAGAGGCAAGTCTTAATGCACAGGGTGACAGGCTGTTCCTCTTAAATAATTTAGGAGCACTTTCTGGGAAACAATATGTGATCATTAGAGAAATACTATTGAGAGAAGTGACTTCTTGATAACAGAGGGGGTTTTGATTTTGCATTTGGTATAGAACCTGGCTCAGCAGGCGACTTTCAATGTCCCTGTTCTTCAGCCGGAGATCCACAGGGTAGAGGAGAAATTAATCTGAGTGCAGCCGTCATTGACACCCAAAGCCCCAGCCTCCAAGGCAGGACTCCCCAGTGCCTCCCTCCTCACCCTGCAAGGAAGGAAAGAGACTTGCCAAACCTAGCACAGTGAAATGAGGGAGGTGCCAGGAGATCTGAGGTCTTCAGCCCAAGGGTCTGGCCTCTGACCCTGACTTGTTATTTTCTGCACATCTGTTGTCATGCTCTTCCCCATCCTTCAGAAGGTAATGAGCCTGCAGTGTTTTCTGTGCCATTGTATAAGATGGACTTGGGTCCTAGGTTTTGCATCTGACGTGCATGGAAAGTCTTTGAGAACAGAGGTCACCAAGATAGCAAACTTGTCTTCGGGTTAATGTAGGTGGAAATCTCAAGCCATTATCTGAGATCTTCAGGCTTAGGAAAGTGTGTGTGTGTGTGTGTGTGTGTGTGTGTGTGTGTGACATTTGGGATTTGATTCTTGAAATAAATTATTTAAGTGGTAGAAATTAGACAAAGGCAATAATTGAAGGCTTCCTAAATACCAGTGTTTAAGTATAGCAAACCACACTAGATGGGAGCAGAGTGTAATACTCAAAAGTTCTCAGAAAGGAATTTTAATTTTGCTGAGATCTTGTTTAATAACTAGGACAAATAGAAAGGCCACCTACTAAAACCTTTAAAACAAATCGTTATTCAGAAGACGAGAGGAAGTTAGTGGTCAGGATCAGGATTCTAGAAGTTCTCAAGTAGGTGGTTGTCTTGCTTTATTATACATTTCCCACATTGCATTTCTTCCACACAGAAAAAAATACCATTCTAACACAGTCTTCTGCTGATTCCAAAATCCAGTATCATAAAATCTAGATATTAGTATCTAATTAGCTATCAGGATGCTATAAGAATGTAAGAAAAGAAATGTGACTGTTCTGAGATCTTTTATATTAATCACACAACCGTGGTAGGCAAGTGGGTATTATAGTCTTCATTTTGCAGAGTTAATAGGAAACTGAGTGTCAGGATTAAGTGACTTAATATAAGATCACTTGACTCACAACTAGAAAAGGAAGGATCGATTTTTCCCCCTTACCGCACGTGTCATTACCTTTTCACTATATTATCCTGCACTCAGCCGTGTGTGTTTGTGTGTGTGTTAGTGGAAATCTTCAGGTAAATCACACCATCGTAGAGCTGACTACTATTAATTCTCTAACGGTTGGAAACTACTGCTCTCCCATATCACTAATCCACGTTCCATTTTGCTGATTGATTTGTATTGGCCTCTCAAAATATTTATTTTCAGATTCTCTCTTCCATCCCCCCACCCCCCGGGTAATATTGAGGTGGTTAAGAAACAGCCATACCAAGACCATCAGTGTTTTCAAGTAAGTGGTATTATTAATTAATGTGTGGGAAATAACCTACAAAAATTAGAGACATTTCATAGTATTAAAAAGTACTCACACTACAGGGGCACCTGGGTGGCTCAGTCGGTTGGGCGTCTGCCTTTGGATTGGGTCATGATCTCAGGGTCCTGGGATCGAGTCCTATGTCAGCTCTCTGCTCAGTGGAAGCCTGCTTCTCCCTCTCCCTCTCCTGTGTGCTCTCTCTCTCTAATAAATAAGTAAAATCTTTGAAAAAAGTATTCACACCACTGAAAGAGGGTAAGAGGGTCATGATAGATAAAATGATTTATTTATTTTTAAAGATTTTTTTAAAAATTTATTTATTTGACAGAGAGAGATCACAAGTAGGCAGAGAGGCAGGCAGAGAGAGAGAGAGAGGAGGAAGCAGGCTCCCTGCCGAGCAGAGAGCCTGATGCGGGACTCGATCCCAGGACCCTGAGATCATGACCTGAGCCGAAGGCAGCGGCCCAACCCACTGAGCCACCCAGGCACCCCAATTTATATATTTATTTTTAAAGATGTGGCTCACTTTAAATTCTGTGAGGATGGGAAATTATGCCCTGTTAACATGGTTCAGTGAGCTGAATTACTTATTGGGTATTGGATTTTTGGACAATCTCATTTCCTTGAGGCTGCATTGATAAAAATGGACAATAGTTATTTTTATGGGGACACTTTGAAGACTCTTGAGGATAATATAACACCTTACATTTACATCTTACAATTTTCAAAGTATCACACAAACATTGCTTTTTTTTTCCTTTCTTGATTCAGACAGAAAATGAATGAATGAATGAATGAATGAATGAACAGATAAATCTGTTTATCTTCATGACAGCCCTATAAGGCAGGCATGATTATTGCCGTTTTACTGCTGAATGAGGATACAGAGAGATGGAATGGTTTAGAAGAACCAAAGAAGTGAGATGAGGCACAGCCAAATTCAGTGCCAGGTTGTCCTGGATGAAAGGTACTTTCTCCTGTATTCCTTGGATCGAATTTCTCAAATAGTAGAAAAACTTCTTTATCTGGGATTGGGTCTCTTGTGTTACTAGAGCAGAAGATCAGCTTGGCTCACTAGAAAAAGTATGTGTGTTTGGTACTATCTCAAGCTGGGTAATAGGTATTGAAACAATAGAATGAGTCACTCATTCTGTGGCCACTTTTTAGGTTTAGAATTCAACAGGTGTAACTCCATGGTTTTCTAAAGAGATGTGGCTACAGGCTTAGCATCTGGTTTTATCTTCATGGGCCCAGGGCCACTATGAGCGTTAAGATCCCAGAGCATAGGGATTCATGGCAAACAGAAGCCAGCCCAGCTCAGGAATGCTCTCTCCTCTCCCCGGTGTCTTGAGCTCTGCTTTAGGAAGTCAAACCACGAGGGCTTCTCTTGCATCCTCACAGAAGGGAGCACAGAGGTGGCTAACAAGGAAGAGCGAGTCATTCACTTAGACGTTCCCTGAGCTCCTGCTCATTGCCAGGCACTGTGCTCGGAAGTGGGATGAGAAAGCTCTGTGAAACACGCCTGTCCTCATGGAGCTCAGCCACACAGACGCTCCCCGTGTCTGCTAAGTTCTCCAGCAGAACCTTGCTCACCGTGTTTGGGAGCTGAGGATGGAGGACCTAACTTCGTGCGTGGGATTCTTGCAGAGATGTTAGAGAATTTCGTGGGAAGGTATCTGCTGTCCTCTGTGGAATGGTGCCATGGTCCATACTAGGAGTCTTACCTTTCCACTATTTCTTTGCATACATTCAATTTTCCACTTAAATTAAATCACTTTCCTTTTTCTAGTAATAATTAATGCCATTAATATTACTACTCTACCATCCATTATGCATCCGCTGTGCGCTAGGTACTGTGCTGTATGGTTTTTAATCCTGACAATAGCTCTGTGAAAGCATCTTTGTTCTTTATTCCATAGTGGAGGAAACAGGCTTGGAAGCGTGCTTAATCTGATTCAGTCCTTACGAGGCGCGATCCTTACTTCCCTCATGGACGTGGGGTCTCCTTGCCTTTGATTCATTTGTCCGGAATTGCTTCTCCCTCTGTTTCCACTTGTCAAAATCTCAGGCAGGGCTCAGTGCAAACGCCTGTCCCTCTGTGAAATCTTTCCTGATATTGCACCACCTGGGGATGTCTCCGCATCCAGGAGATCCTCGAACTTGGAAATCAAGGCAGTCATTTTAGGATAATTGTGAAATCATGACCCAGGGGCCCCGGGGCCTGCCTTCAAACAGACCCGATCTATGGCATCCCACCCTCGGGAGATACGACTCTCCGTTCTTCCTTAAATATCTCTGGGGGCAGAATTTCTGTAGTCTCTAACGGTCCTTTCTTTTCCTCGGATCCAGATTTCCCCCACTTCATCTAAATGCATTCCCTCTTGTTTGCTATTCTGCGGAGTTAGAGGTTACCTGCTCTGCTCACAGATAATGCACCATCTGAAAACCATCCCCAGGCTCCAAACCAGTAACCAGGCAACCCTTGTGCCGTACCCTCCGTCACTGACCTTTGTGATTCTCGTGCCCTCTCTTCCGAAGTCTGTTCTTCTTTCCTTCAATCTTGTTGCCACTGCCCTTTCTCACCTCTAGCATCAACGGCAAGGAGACCACATTCTGACACACGAAAATGCCACTAGCAGGTGGCAGGCAAATTGGCATGCTTAGCGCAGCCCCACGCACCCTCCGGGGATTAATAATAAATACTATTTGATGATGAAATCTGAGAGCATTTTCTTTTCAATGAGACAGTGTCAACTGTTTTCTTCTAAAGCAGAAATGAGCAGAATACAAAATGGAACAGCCTTCCTTTCTCCCCACTCAGGAGGCTGCTGTTACTGATCTGGTTGGCATTCCTCCCACTCTGCCCAGACGGAAAGGACCTACGCCGGGGCCGCTGTGCCTTCCCTTGATAACTAGCTCTTTATGAAAAATGGGCGATGAGTACTCTAAATGCTTTGTTTTCTTTATTTCCTGGTCTGGCTGGTGTAACTTTAAGGATTAAAATGGATTATTTTAACCATAAACTAGAACTCAAAGACAAGGTCAAAAATTGTATATATAATTATATAGATATACACAATTGGATGTCACTGCCAGGGTTAGCAGGATTTATTTATTAGATATTTAATGAACATGTTCTATGTTCTAGGGTTGGGGTGGTTTCCGGCGTTGGGGGTAGGGAGAGAAGTGTAGAAGGGTTGATATCCTTAAAACAATCTACTCCAGGAGCACCTGGGTGGCTCAGTCGGTTAGGCATCTGCTTTCGGCTTGGGTCACGATCCCAGAGTCCTGGGATTGAGCCCACCATCAGACTCCCTGCCCAGTGGGGAGCCTGTTTCTCCCTCTCCCTTTGCCTCTCCCCCTGCTCGTGCTCTCTCTCTGTCCAATAAATAAATACAAATCTTTTAAAAAATAATCTACTCCAAATACTTTAATTCCCACATAGGAAACCTGAGGCTCCAAGAGGTGAGTTATATAGTTAGAAGTATATAGCTATCTGGGTGTTTCATGGGAAAATCTGGGTCAGAGCCCTTCTTGTGCTCACTTCTGATCTATTTCCAGTATTCTCCTGCTACCTGTGTTTTTCTTCTTAGAAAGCTAAGTCAGTGCTATGGCAAAAACAAGTATAAAACTCTGGATGAGACATCCAGGGACAGTGAATGCCAAAACATAGATTAGGTGAACCTGGAGTTGAGCTGTTTGAATTAGGCGTGGAGGCTTGGAGCTTTGCCTACCTCACCTCTCTTTGCCTCCCTTCCTAGAACCGCAGGGCTTTAAAGAGTACGTAACAAAACCGTCTCTCCAGGGAGGTGCAAAGCAAAATACGATGCTCTCTCTGTGTCCCGGAGTGTCCGTGTTAGTTAAGGCTAAATGTCAGAAAAAGGCAAAGAGTTAAGTAATAAGGCCAGAGATAAGCAAGCAAGCTATTATGTACACACTAAAATCCGAGTGCATGATTAACGGCCAAATGAATGATACGCTAAATGCGGTGAGAATGTAGAGATGGAGGGAAGACTGTGAGAAAGGAAGAGAGACATTCTAGCCACATCTGCAAGAGTGTGTATGATCAGGATATACAGAAAAGAAAGAGAAAAACCTTTAGGGAGCTGGGGGAAGGCTCTGAATCAAGAAAATGTAAACCGTGTTTGGATAATGAATAAATAATTTATTGCACTGGAATATTTGATAAAGTGAGTTGTTACAGATAATACTAGAAAGCCAGGTTTGGGTCAGATGGTGAAAAGTGCTGAAAATCAGGCCAAGGGAAATGGAATTTATTTAAATTCCTTAGTATTGGATTGTTTCAGTTTTACTGAAAGAGGCAGCTCTTAAGAACCAGTCTATATAACCTCCTTAGGTGGACTTTGTGGGATTTTTTTTTTCTTTTTTTGGATGACTTTCACCTAGTCTCTAATTTATGAACCAACAGTGACATCTACCACTTGTTCTAGTTCAGTTTGGCAAATGTACATCAAAGGTGTGTCCCTCCATCTCGTTTTTATGCCGCAACACCCGTTGGTCTCCAGTCCCATCGTAGCAACTGACCACGAAATACTTCTCTATAATTTGCTGCTTCCAGTCACTAGCGAGCAACACCTGGGACAAAGCCAAATTGCTGATTGGACCCAGGATTTCGTGAGCAATGTTAGTTGTATCTTCCTAGCTTTAAAATGGGCTACACTCTGGTTGCATGATTCTCACTGGTAGCCTGTGACTTTTTTTTTTTTTTTTTTTACAGATTTTATTTATTTATTTATTTATTTGAGTGAGAGAGAGAGAGAACACGACTGAAGGGAGGGACAGAGGGAGAGAGAGAGAGAATCTTAAGCAGACTCCATGCTGAGCATGGAGCCCGATGTGGGGCTCAAACTCACATCCCTGAGATCGTAACCTGAGCCGAAAGCAAGAGTCAGACACTTAACTGACGGAGTCACCCGGGTGCCCTGGCCTGGGACCACTTTAATTCACAAAATATCGATTGTAACTGCCATAGGTAAAATAACCTATGGGGCAAATCTGCTGAAACATCTGTGACCTGTGGACAACACAAAGAGTAAGATGTATTCATTCCCATGTGATTGGGGAACAGACGTAAACCATGAGAAATTCTTAGGAAGGTACGTGCCGTTAGGGGACAGAGAGGGAAGAGACTAGTCTTGACAGAGAATTACTAGGTTGAGCAAGATTTTGATCGTATTAAATAGTCCACATGATACTCATGATTGTTTGGCCTGCCTTGTGGTTAAAGGTAAAACTGAGTGTAGTCATTAGATCCCCTGTCCAGTATTTTCAAAAGGAAGGTCAGTTTGTGGCAAGAACTTCGGCAGGGGGCCAGAGAGAGAATACCGGCAGTTGGTAACAACCACTACTATTTGGAAATTGTGGCAAATCTTTGGAATAATTTAGGAGCCTCCCTTACATATGTAGATGAAGTGTAAAAAGTACTAGAAAAATTACCAAATGCCCAAAGGCAGAGATATGTGCTAAATTTGGGTCTTATCATTGAAACATGTGATTTGGAGTGTCACTGGTAGCAGACCAAGTGATTTTTCAGGAGACGAACAACATGTGTTCTAAGAGAACTATCTACCCAGCTTACCATATAACACTGAAAAAGTTAGGAAGTGTTTGGGACTAATTTTCAACTTGGACTCTCAAATTTTGCAACTTTGGTATTTGTGAACCAGAATGTTTCCTCAATAATTCTCGGAGGGCCCTTTCCATGACGGCTTTCAGTAACTTCTTGCATATGGCTCTGATTTTCTACCACATTTTTTAGAAGACAGATCAGCCGTTTGTCTTTACAGTATATGTTTTCAAATAATGGAGTCTCAACTCTAATCACTGACAGATAAGTGATTATTTTACCACTTAATCAAGTGCTTTTGGGTACACTTATTATACAAATTTGTATTAAAACCTTACGAGATATCATTAAAAATAAGAATAAAAATTTGTCCCTTAAAGAAACAAAGGATCAGATTACTAGACTAGGAATCCATAACCTGTGGAAGCCATAGCCAGAATCTGAACCAAGAGCCTCGGGCTCCAAATTCCTTGTGCTTTCCAATCTATCATCCATCCAATGTATCATGCATAACTTACAGCCTAATGCAAGAAATCTGGATATTTTTAGTATAGGCTCTTGGCTTATTTCACTCCTGGGGAGCCAATGGAGAAGAGTTATCAACACCTGTGTAGAGTCCACAATATTTATACCTCGAGTTAGCGCCAGAAAGTGCCAGAAAATTAAAATATTAGAGTCTCCAAGGAGTCAACGATGACAAATTAAAATCAATGACTCCCACTGCTGTGAACAAATCCATGTTAAGTAAAAATGATTCCTTGTTTTCTCAGATGCCGAGAGCACTTTGTTTATAAAACAGCCAGCGTCCTTATGACTCATTGTTGGCGAGATGACCACAGACGAAGCAGATTCTATCTCACCTTTCCCATCTGTAAAGTGGAGTTCATCGTAGCTGCCGTCTCTGCTTACAGAGCGGTCATGAAGGTAAGTAATCACAACGCATGCACTGCTCCTTGGGAGTATGGCAGCAGTGTAAATCCAAGGTATTATCATCAAGACGCTGCTGATATTTACATAGCTCTCTTCTCCAGGGCATAGAGGGTTTTATTGCTTCACAGAGCTCGAGGAAGTAGAACAGTAATGCTCTCTTCCAAAAGGGAATCTGACCAAGAGAGTGGATAAGTGGCTGACCCCCACATGGCCCAGCAAGGTGATAACCTTATTGCCCAGTGATGTTGATTAATATTTGTCAGTCTGGCTTGCTGCTGGCTATCTCTACAATAATAAAAGCCCTCCTGTTCTAGAATAGTCCATGGTTTCCGGAATGGGATTTAAACTGAACTTTTTTATTTTTCCTGCTGCTCTTAAATTCTCAGATAACTTTCTCCTACACTACTTTCTGGTTTCAATAGAAATAGCACAAAAATGCTGACTGTGGAATTCCCGGCCATCAGAACAGTGGAGGGTTTGAATGTCGCAAGAAATATTGGTTTCCTTGAGGCTTTCAGACATTTTTTCCCTAACTACATAAATAGCTATGGGGTGAAAGAAAGAGAAGGCAAGTGATGAGGAAGGAGCTGACAAGAGGGTGAAAAAGTTGCCTTTTCAAAAAAGAGGTAGATGGGCCATCTGCTTCGCGTCATCAAAAAAAAAAAAAAAAAAGTGTGTGTTGGGGGAGGGGAGGGGGAGGCGGGTGAAGGAGGACTGGCAAATGGAGCACCAGCAAGATCTGAGCTCTCCTCTGCTTTTACTACTGAGTTTGACCTTGGACACTTTAATCGACCTTGGCTTTCATGTGTGCATCTTGAAAATGACAAAGGTGACTTAGAAGATCTCTGAGATGCATTAGCTTTGAAATTTGGCTCCTTCCCTAAAAGCCACCATGAATGCCTGCCTCTTTGGCCAACAACTCTGCCCACCACTCTCGGTGCCACATTGAACAGTCTCTGTGAGGAGGACAGTGCAGCCGCAAACACCTCATGTGGCTCTTGGAACTCGTGAAAAGTTCCCTGAGGTTCCAGCATTCTTTCTCAAGGCTGACTTCCCTTTGATGATGACAGAAGGAAGATTCTTGGAAGGGCTTGAAACTCCGAGGGAGTCTCAGTCCTGAACCAAGGAACTAAGAGGAGCGGATTCCCTTCCCAGGCTTCAAGAATGAGTGCTAGTACTGGGGCGCCTGTATGGCTCAGTGGGTTAAGCCTCTGCCTTTGATTCAGGTTATGGTCTCAGGGTCCTGGTTTCGAGCCCCGCATCAGGCTCTCTGCTCGGCAGGAAGCCTGCTTCCCCCTCCCCTCTCTGCCTGCCTCTCTGCCTACTTGTGATCTCTCTCTTTCTCTCTCGGTCAAATTAATAAATAAATTAACATCTTAAAAAGAAAAAAAAGAATGAGTGCTAGTTTCTCCATCAGCTTTGTCCAGTATCTTTCAATATGGGATTTGCTACTTCATTTACGTAAGTATCTCAGCATTTAATCCCAACGCACAGGCTTTGCAAGAACAACAGAAGACTCAAAAAGAAGAGGTAAGATGCTTATCGATCTGCTAAAGTTCCAAGAAAGTCAGTTGGTCAATGTGCTCAGACGACTGAATGCCTGAAAATTTGGTTGACCTGGATGACTTATTTTAAATGGCCAGAGATGTTCAAAGGAGTGAAGAATTTACCTGATTTGGTCTAGGCAGAAACAGATTCACTGAGTTAATGTTCTCAAATTGTTCACTGTTCAAATATATTGATAATAATGCAGATATTTGCTGTCAGTTAACACGATTCTAGAAACCTCTACTTTAAAAAAAAAAACCCTCTACTTTTTTCTTGCTTTTTAAAAAAATTTATTTAACTTCAATTTAACTAACACATAGAGTATTACTAGTTTTGGGGGTAGAATTTAGTGATTCATCAGTTGCACAGAACACCCAGTGCTCATTACTTTAAGTGCCCTCCTTAATGCCCATCCCCCAGTTACCCCAGACCCCTGCCCACCTCCCCTCCAACAGCCCTCAGTTTGTTCCCTATAATTAAGAGTCTCTTATGGTTTGCCTCTCTCTCTGTTTTTATCTTATTTTCTTTTTCCTTCCCTTTCCCTATGTTCATCTGTTTTGTTTCTTAAATTCCACTTAAGAATGAAATCTTACAGTATTCGTCTTTCTCTGGCTTATTTCACTTAGCATAATTCCCTCTTACACCCTCTTATCTCATCCATGTCATTGCAAGAGGCAAGACTTCATTCTTTTTGATGGCTGGATACAATGGATGGATACGTCCATCATGTGTATATATTAAAAACACCTCTTCTTTATCCATTCATCTGTTGATGGACATCTGGGCTCTTTCCATAGTTTGGCTATTGTGGGCATTGCTGCTATAAACATTGGGTGCTCGAGCCCCTTTGAATCACTGTGTTTGTACCCTTTGGGTAAATACCCAGTAGTGCGATTGCTGGGTCTAGTGTACCTCTATTTTTAACTTTTTGAGGAACCTCCATACACTTTTCAACAGTGGCTGCACCAGCTTGCATTCCCACCAACAGTGTAGGAGGGTTTCCCTTTCTCCACACCCTCACCAACATCTGTTGTTTCCTGACTTGTTAATTATAGGCATTCTGACAGTGTGAGTTGGTATCTTATTGTGGTTTTGATTTGCCTTTCCCTGATGCCAAGAGATGTGGGTTTTTTCATTTGTCTGTTGGCCATTGGTATAGAATCATTTACTTTGTGACTGCTCTCTACATCTTCCTAAAAGTAAGCAATATGTGACTAACTCATTCTGAGTATTCTTAAGCAAACATCTGAGGTAATTTTCCTGGTAGAAGGAGCTGAAAGTTTATTTTTCCACTTTAAAGAGGTAGTTAATACTGCCACTGTGGTGTTGTAATAAAATCCACCAAATTTACTGGTGCTTTCTGATTTACAATTCATTTCAAGAGCAGCCCTGATTCCTGAGAGGGAGAAACAACAGAGTATCAAGCAATTCATGAGTCTTTCCACTAGCTGAGGTCATGCCTTTTGATCATGCCTCACAATGGCTGGGACTACTTCATAATTCTTCTGCCATAGGAAATTTCTCTTATGACATCCTCTAGTGCTGGTTATTGAGGAGTATCAGCCAGGATTATAGCCAAAATTCTGATTTTCTTTTTTCAGACTGTTCTAACTTGGAACAGCACTCTCAGTGAATTCAGTTGTAATCTCCAGTTAATATACATTTTATAGGTTTGGACTTCAGTAGTGTGACCACAAGAAATGGGAATTCCTAGGTCTGTTTAAACTGAAGTTTCTATGTGGGTATCATTTTAATTCTACAGATGAACAATTGTTTTAATTTGCTAGATGATTCTGAAATTATTCCTTTATGAACAAGCCAGCTCTGGACCCAAGCTTAGAATACTAATTTAATGAAGACGAACAACTATCTAAACCAGTTTCACACGTGAAGACTGGCAACTGTACATATAGAAGCCGTAATCATCTCCCGCCCCCCCCCCAATTTATCTGTCAATCTAACATATTTGATGGTTGAACATTCTTCTCACAAATATAGCTCAGGGCCTGATTTGCATAATCCCAGATTAAACTGGGATGTCACCTGTTCCCAGGAGTCTCTTTGGAAGAAGGCTCTCTGGCTCTCTGGGTTGGACGATAGGAGGACTTTGGAAAGGCTCGCGGTGATGTTTTCCGATGAGCACCCACACCAATGAGACATGGTACCCCTTGAGGAGAGGATCATGACAAAAGCAAAATGGCAGAAGAGAGCGCTAGAGTAGAGAGTGTTTGGATTAGGAATATTTATAGCAAGTAATAAATATTTAGTTTTTATACTTCTTGACTCAGTGAGTGCAACATGGAATAGTATCCTGGTCCTTTGCCTCTCTACAACAAACTAGTTCATCTTTTTCTGCTATAGATGGAACCTTTAAGAGCAAAGCTTCTCCATGCCAAACATGCTCTAACTGCCAAAGACAGCAGACTCAGCTAGAGTTGGAGGAAGTACCCTTGGTAGGGATATGAGAATGATATATGTAGGCCCCAGAGGAGAACACTGGGCAATTATGGTACCACTTGGAATTTGAAGGCGGTGTCTTGGTATCCCAACATGAAATGTGACTACAGTGGTAATAATAATAACATTAATACCTTTTTTGCTGGGTCCTTTTACATGATGTTTTATTTAATTACATAATCACGTGAAAGAGGGATTACTATTCTTTCTGTGCATATTTTTAAAAAAAATTACAATAGTTGCCTAAGATCACAGCTATAAAATTAGAGCTAAGATTGAGATTCAGTTCTGTCCAAAACATTCTGACGTTACAAACAATAGAAATTGCTCTTACGATGAATGGGCCTTTAGCGACTGAATGATTATGGCTAGCACATTCTCAATGGTACCATCTTGCCAGTAGCAGTCAATACTGGAAGATGATGGTCATGACAATGATGTCAGTAGTGTCTGGTGGAAGCCTTGTGGGGACAGAGCAGGCATATAAGAAACAGAGGCACACCAGTAGAGTGGCCCCTGGTAATTGAAGCAGAAACCAACGTCAGTAATGATACGTGTGCTCCCCCCTTGTCTGGGGGGATTGGTAGGGTAGGAAATAGACCTTATTAATTTTTGTATTCCCAGCACCTAGGATAGTATCTGTCACGTTCATGTGGTAAACAAATTCTTCTTAAATGGTCAAATTCAAGATGGTTGCCCAAGACTCAAGGTAGCAGAAAAGAGGTGGTCAACCAGAGTGGATGAGGTCAGATGCCAGCAGGATGATGCCTGAGTGACTCTACAGTGTAAAGGGTCATGTCTACCTCAATTCAGCTGGGTTATTTGTACCCACAAGAAGTGGGAGTTATTGTAGGACTTTCCCTTGGCATAAAAAATAAAGGCAGATTATGGCTCACATAGCTTTTATTTTGAGGGAGTATGAGATGATATTTTTAGTCAATATTACTTAGTGGGGACATACAGTGTGCCAATCACTGTGCTAAGCACGGAGGCAAACAGGACTCCAAAAGTCATTCTCCATAAGAAACTTACCAGGCAGTTACAGACAACTATGCAGTTAAAATGCAACATGATGATTACACTGACAGGAGACATACAATGTGCCACAGGAATAAACAGGAGAAACATCTTCCCCAGAATTCAGAGGTTCCAGGAATGTTTTCCAGAAAAAGGGGAATGAGATATTCCATTTGGATTAGACCTGGGGTTGAGGTCCTGTCCTGTCATGGTGTAGGTGTGAGATATTTGGAAATTCGCTTAATCCGCTGGATCTTTTGTTTTTCCCCCTTTAAAACAGAAAATGAAAGTTGACCATTCAAACTTACTCGATGACTATACGAATTAAAGTACTTAGTGGGCACAAAACACATGGTCAGGAAGATGTCCCTTCGCCATCTTCTTTCTCTCTCCTGTGGTTATATTGACACATGGTGGCTGTGCTGTCATGTGACACACACTCAACACACATTTCTTGAATTGATTTCAGTCTCAACAAAACCACGGGGCAGCGCGTTTTTGTCAACGTGTTCATCTTTTCTGGTTCATCCTGGTTTTAGGGTCATGTAGAGTGTACACTCACCAGGCTGTCTCATGCAGTGATCACATCCAGGAAATACTTCTCCTTGTCAACCAAAAATATTCATTTCATGAGAATGTAGAGTGTCTGGATCATATCTGGCATATACAGGCCACTTATGCATTCTCCATTTTTCAGAAGGGTTACTCAGATTTTGGCAAAATTTCCTTCTCTTGAGCATGTGTTCAGGGTCTGGGAATATGAGACAGGGAAGTGGAAGGTTTTCTCTGGAGAAGACAACTCTTTTTAATTTTGGCTCCACAGAAACCATCCCATGAAGTGAAGTGAGAGAGAGAAATTTAGCAGAGTTGCTGACAGGAGTGTCTTCAGAGGGGTTAGTTACCCAATCTCCTTGGTCCAGAAAGCTTTGGAATGTATATAACTAATGATCAAGGGAAAAAAACCCGAGTATCTATTCACTTCATTTCCCATCTTCCCGGAAGAGACCTCAGGCCATTTGTATGAGTGGGAGCATGGCATCTTCTGAACTGCAGTTCTAAAAGCATTTAACAATTCCCATTACTTTATGAGGGAAAAGAAAAATCTGGGGGCAATTTGAAGATATTTGGCTCAGGACTTGAAGTGTATCAATACCCTATACATTTTTTTCCTTGTTTTGTACCCCTAGGGCTCTTTTGCTTAGAATGTTTCACTCATGTCCAAAGGGAGGAAAAACTGGAAATCAAGCAGATAGCCCTCAAGGACCATCATTGGGGTAAATGTACAACTTGTGTCCGTGGCAGTGAGGAGCTCAGTGAATCTGAAATCTGGCTCTGGGTCTGTCTTTCAGGAGTGAGGGGTGAGACTCTTGCTTGAGATGGGGGCCATGAACTCTGAAGGCTTTAGTCATCCCTCTATGACACTTCAACTTCTGGCTCTTAAGTACATTGTCCTGAATTGACTTTGTTTCTCCTCCTGGAACACAGACACTCTCCAAATGCCTTGTTACTTTTTTGCAACATTTAGAGATGGACCTAGTACCTTCTCTCATGTTTCCTGTAATGATCCCACCTTCTTGTAAAACTGAGGCAGGGACCATTTCTCCCATTTTACAGAATCAAAAATAGACACTGGGGGATTTTAGAACAGTGGTGGGGCTGGAGCTGAAAACCAAAGTTTCCTGATTCTCAGTCCGGGGTCTTCCCACTAAACTACCCTGCGAGTGTGATCTCACCTGCTGCGGAATTTCAGCGCAAGGTGGATTTCTTTATTACTGGCTAATGACATGAGGTTGAATCATCAGTGGATACACATAATGGGATTTCTTGTTCTCTTCTCTCCTGAATCACGACGAAGCCATTTACACTTGCTATAATCAAGTTCCCGCATTGATAAAATAGAGGAAGCAGGCAAAGAATTGGAGAGAGTTCTATCTCACTCTTCCTTTTTTTCAGATGATTCTGTGACTATGTACGTACATGAGATAATCATTTCTAGGTAAGCAGTTTGAGATCTGCAGACCAAAAAAGAAAAGAAAAGAAAAGAAGTCCTACAAATCTAAGGCATTATCATTATTTTTATTGCTTGGATTAATTGGGTCTTAACACAACATAACAGTAAAGATGTTATCTAGGTATATTTTAATGATCTGTTTTGAGGTAAAAATATGTTGGGTGTGCAGGAGTCTAATTTGATGCCAAGGTTTGACAGTTCTGCTCCTTCAGTGTGTATGAAACCTGTCTAATAGTAGAAGCGCCTGACTTCTCTCTGATACCCTTCAATCTCTGTTTTGTTTCAGCTCCCATTACTGTAAGTAATATAATCTTATTAGGCATCTTGGCATAGGTTATTGGGATATTGCAACTTGAAGAAATCTCTTTATTAAAATTTACCATTTTCTTTTTTTTTTTTAAAGATTTTATTTATTCATTCATTTGATAGAGAGCAAGAGCGAGAGTACATGCGTGTGAGCAAGGGAGGGGCAGAGGAAGAGGGAGAAGGTGGTTCCCCACTGAGCAGGGAGTCTGAGGCAGGATTGGATCCCAGGACCCTGGGATCATGACCTGAGCCTAAGGCAGGTGCTTCACAGACTGAACCACCCAGGTGCCCCTAAGACTCACTATGTTCAAACTATCACTCTGCCTGGTCCGGGTCTCGTCCCACAGTTACGCTCAACGCCTGTGGGCTGCCAGGCACACTGTCTTAGCACCAAGGGGTCTAGCTGGGCATAATACTAGCATTCTTGCCTCGGTAAGAGAGTGGTGAAGGCAAGTTTGCTGGGACCTGAAGCCCAGCTCCAGTCCTTATTTTATAC
Organism: Mustela erminea; assembly: GCF_009829155.1. NCBI lineage: Eukaryota > Metazoa > Chordata > Mammalia > Carnivora > Mustelidae > Mustela > Mustela erminea. The sequence goes on from NC_045630.1 coordinate 62,870,426, forward strand.
ATGGGGTGATCATGTATCTGGTTGGCCCTGGACAATCTCAACTTCTGTCTGTTAGGCCAGCATAATTATTAAAAGTGTCTTTATTCTCAAAAGGGCCCTAGACATCCCTGTATATAAGACACCCCGGGCAAATTACAACCTTTGTAATCTTTTGTCATCTAAAAATTTCTTGAAAAACTCCTAGCACCAACATATTAGCCGTATACTATAATTCGCTGCCCTGTTAATCTGTGGGCCTTTGGCAGATGATGAACTCATTCCATTGCTTTTCCGTGGTTGTACTGAAGAACAGCTGCTTGATTCCATCTTCCTGAAGACTCCCGTCTATATGCCCATCTCTGGTTTAGGTCAACAGGATAACTGGTTTCTCTACCTGATCTCTCTCACTCTGTAGAGATGACCTTTCTTCTCCCCCAGTTGGATATCTGAACCTTGACTGCATTGTCTCCAGGGCTGGGCCTGATCCTGCTCTTCCTCAGCCATTTGAGATGGATTTCTCTGGATACGTGTGCTCTGCCTCTACCTGAGAGTTTTGAGGACGCACCCTGGCAGGCCTCCTTCTTCACGACTGGGTGACACTTGTTTGCGGTGTGACAGCTGAAACAAGAAGGCAGAGCATTGCCTCGCTCAGCCTCAACTGGAAACGCACACACTGGGTGACTCAAATTTTTCACAGCGGTGAATGTGTCTGTGAATAAGTGTGAAAGCACTGTGTATATTAATCGGGATTACAAGGAAGCCTTAATGAACAGGTGAATTCGCACATGTAACCGATGGGCGTTGTCTGTACTAACCCACCTGGAAAGGCCCGTGGCACTGACATGCTAGGTTCTCTAAGATTCTGTTCTCCACTGGGCCTATTATTCCTTGTTCACAACCTACTTCCATCTCTGCCTCCTTTTGGTTTCACTTTGACCTCTGGCAGTTCTGTTGGTTTCAGCCTTGTTTTAAGCCTGGGAACATTGGTAAAACCACTTCTCTGGGCTCCAGTTCATTGACTTTTCTTCCATCTTTTGATTTTTTCTTCTCTACTTTCTTCAGCGTGACTCCATCTTCCAAGCATCTGAGCTCTCTAGTGTACATATGGGACTCTTTCTTAATGACTCACTTCTGTGGATAGCCTGGGTGGTAGATCCTCCTATCTTTTGGACTGATACCTTCTCAGGCTCCAGCTCTAGAGAGTCAGCTATGCACACCCAAGGCTGGAACTTGCTTTATGGCATCCAATGTCTTCTTGTTCTTGGTGCAGTGGAAGGCCTATTTCATGGGACAACTGATTCTATTTTTAAAAATAGTTCTAATAGTAAAAGATATATTCCTTTCCTTAAAATTTAAATGTGAATCCCTATAATTTTTATCTATGGTCTCACTGATTTTATTATCATGATAAAATTTATTGATTTACTATCATTGCTTTGACCAATTTTGTTTATAGTAGCTATCTATTAATACTTTCTTAGGTTGTTAGTTGTATTTCCAGACTAATTATATAATTCACATTGTAGGGTGAAATACTGAAATAATCTCCAAACACTGAAATCATAACACTAGTACAGTAATTCACACAAGACTATTCCTGTTATAGTTTCATGAGTCAACCAGGCAGAAATGGTGATTAATGAGGTAAAGAAGGTAGTTTGTGAATGGTAACTTGTGGAAAAGCCTTGGCTAGGATACATAATCATTGTCTAAATGCAGAGTTCCAGAGGTAGAATCAATAAAATTATTGGGAATGTCTTGCTGTGGGTGGAGAGATTATATTATATTGCTATAGCAGAATCCATGGAAGAATTGATAGAGGCAAGCATATATACATAACCTGATGGGTGTGGCTCTAGGTTCTAATTATTATCTTGATCTGCTTATTGGTATGAGTGCATTGTACTGTCAGCCAGACTTTATATTAGGAAAGGACTATACTTTCTAAAACTGGGATATTGATTGTGGTTCCTAGTCAGATGTGTTTTGATCTCATTACCATTTGATGGAAAGGTGGCCTGTAGATATGGTGCAGTTGTCTCTTTAGTCGTGGGAGCATTCTGGCAGAGAAAGCTAGGCATTATCTTAGTTAAATGTACGTAACGACCAGACTAACATTTTGGCTTTCAGAAAGTGTGATGTTACTTATATGATTCCTACAGGGCATTGTCCAGTGGTGCTGCAATGTGGGAAGTGTTTGTGGACATTCTTATGGGCTGAATGTTTGTGTCCCCACAAAATTCATATGGTGAAGCCCTAATGCCGAATGTGATGGTATTTGGAGGTGGGTACTTTGAGAGCTAATTAGGTTTTTATTATGGTCAGGAGTTGAAGCCACCATGATGGAATTAGTGTCCTTATAAGAAAATACAAGTCAGAGCTCTGTCTCCATCATGTTAGGTCACAGAGACAAGCTGTCTGCAAGCTCAGAAGAGTGTCTCACAATTATTGGGAATGTCTTATGGGCTAAGACAAATCTCCTAGCACCTTGATCTCAGAATTCTTAATTTCCAGAACTGTGAGAAATACATGTTTGTTCTTTCAACCATCCAGTCTGTGTAAATTCGTTACAGTAACTTGAGCTAAGACAGAGACCATGGAGTTATTTAGGATATATTGGTTGGCTGGGGCACAAGATACAGATCCAACAGGTAGGGGGTCTGGAGCTATCCAACAAAGCTCTGGTCACCAAAGCATAGGAAGGGAATTTGTGCTTTGGTGTTCCTTAGGTGACAAATAGTTAGGGACAAAGGCACCGCAGGCCATTCTGTGGTGAACCTTCTACTGAGGTAAGGTCCAATCTGGAAAGTTTGGGAATAGCTCAACTGAAGAAGGCTAGTGGATGGTGGGGTCAAATGAGGGTTATTAATCTAATGAATTTAAGCCGAGTGGTCTCCAGTTCACAGGTCTTCTGTAGAGTCTGGTTATGAGAGATCATTCCCTGGGAATCAAAGAAGAGTTTATTTGCTTTCAAATTGCCCTGCAAATTCATTTACAGCAGGGGAATATGCTTCATCAGGACTCTGGTGAGAACAAATGAAAACCATTGACTCAATACCTGAGATATATTGAAAGACTTTATGGAAGAAAATTAAGAATTAGCTCAAATAAACTACCACACCATGATGTAGTGGAATAAAGGTGTTATGCTAGAGCAGTGAAGAACCCAGGATCTGTAATCAATCTGCCCAGTTTTAGATCCCAATCCTGCCTTTTATTAACTGTATAACTTTGGGAAATGTATTAAAGCCTCAGATTCCTCACCAACTAAGGTTTGGTCAGTGGTTAAGGGTAACCAGAAAGTTGTGCCTCATATGCATTGGCTAAGAGGACAAAAATGATATGAAGCAAAGAACAGGAAAGTTGCATAGTGATTAGCATAGACTGAACTTTCAGTAGATGGCAGCTATTACTATTGGTACCCTTATAAGATTTGGTATCTCAATTGCCTCAAGTGGTACCATCTGATCATAAAACATCTTCACAGAAAGGCCTATATTCCTCCAGATACAGTTAGTTCTCTTCAGTTCAAACCAAAATTCTATGGGAAGTAAGAAGATGCTTGTATGTTCTTAAGAGAGGGCTTCCAGAAAAAGTGGCTCTCACCTGCCTTTAGGATATGCTGGCTTGGGCATGAGTCTGGGAGAATAAGGGTTGACATTTTGTGACATTTACCAACTAATGCAATGGATGGGCTTTTTGAAGATCTATTAAGAAAACAATCACATAACAATAAATTCATTTTAGTTGTAAGATATAAAGTCAAACTTGGCATTTAATTAATCTTAGGGTATATAGGGAAGTGATGATCTACAGTAACTTTTGATCAACAAACATTCTGCAAAGGAAGAGATAATAAATATGATTCTGTGGGCTTGTCCATAGATGACTATAACAACTACTCAACTCTGTCAGCATAGTATGACAACAGCCACAGATAACATATAATTCAATGACCTGGCTGCATTCCAGTAAAACTTTATTTACAAAACAGATGAGAGGTTGAGTTGGGCCCATGGCCAATCCCAGTTGGCCAAGCGCTGATCTAGAGAAATGAAACCTCTCTATTTGCATATTTACATCTAAGCAATCAAGATATACTAGGCAAGGGTATTAAAAAAGTAGATTCTGGGGTTGAGTTGGGTCTTAAAAAAACAAAACAAAACAAATTATTATTCGAACAACTCACCATCTTTATCATTGTAAGTTTCCCATCCTTTTTCTTTTCTTTTTCTTTCCATGCATCGGTCATTTGAAAGATTTTGTAATCTAACAGAAAACCAATATCTATTGATCTAACCAGCAAACATTTATTGACCTACTGTGTGAAAAGCAGTTTAGGTGCTAACAATAGAAGACCAGATCTGAGGAAATTCTATGTTCAGTAAGCTTACAGTTTGTAGGTGAGGCGGAAAGGTAAACAGAAAGCTGTAATTTGGTGTAGTGTGGTATAATAGAGGCATCGGCTCTACTCCACTGAACACCTGGCCCTGTGAGCTCATTTTCCAGGACAAAACTTTTTCCTCTAACTAGTTTCGTGAATTTATATGCACGCAGGTGATTTTATATTCCATGGACACATTAGCTGTAATAAAACCTTAAGTAATGCTCTATTAATTGGATTGGCTTTGCTGACTCAGTTTCTTGGGACTGCCCAAATATCTTGGGAAAGACCATCAATTTGGAGGGAAAAATGCATGCTTTTTGGGGGGGGGGAACGAAATTGAAACACCCTCTAGCATGTGTGCTACATCATTGCTTCCATTCTTGTACATTTAACAAATTGTGGGGTGGAGGCAGAGAAAGGGAGAGAGAGAAATTGAGGAGCAGTGCAGTCGTTGACAACTTTTTATTTGTGAAATTATGTCATGATAAACAAAATTATCTGATTCTTTCATCACTGCATGAAACAAATGTTATTTTGGCACTAGAATTATCAGGAAAGATATAAACTCTCTGGGATAACATAATCTGTCAAAAAATTAATATATAGTCCTTTTTTCCCCCTCTCATTCATTGTAGACTGGTGAAAATTTCATTGCAGATGAGGTATCAAGAGATGAGATTCTCACCACAGATGAGACTTTGGGAACTCCCTGGCTAGATTTCGAATATGAATAGGATCTGCATCGTCTCTGTTGGCAGTGAGGCATCTGACTGGTGAGTCAAAAACCTTTTCTGGTAGTGGTTCAGAAGGGGCATCTTCATTGCCTTTTTGATAACGGATGTGGCCAGAAGGGGTTGATATGCAATCAGTAAAGATAGTGCTTATGATGGACAGGGGGGGAGTCCTTTTGGATGTTCCAGTCACCAACATGCAAACTTCCCTTGTTCTAGTGACAAATATTGGCAATCTGGTCTTGCCACCTGATCCCCCAGCTTTAACTTCCATTGCCTTTGATGCTGACCTAGAGTAGCTGTTGAAACTAAACACTCGTAATCAAACATCAAGCTTATCCGGGTGTCTACTGCCCTGGAGAATACTCAGGTTGCGTGGTTTCTTCAAGGGAGGGAGATAGGAGTCCATCCTTTTGGCTATAGGTAGTCCTTATTTTATATTCTCATTCTGAGCCACTGTTCTCAAAGCCCAGCTCTCCATGTTGGGGTGGCTGGATTGGAAGGGTCTTTGAGCAGCTGCTGCATGTCCTGGAACCATGTTTCCCCTCTCTATGCAACTGCCTACACCATAGTGTTGCAGCTGGGTCACCTGCCAGAGCCTCCTCTCTTCATGATGGATTCAGTTTGGGCATCACTAGGGCTCTCTAATTCCTGTGCATCTTGGTCAAAGCTATCTCAGTTCATCAGAAAGCATCCAGTCATATTGGACTTCCAAACAAGTGTGTCCAGGATCTCTAGCCTTCTCCTTCTACTTGGCTCCGTAATCCCTATGTGAAACACAATCATTTTTTTTCTTTTTTTTTTTTTCAGAGAGGGACTCTGTACATCCAAGGGCAGCGCTTTTCAAGGCATAAGTGGTTTCTATTCACCCTTCAGCATAGCCGTGATAGCCAAATTAACTTACATTTGCATAATGAAGAGGAGAAATTCATACATGACACAGAACAATAAGATTTACTTTGAGGTGACTTTCTGCCTTTCTTAGAAGAACACGAGGCAGCCTTTAAATAGCAACTTCTCTTACTATAGTCTCACTCAGACTGGTTCCTTGCTAAGTTGGTTTATTATTCAGCTAAACTGTAAGCCAGGTGGTACTCCAATTTCTCATTTAATAATACACTTTTTTAAGGAGTGTACCTAATTGTCATTTCCCTTGACTGCAGCTTAAATACTTTTCTTTTTTAAGATTTTATTTATTTATTTGAGAGAGAGAGAACATGAGAGGGATAAGGGACAGAGGGAGAAGCAGACTCCCTAGTAAGCAGGGAGCCCAATGCGGGGCTTGATCCCGGGACTACAGGATTATGACCTGAGCCAAAGGCAGACGCTTAACAGACTGAGCCACCCAGGTGCTCCTGCAGCTTAATACTTTTAAATGTGGCCATGGCTGCTTTAAATTGAGGCCTAGCAGCTGAGACAGTCGTCGACAGCCATTCTTTAATATGATGTTTTAAGAGTGCTTTGAGATCTTCAGATTGTCAGGATAACAGAAATTCGAATGATTGTTTCTTTTACAGTTAAAAAATGCTTATACATTACATTTAGTTTTTTTATGGCTGAATAACATTCTTTTTTTTTTTCTGTTTTATTTTATTTCTTTTCAGTGTTCCAAAATTCACATTTAGTTTTATTTAATTGACAAGATAAAGAGCAATGCTTCTGTCGTCAGTGAAGACCACAAATATTTGAGCAAATATTTAGGTTGTAGCGGGTATACTCTCTCCACTACAGATTTTATGACCTCTGAAGGCAAAAGCCTTTTTTAAAAAAGATTTATTTATTTATTTGAGAGAGAGAAAGAGTAGCATGCAAGGGCAGGGGAGGGGCCAAGGGAAAGGGAGAGAGAGAATCTCAAGTGGACTCCATGCTCAGCGCAGAGCCCGATGCGGGGCCTGATCTCGTGATCCTGAGACCATGACCTGAGCTGAAATCAAGAGTCAGATGCTTAACCTACTGAGCCACCCAGCACCCCTGAAATCATCAGTGTTTCTCCATTCCTTTCTAGCTTCCTTGGACCTTCCAGTAAGAAAGAAAATGGGAGGGTGTGGGAAAGATTGAATATATGGCTTTTGGAAAATGAAGTCTACCTACTGGGTAGAATGAAGGAGGAAGAAATAAATACATTCTCACCAAAAGGTAAAACCCTAATTGCAGAGTAGCTGTTCAGAAGAAAGGGATGGGAGTATGTGGCAGCAAGGCGGGGGATGTTGAGAGGGGAGGGGCGGGGTGGGAATGTGTGGGGAACAGCTCAGAGAGAGCACACATTGAAGGCGCCTTTGAAGACAAACTCACACACAGCACAAAAGGCTAGTTAAGCAGGGATTACTCTATCTTGAGGAAGGACATGTTTTATTTATGTCTATATAAACAGAAACGAAACAGTCTATCACTTTGCTTGTTTCTTTTTCTTGTTAGAAATAATGCTGTTTTGTGAAGATGGTCCCCTGGCTTGTTTTAAGCAGATCAGATGGGATGACCCCGATTCAGTTGAAAGAAATTCTCAAAGTATCAGGCAAGAAAGCTGGCATTTGGAGCACTTTGAAAAGGATGACAATGAAGCCATTGCCCTGAATTCTGTGGAGGAGGGAAAAGAGGTCCAGGGAAAGCATAGGGATGATCTGTGTAACCTGAATCTGGTGTAGAAGATAAGGGACCGGGAAGGAGGGAGCACTGGATACAGATCTGAGCCTCTCCTCCCCTCTCCCAACTTAAAGTTTTATAACCTCTTGCAGCTTCCAAATGGCTCCTTGTTGTGTTTCTAATATATTCCCAGAGTGGGATTGTCCTCCTGATTCTTCCTGCTGCTGGCTCTGTGGCAGGAGGGGTTAAGCATGGGTCACCTGCCAGAGCCCCCTCTCTTCATGATGGATTAAGTTTGGGCACCACTAGGGCTCTCTAATTCCTGTGCATCTTGGTCAATGCTATCTCAGTTCATTGGAAGCATGAACTTCCTTGGTTCCCATCCTCAAACCCAAGTCCTCAGTTGAGCGTACATATAAGCTTCCTTTACTGCAGCCTGAAAGCTCTAGCCAAGCCCTTTTCATAACCAAGAGTCTATTTTTCCCCAAATGTCCCATCAGTTCTGGACCTCAACAGTCTTCACAGTTAGTCTCACAAATTAATACTTCTCCTCCCCTCACCATGCCTACTACATCTACTATAATGGCAACTGTTATAATTAGCTGACCTTAATGGAGTCCTTGCTATGTGTCAAGCACTACAGTGAACCCTTTCTGTGCATTATCTAATATAAGCTTTCAACCTAATAAGGTAGATGTTCTCATTCACACAGCAAGACACTCAGAGCAAGGTCTCAACTGGGACCTGATCTTCCATGATGTCATGCTGCCTTGTTATTTGATGCCTTGGATGCTGTTTCTCTGTTGACACTGCTTGACTTTGTTCTCCAAAACCGTCACCCTCTTACTGCTTTCATGGGCCACAGATCACCCTCTCTGGGACGTGCCTTCCTCCATGTCCTGGCACCTTGGAGGTGGGGGCTTCTACATAGAGGAAGGAGTCTTGTGGCTGAGAAAGGGGTGTTTGGAGCATCTGTGTCATGCTGTTAGTGCCCTGGAAGGTCTTGCTGTCATCTTATCAGGGCACGGCGAAGGGCCACAGCTGATCGACTGGAACTCTATGAGTCTGGTGGGCACCACGGCTAACCATGTTCCTTACTCTTCTTCACTCTAGCTGGTCAGCAGTTCCCAGAAGGCCTGCCTGCCACATCTTTGCCCACATCAGGTGCCATTCCTGTGGGAAGTGAACCGTCTCCTCCTACCTTCTTTCCACTCTACCTCCCCAAATTGCTCTGTATGTTCTTCTCTTTTGAGCACAGTGGTGATTGGAAGGTAGGGGAGTGAGGAATGGGATGTGACATGAAGACATGCCTGGCAGATCTGATGGTGCCACCGCCACTCCTGACATCCAGACCTCACATGGTGGTCATCCGTGTCGGTGTTCTCTGTCCTCTGCGGGCACTCCACAGTGTAACTAATTCAACAGCTACCACTTATGGATATTTGGTATCTTTGGATCAAATACATTCACGCATCACTTGATGGGGAGAGGACAAACTTACCTATTTGGATCTTCTCGGTGGTGGTGTGCTCTCCAGGAAAGAGTAAAAACTAATGCCACTCCCTTAGGCCTTGTGCTTTCTCTCAGGGTGAACAATTGCACTCATTTTTTTCTTGCAAAAATATGAAATCCCAGCTCTTCGTAGCTGTGGGAGAGACCAGCCAGTTGTGCATCAAACTGATTGACTTTTCCACTGAGGCCATGGCCAGACTACCTCTGACAGCCTCCTTTGCCATAAGAATGAGTTCTGGTCAGTGAATGAAGATGGAAGTGATGTATGCCATTTCCAGAAGGAAGACTCAGGTCTTATGGGATGGCAGAGACATTGGATACAAGAAGTCTGGGTCTCTAAGTGAACCCTCTCCCCTCCCCCAGTCTGCATTGCACTGCAGCAATAAACAGAAACGAATCCTTATTATGTTCAGTGACTGAAAATGGGGGTCTTTGTTATGATCGCTGGTTTTATTGATGTAAATGAATATATCATTGCTTTGGGTCTTCCTTTCAGCCTCACACATTTTGATAAGAGTGTTGGTTGTCACTAGGATGGAAATCATAAGACAAAGGAAGGAAAGAGGGGATATGAAAGGGGAAGAAAGGAGAGAGGGAAAAAGACAGAATAAGGGCAGGAGAGGAGGGTAGGATTGGTGTTTACATATGTCATTTTGATAAGAAAATGTTTACTGCAGTTACACCCGTCCTGACTCTGGATGCATATCCCAGATCTTGTACATGTTGTGGCTGGGTTGACTGAAGATTCCAACCTTCTAGTGATTGGATCTTTCTGGTGACCATGACCAGTCCCACCCTAAGGCTATCTAGGGACCCCACACTTCATCCTCACTTCCTCCCTTCATCACTTCATGCTCAAAAGAGATTCCTTATAAATAACAAAACACACTCCTATCACTCAGGGCATCCCAAAGGTTTTAGGAGCTCTGTGCCAGGAACTGGAGAAAAAGACCAAATATACTTCTTAAAATATCACAGGTCACCGTTCCTACAATATACTTCTCTGCCTTTTGAGCCCTTTTTCTTCCTGGGAAGTAGCATTCTCCCCTTACTCCTCTAAGAAAATATTTTCTCCATCTTTGAAAAATTCTTTATTTAAACTCAACTTAGTTAACATACAGTGTATTATTAGTTTCAGGGGTAGAATTTAGTGATTCATCATTTGGATATAACACTCAGTGCTCATTACATCACATGCCCTCCTTAATGCCCATCCCCCAGTTACCCCATCCCCCCACCTGCAACCCTCCAGCAACCCTCAGTTTGTTTCCTAGAGTTAAGAATCTCTTATGGCTTGCCTCCCTCTCTAGTTTCATCTTATTTTGTTTTTCTTTCTCTTCCCCTATGTTCATCTGTTTTGTTTTTTAAATTCCACATATGAGTGAAACCATGGTGCTTGTAATTCTCTGACTGACTTATTTCACTTAACATAATACCCTCTAGCTCCATCCACATCATTGCAAATACCAAGAGCTCATTCTTTTTGATGGCTGAGTAATAGTCCAGTGTGTGTGTGTGTGTGTGTGTGTGTGTGTGTGTGTGTGTACACATCTTTATCCATTCATCTGTCAATGGACATCTGGGCTTTTTCCATATTTTGGCTATTGTGGACCTTGCTGCTACAAACATTGGGGTGCATATGGCCTTTTGAATCACTATGCTTTTATCCTTTGGGTAAATATCTAGGAGGGCAATTGCTGGGCTGTAAGGTAGCTCTATTTTTAGCTTTTTGAGGAGCCTCCATACTGTCTTCCAGAGTGGCTGCACCAGCCTGCATTCCCGCCAGCAGTATAAGAGGATTCCCCTTTTGCTGCATCCTTGCCAATATCTGTTGTTTCCTGACTTGTTAATTTTAGCCGTTCTGACTGGTGTGAGAATTTTAGCCATTCTGACTGGGGTGAGGTGGTATCTCATTGTGGTTTTGATTTGTATTTCCCTGATGCTGAGTGATGTGGAGCATTTTTTTCACGTGTCTGTTGGCCATTTGTATGTTGTCTTTGGAGAAATGTCTGTTCATGTCTTCATCTTTTATTTAATATAACTTTTTTCTTTTCCTTAATGTCAACTCAAATCCTATTCACTTTATAGTGTTTTCATAAATGATTTTGGTACATATTGATCTTTCTCTATAATCTCACATTTTATCTATTCTTAATCATTTTTTCAACTAGCAATATAGTCTATCGCTTGATATTATTTTTACTTCTGGGTATCTAGATTTTTGTGTGTCTAGATAGAAAGCTCCTTGAGGACTGGGGAGGTATCTTGTTCTTTATCCATTGGGTTTTTGGGCACAGTATTGGGGCTGGAGACCTAATGGGTTTCTTTGTTATAACTACAGGACAGATGTCCTATCTATCATGATTTTATGATGTTTTAACATATTTACATGTTGATAAAAATTAAATAGTTTTTATACTAGTGAAAGATTTCACCAGAAAATTCATGAATCGTGGACTCAGACAATTTCTATTATTTTGAGAGAGATATGGTATCGGGAAAACAACTTTCCTTTTGTTACAATATTGACATTTCTATAGACCTGTGGGCTTTACACCTCATTAGAGACATTAATAGTGCCAAGAAGTGCCCAGAAGGCAGTCAGCTTTAGTTCAAATAAATAAATGATTAGAGAGGACAACAGAAATTTGAACAAAACTCTTGTGGATCTTTTCACTGCTCTGGACATTGTTCTCTGTTCGTGTACCTGAAACAGGCATGCATTCACTCAGCGCCCTTCACCTACAGGGTTTCTATTCAGCCCTGAACTCCATTGTATGCTAATGGATATCAGTAAATATGCACCAGTATGGGTTTCTGAAAACTGCCCACAGAATTCTAAGAGTAACAAAGCAAAATTTCCTAGCTCTGTGGAAGCTGTTCAGGAGTGAAGTAGGAGAAAAGCAAGGCCACAAAAGGAGATACAAGTAGGAGCTGGAGGGTACCTTGGGAAAAGAAGTGGAGAGAGTGGGTTGAAGCCTTGCAACCTCGTTGAAGAGCTCCACGAGGGGGCCAGGACTTCAGAAGCCTCTGACCATTCTTTAACTTAAAAGCAGAAAACAGTGTCTAGCCAAAAGTGCTATTTCAATTTAAATGTGTGAAGGGGAGGCATTATGTCCACATCATATAAATTTGGGCCGTGCTCTGTGAAGAGGGACCGAAGGAGCTCCATTTTTTTTTTTCTTCTTATGCCCCCGAGTTTCTTCATCTATTTTTAGCTTTTGTCCTCTCAGCTCTGCCAGGAGCTGCCTTGAGACTCAGTCTGTGGGAACGTGCTGGGCTCTGAACTGAGCTGTAAAGAATGAAGGTGCAGCTCGGAGCTGTTAGATTCATGGCTGGGGTTTTTACACACACATAAAATATGAATCTCAGTTGTATACAAAGCTGAACCCATCGTGCCAAAAGGATCCCAGTCAAGCAGGCCTGTAAAATGAAATCCTCTTGGACTAATTTAAGAAGACCTGAGTGATATAAATTGTGGCCTGCTCAAATGCAGGAAATAAAAAAAAAAAAAAATCCAACTTGAATACATGCTTCCCTCTTGGCGCAGTTGGCAGCCCTGGTGCAGGAGCCATGGGGACAAAAACAGACCGAGAAGTTAGATCCCGATTCGTTTTCCAAATAACTCTGCAGCTCCCTGTTTATACTGGTCTTGTGGGTCTAATGAAACCCTCTTCAGTGAGAATTTAATACAGAGATAAACTTTTCAATAAATGAATGGCTCTGAGTTGGCTGAATGTAATGGCTTCCCGTCCGATAGAAACACTTCTCTGGAATTGGTATGCAGAGAAGGAAAATGCTCGTAAAACCATTCTCGATAAAAGAATTAATTCACAGAGAACACTGAGCCGGAACCTCTGCCTATCAGACTAAGATTTCTCTATTTCATTCGATTTTTCACTAACCATCCTGTAGGTCTTTTGTTATCTTACTAGGTACAAACGCTCAAGGTCCCTCTGACCTTAAGCCCACACTTAAATGGCTATTAGAGCAATTACATAAAGCTGTGCGTAAAAAGATTTCAATACCTGTTTAGGAATTTCAGGTGGTAGGAGATGATAGACTACAAATAACAGGTGTAACCTTGAGGATGAGTTTCATTTGGAGCAACACCCAAGCTCTTACCTCTGGTGAGAAATTGGCTTGTTAGGATTTCAGGAGGGAAGTGCACTGTCTTCAGCACACCTGGACCAGTGATCTGCTCTTTTCTATGGACTATAGAAAATAATTTCTTTGGTGCCACTGAGTTAAGTGTCTAGGGAAAGATACGTCCATCAGGTCATCGATGCAGTAATTTAAAAATAATTTTTCCATTTTCAAAGATTAAAACAAATAATTTGAGTGTTAGGGTTCTGGGTGTTCATAATATTCTAGGTCATGATCCTTTACTCGGTAGGTCCATCAGTGTACAAAGAAGATGGCATAGTCATGAATATCTTAGCAAAAATTAGGTTTCCACCTTCTCGTAACACACATGAAAATCTGAGAAGACAAAAATATGCTTTTTCCTTCAATTTGAAAAATGTAACAAAACTCTACAACTTTGTGCAAATTGCTGTGGCTCGTTTCTCCCAATGCTGGGTAAATTACTTTTGTCCAAATTCATGTGATCATAAAAAGGGGAGAATGATTAATGTTGTAATCAATTGTGTGAGTATTTCATAAGGATTAAAAGTGTAAGAGAAAGCAGATATTGTTTCAAGGAGCTGTTTTATGAAACACTGAGAAATGTATAGTATATAAGTATAAGGCAAATAATTACTGAACACAAAAATAAACACTTGCTTTTGATTTTTACACCCTAAAGAAACCATCTACCAAAAGAAAATGTGAATTTCCAACATATGGAAAATGTGAATCACAAGGTAAGTTATAACATAAAGATTGTTGAGTAAGCAAGTAAGAATTTTTCTGGAACTATTTGCTACTGAGGTATATGCTACAGAAATTCTAAAACAGCATTGTGAGTACAGCCACTAAAATGGAGATTTTATACACACGCACAGAGACATATATATATATGTATGTGTGTGTACATATGTATATATACATAAAATTTTATATATATAATTTTTATATAAAATTATATATACACATATATAATATATATAAAATTTTATATATGTATGTGTATATATATAAATTTTTTTATTCTTATTTTTTTACTTTGAGCACCTCTCTTAAATGTTAAAAGTCCTGTTTTTTTCCTCTAGGGAGTGTTTCTGTTGTTTATAATCTCTGTCAGAGAAAATTCTATTTCCTACTACACTTCATCGAAACTTAACTTTGGTGGTGACTTTTTTCATAAAGTCGTTCAAATAGGACCTTTTGTACAAATGATGGGCCTGAGCTCTGTTTGAACTTCAGGTTTGTCAGCCTGGCAGATTGCTATAGCTTCAGAGCAAAGCCAGCCTTATTCTGGGGTGGAAATAGGTGCCTACAACCCAGAGCCCCTTCCCGTCACCCTAATACTCCTACAGTTCGAAATCCTGGTGTTAATGGTTTCTTTTTCTGCCATAGCCGGGGATGACAATAGATTTCATTTTCTTGTGTTGGCAGAGGCTGCCGGGACTGCGTCTTTAAGACTGTTCAACTGCTAAAAGCATCATTGGAAGAGACGAGTAAGATCGTTTAACAATGTCAGTCATGGGTCAAAGCTAAATTGTATCCGACCGTCTTGTGGGTTATTAATTTTACCATACGAAGCCCAAATATCTCCTAGAAGGGTGCTCTATCATTTGGTTTATGGGACCCTTTTTATTTGGGTAAGTTTGTATATACATCTGGACACCTATGTACATACTTACACATACATACATTAATACCCATATATAATTACAGATATTGGGACTATATAAATTTATGTATTTATATTTTTACACAAATGGTTAACTGTAGAGCTCTACAGATCTTTACAAAGTGAACATACTAGTATAACTACTACTCAAATCAAGAATTAGAATATTTCCAGTACCTCAAAAAGCCCATCCTGTCATGTCCCTTTTGTCATTATGTACGCCTTCCTTAATGATAGCAATATTTTGAGTCCTACTACTGTAGATTAGATTTGATGGTTTTGAAATTTAGATTAATGAAATCATAAAGGAGGTCTTCTTTTTTGTGTGGCTCCTTTAACTCAACCTTGTGCCTGTGAGTCTCACTCATACTGTGGCACATGGCAGCAGTTTGTTTTTACTGCTGTATAATATTCCATTTTAGTCCGTTCCATAATATTCCATATATGTGTGTGTGTATGTATATATATATATGTATATATACATATATGGAATATTATGGAATGGAATTACATATATGTGTGTGTGGGAGTGTGTGTGTGTGTATATATATATACATATATACGTATGTATATATGTACATATACGTATATATGTATACATATATTTATATATACATATATACATATACATGTATACATATATAAATATATGTATACATATATACGTATGTATATGCACATATACATATACATGTATACATACATATAAATATATGTATACATATATACACACACATACACACCCACACACATATATGTATACATATATACGTATGTATACATATATACGTATATATGTATATATATATACACACACACATACACACCCACACACACATATATGTATACATACACAGACATACACCACAAAATGTATTATTTCTTATTACGGCTAATTAACATTTGGGTTGTTTGTAGTTTGGGGTGATTAACACTGCTGTGAACATTCTTACACGTGTCTCTTGTGGCATATATGAAAACCTTTCCATAGGGCAAATACTTTAAAGTACAATTGCTTGGTCATAGGGGATACTTTAAGAAACACTGCTGAACAATTTTATGAAAAATTTGTAAATTTATACTATCATCAGAAGTGTTTAAGATTTCCAGATACTGTACATCCTGACCACCATTTAGACTGCCATTTTTGTCAGATTGTGGTCCTTCTAGTGGGTATGTAGTAGCATCTCACTGTGGTTTTAATTTCATTTTTCTGGTGATTAATGGTGGTGAACATCATTTTACATACTTTGGTATTCTTTTGGTATTCTTTGGTATTCTTTGGTATTCTTCTTTTGTGAAGTATCTCTTCAAGTTCATAGCCTGTTTTCTTTTGGGTTGATCATCTTTTCCGTATTGATTACTAGCACTTAAAAATATACTCTAGGTACAAGTCCTTTATGAGATACACGTATTCTAAAGTCTCCCAATATGTGTCTCCTTTTCACACCATTATTGGTGTCTTTTGGAAAACAGAAGTACTTAATTTTAATGAACATCAATTTGTTGATGATTATTTTATTGTTCATAATTTTTGTCCTGGGGTGCCTGGCTGGCTCAGTCAGTGGAGCATATAGCTCTTGATCTTGGGGTTGTGAGTTCAAGCTCTGCACTGAATACAGAGATTACTTTTTGTCATTTCTAGGGTGCCAAAAGTTTAATTATGCATAGGTTTTACATTTTATTAAATGCATTTCTCCAACCACTGAGAAAATCATATGATTTGTCTCCTTTATTCTGATGAATAGTATTGATTCATTTTCAGAAGTTTGGTTAGTGTTAGTGTCCCAAAATAAATTAAACTTTGTCAAGATGCATTTTCCTTTTCTATATTTTTAGTTTTGACTGTTAAATTATTCATAGGGTATTTTACATCTACTTTTATAAAAGCTACTGGCCTATCCTATAATTGAGGTTTTTTTTCTTGTAAGGTTCTTGTCTAGGTTTGGTGTCAAGAAACCATAGAATAAGTTAGTAAGTATGTTTTGTTTTTCTTTTTTAGGAACCTATTATTCTTTTTTTCTTTCAAAAAAATTTTTATTTATTTATTTAATTTTATTAACATATGATGTATTATTAGCCCCAGGGGTACAGGTACGTCAGTCGCCAGGTTTACACTTCACAGCTCTTACCATAGTACATACTTTCCCCAATGTCCATAACCCAACCACCCTTTCCCTAGCCCTCTCTCCACAGCAACCCTCTGTTTGTTTTGTGAGATTAAGAGACTCTTATGGTTTTTCTCCCTCCCTATCCCATCTTGTTTCATTTAGTCCTTTCCTATCCCCCAAACCCCTCACATTGCCTCTCAACTTCCTCATATCAGGGAGATCATGTGATAATTGTCTTTCTCTGATTGACTTATTTCGCTAAACTTAATACCTTCTAGTTTCATCCATGTCATCGCAAATGGCAAGATTTCATTTCTTTTGATGGCTGCATAGTATTCATATATATATCTGTGTGTGTGTGTATATATATATCTGTGTGTATATATATATATATATATATATATATATATATATATATATATATATCACATCTTCTTTATCCATTCATCTGTTGATGGACATCTAGGTTCTTTCCATATTTTGGCTATTGTGGACATGGCTGCTATAAACATTCGGGTGCACGTGCCCCTTCGGATTACTACATTTGTATCTTTAGGGTAAATACCCAGTAGTGCGATTGCTTTGACATAGGGTAGCTCTATTTTCAACTTTTTGAGGAACCTCCACGCTGTTTTCCAGAGTGGTTGCACCAGCTTGCATTCCCACCAACAGTGTAGGAGGGAGGAAACTATTGTTTTTAATATGTAATCAAAGTAATACATATGTTTTCCCTTTAATGCTTGGAAGAATTCATAAGCAAGCCATATGGTCCAGAAGTTCTCTTTGTGAGTACAAAGTCACATTTTTCAAGCATTTTACCTATCTTGGCTGACTTTCCAAATTTATTAGCATTGGGTTATTGCTAATATTCCTTTATTATTTTTATTTTTTTAAAAGATTTTATTTATTTATTTGTCAGAGACAGAGAGAGAGAGCAAGCGAGCACACAGACAGAGTGGAAGAGGGAGAAGCAGGCTCCCTGCGGAACAAGGAGCCCGATGCGGGACTCGATCCCAGGACGCTGGGATCATGACCTGAGCCGAATGCAGCTGCTTAACCAACTGAGCCACCCAGGCATCCCA
Organism: Mustela erminea; assembly: GCF_009829155.1. Classification (NCBI taxonomy): domain Eukaryota; kingdom Metazoa; phylum Chordata; class Mammalia; order Carnivora; family Mustelidae; genus Mustela; species Mustela erminea. The sequence goes on from NC_045630.1 coordinate 62,888,605, forward strand.
CCTTTATTATTTTTAAATATCTGTAAAGCTTATAGAACCTGTAGTATATCCACCTTTTCATTTCTCATATGGGGATTTTATCCCTTTTGTTTTCCTTGATCAGTCTTGCTAAAGGTTTATGAATTTTATTATTATTTTTACATTAAGTTTGATCTTGATTTTCCTCAAATGTACCTTTTCTTTCTTATTTCAGTGACTTGTGCTCTTTTCTTTTTTAAATAGGTTTTTGTTTAATTTTCTCTTTTTTCTCCCAGCTTCCTGAGATTGATACTTAAATCGGCATTTTCCCCTTCTGAATGTATTTAAAAACTTACTAAATTTCCCCCAAGCTTCACTCTAACTTCATTCCATAAAATTTGATTTTTTATGTTTTTGTTTTCATTCAGTTCAAAATATTTTTAAATATTCTTTAGGATTTCTATTTTGGCCCAAGTGTTAAATAGGAATAGATTGCCTAATTTACAGACATTTGGGGGCTTTTTCAGTTATTTTTTTTGTGTTTAATTCTAATGTAGTTCCAATATTGTCAGAAGATACACCATGTGTGATTTCAATACTTTGGAATTTTTGAGACTTAGTTTATAGCTCAGCATATGGTCAATTTTGGTAAATGTTTAGTTTGCACTAGAAAACAATGTTTTATGTAGATGTTGGATGCAGGATTCTATTAATGTCAATTTGGTTAAGTTCATTAATTGCACTTTCAAATACTTTACTCCTCTACTCATTTTTGGTCAGCTTTTTACCTCAGTTAACCAAAAGAAGTGTATTACAATCTTCAAGAATGATTGTAGATTTATTTTTTTCTTACATTTCTTCTTATTTTTGCCATTTCTATGGTATTTCCCTCACATCATTTCTCATGTTATGTATTATCCTTTTATTCTTTTCTGATTAAATTAGGTGATTTGTCTATTTTGTTAAGTTCTAAAACGAAGTATTTTAATATTTAATTAATAATTAAATTTTTTCTAGTATCCAACTTATTAATTCCACTTTTATTTTTATTTTTTCCTTCTCTTTTTCTTTCTCTTTGTGTGTGTGTGTGTGTGTGTGTGTGTGTGTGTGTGTGTGCGTGTTTGGTTCATTTTGCTCTAACTTGAGCTAAGAATTTAGTTTATTTTTTGTTCTTTCATTTATATTGATAAGTATATTTAAAATTATAGACTTTTTTCATCACTGCTTAACGTAGATCCTACAGATTCTAACTTCAGCATGTGTTTTCACTTTCATCCAAGAGTTGTTTAATAGAAGTTTTTAAATCAACAGTTAGGAAGGCAACTTAAGGGGTTCTGTTAATTCCTGGTTTTGCTGCACTGTGATCAGATAGTGTTGATCATGATATTTCCAAATTAGGAACTTACTAATGTTTTATTTGTGACCTCGTACGTGAGCAGTGTTTGTGGATGTTCACTTCAAAAGAAACTGAATTCTTCATTATTAGGGTAGACATTCTGAGATATATATATATATATTTACTTATTATTTTATATAATATGTGTAGTTACTTATATATCCATGTAGTCTACTTATTGGTTATATCATTAGATTCTCTATAATCTTAATTCCTCTCTCTTTAATTTGTCTTGTGCTGAGAGTCGTGTGTTAAAGCTTCTTATTATCTTGTTTCTGTGTTTCCTTACATCTAAGTTTTTCCTTCATATAATTGGCTGCTGGTGTTTGGAATGCATATTCATAATCCTTCTACCTACATTGGGAATCTTGTCCTTTATTATAAAAACGTGTAATTCCTTGTTATGTTTCAATGATATTGGTTCAAATTCTGCTTTGGTATCAGTAATACTACACTTATTTTTCTGTTGTTTCTATTAGCTTAGTATACCTTTGCTTGTCTCTTTAATTTGAGCCTTTCAGAATCAACCTGTTTAGGGCATATCTTGTATATATAGCAAATAATTGGGTTTTTATGATTAAAAATCTTCCTTTAATAGGTCAGTTAAGTTTATTTCACTTGTGCCATGTTATTTTATGTTATAATTATTGTGGGCATTATGTCTGTCATATTCTTTTCTCTATTTGATAGTTTAAAAATGCTTTATAAATTTGTTGGTATTTAGGAAAGTTTGTATTTTTGTTGTATTAGGTATCTTTGTGCTTATACTTGTTTATTGCTTTTTAATTTCTTTTGCTTTATGACTTGCCTAATTTCAAATTTTTCAGAACATAAAACACAAAAGATAAGGCATATACCGTGTTAAGATATGGTTTATTGGGGTGCTTGGGTGGCTCAGTAAGTTAAAGCCTCTGCCTTCGGCTCAGGTCATGATCCCAGGGTCCTGGGATTGAGCCCGGCACGGGCTCTCTGCTTGGCAGGGAGTCTGCCTCCCCATCTCTGCCTGTCTCTCTACCCACTTGTGATCTCTGTCTATCAAATAAATAAATACATAAATAAATACATAAATAAATATCTTTAAAAAAAAAGATATGGTTTATTATTTTTCCATCCTCGTTTTCAATTTTGTTTTAATCTCACATCTGTACTTCATTACATTCAAATCTCACCAGTCATCTTTTTTCTAGTTCCATAGTTTTCTAGTTCCCTAGTAGTCTCTTGGACTGGGTGTAGTTTATTTTCTAGATTCTTCAAGAAGGGATAATGAGCTTAGAATTCCTCAAGTTCCTATATGTTTAAAACTATTCTTCTATAACCTTGATACTCAGAGACAGTGTGATTTGGTGTACAGTTTAGACTTTCTTTAGTTGAGTGTTTTGAAATACTGTTCCATATTTACCTACTTTGTATATTATTTTACCAAATTTTAATTACAGTCTAATTTTCTTATTCTTATAAATTGACTTTTTTTTTTTTTTTTTGTTTGGCCTGGAAATCCCAAAGACATGCTTCTGTCTTTAAAGTCTCATAGTTTCCCTGAGATTAGTCTCAGAGCTGATCATTTTGGTACTCCCTTGTACCTTGTGGGCAAGATTCAAGTCCTCTTTTATTTATGGAAAATTTTCTTGGTTTAGACATTTATTTGTTTGAGAGACAGAGAATGAGGGGGGAGAGGCAGAGGGGACAGGAGAGAGAGAATATTAAGGAGGTTCCACACCTAGCAGGAAGCCCAGTGCAGGGCTCAATCCCATGACCCTGAGATCATGACCTGAGCTGAAATCAGGAGTCCGAGCACTGGGTGTTATACGCAACTGATAAATTATTGAACACTGCATCTCCAAACTAATGATGTACTATATGTTGGCTAATTGAATTTAAATTAAAAAAAAAAAAAGAAGTCTATACTTGACTGATGGAGCCATCCAGGTGCCCCTCTTCGATTAGACTTTAAATATTAATTTTGGTCTGTTTTCTAAAACAACCTTTTTCTGGCTCTCCAATTTTATGTCAATTTTGTCCTCTTTGTTTCTCTTCTTTTAGTCACATTCTCCCTACATCTTTCAAAATCTTTTCGTTTCCCATATTTCCAATCTTGCCTTTAATGCTCCTTAATAGCTTTCAGGTTAGTCCCTTCTTCCTCAATTGAGTTTTTATTTATTTATTTATTTATTTAAAAGATTTTATTTTATTTATTTGACAGAGAGAGATCACAAGTAGGCAGAGAGGCAGAGAGAGAGAGAGGAGGAAGCAGGCTCCCTGTTGAGCAGGGAGCCCGATGCGGGACTCGATCCCAGGACCCCGAGATCATGACCTGAGCCGAAGGCAGCGGCTTAACCCACTGAGCCACCCAGGCGCCCCCTCAATTGAGTTTTTAATTGGTGTTTTTTCCTGAATAATTTTGTCTTTTTCTTCTGTATTTTTCTCTCATTTCAATTGACTCTCATTTCATCTCTGCTTTTTGTGTGTGTGTGTGTGTATCCATGGCTGTTCTAACTTCTAAAAAATTTCTCATGCAGAGTGTTTTACTCCCATCTCCCCAGATACTTGCTTTTGGTATTTTAATTCAGTTTGGAGGATTCTGTTTCCGTTTTCATCACCTTTCCTTGTTGTTCTGTTTTGTCTTTAGAGGTGTGGACATTTTCATTAGTTGAATTATTCCCCTTGTATGTTTTATTTTTATAATAACTTTCGGTAGATGAAAACGGTTAGTGTTTCTGTGGTGAGGGCGGGTAGTTTGGGGTGTTTTATCGCAGTCACTCTTTAAGAACATCCTCTTCCATTAGTGCGGTGAAATATAGCTGTCCATGGATAGCCTTTGTTTTATGGAGCTTTGTTTCATTGGGAAGTATGGTGTGTCCTTCAGGGTTAATTTGCTTAATTTCTTTTGTCCTGTGAAATCTTTTATTTCCTCTTCTTGCTTTTCCCCTTCTATCAGAACCCCTCATAGGGCTTCCCCCCTTTCTTTTTACCCTTTTCTTATGCAAAGTTTTGTTATTTCAACATTGTCTCACACCAACTTTTTGAGTCCTTTCCCTGTAGTTAGTAAGCTTATCTTTGAGTATAGTTTTCTATTTTTTTCACACCTAGCAAGGGTATTCTCTTTATGAAGGTTTATTTACATTCCTCTCAGGTCTGATGACATTTCCATTCTTCTTGCTTCTGTCGTTTTTGTTGTTTTGTTTTGTTTTGAGCTGTATTTGCTATTAGGGAAGGCTTGTAGCAGCAGTTTGAGAGATAGCTCCTTGGATTTGATGTGCGTTTTCCTAGTTACGGGAGCCTTGAAGTTGGACTTCTCTTTTGTGCCATTATTCTATTTTTTATTATAATAATTATCATAATTAATTTTCTCTTGGAGGATATAGTAAGAGATTCAGATTTATGCCACATCCATTACCTTGGCTACCTGGAAATCTGGCTGCTGTTTTTCTAGCACTTTTGATATACCAATCTATTTTCTTCTGGCTTCCATAATTCATTTATAAAAGTCAGATTCAGTTATTTATCTCATTGTTCCTTTGAAGGTAATGTGTCTTTGTTTTTCTGGATGCTTTAATTTTTTTCTTCGCTTTTTCTTTTAGAAGTTTCACTCTGATTGGCCAAAATGTGATTTTCTTCATCTTTATCTTGCTTGGATTTGTAGAAATTCTTCAACATAATGTTCACTGCCTTATGTCATTACAAAGTTTCTTGGTCAGTATCTCTTCTTATATTACTTCTTTCCCATTTTCCCCTTTACTCTTTTTTTGGGGGGTTCCAATTAAATACTATTTTTGAATTTTGTACCATATTCCAGATTTCTCTTTTCCTCACTTCTGAATTTTCTATCCTTTTTTTCTTGTTGGGTTTATCTGGATATTTTCAGTTGATATATGTCTCAGTTCACTAATCCTTTCTTCTGCTGTGCTTAAATATTGTTTCACTCATCTAGGACGTATTAGTTGTAGTTAATTTTACTTTTTACCTCCAGAATTTTTATTCTTTTCTTTCTTTGTAGACTTCATCTTGTCATCTATTTGGTTAACTATATGGAAAGTAGCTGTCTTGCAGTCTATGCCTATAAAATCTATATTGTCTACATGTTTCTTTTTTTATAATAGCTTTATTGGGATACAATTCACATACAACAAAATTCAACTTTTTAGAGCACGCAATTCGGTGGCTTCTTAATAAATTAAAAAGTCTGTGCAAATATGACTGCTATCTAAATCTAGTATGTTTTTATCACCCAAAGAGGAACTTGTGTCCATTAAAAGACATCTTCCATTCTTCCTCCTACCAAACCCCTGGCAAGTGCTAATGCAGGTTTTGTCTCTATGGACTTGCCTAGTCTAGACATTTCATGTAAAAGGAATCCTGTAATACATAGCCTTCTGTGACTGGCTTCTTTCACTTAACATGATGTTTTCAAGCCTTATCCATGTGTTAGCATGTGTCGATATTTTATTCTTTTGTGTGGTCAAATAGTATTTCATTATTGTGCTATATGGGTTTAGAACATTTTATTTGTACATTCACCAGTTAATGGACATTTAGGTTCTTTCTACTTTTTGGCTGGTAGGAATAAAAGTGCTATGAACATTTCTATATACATTTGTGTGTAGATATGTATTTTCATTTTCTTGGGCATGTATCTAGGAATGGAATTGCCTATTGTGTATGGTAACTCTATATTTAACTTTTGAGAAACTGCCCCCAATTTTTTCCCCCAAATCATTGCACCATTTACATTTCCAATATCAAAGTATGACAACTTCTCCACATCTTTACTAGCGTTTGTACAGATCAGCCTTTTTATCATCATTATCACCATACTTGTAGATATGAAGTAGTATCTTCTTGTGATTTTGATGTGCATTTCCTGGGTCACTAATGATGTTAAGCATGTTTTCATATGCTTTCCGTTCATTTGTATGTATTATTTGGAGGGATGTCTATTGAAATCATTCATCAGTTATTTAATGAGAAGCCTAGGTTGTCTTTTCTGTATTCATGAACTACCTGGATAAAGTCTTTTGGAAAATACCCAGAAATATGCCCCAACTCCTGGCCATGTCACATCCAGTGATTCCTCTATTATCAGCATCCCTGAGGTTGCAGCCATTTATCTTCACATCTGATGGTCTTCTTAGGTCTCCCATCAGACTAGTGGGACACAGAGTCCCTGGGGATAGTCTCCAAGAGCAGAAGGAAGGGGATGAGCCAAAAGTTGAGTTGTAGTAGGATGACCAGAAGATGTGAGCAGGAGGAGCTAGAAGATGGACCTCTACATTTCCATGCCCTGGTCCTTTTAGGAGACCCTGTGGTTGGCAGGAGGGAGGTGGGAATGGGGAGGTGATGTGGATGCAGGCCCAGGTAATTTAGTTAACGTCATCAGTTGTAACTTTTCATACTGATGTGCTTAAATTTTTGTTTGTTTTCTATTTGTTTCATAACCCTTCCTACAGTGTAGTTCCTTTTCTCATCCTTGATGTTATTCTAATCATTCACTTCACTTCTACATATGGTCCAGACCCATGAGCATGCTTTTTTATGTGGTCACTGACCTTTAATGGAAATTTTAAATTTACCAAAAAACTCTAAAAAACTTTTTATGTGCAACATATATTTATCATTTTCACAACAGTTCTTTCCTTTGGGGCACCGAAGGTCCCATCTGTTATCTTTTTTTTCCTTTATGAAGAATGCCTTTTAACATACCCGTTAGCATAGATCCTGGAAACATAATTATCAACTGGTCTTTTTGATATAACATCATATATCCTGAGTCATATATTTTTCATTAGGCTGTTGGGTGGTGAACAGGCCAGGAGATACAACAGTGCCTTGAAAATGTAGTCTTCAATAGGTAAACACTACAGAGGCCAGCAGTAGAAAATGTACTTGCTGAATCTAACAGTTAATATATTTTCACTTTTTGAAAGTCAGACAAATAAGAGAAGGTCAAGTGATAAAGGCTGACAGTGATAAATGATCATAGGGGGTATATTAAAATGTATTTTTGTTTGCTTTCTCCTTAAACTCTTATTGTATGCCCCATATTAGCATACTGAAGTATCCCAAATCAAAGATTATTATAGTATCTAGTGTAATGTAGATATTTAATAGATATTTAATGATTGAATACACTAACAAATGGATCAAAATTATAGATTGTAGTAGACCCTGAAGGAGAGGCTCCTTTCCTTTATATACAGGCAAAATGTATGGATCTCAAGGAATGAAATGCCTTTTTGTCTGTAGTTAAGGGAGAGAGAAGGGGAGGATTGGGGTGCTGGACACACAGTGGGTAATAGATTCTAAAAGAATGTGAAGACTTATTTCTTTCTAATGCCCTGTGTTATTGACCTTAACATTCATTTTGGAAAATTTGGCAACACAATTGATTTTTCAGAAATCAACTATTCGTAGAGCAGTAAACTCACCTTTAAGAAGGCAACTAACAGAACCTTAGCTGCCTATAATAAGGTTGGGGGAAAAAAAGAGGGTAGACTCAAATTTAGCAGCTTAAACAGATTTCCCACTTCCTGAATCTGTCTGCAAACAATTTGCCCTTTTTGAAAAGGAAACCTTAAAGAATAATGATGTAAATAACTCAGAAAGAGCTGATAAGAAAACTTCCTGTACAGGATAATGGTAGTTTCCCACCCTCACCCGCCACCCCCCAATTTCTGAGGGTTTCTTATCAGATTAACTTACTTAAGGCAATGCTTTCTAGAGCCTGGTTCTTCTTTGCCAAGAGGAGATGGTGTGCAGCTCCTCAAGAACCAAAAGAAAGAGTAGCCTTGCATGAAAATGCCAAGTGGACCATGAAGCAAAACTTCACATTTCATACAACGTATAGCCCCCAACTTGTTTGCCATCACCATAAAAATTGTGATTCTTGAAGGATGCCACATTTTATTCTTTCACCGGAATCTGGAAATTGCTGCTGAGGATCTTAAGAGAACCACTGCTTCCTCATCTGTTCAATCTCATCCACACACAGGTACAAGTCAAAGTCAGAAGCATGCATGTTTGTTCATGTGTATAATCATAAACGCGTAATTAACTGGGCTGCTCTTCTGGCTGGTGTTAGAGTGGTTTTCTGGAAAGTGGTAAAAGTCTCTTTTTGTTTGGATCTAAATAACATCACAGAAGGGAGGTCCCAAACACCATGTAGAAAGTTGAGCTATGAGTATCTTATTCAAGGTAATAAAACCGGCTAAGAGTTTTGTACTATTCTTTGGGGGAATTTTTTCAATTAAATTATGATAGTTACTTTCCTACTAATGTAAATGAGTTTAAAGTTTTTTTTTAAAACTTAGTAATCATAACATTAGCAAAAATATTTTTGAAGATGAAACAAAGAGGCCACTCGAACTGAGAGGCATTAGGATCTTTATAACAATTCCAGCAACTCATTATGATCTTTATAATAATTCCAACAATTCAGTGCTGATAAACCTATCAATGGAACAGAAAAGAAAGTCCAGAAACATTTGGTATATGGCAAAACTAGCATTTCAAATAGGTGTAGACATTTCAATAACTTGATTATTTGTGTTAATTGGAAAAACTAGGAAACTCAATTGCCTATATCAAATAGTAAAGCACACTGAATTACAGATTTATTAAGATGAGTAAGAAAACAAAATTATTAAAAAATAAAATATAGGTGAAAATTTAAATAACTGAAACTCAGGGATGGCTTCCTTAAGAATAACTACAAAAGAGATCTAAGTGGAAAAATGACAGATTTAATTTTATTTAAAAAATCTTTCTATATAAAAACACCTATACATTTAAAATTAAAAGAACTAGTTTGTAAAAATTTTTATAATTTTGTAAAACAAAGTTTTTATAAATTTATAGAGAAAAAAGCTATAAATCAAGAAAAATACACCCAAATAAATGAGACTGACATAGCAATTCACAAAAGAACTGAAACATTCATTATAGGTATTTTAAAAAGTTTATGATTACTAATAATCAAACCAGAGTAAATTAAAAGTGAAAAACAACAACATCACTTTTATCTATGAAGTTAATGAACATTTAAAAATATAATAATAATTTCTGGTTTTTGGTAAGGGTGCAGAAAAATCTGTCCCTTCATAATTTGAACAGAAGACAGGACAGTTAAACAACATAAAACAGCATAATTAAATTATGATGGGTACAGACTATGAAATTTTATGTAAGTATTAAAATACATGCTTTAGCAGAATATTTGATGACCTGAGACACTATTGTATTATGAAGTGACATGTGTAGAATCACTTTAAAATAATTTTATCTGATGCTATAACTGTATCAATACTTCATGAAGGATATACACCAGTGATAGGTTTACTTATTAAGTTGCTAAATTTTCTAAGTTCAGATAATTAGCATTTATGTCTTCTAGAATCAGAAATAGTTATTAACAGACAGAAAAAATCTGGAAGGGCGCCTGGGTGGCTCAGTGGGTTAAGCCGCTGCCTTCGGCTCAGGTCATGATCTCAGCGTCCTGGGATCGAGTCCCGCATCGGGCTCTCTGCTCAGCAGGGAGCCTGCTTCCCTCTCTCTCTCTCTGCCTGCCTCTCCGACTACTTGTGATTTCTCTCTGTCAAATAAATAAATAAAATCTTTAAAAAAAAAAAAAAAAGAAAAAATCTGGAAGCATATGTAACAAAAATGTAACAATTATTGCATCTAAATGATGATAAAAATAATTTTATCTTTTAATTTTATATTTTCCAAACTTTGTGTAATTAATATTTGATTTTTATGATGAGATAAAACCCTTTATGATGCAAATTATTTGTGTGCATATGTGTACAGAAGAGAATTGTAAATAAATATACCAAAAATATCAGCTTTGTTGTCTTCTGGGTAGTGAGATTTTGATGGTTTTAATTTTCTTTCTTATACTTTCTGATATTTTCTGTTTTATATATTTGACAAATGTATAAGAACAAAAATCAAACTACATTAGTGTCCTTGCTCTGTTGTATTTAAATATTGCATAACATTTCTATGGTAGAGTTAGATTTTTTGTGCTTACACATGCTATGCTGTAACAGGAAGTGGAGTTTCTCTGCATGAAGGTAGTATTTATGTATTTAAATTACTAGCAAATTAAAGCACAATCTAACAGCTTGCAATTCTTGCTGAAATGGAGACGTGGAGGCCTGATATAAAACAGGAAACATTGTGATTGCCAAACAGTTAATCACATGGGGTCCCAGTGACAAGGCAACTTACTTCGAACTCATTTTGCTCTTTCTGCTTCCTTTTTGGTGGCTGGAAAAAGAGGAAGGACAGGAGCAGAAATGTCAGAAAGAATGGATAGGTGGTCATGCTTTTATTTAGCTTTATTAAATGAGTAGGGACGAGTTGGTGGCTGACATACATCAAAATAGCACACAAATAATTGAGGAAACAAAAGCCAGCTGAAAGTTGAGTAGACACTGGCAGGAGGTCATTTAACCTCAATCTGGACTGAAATCCTAGAACAGTGTTAGGAGGAATTTTGACATAGTATAAAAATTTGTAAAAAGTGACCCTTTCAACATTTTGTATAAAGGAGGGTTAGAGAAAACAGAATGCTAACTTTTGACGACTAATTAAAAAAAATCTAATTATACGGAGACCCTGGTTTTCTTGGTTAGTTTGTTTAGTGGCTGCATTAAAATTTTACTTTAACTTCTTTTTATTGTGGTAAAATATATATAACATGAGATTTGCCATTTTAACCATTTTTAAGAGGACATTTCAGTGGTATTAATTGCATTCACAGTGTTGTGCAACCATCAAGACCATCTCCAAAACTTTTTTTTTTATCAGGTCGAATGGAGATTCCAAAACCATTAAAAAATAACTCACAATCACCCGTCTCCTCCCAGTACTTTTGCAATCAGGAAATGAATCCTCCAACTTTTTTTTTCTTTTTCCATATTGTTTTAGTTATTCAAATCTCCTTGCAATTCCATACCAATTTGAAGGTTGGCTTTTCGATTTCTGTAAAAAGCTGTTGGAATTTTGATAGAGGTTGTATTGAATCTGTAAGTCACTTTGATTGTATTAACAGCTTCTCAATGTGGAGTCCTCCTATCCATGAGCACAGGATATCTGTCCATTTAGTTACATCTTCTTCAATTTCTTTTGGCAATGTTATTTTGGATATGACACCCAGAGCACAAGGGACAAAATCAGAAATAAACAAGTGGGACTAAATCAAATTAAAAAGCTTCTGCACAGAAAAAGAAACATCAACAAAGTAAAACGACAACCTACAGAATGGAAAAAAAAATACTTGCAAACTCCACATCGGATAAGGGGTTAATATCTAAAATATATATAGTACTCATGGAACTCAAATAAAAACAAACCAAAACAAAACAAATGACCGAACTGAAAAAAATGGGCAAAAGACCCGATCAGACATTTCTCTGAAGAAGGTATACAAAAAGCCAGTAGATACATGAAAAGATACTCAGTATCCCTAATCATCAAGGAAATGCAATCAAAACCACAGTGAGCTATTTCTTCACTGTTGCAATGGCCATCATCAAAAAAGACAAGAGAAAGAAATACTGGCACAGACATGGAGAGAAAGGAGTTCATGTGCATCATTGTGGGGCATGTACACTGATGCCGCTTTTATGAAAAACAGTATACGGGTCTTCAAAAAATTAAAAATTGAACTGCCCCATGGCCCAGCAATTCTACTTCTGGGAACATATCCAAAGGAAACAGACCCCCTATCTCTGAGAGACATATGAACCCCCATGTTCATAGCAGCAGTATAAACTAGTCAGGACATGGCAATAGCCTAGTGTCCATTGATGGGTGGATAAAAGAGTTGTGGTGTATATATAGTCAACAGAATATTATTTAGCCATAAAAATGAGAAAATCCCATCACTGGTGACACAATGGCTGGACCTCAAAGACATTATGCTAAGTGAAATAAGTCAGAGAAAGACAAATACTGTATGGCCTCATTTATATGTAGACTATAAAAGCAAACAGACAAGCTTACAATCCAAACTCACAGAGAGAGATCAGGCTTGTGGTTACCAGAGGGGGCAGGTGGGTGGGGAGAATTGGAGGAAGGTGACAAAAAGATGTAAACTTCCAGGGGCACCCGGGTGGCTCAGTGTGTTAAGCCTCTGCCTTCGACTCAGGTCATGATCCCAGGGTCCTGGGACAGAGCTCTGCATCAGGGACCCTGCTTCCCCCTCTCTCTCTGCCTGCTTGTGATCTCTCTAAGTCAAGTAAATAAATAATTTTTTTTTAAAGTAAACTTCCCATTATAACATAAACAAGTACAGGGATGGAATGTGCAGCTGACACTGCTGTATGGTACATGGAAAGTTGTTGAGAGAATAAATCCTAAGAGTTCTGATCACAAGGAGAAAATTTTCCTTCTTTTCTTCTTTTTTCTTTATATTGTACCTACAGGAGAAGATGGATGTTAGCTGAACCTATTGTGGTAATCATTTTACAGTATATGTAAGTCAAACCGTTTTATATACGTTAAATTTATGCAGAGATGTAAGTCAATTATTTTTCAATAAAACTGAAAAAAATGTTTTAATGAGAAAAAAAACACGAGGGAATTGAGTGGAAAAGCTGACTACTTTCTTCATTGGACAAGCAGCCTGTGCTAGAGGCAGCTGGCTGTTCAGACATCAAGAATTCAAGTCTCTGGAGAACTTATAAACTCACACTTGTAACATGGTAATAAAAGGTGTCCCTGCTTTAATATAGAGAGTACAGCAAGCCTAATTACATCTTTCTTGGATTCCTGAGAACATGGAAATTTCTCAGTGAGATGATTCTGAACGTGAGTTACGTGATGGGATAATTTGGTAAAGGGTAAGAGGAGGAGGTTCAGAAGATTAGGTAGATCATGTAGAGACTTCCAACATTGCTTTGGATGTTTGGTATTTTTAAGAGGCAAAACAGCTGATGTTATCTTGATAATTTTTTTTTTTCTTCTCCAAAAAACTATTAAATATTTAGATTTCATTTGCATTTATTAGGATTTTCAGATTAAAACAAGACACAATAAAATGAATGCTGAGGCAAACCTTGATGTGACTCTAACATAAAAATCAACATTTCCTGGAACAGCCTCAGGATGGTTGGGCCAAGCCTGGGCTGCCTCTGCATGAAGACACACTGAAGGTCCTTCGGTGCAAGCATCCCCAGACAGACTTCGTGAATTCTCGGAGGTGAGAAGGACTCTTCCACCCAAATAGCATCTACAATCCAATTGAGTCTTGAAGGCTTTTACTGCTTCAGAATATTTCGACCATCAGTCCTCGGAAGGTTCCTGAGTCTACTTGGGAAATTTAAAAGTTTCCTGGAAACATCTTATAAAACGATATGGACTTGAATTTTAACACTTAGAGTAGGACTTAAGATATTTGGCAGGTATTGCTAGATTAAGTCACAGACTTCCCCCCATGGTCTTTAGGTGCCACTCTTCCTCTTGTGCAGACTTCCTGTAGAAATGTCCTTTTCCTTTTCAAGGAAAAAGAAAGAAAAAGAAAAAAAAAAAAGAAAGAAAAGGCCTGAATTCTCTCCTACTTTCCTCTGTCTTCCCTGCCAGTTCTGACTGGTTTCTTAACATGTTTGAGGCCCCGATGACTGGAAAGTGGAGGACTTCAAAGTCCGTATCTTAAAATTTACAGTGTGGCTGTTTGGATTTTATAATAATATAGGAATGATGTGGGAGTTGATGGTGTAAAACAAATTATAGAGTTGTAGCCGAGGATTTATGAAAACCCTAGTGCGGTGTAAAAAGATCACATTTCTCACAAAGTAGGTGTCAGTCTCTCAACTTAGCCTCCTTGGGCATTAGAAAAAAAAAAGAGGCAGAAGAGGTTTAAGATTATTATTATTATCATTTGTACTATTAATAAGAAAATGCTACGATACTAACATGAGCTGCATTTCCTGAGTTGCTTTATAACATTCTTTTAGGTGTCCTTCAAAATAATCTGCAGGGGTAGGTCATTAAGGCCCATTTTCAGATACTAAAAGAGAGATAATAAAGTAAGCGAGTTTAGAGGCAGTTGCCAGGTCTTGTGTCTGCTGCACCACACCTAGAGGGCACCCAAGACATGACTTTTAGATGGTTCGTCAGGCCAGGTTTTTAATTTTTTTTTTTTTTTTAATAGGAAAAGATCTAAAAAGTAAGGACGAAGGCTTGGCTCTGGACTCAGGGAGCTACCTCTTAGAGAAGTCTGTTCTGTAAAGTCCTGGGTAATAGTGACTTCCTGTCTAGATCCCAACTTCAGGAAGACTATGCCACACAGTCATTCTGATGGGCAGGAACTATTTTTACAATTTGGTCCAATTGCATTGGTCCAGGAGAGGGCACTAGATTCTGGGCTGTCTGTTTATAGTTTGGCCAGCCGTGTGTTTTCCTGTGTGGCCTGGCTTTAAAAAAATGTGGCAGTCTCCTAAAATTTCTCTTCACAAGCATTTGCAATCAGGAAGCCAAAAGGAAAAGGTAGTTAGTGGTGGGGCCAGAAGATGAATGGAGGTATTGAGAGATGGGAGAGAGAATTTGGTCGAAAAAAAATGGGAAACAGGTTTAAACTCAACGTGTGAGGCAGCAAACATGAGTAAGCGTAAAGAACAGGCTGGGTGGGCAGAGAGAAGAGGCACCCCGAGACGGCGAGCCCATGGGTGGTACCAGAGTGTGTGCCCGCTTGCCTCTGGAAAGCATCCCAGCTTCCTGTTGCGACTCCTGTGGGTAGGAAGACAAGGTCATGGTTTCTATGAGGTCTCTGTACTTTTTTTTTTTTGGTAAGATTTTATTTATTTATTTATTTGACACACACAGAGAGAGAGAGAGAGAGAGAGAGAACACAAACAGGGGGAGTGGGAGAGGGAAAAGCAGGCTTTTCCGCTAAGCAAGGAGTTCGATGCTGGGATCATGACCTGAGCCGAAGGCAGATACTTAAGGACTGAGCCACCCAGGCGCCCCAAGGTCTCTGCATCTTTACATGGGAACTCCCAACCCATCATTTTGGGAGACAGTTTGAATGTGTCTCTCTGGCTCAAAATGCAAATAACCTTTAACCATAATCCCCAGAAGGTAACATTTGAAACACACGAGCCCAGGGCATGGTCTTGATTTCACGAGGAGCTTTAACAGCGCTGAAACACCCACTACTCTCTGTCCTCTTAATCAGGGAACTGTGAAACACAGCTGTATAGTTCAGAGTGCTTCTTGCTGTGGGCTTGTAGGAAAGGGTTATGGGGAACATCATGAAAAGAATGCCTTTTTTTGTTTTGTTGAAGTATAATTGACACAATGTTATATTAATTTCAGGTGCACAGTAGATATTCGACATTTATATATACATTATGAAATGATTGCCACAATAATAGTTACAATCCGTCACCATACAAATTGTATTACGATATCATTGACTGTATTGTATGATGTACTTTCTGTCCCTGTGACTTATTTATTCTACAACTGGGAAGTGGTACCTCTTAATACCTTTCACCCGTTTCACCCATTCCCCAACTCACCTCCCCTCCAGCAGCCACCGTTTGTCCTCCCTATCTGAGTCGGCTTCCGTTTTGTTTTTTAGATTCCACAGATAAGCAAAATCATGGTTATTTGTCTTTCCTTGTCTGACTTGTTCCACTTAATATAATACTGTCTCGGTTCATCCATGTTGTCATAAACAGCAAGCTTTCATTCTTTTTTTATGGCCGACTAATACTCCATTATGAATGTGTCTGTGCTGCATCTTCTTTATCCATTCGTCTGTCAGTGGACACTTAGGTTGCTTACATAAATTGGTGATTGTAAATAATGCCGCAGTGAGCAAGGGGCTACACATATCTTTTAAGCTTAGTATTTTCATGTGAAAAGGGATGTCTTTCCTATGACGCAGCTGCCTGCTTCCTTTCCGCTGTGATGCTCAGCTGTGTGCTGGGGAGAAGGTACGATGAAGGCTGTGAAGGAAGTTAGACAGAAGAATGTTTTTTAAGGTTGTTGGGATGTGACATGAAGGCTGCTATTGGGCCATATCGTTTTGGAGCTCGTGGGAGCTCAGTGAGCATCTTATCATACATCCTCACTTGCAGAGAAAGCCAATGGAGTTCCAAAGGACTTGGTAATCCGGGCCAGCGCAGGAAACAGAAGCCAGCTCTCGGCCTCCTGGTCCAGTGTTCTTTCCTCCTTATCTAGGAACCAACTTCGTTCCTTGGGTGCCTTTCTCGGGCAGTTATCCTGCAGGCTCACCAACAGATTGGGGGATGGAGTGCGTGGGTCTCGGAGTTCATTAGAGAATTAGGTTCCTGCTTCTTTGCTTCTTGGTAATCTGAATGTTAGAGAAGGGGAAATAAAAACACATTCTGCCCAGATTTCAGCCTTAAAAACTTTTTAAGTCTTTTGGTCCATATCAACCTGAAGACCTGGGCAGAGTCTAAACTTCTCACTCAAAAGAGGTATATTGTCTTGTACTTACACCTTTCTCAGAATTACGAACTCAACAAAGAGTAACTTCAGGGGATGCCTGGGTGGCTCAGTTGGTTGGACGACTGCCTTTGGCTCAGGTCATGATCCTGGAGTCCCGGGATTGAGTCCCGCATCGGGCTCCCAGCTCCACAGGGAGTCTGCTTCTCCCTCTGACCACCTTGTCACTCATGCTCTCTCTCACTGTCTCTCTCTCAAATAAATAAATAAAATCTTAAAAAAAAAAAAAAGAGTAACTTCAGGCAGAAATAATAGCCCACGAGCCGAGGATGTCGGTTGGATTTCTAGACTGTTAGCTAGGCACTTTGAATGGAGTAGCAATGAAGCTTTATGCTTCCCATCTTTATTTCTTTGCCTTGTATGTGCCATGAAGTCGTTTTCTTGGAGATTGGCTGAGTCTTAATTGACTTGTCACCTGTAGTGTATTTTTCCCATTGAGCAAAAAGCCGGTAAATTCAGCTTGGGGGATTTGCCTGAGGCAAGGTGTCATAACTGTTCACAAATCACCACTTGTATCTTGTTTACACCACCTTTGCCCCACACCAGCCTGTGTAATGGATCTCATTTGCCTTCTGCACAAAGGGAGAACCCGACCCTGTACAATAGCTGTTACGTCACTGCTGACATCTTCACGCCGTGCTTTGGGAAATGATGAAACCACGGATCCGCTACACTGAATAGAGTTTGAAGTGTGTAAGAGTCCGGGGGATTGAGACAAAGCCACGGGATACTAACTGCTATTTGTTGAGTGTTTACTGTGCACCAAGCACCCTCACCATGATACTGTGTTTCACCCTGATGACTGTCCCATGAGACAACCTGCACTGTCTACATTTTACAGATAAGGAGACTGAGGATCATAGAGCACAGATCATATATCTGGGAAGTGGTAGAAGTGCCACTTAAATTCAGGTCTGTTGGGAGGCCTGGGTGGCTCAGTCGGTTGGGCATCTGCCTTCGGCTCAGGTCATGATTCCAGAGGTCGTGGGATTGAATCCTGCATTAGGCACCCTGCTCAGCGGGGAGTCTGCTTCTCCCTCTGCCTGCCACTCCCTGCTGTTTGTGCTCTCTCTCTTTCTCTCTCTGACAAAAATAAATAAAATCTTAAAAAAAAAGATTCTCTAAAAAAATAATAATAAATAAACAAAAAATTAATTTAAAAAATCAACAAAATAAATTCAGGTCTATCTTCTTTAAAGCCCATGAGTGCTCTTAATCAGTACATTATCCTGCCTTTCACATGACTAAAACCTCTTGGGTGTTACAGCAACTTGGAATCTGACCTGTCCCACTAGTAGATTATATATAATCTACTAAGGTAGATTATATATAAAGATGAATGCTTCATAGAAGGACTGAACACAGCTGTCCATGGCTCAATCAATGAACAAACCCTTGCTGATACAAACTATATGCATGACACCGGGCAGCATGCTATAGCAGGTTCCAAGAGGTGGAAGAAACAGGCTTTGCCCTCAAGGACTGTCTAATGCAGTTGGGGTAATAAGATGTGTGCACTGAGGGTCACTAACAACACGGGGCTTATATGATAATAGCTGACAAGAAATACCTTAAGGGTAGGAAAGAATAATGAGAAGATATAAGGTCATCCTTTCCCGCCAGGATAACAGAGACTTGCAGTACCAACTATGCCAGAAGAATCTTTATGGAACTGGCTAATTTCATTTGAACTGGACATGATTTCTGGGCTGCTGGGAGGATGACCCCATTCTGGCTCTAAAGTTAGACTATTTGAGAGAAACATCCAAGCAGTGAGACAGTAGAAAGCACATCTGCTCTGTCACAGGTTTCTGCTAATGGACACGGGACCCTTGTCTTGAGTGTACCATCATCCCTCTGGATCTACCCTTGTTGGAAACTGAAATGTGTGTGGCAGATAATGAGCTGCTGGGAGAGTCCGAGATGCCACACTCTTGTAAGCAAGATCGTATTATCCTGAAGTACTTTTTCAATTCCATGAACTCTGGAAAAATACCTTTGAAGCTTAAGGAAAAGCTACTTGTAATTTTCTGCCCTGTCACCTTTTTTAGGCCATCTCGATGGGTTAGTAAAGTGGGATTTGAACTGAGTCATCATAAATCTTTAGCAATTAGTCAGTCATGTCCAGTAATCTTTGTCTAGCATCTCCTCATGAGATGGGCCATTGAGAAAGAGAGCGGGGCGCCATC
This sequence comes from Mustela erminea, assembly GCF_009829155.1. NCBI lineage: Eukaryota > Metazoa > Chordata > Mammalia > Carnivora > Mustelidae > Mustela > Mustela erminea. Next base: position 62,907,625 of record NC_045630.1, read on the forward strand.
AAACAGTGGTGGCTGTTCGCTTCTTCTCTTTTGTGTCCTAAATATGTCCCCTCAGCATGCCAGGCTGACATGCCTTGGCCCCACTGTCAGGCTTGTTTGTAAAAGCTACCAAATCCTTGTTTTACATGCTCTGTGTAGTCTTCCCATGTCTGGCTGTATACTGCGATGTCATCAATCAATGCCACACTGAATTCACCCAACTTCGTCAGCACCGTGTTTACCTTCATCTGAAATGTTGCTGGTGTGTTCCTTCTGCTCAAAAGGGAGCCCATAGAACACATCTAAACCTGAGTCATGGCCAAGGCTACCTGGGCAGTGATGTTCCCCACAATGACAAGGGCTCTTCTTTGCTATGTTCGGATTGTTCGATGGCGTTCGTACCTTTGTGACCATATCTTGCTTTTCATTCTAGGTGTAACTCAGGGGAGCACCACAGAAGCTCCCATGATTCTAGCACGGAAGCCATTGCGCTACTTTAGTTAAGCCCCAACTGTGCAAAAGAGTCAGAATATCTATAGTGATCACAACTGTAGTAAAACTGTGGTCTCTCCTTCAGAGGAAAGGAAAGTGCTACATTGTTATCTAGGAGAAGAAAATGCATAATTAGATATGGACATCTTGCCTTCATCTAAGCCTGGAAGCTCTGAGCCTATTATTGACTTCTGTCTCCAAAAGGTGGCACAAAGGACACATTTGATTGTATATTCCTTCAAGGGCTGATTTCAGTCTTCGACCTGTCCGGTGACCAGTAACTAAATTATTTAGAGGAAATGTTTGTGAGGATGGACACAATGCTAATTTGGTTGACGTTGTTACCTCTGTGGAAAATTCTGATGGAGAAAGGAAGTTTTGAATGTACGTGTGAGAGGCTTCTGATCCACCATCTTTTCTTTCCTCCCCCTTTCTAAAGTCATTCAAAAGAGAGGAAGATATTTTTATTTACTTTCCCATCATCCACAAGATACTTGACGAAGGAAGCTGCTCTGAAATCCAGTGTAGAATCTTAAGGTCTCTCAAAGCCTTGGTGTGGTCACCCTTCCCTTCCTCTTTCCTAGATACACTATTGCACTGAACTACCTTCTGCTTCCTAGTGCCCTTGATCCTTTAAGCAGTCCCTTATAAGTAAACCCAGAAATTACCTTTTTGTTTTTCCTCTTTGGCACTCCTTATGGAAGCCCACTAGTCTTGTGAACTTTTCTGATATCAAGCTGGTCAGTTTCTAAGTTAAGTGAATTAAGAACTTAGGTTCCAGAGAAAGGTCCCTGGTCATGGGAGCCATCTTTATTTTGGTTGTCCATGTTACTGTATCAGGGTCTCCTTGCTAGAACAACAGGAAACTGTATGGGCTGCTCTTCCTGCTCTCTCCTTAGGACTTATTCCTGGGCTTCCCATTGCCCAGGTGTCTGTGCTCCCCACTTCCTGGCCTTAACTGTGAAGCCTCAGCTCTCAAGCTTGGGGAGGACCTGAGCAGCGAGTGATCAGTTAGTAGAACCGAGAAATCACTCAGTGGGAATTTTCCAGTGTTTCGGAAAGCCTGAAGAGGCAGCACCAGTAGACACACAGTTTTGTTTTGTTGCGTTTTGTTTTAATTTTCCTCCAGTGTATGTCACCAAGTTAAAGCAGGGAGGGCCAGGAGGCCTGAAGAGCAATGTCCCATTGTGAAAGGGCAGTGGCACAGAGTGCAGTGAGTTACTCCTGGGGCTGCTAGTCTGTGCTCTGGCTAACCATCTCACGTCTCTGCTCAGGGCATGGATGCTGGGATCCAGGAGCTCTTTGAGGAAGCTGCTGTGTCTTGATGAAAATTCTGTGAATTTACCTGCACGCCTAATAATGCAGAGAGAAAATTTTCTTGGAGAAAAAAAATTGGCAGTCTTGAATGTTGCCACATTATCAGAACCCATCTTCTCTGCAAGATCTGCTTTTACATATTAAAAAGGGGGTGAAAAAAAAAGAAGGTAAAGAGAGAGGATCTGGGCATATTTCTCTAAGCAGAAAAATTGCCCTTACCCTAAGGTGAAAGAAAGTGTGAATGGTGCCTTCGAGGCAATTGAGGAAGTATTCATTAATCAACAAGTATTTATTAAGCACTATTTTCAGAATTGTGCTCAGGGCTATGGTAGGATAATAAAAGAAGTGTAAAACAGAATTCATGCCCTCCAAGAATTTATGCTCTAATTGGGGAGAGAGAAATAATAAGAGACAGTTTAGAATAAATGCTAAATTGTGTGTTTCAGATCATAAGAATTATAAGAAAGAAGCAGGTTTTCACTGAGACCTGGAATAGTCAGGGAAACCTTTGCTAGAATGATAAGGGCTTGAAATGAATCTTGAAAGATGGGTTACATATAGTTAAATGGCCCCCATATTAATTAATTCAGAGAATTAATTAATTCTGATGGTGGGGAATGTGACCTAGGATACAACACTATTGTCACCGTTCTCTTTAATTACAAAGAGGAAGAAGTAACCTATACTATGAAAGAATTTCAGATGCGTGGCCACCTTTGAGACAATTTATAGGTATGCCACTTAAGGAGCAGGGTTTCTACTAATTGACCTCATTTCTCCTTTCCACTTTTTTTTTTTTTTTTCTTCTGTAGGCATTGTAACCTTTAAAGTTTTTGAACTATAGCCTTGCGTTAACATCCTTTACACCATGTGAACATCCTTATAGATCTGGATTGGAGATGGGCCTGAAGACAGCCCGAGATGCCCTCCCAAGTCCTACAATACAGGGCTGAAACTACTGGACCCATAGCACCCTTGCAGAAGTCAACAGGGCAGCCCCTTCTTGTTTCCTAGGTGACAGCCAAATGGCATTGCCCAATCTCCAGTGTACCTTGCAGGGGGATCCAAGCTGCCACTTCCTTTACATCTCTTTCTATGCCCTGGGAAACTTCTTTGCCATTACTCCACGTCGTCTCGAATTAGGCTACAGTTTGCAAAAGAGAGCAATTCTACTCCTCCCAGTATACCGCTCCTTTTGCCCTATAATGTCCATGCACAGTGACTTGAAAAGTTCAAGGAAAGCCCTTAAGTTTTGGGCATGCAGAGTGTTAATAATGTTGACTCACATTTTTGTAGTGTTTTCATATTCTGTTTCTTATTCAGTTTGTCTACCAGTTCCATGAGGCAAGTGAGAAGTGGGGGATTATGAAAACTCACTTCCCCGCATATAGACATACTTTTATTTTTATATCCAATAATACAAAGGAATTTTTTTTAAGGAAACATTTTAAATGCTTCTTTTTCCCTTTATGTAGAAGTCATACTGGATAATGGTAAAAAAAAATGTGTAAAACACATATAAACCCATATATACCTCATTTAGAAAGAAGGAAAAAAATACAGATGAAAAATCTGAGCTTTAAGAGGTTAAGACTTGCTCAAGGTCTCATTCCTAAAAGAATGGCAAGTCTGGGCTCAAGTCTAGGTCACCTGAGGCCAAGTCCTATGCGGCTGGGCCAGCTGGGATGTTACTGGAGAACATAAAAGGTAAAGACCAGCAACAGCGTCACCACCCTTGAAATTCAGGAGGGTATATAATTTTATCAATACAATACAAAGGTTAATGGGATTGCCTCCTTCCAACTCTATCATAGTAAACGCAGGCTTTATGGCAATGTTAAAAAAAATGACCTCTCTCTGCTTTATGCTGATTATTAACTAAGATTATCTCACACTAGAGATTTACTATACCAAAGAGCACTGACATCACTAACTGCTATTAAGTGTATGATACTTATACTCCATAAAGTGGAGCAAAATGCCTTTGTCAGCAATGTAGGGAAAATAGACATGGCCAGAGGCATTCATCCCATGTGAAACAGAGCTGCTATTCACAGGAATCTATCAGTTTAATAATATGGCCACATCCACCTGATGAAAGTTTCAATATGGAACAGATAGTCTGCCCTGTGTTTCTGTTCTTTTAAATACTAAAATGAGATCATTTTATTTTAATAGGCTGGAGGGTGTGATCAAAACCTTCTGGTTGCAAGAAAAAGATGGAACCAGAAAATGGTCGAACCAGTAAGTCCGATATGGCTTCAAATTTTAGTTTCTAAAATTATTGACATTGTGGTATCCCTAATTTTTGTTTCCAAGAGGGAGGTAATAATGGAGACTTAGATGGCTTGAGTTATTTTTCATAGGCAAATCCACATTAAGTTTCTTAGGATTCTTGCAGGAGGTATTTACTCAACAGTATAAAATTCGACAAACATTGATCTAGTTCCTGGTATTTATGACACGTCAGTATAGGCTCTGGGGACACAGGGATGAAAGATACCACTGCCCTCAAGAAATCTTCACTCTAGTAGCAAAGATAAGAAGAGACTGGGAGAGAGATCAGGGAATGCTGAGGGAGGATATTTGGGAACCTGACTGAGTTGTCCATAATAAACCCACTGTGGGATAGAGATATTGTATCAAAGTGGATTTTCTAAGAGTCTTTCTGAAGCTCATATTTGGGGTTTTAGCCAAATGTCATGGATATGGGCTTCTTCTGACCTTATGAACTATTTGTAGTAAAATGCCTGCCCTGCTCTAACAGTTCAGCCTCTAATGCTATGAGGGATATTGGAGGTAGCAGCATAGTTGGGGTTCTGGACATTTTTTAAGAAAAGTAAACACTTGTTTTTATCAGCATAGATATATAAAATAAAATTGTATATATCTAGGCTTATAAAATAAGATTTTATTTTCATGTATCAAAGTTGCTCAGCACATTAAAATAAATATTAAAATAGGTATTATGAAAAATGCTCATTTTTCTAAATGATTTTCCATTGAATGAACATGGCAGAAACTTTGTTTTATACCAAAAGCCATTCAAATAACAAGGCATGGCATGGTGAAATTTAAGAACAGCAGGAGTTAAATTAAGAGATTACTTTTAAAAGTTGCAACAACAGTACAAAGAATGTCCATATTAACTTCATGGAGTTCTCTCAATTGTTAACATTTTAGCACACTAGCTTCAGCAACATCTCCGTGTTCTCTCTATTCAAATATGTATGTTGAGACCCATTCAAGATAGAGAGCTACATAGTCATTTGAAGAGGTCAAGTTTAATATAAAGAATTACTAACTATAACTGGAGACTGTAGATATGAGAAATCATTTAGTAAGAAGCAAAGAGAACCATAAACAGTATACGAATAGCAGACATAAGGAGGAGCCACTAGCCGTCCAGCTGAGATAACCTACCCAAGGAAGGTCTTTTTAGGGCTAAGATCCAGACCTCAACGAAGAGGGCCTGGCTGTGGTTCACTGAATGGCAAGGAGGTTGTTGCGGTGCTGTGCTGGTAGGATTTGCTGGAAATCCACCCTCTGGTATGCCAGGGAAAGCTGCTCACTGCAGGTCTACCCCTAGAGGTGATTGCTGATAGAAGCTACTTGGTTACTGGGTGCTTTTGGCTGCCATTCACTGCAGACAGCAAGTGCTAGAGAAGCTGGTTATGTTGTAGCAGCTGAGTGCTGGGAAGCCACTGGTCCAGCAGGAGCTGGCAGGAGCATATAATATGCTAAGGGCATAGCTAAAGACCTTGCCAAAAGAGCACAGCAGAAACAGGAAACAAGACCCTTTTCTTCTGCATTATTTCTTTAGCTCCCTTTACTAATAAAGCTTGTCGGCTGGCAAAAAAAGAAAAAGAAAAAAAAAAATGACAAGGCCCAGATACACTTCTGCAAAGTAGGCAACAAAAGTTGAATTTGAAGTTGAGAGGCGAGGAACCAATAACTGAATATTTTTATTCTTTTTCTTAACCACATGAGAGCCATTTACAGACGTAATGCCCCATCATGCACCCAATGCCCAGTACTCTAATTGTATTTCTCTCCAAACAAGGACACTTTCTTACATGGCCACAATTCAGTCTTCCCAAATGAAATCATCCCTGATACAGTACGGCCCTAATAAAGCCTCCTTTTCCCATCTGGTCTAGGTTTTAATCCAGGATAACACTTTGCACTCAGATGTCCTGGTTCTTCAATGTCCTGCAGTCTGAAGTAGTTCCTCAATTTTTCTATATATTTCATGACCTTGAAAATCACAAAAAATTACAGACATTTCATTCTGTAGAAGTTCCTCAGTTGAGTCTTCAGGACCAGACCAGACACCAGGTCGTGCATAATGAGCATGACCACCATAGAAATAATGGTTTACTCTCAGTAAATTGTATCTAGAAGCAGATGATGGGGATCTGTTCCTTCACTGGTGACAGAAAACTTCATCACCTGATCGAGGTGATGCTGTCATGTTTGTGTCTCATAAAGTCACCACTTTTGCCTTTGTCATTGGTTTTGCACTGTGAGAAAATACAGTATATGAATATAATTTTTCTTATTAAATAGCCACCCAGCAGTATTAGCAAACATTGATCTCTTCTGTCTGATGCATTTTCTATTGTATGAAATTATTTTCATCCTTCTTTCTTCATTAGTTGGCATTCTAATATGAAGAAGATCTTACTATTTTTTTTTTCCTATTCATTTATCTCTATGAACTCTTGATTCCTATTTTTTTCATTTTGGTTTATCATTAATATTATTTGTGTGATGCTAGAATTGTCCCAGAATTGATAAGGGCCCATTCAATCTATATCTCCAACATTTTTGAGTACTTCCTTCATTTCTAGAGCAACATGGTGTTCAAGAATCATCTTATACTTTCCTTGCCCCCATCCCTAAATCAGACACTAATCCCAAGAAGCCCTGGTTCTGGTACTTAGAAACCAATACCTCAGTGTGAGGTGTGCTTATTACTACTGGAGTGTAATGGCTTCTGCTCTCAGAAGATAGCACTAGGAGAGATATGTATATATATGCATATATATGTACATGGACACACACACATATATTTTAATATCTTTCCATATATATATATTTAAAATTTATATTTTTTTAAAAAAAAGATTATCCTATTACCCCCATACTCCAATTCAATACCTCCTAGGTATTTCTAGCTTTGCCCCTTTCTCCACATGTAAGTTTCTTTTTGGACAGTGAAAATGGACTCCCACATTTTCAATGTATTCACTTATGTTACCAATCCCCTGCAGGTAACTGATCTCTCAGTCACTTAGCTGCTTCCATTGCCCTTAGTCCCACCTCCATCTCCTTTGCCCCATTGTTTCCTCAGCTCCTGATTCTGTTATTGACCCTCGTCACTGTCGCCTAGACCCTTAGTCACACCTTTGCCTTTGAAGAAGGTTAGGGGAGTGAGTGGAAGAGAAAGTGACAAATGGATGTTTTCATGTAGTAAGTGTTTACAAGAGAATAAATAGTAGAGGGAGATTGTCAGGAGACCCAAACTGTATCATTTTGCACTTTACATTTATATTTCCCATTGTGACAATTGACAGGGTTAAAAATTGGGGTGAAGTGGGAATTATCTCCAATTCTAGTTTAAATTCCAAGTTTTAAAAAGAGGTTTTTATTTAAATTAAATCTATGATAAGTACATTTTCTATATTTTCACATTAAAGTCTCACTCTAATAATCCAGTTATTATGAAGATTCAGTTGTTTCATTAAAATAACTTTTTTGGGGAATATTTTGAAGTCAGTTTATTATCATCATTTAATATTAAGTATTATTGATTCAACTATCTAATGCATAGTAGATTGGTAACAAAGAGAAATATCTTATGAGTGTTCAAAGTCCATGAGAGGGGCACCTGGTTGGCTCTGTTGGTTAAGCATCTGTCTTCTGCTCAGGTCATGATCCCAGGGTCCTGGGATCCAGCTCCATATTGGGGTCCCTGCTCAGCATAGAGCCTGCTTCTCCCACTCCCCCTGTTTGTGCTCTCTCACTCCCTCTCTCCCTGTCAAATAAGTAAATAAAATCTTAAAAAGAAAAAAAGGAGAAAATCCGTGAGATTTAGATTAAATTCTAGACTTTAGAATAGACTTTGTGAATAAAAACAAGTTTTACAGATCCATGGAAATGAAGTATTACTAGTAATCCTCAATAATCTGGAAAAGGGCAAACTAATAAAGGGAGGTTAGTAATTTCAGAAATTACTGATAAAACAATTTTGGAGAAGAAAGAGCAACATCATATAACCCCACAAAGATTCTATGGAATATCTATGACATGAGTAAGGAATTTGTTTAGTTTGGTACCATGTTCTAGAGACTTCCTATACATTATGACGTGAATAGATTATTCCCTCTCTCAGAGAGAGAGAGGATGAAATGTACAGTTATTATTTCTGTTTTGCAGAGAGGCAAACTAAAACATGATAGGACTTATCAGAACCACCTAAGAAACTTATAGAGGCAGAAATTTCTCTGGGTCATTGCTTAGAGCACTTCCTTCTTCTCACACTCTGATCCCCCTGTAGACTTTGTAAAGGAGGTCTGAGAGACCACAGGACAAACGTGGCATGCCTTATTTTTCTGTAACTTCCATTTTGCTCAAGAGTGACTGATTTAAAGCATTTCTTATACTGTATCTTGAATATCATATACTAGTATCTCATCAACAAAACTGTTAAATATTGCTTGATCTCTTGTTATACAGCAGTACCACATTTATAACCTCCGCTTGCACTGAGGTTCTGTGCGCATAGTGTGTCTGAGGATAGGTCAATGGATTGTGGGTGGAATTAATCCTACCACTCCCATGCATGAACTATAACTTCTACAAGTTTCTCAATGCATACTTTTTTTTTTCTTTTTTTTCCCTCAAGCACTGGCTGGAAGCAAATGATCCTGTGTAGTATTCCAAACCCTTCCAAGGTGGTAGAACCACCAAGAAGCAGCCACCCTGCATTGGATGATGACATGAATAAGTAATAAACTATACATTTAGATTTGGGACTATTTGTTTAGCAGCTAGTATTGCTTGTTACTTGCACTGATTGGTATGTATAAGGATAAATACTGCATAGTAATTTTTAAAGTAAAACAGTGAACTTGAACTTGTATGTGGGGCTTGTGCCTAGTGTTGCTTTGAATTCTGTCTTAAGAACTTCTGGGAACATGTTTGTGATCTTCTGGCCTTTGAACACTTCCAATAGAGGATTTTAAGAATCTCTGGTCTACCAGTACTAATAGGTTCAGAGGACACCTAGAGGAGAGTAAAATTCTTCTCTAGTCTTTTATTAGAGACATAAAAACCTGCATGGTTTGCATTCCCTAGTACAGACAAAAGGATAGTAACATGTATGAAAATGGATTTCCCAAAAGAGAAAAAAAAAACTGGACTTAGATTTTGGACACCAAGTGTCCTGCATTTTGAAGTTCCTAGTGCAATTATCAATATTTTCTATGCTCCAGTTCTTTTGAGTGAATACTCCTTGGAGATCTTTGCTCCTGTGTTACTGTCACTCACTGTACATCCTTCTTGGAGATTTCAATATCTGTGTTGATGTCTCTTCTAACACTCTGGCTTTTCAGATGTGTCCTCTGCTCTTTTGATGATCTTATCCTTTGAGTTCCATAAGCCACTCATTTCCACAGGCATGTCCTAGACCTTGTCATTATCAATAATTTTTTTAACACTTCTACAATTTCAATTTGATGTGTGGTGTTTTTTGATCACCACTTTTTATCTGCCTAGCCTCCACCCACCCTTTGGATTCCTCAAGTTTTACAAGTATTAAACCCAGTTATGATACAGAATCCATGAAAGCTGATATATTTTCACATTCCCTCCTCATCCTTGTAAATTTACCTTTTTTCCCAGCTTAAATGGTTATGTGGTTGTTATGCACTGGTTATACATTGTAATCACTCCTTTGAATAGCTTTCTGTTTTCTTGCACTTACTGTATTTCTTTGGATAGATCAGAATTGTGAGCAATTCAACCCTCAGTCAATACTGTGTCTGCATACTTGCCACCGAGATGACTGGAGGAGAACACACAGCTCTGCTGGTTGGTTTCAGTTTAAAATCACTGTCATTATTAACCTCACATGAACCCCTGCTGCTATCCAGAAATCATATGGCATCTTTCATATCCATTCCTTTATAGATACCAGACCATTTCGTCATGCCTTCTCCCCACTGCAATCATGAATACCTTCTCACTGTCCTCACTCTCTGTTGATGACTTTGTTTTCTGTTTCACTGTGAAAAACCATCCACACTCAATTGCTATCATGTCTACAGGTTTGCTAGCACCTGGGCCTATGAAATCTGGCTTCCCTGAGCTGCCTGTGTTCTGTATAAGGCCAGCCCCTCCATCTGCCCATCAGATCTCACCCTCTCTTGCCTCTTCAGGAGTGTGCTGCTGTTTCTCCATGTTGAAAAAAAATGGAGCAAAATGAGAACACACTGGTAACCCTGTTTGCCCCACTTTCTAAATACTACTTCAATCCTTTCTCTTCCTTGGAATAAAACTCTGTGAAGAGCTGCATAGCTTACTGTCTTCAACCTCACATCTCTCCTTTTCTCTCAAGACAGAAGTCCACATGATTTGCTTGTCTCCTTTGTGTCTCTTTTCCAACACTCCCACCACTTCCTACTTCTTTCTTTGCTTTATTTATCTCTTAGGCGCTAATCACTGTCTAATGTTATGTAATGTATTTTCTTTCTCTGTCTTGTTTAATTCATGTCTTTCTTCTTTTATTTATTTTTTATTTTTTCAGCATAACAGTATTCATTATTTTTGCACCACACCCAGTGCTCCATGCAATCCGTGCCCTCTCCAATACTCACCACCTGGATCCCCCAACCTCCCACCCCCCGCCCCTTCAAAACCCTCAGATTGTTTTTCAGAGTCCATAGTCTCTCTGAATTTCTTGCAAGACAGTAAGCTCAGTGAGGGCAAAGGACTTCAGTGCATGTCACATACACAGATATAGAAAATACTGTGTCACAAATTGTGTAGTATACTTTAGTTCCTCTATGATGGAGATCTGAGGTCCTGATTTAAGACCATCACCTGAGGAGACTTTCAGTGAAAAATTGTCACAGCAGGTCAGTGTGAGTCATGTGTACAAGGCCTGTGCTGCTACCCTTTCCCCCCCACCTCGTGAGACACCTCCCCTCAAATCTCTCAGCTCCTCTCCTGGGGGACTTCTATCAGTGCAATGCACTTGCACTTGAGCTGATCATGGCCATTGTGTTTCTATTAACAGTCTGAGAATTGCAAATTAAATTTGCACAACCTGGCACCAGAAATTGTTATATCTATCTTTTTTGTTTTTTTTAACCTGGCCATGACAGCATAGTTGATGGAGGGCCACCGACACCTGAATGTTCCAAATATTAAGCCCTGTTTTCATACTTCATAGTGGCAAGCTGGTTGAGTATGCTGAACTGTATCCTAATAGCTGAGCATAGCTCATCTCTGTCTTCTGGTCACATCATGCTCCAGGTGACACCCTCCCCCCCCCCTTAATCTCCTATTTCCTTCTACTTTATTTTCTCTTTCCCTTTAGTATGTTGGTTGTTTCTTGGCAGTGGCATATTTGTTGACTTGCTCTTTTGGTGACATCTTCTTTTAATAAGGAAATCTGTCTCTTGGTGTCTCCTCGCCTAAGGGTGTGCTTACTTAAAGTGTAAAATGTCAGACTCTACCAAGGATGACAATAACCCTCTGGGTGAAGAAGAATCAGCCACTGTATTATTAATCACTCAAAAGGTAGACAGGAAATACCAACCCTCTCCAAGAAGAGAACCACTGAAATTAACCAGATTCTGCACCCTCCAAGTTTCATGGTCCTCCCCTTCGTCCTGTGTATTGGCCTGCACTCTCCCCTCATCCCTTGGCACCATTCTGAAGGTCAACAGAAAAAAAAAAAAATCAAGAGTCAGAAAAACCCGCCTAGTAACAACTATGCTGGGAGCTTGAATTTTACCCATTGACTATCACATTGGCTAAGGAAACATAGAAAACATTCCCTTGTAGTGAGTTGAGACTCGCTTAGAGATAAGTGTCACACTCTATGACAGGGATGAGGGGATGAGGGACTAGGCAGGTGGCTACACTCTGACCCTTACTACAGCTTGACTGGCAGAGCTGGCATTCCCAGCTGTCTGCACTTAACATCCCTTAAAAACTACAGCAGCCCGATCCCCGTAAAGCTGCAGAGAATCGGACCCTGCAGTTTAACAGGGATGAAAACTGGGCCTAATGATACGCTACATGGTCATGATCTTTCTAGACGGTTGCACAAGCATGAAGAAATGGGTAGAGGGACCTTATCTTGGTCTGTCTATAGACCAAAAAGTGATCACAGATTTATTCCAGAATGAAGTTGTCTAGCTGCCAACGTTTCTGTATCTGGCACACACACACCTGTGCCCATCAGCCTTCTTTCTGTAAACTACTAAAACAATTAACAACACCCCACAGAATGCAAGTAACTACTCCCCAAATTCCACATCTGTGGAACTCAAAGCACAGTGTCTTTTCTGTTTATCCCTTATAGCTAATAATACTTTCTGTTTTTGTTCCAGCCAAATTGTGGCTTTCTGATGATCTTGGCGGAGTGCCAGAAGCATCATCAGAACTTGAATTTTCCCAGTGGGAATTATCTTGAAATGAGAGTTTTAAAAAAAATTTATGTTTATGTTATATTTTCCATGATTATTTAATGCTGTAATGGCACTTTTTTTTTTGGTATTTATAATAGTATTTAGATTTATTCAAAGGAGCAATTAACATAAAGAGTATCGTTTATGATATGACTTTAAACTTCCAGTCTGAAACCTCAGGGGCCAGTTCAAAGTCAACAGGATCAATGTGATTGATAGTTGATCAAGTCCACATATAGTGGTTCAGCTGGGCTTTAATTTTTTTTTAAGATCTATTTATTTATTTCTGTGGTTGGGGTAGAGAGAGAGTGCACAAGGGAAAGTGGCAGAGGGAGAGGCAGAGAGAATCTCAGGCTGACTCCACACTCAGTCTAGCTCTATGTGGCACTCAGTCTCACGACCCTGAGATCAAGACCCGAGCTGAAACCAAGAGTCAGATGCTTAACTGACTGTACCACAATGGCACCTCCCCAGATTTTAGTTATTTTTTCTTTTTTTAAAGATTTTATTTATTTATTTTACAGAGAGAGATCACAAGTAGACCGAGAGGCAGGCAGAGAGAGAGAGGGAAGCAGGCTTCCTGCTGAGCAGAGAGCCTGATGTGGGACTCGATCCTAGGATCCTGAGATCACTATCTGAGCCCAAGGCAGTGGCTTAACCCACTGTGCCACCCAGGCACCCCAGACTTTAGTTCTTAATAAGCAATCAGAAGTCTAGGGCTTGGAGGAAACTTTAGAGTTCACATAGTTAACTGCATTCATGCAAAGCTGTGCCTGAGTATTTCAAGATAAAGTGTTCAATGCTAGGAATGTTTCTGTTTGACAAACACTATGCTAGTGTTTTATATGCATTATTTAAATTCATTCTCATGAAGCCATGTGAAATGGAGATTAGTGTATGAATTTATTAGATGAAGAAATTGAGTTTCCAAGAAGATAGGTAACTTGGAATAAGCAGAAGAGCTGGGTTTCAACTACAGATCTGTAGGAAAGTCTAAGTTCAATCTTATTGCTAAAGCCCGCTGTAGAAGAAAACTTTATTTTATTTTACAATAGGTAAATATTTATTGATTTTGATGCATAGATTTTTCTCTAGATCTTTGGATTGAATTCACACACATGGCTTTTTTCCTTGAGTTCCAATACATCTTATCTTTGACTTGAGTTTGAATTTTTAAAATTTATGAAAATATTCTCAGGAAATAAATTGATTACAAAAAGGTCTTCAAAGCTCTGAAATGTGGCATACTTTTCTAACCTCACATTCAAGAAAGTATGCTCATTACATAAGGATTGGTGTAGTTTTGAAATCTGTTATAAAATTTGAAGTATAAACTAAAATCCAGGCTTCTGAACTCTGAAGAGTTACAGTTCCATTTGAAACAAGAATGAGGACCCACATACCAGCAACATGTAAAAAAATTCAACAAATTATTGCACACATACCATGAGCCAATAAATACATGAGGACTTATATTCCAGTAGACAGTAAGAAAGACAGTGCCCCTGCTCTTAAGGATCTCACACATTTTGAAAATTATACTAAATATGTATTTTTAAATCTCAAAGACAAAATCTACCAAGGGGAGTGATTTAGAAATATTTTATTCTTTCTGATAAATGAGGTTCTAATGACATTTAGTAAGAGTTAGAATGACTGCAGTGTGGGTTCCTCTGTTTTTATGTCCGTTAATTGTTTTGGAGCAACGTGGACAAGGCAGGAAAATCAATGATTAGTTGACTGGTCATTTATATTTATGTGGAAAATCCATAATAAGTGCAAGTCATCCCATTATTTTCTTCCTTTCTTGTTTTGCAAATGATTCAAAATGATATGTAGTAGAATTAGTATAAATATTAAGTTTAGAGTAATTCAATTTGAGTGAAAATTCTTGAATCATTTGTGACTAATTGAAATGAATACCCCTCTCCATAATTCTAAACGTCTCCAATTTCAGTGGTTTACAGGCTTGCATAGCCTCCTTTGAGTGTCTTACTTTAACTAAAATGAAACCATCAGGCTTTCTTTGATTTGACAGTCATTCTGAATATAAAAAAAAAAAAATCTTAGGATTTCTAAAGCATTTAGCATTAATATTTGGGAAAGGACAAATGTAGTTGATGACCTATGGACAATTTCTGTATACCTTACCAACGGAGACACAAAGGCCACTGGAAGACCCTTGAAATAAACTAATAAGCCACAGTTGTGCAGGCTGGAAATAAATATCAACTAAGATTTATATTCAGATTGATGTTGAGGTTGGTTCCTACTGCTAGGCAACCAGATGACCTAAGTTTAATTTAAATTGGTATTGTAGTGTCTTCTAATGGGATCTGTCAGTAAGGAGAATTTCTGTGACATATCGAATGTAGTGATGCTTCCCTCTTTCCTACCCTCACTGCTAAAAAGGGACTTTGTATCTGTGATCATGTCTATAGAGCCAAGTGGGGTGGGACTGTATTACAATTATGGGAATAATTTAGGCCAAATGACACTTTCATTAAAATTATTCAGGAAACAGGTGGTATGCTCGATATTTTGGGTTTGAATCATGATTTCCTCATTCCCCTGCTGTCTTTCGTATTCATTCACCAGTGAGGTCACATGAAATCAGATTTAGTGGTACTGCTATGTTCTTTCCCCCCTGACTTTCTATAATCCCCATCTTCTTCACTAGTTAAAAATATCAGCTCTTTCTGGGCTTTTCTGTCTCTATAGCCAAGTCAAGCAAGGACCACCATCTTAGCTATGCATATTTGTAGGGTCCCAAGGTGGGACCAGTGGTTCTCTGGGACTCTTGGCTTCCCGTTCCTGTCCCCTTAAATCATCTAAAAAGATGGTGGGTTTATTGTGTATATCAGCTGGCATTCAAGAGAATGGCAATGTAAAACCACCAGAATGTTGAGTCCCAGCGAAGCTCTTGTGTAAATCCTGGAAAGACATTGTCATGTCTTGTGTTGGTGTCACGAGCTCCATACAGAGGGCCACTTCGATCTCACGGTTTGCGCTTACCTTTGTCAGTGATGCCAAACTGAGACTTTATATTTTCTTCCTATAGATTTTATATTGCTTTTTTTTTTCCTTTATATTCTTTTTTTTAAAATTTTTTATTTTTTATAAACATATATTGATTGCTTTTTAAACATATAGCTCTATAGTGGATTTGCTGATTGAGGTTTTTGTCCATAGCCATATATTCTTTCATCCATATCTATGCATGTTTTTGTCTAGTTAAGGTTCAAGAGAAATTACAGATGCTAGCCATATTCGCTATGTTACTAGTAGAACACATTAGGGCTAAGGAAATGTAGCCACTAATAGGGATGGTAAGTCAACTCAAAAGAAAAGTTTATCATTTTAATCTATTAAACTTGAAAATATTTTTTTCAAAAGATTGTTCAGTCCTGGTAAGTTATCATAACTTACCAGGACTGAACAATCTTTTGTATTTTAAATAATACAGAAGTCTGTGAATAAAAATTATGTAAAACTGTGAAGAACTTGCTATCTTTGCAAGTATTTGCATTAATAATAATTGAAATTATACATCATGGGGCGATATTCACAAAATGATGTAAAATTTTAAGAATGATTAATATTGTGATGTCCCTAAGGAACCAGTTTTTGTGTCCAAGAGGGAGGTAATAATGGAGAGTGAGATAGGTTGAGTTATTTTTCATAGGCAAATCTGTATTAAGTTTCTTGGTTAGGATTTTTGCAGGAGTTATTTACCCAACACTCTATATATACAATTGAGGGTCAACTTTCATTCATTTGATAAACATATTGGGAACATTCTATACTCAAAGAGTAAGGGTACAAGATGAACAAGGCACAGTCTCTTTCACTGAGTTCTGAGTACAGCTGGGGAAAGAAAGAAGCACAATTACCATACACATTGCTATAAGGAGAGATAAAGGAATATCTGAATTGTATTTAAAATATAAGCCCAGATATGGACCCTCAATTCTATGGTCAACTAATCTTTGACAAATCAGGGAAAAAATATCCAGGGGAAAAAAGACAGTCTCTTCAATAAATGAGTCTGGGAAAATTGAACAGCCATATATAGAAGAATGAAACTCAACCATTCTCTTACACCATACACAAAGATAAACTCTAAATGGATGAAAGACCTCAAGATTTATAAAGAACTTCTCAAACAACACCCGAAAAATGATTAAGTCAAAAAAAAAAATAAGCAGAAGACATGAACAGACATTTCTCTGAAGAAGACATACAAATGGCTAACAAACACATGAAAAAATGTTCATCATCATTAGCCATCAGGAAGATTCAAATCAAAACCACATTGAGATACCACATTATGCCAGTTAGGATGGCAAAAGTTGACAAGGCAAGAAACAATAAATGTTGGAAAGGTTGTGGAGAAAGGGGAACCTTCTTACACTGTTGGTAGGAATGCAAGTTGAAAATAGAGCTACCCGATGACCCAGCAATTGTACTACTGGGTATTTGCCCCAAAGATACAAATGTAGTGAAAAGAAGGGTTACATGCACCCCAGTGTTTATATCAGCAATGTCCACAATAGCCAAACTGTGGAAAGAGCCTAGATGCCCTTCAACAGATGAATGGATAAAGAAGATGTGATCCATATACACAGTGGAATATTACTCAGCCTCAGAAAGGATGAATACCCAACTTTTATATCAACGTGGATGGAACTGGAGGAGATCATGCTGAGGGAAATAAGTCAAGCAGAGAAAGTCAGTTATCATATGGTTTCACTTATTTGTGGAACATAAGGAATAGCATGGAGGACATTAGGAGAAGGAAGGGAAAAATGAAGAGGGGTGGAAATCAGAGGGGGAGACAAACCATGAGAGATTATGGACTCCAGGAAACAAACTGAGGGTTTTAGAAGAGAAAGCCCAGTGATGGGTATTAAGGAGGGCACATATTGCATGGAGCACTGAGTGTTATATTCTGAGCAATGAATCATGGAATAGGACATCAAACACTAATGATGTACTGTATGGTGACTAACATAACACAATAAAAAGTAAATAAATAAAATATGAAAGAGTTTCTTTTATGGAAAGAGCAAACTTGTAAAGGGCATTAAGAAGTCATAACGGAGATTCTGCAATGGTAACAGTCATCTTTCTTCTCTAGTTTTTTTCCAAAATGTGCTACCAATATTGAATTTCCAACAATGTATTTCCAACAATGTATCCATAATACTCCATCCATACATATCCTGGGGACAGGGATCCCTTCAGGGGGAGACATCCCTGGTCTGTTCAGTCAAGGTAGCTGTGATTTAAGAAAGTGCTGAGGAAAATGATGATTCAATATTTGTTGAAAACACTTGTGTGCTGGGTTAAGCTTCCATACTCACTTCACTGAACACCAAGATGGGATTTACTTACCGACATTATGGTAAGAAACAATAAAACTGCTCACTCAACAAACCGATTTATTTATGAGCCATTTCAAGCTTATTAGAGAGAATCCGTTCTAACAGGGGTCTCGTGTTTTTCGTGGTGAAATACAGATGTGGCACGATTGATGGCTAATCAACTATTTTGAAACATTTGCCTCTCCTGTGCTTCTGCATCTCTTGCTCAGTCCCCCTCAAATGTCAAATTAACCTTCTGAAACTCCATTTTACATGAGAACAGTGATGAGTAAAAAGACCTTTTGTGAATGTGAGTGTGTGTGTGTGTTTGGGGGGGGGGTGTTTTCCTGGCTAACACATGTCAAGATCTGTTTAAACCCCTTGCTTTGTGCTCAAATGTCACCCTGCCAGAATTAATTACATCCTGTTTATTAATTAATTAAAATATATTTATACAGAACAGGCTTTATGAGATGGAGTAAGAAATAACGTTATGAGAGGCACCCTCCAGACGCAGTGGCGGGTCTCCGATGGCAACCAGGACTTCAACCTGAGACTCCACTGTCAATCCAATGCCAGAGTTGAGACGACAGGAAAATTTAGTAATTAAAGGTAGCCGATCAAAGGAATCACTTTAATTCTGGAGTTGCCTGTGAACGAAATGTATCTTTTCTAGACCACTGCGAGATCATAGACATCACTCTGTTTTTTCCATAAGTAAAAACAAGTCTTTCCTGACACGTGCGTGCTGGAGTGGGAGCACATGCAGATGCAGACACAGAAGACCTACTGGAGACCTCGAGGGAGTGCTGAGGCAGCCTCAAAGAGTCAGGGAAAACGTACTGACCTTCTACTGACACCATCCTCCAGGCCAAAGTCTCCCATGATCTTTTCAGGTCAACTGAGTGGTACTAGCAATTTTGCCTCCCCGCCTTTAACCTCAGGTTCCCTCCTTGTTTTCCAAAAGGGGTTAAATGCACCTGCCCAATCTCTTGGAGTCATCGCAGTGGGGACATAAAGTGAAATTATGAGAAACTGCTCTGGGGGGGAGAAAGCATGGCATAGAAATCACGTGTTGTTATTGATGCTTTTCCCAAGCATCCTCTTAGGAACACAGTGTTCCAATATTGAGACTGTTTGTTTAGGGCTCAGTCCTGAGGTTTGAATGGGCCCAGATGTTGGGTGTAAAACCTAGGGAGGGTGTCAGTGACTGCCAAGATGAGCACATATCTTGAAGATATTTTAGAGTAAGGGTCAGAGAGTTTATGGGAAAGGAAATATATAGGTATATGAGTATATATGTATATGACTATTATATGCTACAAGGAATCCTCAGAAGGTGGTGATTAAAACTTAAAAGATGATAATCAAAAAAAGAAAAATAAGAAGATATAAAAAGATCAAGAACAACACGAGTTTTGGTAGTGGTAACGAATAAGAATAAGAATATAGTAAGAATAATAAGAATAAGAAATAGGGTGTGAGATCAGGACTCATTTCCTTTGTCTTCCAGCAAATGTAGAAAGGAAACTAAAATAGGGTAGTGCCTAAAATTTCTTGTTGGGAGCACTGAATGTTTATTGAATATAATATCTGAACATGTATTAAGAGGGATGTTCGTTTTCTGCAATACTCGAGTAGAAAACACTTATCCATTCCAGCTCTTGCCCCTAAAATGGAAATCAATGAGAAAAATCAAATTTGATTTACTTAAATTTTCTTTAAACCTGCTTTTCAGGAATGTGTCTCCTTTAGAGTAGGAAGTACAGCTATTTGTGATAAGCTTACTGCTGCCTGTTTCATGATGGCAATGATTTGGGTTTGTAATCATTGTCCAATTCCAGTTTGTGGAATTGTGTTTAATCTAAAATTAATTCTTTAAAAAATATTAGGCAATAGTTCTTAAGTCTATGATGCATAGCTATCAGAACTGTGGGTTGCTTACTGGTCTCACACAGTGGAATCTCCTTCCTTGGGCTATGGATGTTTTATAATAAGGCAGAAGAAATCAGTTTGTCAATTTGATTAATTCAGATTACAAGTAAGATTTCTCTATAAGAAAGATATATAAACTGAACTTGTGATTACTCAGAAGGTGATTTTCCACCTCCCTTCTATTATTGTTAAATTCCTGAAATTTAAGAATTGAAAGAAATCTTATAGATTATCTATTCTTCTCTCATTTAATAGGCAAGGAAACAGGCTCATACCACCTTCAGCTGATGAGAGTCTTCGTCTGGACCTTTAGCTTGGGCTGCTTCTCTACAGGGCATCCTCACAGCCACAGTAGGAAAATGAAATGCATTTTCCACAGTTTATCCAGAAATAAACCAGTGTATTTTCAGATGAGATTTCTGAAAACTTGTTGGGATTTTAAGCTAGTTATTCTTTGATTTGGGAGGAGAGTACAGTCCCACGGAGCCAAAGGGATGCTTGCTGATAGAATTTACTTCTAGGTATCTACAAACTTGATGGGAATTTTATGTTTAGGGGAATCTAGGTGTAAAAGGAAAAAAAAAAGTTCGAGGGAACTTATTAGAAGTTAATATAGGGGATAATTGTTTTCTTTAGCCCTACTTTCTCTTCTGTGTGCTGTCAAATCTGTGTATCTTGGCGAAAGACAGTCCTTGCCCAACAGTCCAGCCCAGGTCACTTAAGTGATGTTCCGCCGCCACCATTGTCTTCCCTGCTGGAACATTCCTAGACGCTGTGTGTGCTAGATGACGTTACAAGATGCAGAAGTCCGCTTGACTCACATGGAGCTTTACGTGAGTAAGAAATAAATATGTAAATATGTAGTGGGGGTGTGTGTCTGTGCAGGGAGGCAAGGAAATGAGCAATGAAAGGACATGCGTAAGACCCCTGCTGTGTGACACCATTCGGGTTTTGGACTTGTCATAGGGGAAGTTCTTATTAAATTTTCATTTTTACGATTATTGTTTTGACTGCCCTGTGCCTCTCTTCCTTTCAGTCTCTGGGTCTCAGAGAGGGGCTCAGCGACATATATATATATATATATATATTTTTTTTTTTTTTTCCTAGTGATCAGATGGAGAATTTTCAGTAAGAACTTGGCACCATCCAAGAAATGCCTGTGTTTTGAATCACATCGAGATGGTCCTTGTGAATTATGTATCCTTTAAAAGATAGAGTATCTTGTTTCCTACTAAATTCATTTTTTTTTCCCGGTACTAAAATGTTATCTATTTACTACTTAAAAAATGGAGCGTGCTAGTTGAGCTTGGAAGTCTCTTTCTTCCCCTCTCTTTTTGTAAATCTGTGTCTGAATGGCTTAGCACTGTAAAGCCCCTGGTTACATTGTTTTTCCCATTGTGGACCGGTTAGACCCACCCCAAAACCCTATTAGCCTGTCCTGTGTTCTAATAACAATGACAACAAAACAAAGATAGCAATTTTGGCAAGGGTTGCGGCTTCTTTTTTCTTCTCTTCTCCTTTCCTTCCTTCCCTTACATCTAACCATCTAGCAGGAGACCACATGGTCCAACTTCCCTTGAGCTGGGTGTGGCCAGTGTATTTGGAAGTGGTAGGGATGTCCTCCATGTCATCTCCTTAAGAAGAAATCGCTTACTCTCCAAGCACTTCCTCTTTCTTTTTCTTTTTTCTCAGATATGGTGCTAATGGGCCAATTTCAATCATGCAGATGGCAATATTCTGAAGTAATGCTTCTCAAATATTAATTTGCTTTACCCAGTGATGTGTTAAAATAGAGATTCTGATTTAGAAGTTATGGGTGGGGCTCAGTTTTAACTTTTTAAAAAAGATTTATTTATTTATTTATTTTAGAGAGAGAGAGAGAAGTATATGCTCTGGCCGGGGGAGGGGCAGAGGGAGATGGAGAGGCAGGCTCCCCACTGAGCATGGAGCCCAACAAGGGGCTTGATCCTAGGTCCTGAGATTGTGACCTGAGCTGAAACCAAGAGTCAGAGGCTTACCCAACTGAGCCACTCAAATGCCCTTTAACATTTTTAATGAGGGCCTGCATGATACTGATGTTGCTGCTCCAGGACCACACTTGGAATAACCAGATTTTAAGTATGACAAATACATAGGTAGAAGAACCCTGGGCCCCTGGGTGACCTCTAGGAGTAGAACTTTATCACATATCCGGACCCCCCACTCTGGATCGCTTAGTGAGAAGTTTATCAATCTCTATCATATCCACCATGTTTTTGGATGTATTGCCTATGTTATAATGAATACAAAAAATATTATATAATAATAATAATAATAGCAATAAGTATCATTTACTGACTGCCTACCATGTGCCAGACACTTGTAGCCATTATCTGTCGAATATTGATAACATCCCAATGAAATGTTATACCCATTTTATGGATGTAGAAACTAAGGCAAAAATGAATCAGTGACTGGTCCAAACTCACACAATCTATAAATGGCAGATCTGTTATTAAAACTTGATGTCTCTGTCCTCAGATGAGATATTCATCATTAAGTGGACCATAGATTGACGTGTGCATTTAAACTTGGGACTGACCTGATCAGCTGTCATCAGAAGTTTTGCCTTGAGTTGTTTGGGTTAGTGTTGATCATTCTGTTCCAGCCAAAAAGTCAGGGAGGATCTTTCTTTGCTATTCACGGGAGACAAGACCCAAGAACTATCATTCCTTCTGCCCACCATTCATTCCCAACCAAGATTACAGGAAGAAACAGACTGAGGCTACAGAAGGCACTCATGTGCACACTCTATCTGAAGATTAAAAAGACTACTTCATCTGATTAGGTTCCTGTCTTCTACTGATCAGCTCTTTTTTTTTTTGTCCCTGGTGGGCTATGAGAGAGAAGGAAAGAAAGAGGGATGCTAATGGATTACAAGCCTGGTAAATGTCAAGTCTGGCAGAGAGGAGAAGCCAGCATACATGTTTAATGTGCCTTTGGCCTTCAGGCTCCAATGCCAATCAGAACTGTTAGCCCAAGTCAATCAGAGATTCTAATAGCCTAGAGAAGGACACATGCAAAGCACTCCAGATACCTCCTGCATGTGTTTCCTCCTGTCTAACTGTATGGAAGCAAAGCCAAATGACACACCACATTTGCGAAGCAGTGTGTGGGGAGAATAACAGATGGATTAAGACATTTTTCAAACACAACTCTGGACTGAAAGTCAAACCTCAAAAGGAGCATTTCACTATTTCCTATTCCAGCGAAGTAGAATCCAGGTCTGGTACAAGCAGTGTGGGCCTATTATTTTTGTGACAGAATAACAATGACATTTCCACTTGAAACTCCTTATGACCTTTCTAAGGGAGCTGTTTGTGTTTCACTTGTTCCACCGTTTTTCTCTTTTTCCCAGGAGATCATCTTGCTTCTATAGGAGAGACTAATAGAGGGAGCAAGAAAAGGGTAGGGAGAACCAACAGGGGAAGCGATAAGAGAGAAGGAGGTGATAGGAAAGCATCACAAGATAAAAAGGGACAGTGAAAGAGGTAAAGGAGAGAAATGTGCCCCTAAAATAAATGTGCATTCTAGGTCTCCTGGCAAAAGATATCACAAAGTGCCTTCTTGCTTCGGGATAATTACAAAACTAATAGACTTCCAGTGGAAAGGGATTATTCCTGTAACACAGGAAGTCTAGGCAATTGGTAGTTGAATGCTGGGAATGTATCATGGGTCCCCTCCTGTTCTCCGTGGGCCTGTTCAGCTCTACCATCTGCTCCTCGGCAACTAGGGAGCCTCGCCGTGACCCTCAACTTCCTTGAGATTTTGAATTACATCTGAGAGGGGCTTTTCCATGTCTTGCCTTGTTCTCAGGGGTGAGGGTGGGGCATCTCCCGTTCTAATCCAGAGGTACCTGTTCGAGAGTCTTTCCTTCAGGGTTCCATCCACATGTATCATATTAACAAACGCCAATGAAGCCACTCGTGGATAGTTATTAAATCACACGTTAATCTTCCCAAGTAATATTTGAATTTTAATACTAAAGGAATTTTATATATTCTGGTTAGGATTTTAGACATTTTGACAGGATTAGAAAGAAATATTTTTAAGCGCAGAAGTCTCTTTCAGAGACTTCTATAAAAACCTAAAGTAACTGAATCTTAATGACCTCTTAAAAGAGAAATATGTATATCTATCTATATATTTGCAATCAGCTTGATTAAAAAGTATCTAATTCTTTTAATATATATGCATATATATGTTACTTTTTGCAGTTTGATTAAAAAGTATCTATTTCTTTTACACTGATAAGATAATAAACCTCATTAAATAACATTAAAAAACACAGAAGTAGTTCCAAAATCAAATGAGGAAGGAAATGTCTAAAGAGCTCTGATTGCCCAGTATGTGATGCAGAATAAGATGGTAGGCCCATCACCACAAAGAACGGAAAATAAATAAATTAATTTAAAAAAATGAAGTTTATTATCAACCCAGCAATTGTTACTGAAGTACTATACTCTTACTAGAGAAAAGATTACTTACTAACTTCTTTATTAAGTCCTGTTGCCAACTAGCTGGCCCATAACTTGTGAGTAACAAATGCTTCTTTATTTGTTTCAGCAGTGGAACTTTGCCATAGTTTGTTACACAGCAGTAGCTAACGGAAACACATCTCCATTGCTGACAAATTAAGCATCAGAGCCTCCTTGAATTGGCAAACACAGAATCGGTAATAGATTTAGCAGAGTTATGATATGAAATTAACCTATTACTAACGCAGATTTGCTTTGTGGTAGATACTTAGAAGTGATTGAGAGAAACAGGGAAGTCCTTAAATTCTCTCCCTCTCATTCTTTCTTTATAATTTTTCTCAAACACCTGTGATCGGAAGTCACAATAAGAATAAGTAAGTCATTGCCTTTGCCTGTAAGATGCTCACAGTGTAATGGAGATGTGTGTCTGTGCAGGGGGGCAAGGAAATGAGCAATGAAAGGACAAATGTAAGACTGTCACTGGTGTATGAGAACACAGAAGAAGGAGGACAGTGCTTAATTCTTCCTGAGAACATCATGAAAATCTTCATAGAAGATACCTCTTTGAGCTAACTTTTGTTTTTTGTTTGTTTTTTATTATTTATTTTGACAGGCAAGAGATTACAAGTAGGCAGAGAGACAGGCAGATAGAGAGGGGGAAGCAGGCTCCCTCCTGAGCAGAGAGCTCAATGCAGGGCTTGATCCCAGGACCCTGAGATCATGACCTGAGCTGAAAGCAGAGGCTTAAACCCACTGAGCCACCAGGTGCCCCTGAGCTAAGTTTTGAAGGAATAGTTTAGAACTTTGACACAAAAATATGACCCATGGACCAGTTGCATCAGCATCATCTAGGAGCTTGTTAGAAATGCAGAATCTCTGATCTCAAGCAGACAAGTGGAGCAAAACTTGCATTTAAACAAGATCCTCAGGTGATTTCTGTTACATTGAAGGTTGGGTTACACTTATGGTTAGGGTGGTGCTTTTCATTTTGTCTGTACATTAGAATCATCTTGGGAGTTTTGAAAAAAAAAAAAAATGCCCAGGGTCACTATATCTAGTTTCTTACTATACTGGCCTGGATGGAGCCCAAGCATGAGGATGTGTGAAATATTGAGGCACCAGACCATTGTCTGGTATGGCTATATGCACGTGTTAGATTGTTAAGTAGTTCATGAGTTTCACATCTCCTGAGTTGGATGGATCTCAAGGTATAAAAAAATATGGGTGTGTTGAGATGCAATTCCAAGATTCTGAGAAATTCTTCCAACTCTCCGAGGTGAAACTGTGGACGTTCTGGAAATGATTATGATGACTTTTGTTGATGGCTGGGTCCTCAGCAAGTTTGCATGGCAAAAACCAGACTACTTGAACACACGGGGATAAAAGAGATGGCGAAGGTCCCCAGATTGCTGGGCTTGGAAGCAAGAGGGCATGATAAAGGAGATAGATCATACTTGGAGATCTACTTGTCAAGATTGTAATTAACAAAGTCTTACTGGCAATTTTTGGAGAAGTTTTATATAGGAGATGCTGTCAGGAAGAACTTAATTAATTTTTGTAACTTCTTTATGTTTTTCATCCATTTTTGCATCTTGCCTGCCCAGGCTTTGCTTGGAGAGAGAATTTAAACCCCAGAATCTGTCACTGATGGATATTACAGGTCCCATGGCATTCTCACTGTATCCATTGCAATGTTTGGGCCAAGTTCCAATCAGAAAATTACTTTCTATTGACTGTAAATTTCACACCTCTACCATGAAGACGTCTCATAACACACACTCTCTAAATTGGCTTCAGGTCCGGCCTGAGACCAAGTATGACACATACCCTCAAATGGGTTTCAAATTGAGCCACAGCCTTGGCTAAACATATTTTAATGACAACACATAACATTCGGGTCATCGAAAGAATATTTCCCCCTTCATATGATACATGTGTTGCTGGCATAAAATTATATGACTTACGTCCCCTTTCAGCATTGGGAGGCTCGAGAAATCTTTTTCACTTTCAGTCTGAAATTACCCTGTGGTATAAATTATTACTCACAGTTCAACACTTGCTGTGTTCAGCCCAGAGGTGGCTGCCTTCTCAAAGGCTCTGTGATTTATGGGTGGAGGCAGAGGGCGAGAGTGCCTCTGAGCAAACAGGCACCTGCCCTGTGTTCCCTCTGTCAGATGCAACAGAAGGTTGAGGAGATGGCTCCCACCAAACAAACCAGACAAACAACGGAGAATTTCTCAACTCCATTGATACAGAGCAATTGGTGTAGGAGGGTAAGGGGAACCACTAGAGCTCATCTGTTCTGTTCAACTGGGTCTTAATTTTGTTTTGGGGCCCCTCAAGTTTGGACCCAGTTAGAATTGGAATGATCCAAGAGGCAGATGTAGATTTTAGTCCCGACTCTTTCACTTTCTAACTTTGGAGCATGAGCAGTTAACATCTCTAAGCCTCCATAACCTCAAGGATAAAATAGAGATCATGTACTTCTCATTTTGTTTGCAAGGTCATCGTTTCCCTCAAGTGAGGTAAATTATGGGAAATATGGTTTGCACGGTACACATGTCAGATGCATTCACTGGATGGGAGGTGTGGTTATCATGTGGGGTGGGTTCATTGTGGGGCACACCCACCTCAAGGGTCCCAACCCATTGTTGTTCAATGACCTACCAGAGGTGTTCGCTCAGCCCCGCTAGAACCCTTAACAACAATGTAGCCTCCATCTCTGCCTGCATCTGACTCTTGGTTTGGGCTTAGGTCTTAATCTCAGGGTTGTGAGGTCAAGCCCCACCTCCTCTTAGTCCTTAACATGGAATCTGTCCCCTTCCCTCTCTCTCCCTCTACTCCTCCCCTGCTCTCTCTCTCTCTCTCTCTAAAATAAATAAATGAAATCAAAGAGAGATAGACAGAGCACACAAACTGGGGGAGGGGCAGACTCCCCACTGAGCAAGAAGCAATGTGGGACTGGATCCCAGGACCCTGAGATCATGACTTGAACAGAAGGCAGACGCTTAACTGACTGAGCCGCCCAGACAGCCCAAAATCTTTTTTTAAAAAGAGAAATATATTGCTATTTATTTTTTAAAAAGTGGAAGAGGGGACCAGGGTTGTTGTGTACCAAAAATTAATACCTCCATAAGCATGTTTGCATTAGGAAGAGCTGTCTGAGAGCTCATTGGTTACAGAACACCAGAATGACAGTCGAACCGCATTGCATGC
Source organism: Mustela erminea (assembly GCF_009829155.1). NCBI lineage: Eukaryota > Metazoa > Chordata > Mammalia > Carnivora > Mustelidae > Mustela > Mustela erminea. The sequence continues at coordinate 62,935,153 of NC_045630.1, forward strand.
AGGGCCACTGAGGTTCTGTGTTTTTGCTTACTGCTGTCATTGCTGACAGTCCAGATTTGAACAGACACGTGTGCATTTCGAGAAGTGTTTATCTCTGGTAGAGTCAGGGAAAGCTCTTAACCTCATAAACACACAACAGACTGAAATGTGAAAAGATCTTCTCCTAGGATCAGGCCCAGTGGAGGGGTATGTGGGGGTAGGTGGTCAGGGTGAGCACAGGCTTTGATGGCTGTGAAGGTGGGGAGGCCTCAGGAATTCTGGAAATTCTAATTAGGGTTATTTCTCCGCAACACTATTCCTGTAGGTTCAACTTTTTTTTTTTTTTTTTTCCCCCTTCCTAAATTAGCTGTTCAACTTTCGATCTAAATCTCCCCTTTCTGGGTACTTAAGATTAATTTCTTTCTACATGTGAGACAAAGGCTGTTTTATAGAGAAGAAATTGGGGGTCTCTAGAGGAAAAGTGACTTTCCTCAGATCTCCCAATGGATCTTGGTAGACTTTAAATGAAGGCATCTGCCCATGCTCCATTCCGAATTTCAAAGTTCTTTTCTCACTAGGTTCAAGATCCCCTCTATGATGTAAATGCAGTACATACCCCCACCTGCTCCCCAAGACACTCTTCTCAAGCATTAGTCGCTGTTAGAGGAATATTATACAAGAACAGTGTGCTAGGGGCTCCTGGGTGGCTCAGTAAGTTAAGCGTCTGCTTCGGCTCAGGTCGCAATCCCAGAATCCTGGGATCAAGCCACATGTCTGGCTCCCTGCTCACTGAGTGAGGGGCGTCTGCTTCTTGCTCTGCCCCCTCCCCCACTTGTACACTCTCTCTCTGTGTCAGATAAATAAATAAAAAATCTTAAGAAAAAAGAGCAATGTACTTAATGTTAGCAGCTTTGCTAAGGGCCTATATTGGGGACTGTAAGGTTTTGAGAGCTGTGGGAGCTGGGGTTAAGAATTCTTGAGGGTGAGAAGGCTGACATGGCCCTTTGTCCGTTCGTTTTAGATGTGAATCTGCTCATCATTTGGCAAAACCAATCAACCAACCAGAGACCTCCTATTAGAGCGTATCAGATTCTATTTTTGGTGTGCTTTAATTTAAAATTTTAAAGTATAAAATATGTAAAACTCTATGATATTAATAAATAGTATATTATATAAGTTATATCTTTATATAGAATTATATATATACAGTATAATATATACATGAATGATAATTGACATAAATCTATTTTAAAGTTTCTCTTCAAAATGAGATTTGTCACTTAGCTCCTTCACATTAATACTACTTATGCATATCCAAAATGCTAGTTGGGTTCTGGAACTCTGATTCCATAGAACTTCTCAGGAGCACAGGTGGGCATTAAAGAGTCCATGAAAAGTAGGGATTGTTTAGAACTGAGCTGCTTGGAACTTCATCTGTAGCCAGAGGTAGAGAAGCAGAGTAGAGGTGAATATACCAACCTTGGAGGACAGTATGATGCCAGGGAATGTTTCTGAGAGAAAGGGATGATTAGGCTGAATCGTAAGGGACACGTGAGTGTTCACAAGACAGAGAGAAAGAGACCGTTCCAGGAGACCCAGGAGAAGAAGGCATAAGCCATTCAGTGCAGGTATGTGGTGGGGGGAGAGGGACATGAGGCAGTAAGGCAATTGAGGTAGAAAGAAAGGGTTTTGTCTTCCCAGTTATGACATTTTTATTTTGTCCTGGAGCCAATAAAAGGTTTTAATAGAAGAAGTTCCAAGATGTGTCCTTGTGTCTGTTAAGACAGCCTAGCGGGTCCTATGAATGACTTTCTGCCATTCAGGTGGCTTCCCTAAATATTTAGCGTTTTCACCCCACCAAATGCACATTAAATAATGTTCAGGAACAATACTTTGGAGGGGGTCAGAATTGATTGATGTCACCATGTAAAAAGAAAGAAGAAGTGGCTCTGTAGAGACAGCTGAGTCTTTCTTTCTAGGGACAGCGGGGCGTGTGTAGCTGGAGCCGCTGAATTGAGCGAGAGCTGTCTGTTAAGTACCTCCTTGTATTAGCAAAGCTCCTTGAGTGGCCTTGAAAATCACTGAAGTGCCAGAAAGCTTTCTAATCCAGAGCTTAAGTTTACTTCAGTGATATGTCGCAAGAATTGTTAAGTGAATAGACATGACCTGTCTGTTCACCTTAACAAGTGAGAGAGGCCGACAGCTTCTCCTGGACCAGGAAGGTGTGTAAGAGGAGGAATGAACAGGGAAGCAATAGCTGAATCAGAAGAGAGGCTGAACCAATGTCCGGGGGCTGAACGTAGGTAGTCCCTGGAAGGGAGAAGAAGGTTCCACTCACACACAATGTAGTTTGTGCCAAACATAACTAAGTGTCTCCTGTATAATTTTGGTTTGTGTGGTTGTAAGATTTTATGGGTTCTTGGAACCAAGAGGGAAGACCAAAGAGGAAAGTAACTGTCAACACATGTTCTTAAGGAAATCATACATTTCAATTTAACTGGGGAGCAGGCACGGTGCTGACATAATAATTTTCAGGCAAAGGTGTAAGGTACATCTCTCTATACAGGGCTTCAATCAACCACTGAACTCCTTGTTGTAAGGGTGGAGAACTGAACGTGGGTTAAATGAAACCAATTTAATTCAGGGAAGAAGGTGCTGGTGCTAGCTGAAGCAAAAGGAACCTTGTGATTCTCAAAGCCACAGAGCATATCATCATCCAACCTATTTCTTTTTCTAATCATCCAAATTGATGTGACTTCAAACAGACACGCTGATTTACCTTTGACAAAAAAGTGAGAGCAAAGCATTGTCTATAGGTCATTATTTCCAGCCGTTAAATTCAACTGGAAGGAAGTCTAGACTGGGCTTGCCTACCCACTGTGGGCCGGCCCTCCTCCTGGAGCTGGTTGGATCCTTACTCTTTCCTGGCATACGTATCGCATAATACTTATTGAGCGTTTCAAATTATGTGCCAAGTACTCTGCCAAGTTCTTTATGTAGATCGTATTACCTACTGCTCGCAGCACTTCTCCAAGAAGGGCACTGGGACTGACCCAAGTTTTTAGAAGGGGAGGCTGTGGTGCAAAGTGACAGATCGGGGTCAGACCATCTTTAAGTGGCAGAAGTAGGATTTGAACTCATGCCCACCTTCTTCCAAAGCTCAAGCTCTTTATTACACTAGATGATGAGCTTAATCCTTTCTACGCATTAAATTTCCCCATTCACGTAGGTCTGGAACCTCATACCTTGACCATACTATGTTCCTAAAAACCCCAGGCTATAAATATTTGTACTCAAGCATGATAACTCAATGTGAATTATTCAGCTCCAGATCCAAGTCTCCTGGTTGGTTATCTGCATTTCTGAGGAGTGTAAGGAAAATTCAAGAACACATGATCTCTATGGGTAGGGAAGTATGTATTTTGACAGGTAGCCTAAACTTCGATTAACTTTTAACTCATTTTATTTTTTATTTCAAAAACTAAATTTTATTATTCATGTCCCTGAAATAAAGGATTGCACATTAGAGATCATAAGAAATTAGACAGCATACTAATCAAGCCTTTGAAACACTGTAGAGCCTCTATAGGTTTAGAAACCCCAGTGAATGGGGCCCATTCAAGTCCTCATTGGCTCTACTGTTTTTAATAAAGTAACTTGCAAGAGGCTCTAATTTATTCATCGGAAATACTTCCATTTAATGACTTTATAGTACATTACACTCTAGCAGAAAAGGATCATATTTCTTGTATTTCCCCATCTCAGTAAATGGCAGCACTTCATCCAGTTTCTCAAACCAGAAATCCTGGCCTCTTGTCCTTTTGACTTCCTTGTTCTGATGATCCATCATGTCTACCTTTGAATTGTATCCAGAGTTTGACTCCTTCTCCCTGTGTCTGCTGCCCCTCCTCCCCAGCCAAAGCCACCACCATTTCTCACCCAATTACTGCAATAGCCTCCCAGCTAGTCTTCTTACATCTCTGCAGTCTATTTGTCACACACAGGCCACAATGATCTTCTTAAAATGCCATTTTGTTCCCTTCCTGCCCAAAGCCCTCCAGTGGTTTTCCATCTGTCTTGGAATAAAATTAAAATTCTTTATGGTGTCCTACAAGACTCTGTATGACAAGACTCCACTTCCGATGCATGAAAAACTCTATGCTCCTGTGTCCTATCTTTATCTTCCTCACTTATCTGCCAACAAACCAAATATGTTCCCACCTCAGGGCCTTTGCATACCCTGTTTCCTATGCCTGCAAAACCTTTCCCCCAGCTACCCCCGTAACTTCACTCTCTTACGTTCTTCTAGTCGTTGCTCAGATTCTACCTCAGCAGTGAGATCTTCCCTAATAACATGTAAATATTTTATGAATACATGTGAAAATGTAAAACAGTTTTCTAAAAATTCCTCATTTCCTCAACCCCTTTTTAAAAATTACAATTTATAACATAATATAGAAAAGCACATGAAAGATGTACAATTCCCTTGTTTGTCATAAAGCAGAGACCTGTGTATCTGTCACCTAGGATAAGAAATAGAACGGAACACCGCAAAGCTGAAGATCTCGTATAATTGGCTCTCAGAAACCACCTCCTCCCTTCTCCATAAAGGTAACCAATCTTTTGACTTTTAAGATAATTATTCCCTTGTTTTTCTTTGTTTTCCCTTGTTCTACCACCTGAGTGTGCAATATAAGTATATGGTTACATTTGCCTGCTATTTGAATCTCATATAAAATAGAATCACACTATGTAATTCTTATCCCTCACCTGACTCCTTTTGCTCAATATTATGTTTTGAGATTTCTTCATTTGGTTGTGTGTAGCTCTGATTCCTTCATTTTCATTGCAACATTTTATTCTGTTCTATGATTATTTATAGCTTACTTATTTTCTCCTCTTACTGTAATGCACATTGGAGTTGCTGTGTTGCTATGAGCATTTTTGTATGTGAGTCTTCATGCATATGGGTGTGGATTTCTGTTAACTATACGCCTGGGAGTGGAATTTATCTGAGTCATAGGGTATGAGGATGTTAAATTGTAGTTAATAATTCCAAAGTGTTTTTTTAAATGTCTGTGCCAATTTATACTTTTAACAGAAGGGCATGAGAGTGTTTATCAATCTGCTATTCAGCCAATAATCAGTATTGTGGTTAAAACAAAATTCAGCTAATTTGGTAGGTGTGTAGTAGCATTTCATCTTGATTTTCATTTTAATTTATCTGGTTACTAATTACACTTAGCACCATTTTTTCAATATATATTACCAGCGATTTAAATATTTTCTTTTTTGAAGGGCCTGTTCAAACATGGCTCATGTTTAGATTTGGTTTTTAGTTGTTTTTATTTGCTAATAATCTATGGGAGTGCTTTATATAGTCTGCATACTATCTCTTTCTCATTATGTGTTGAATTTTTCCCCCGACCTCATGTCTTACCTTTACATTCTCTTATGATGCTTGTAGATGAAAAGAAGTTTGGAATTTTAAAATACACCAATTATCAATCTCTTCCTTTAGTGTCTTTTTTTAATGTTCTTCTCAAGGCTCCTTTCTCCACTGCAAGGTCATGGGTATCTTCTATAAGCTTTGTTGATTTACCTTATACATTTAGATCTGTAGTCTTAACTGAATTTGATTTTTATTTATTTTGTTTTTGAAGTAGAAGTCAACATTCATTTTTTAAAATATGGATATTTCAATAAACCAAAGAACATTTACTATTCTTCACTGATCTGCAGTGTTACCTTTATCATAATTTAAATGTCCATTCTAAGATGATCTTAATTATTGTAAATCCAAACATCTTGATATCTGGTAGACCAAGTTCTCTCAGGTTGTAACTCTTCCTTCACAGGGTTGTAACTCTTCCTTCACAGGGTTGTAACTCTTCCTTCACAGGGTTTTAGGAATTCCTTGCCATTTGCATTTTCCATATCAGGTTGAAAATTATTTGGGCAAGTTTCATTTGATACAACACACACACACACACATGCACACTTTTTGGGGATTTTGATTGTAATTGTTTAAAAGCTAAACATCAATTTGGAGAGTTTTGTTTTGTTTTGTTTTGTTTTTTTAAGAGAGAGAGAGTGCACAAGAGCAGGAGAGGGAAGGGCAGAGGGAGAAGGAGACAGAAATCTTAAGCAGGCTCATTCTTACGACCCCGAGATCATGACCTGAGTTGAAATCAAGAGTCGAATGCTTAGCCGACTCAGCCACCCAGTTGCCCCTGCATTTGCAGTCTTAGTACCTTTACAATAGTGTATTGAGCCTTTTAATTTATAAACATGCTTTATTACCCATTCCCTTAGATCTTTGCTTTCTCTCAATAACATTTTAGAGTTTTCTGTGCAGGTATCTTATACGCTTTTATACATCATTCATAAGGACTTGATAGTTTTTGATACAACCACAAATGGCATCAGTTTTCTCTCTTTCTTTCTTCTTTTCTTTCTTTCTTTCTGCTGGTATGTTTTATATAAAGAAATGCACTTAATTTTTATATATTGACCCTGCACCCCCTTGCTAAATATACTGTCATTTCTTATTTGGATTTTTTTCTACAGGGAATTATTCAATCCTCAAAAGAGTTTTGTTTTTTTCCTTTTAATCCTTGTATCTTTATTATTTTTCTTGTTTTATTAAATTGGTTTAAGCTCTCCAACACAATGACAAATAGGAGTGGACCCAAGGCATCGTTGACTAAATCTTTATCAAAAGGGAAAGCTTCACATTTCATAATTAAATATTATACTTGCTTTATGTTATTCTGCAGATAAACTTTATTAGACTATGGAATATCTTTTATATTTCTAGGTTTTTTAAAACCATGAATAGATGTTGAATTTTTCAAATGAGTTTTCCTTTATTGAAATAATCTTGTTAATTTTCTTACTCTGCTAATGTGAATTATACCCATGATTTTCAAATGTTTCACTCACCTTACATTTTTGAAATAAAAGAAATTTGTGTAATATACTTTCCTTTTTACATACCACTGAATTATTTTTGCTAATATTATTATTATAATTTTTAATCCACTTGAATAATATTGGTCTGTAACCTTCTTTTCTTATAAAGTTCTTTGCAGATTTAGATATTAAAGTTATTCTGATTTCATAAAATGGATTTAGGACTACTCTTTATTTCTTTTTTTTTTTTTTTTTTTAAAGATTTTACTTTTTTATTATTTATTTGTCAGAGAGAGAGAGAGAGTATGCACAAACAGGCAGAGTGGCAGGCAGAGGCAGAGAGGGAAGCAGGCTCCCTGCTGAGCAAGGAGCCTGATTCGGGAATCAATCCCAGGATGCTGGGATCACATGACCTGAGCCGAGGGCAGTGGCTTAACCAGCTGAGCCACCCAGGTGTCCCAGGACTATTCTTTCTTTCATTGTCTGGAAGAATTTGCATAAGATTGGTGTTATTTCTTGCTGAAATGTCTGTAAGAATTTACCAATAAAATAAACATCTGGGACTACATATTTTTTTGGCAAAGTTTTTACATAATAGATTTAATTTTATTAGTACTTTCAGGATTCTTTAGATTTTTTTTCCTTTATGTCAATTTTGGTAAGTTGCACTTTAAAAAAATAAATGTTTCCATTTGATCTAAATTTTAAGCTTATTTGCATACAACTGTTCACATTACCTTTTTTTTTTTTTTTAAAGATTTAATTATTTATTTGAGAGTGAGAGAATGAATGAGTTGGGGGGGGTGCAGAGGAAGAGGGAGAGAGAGGATCTTAAGCAGACTCCCGTTGAGCTGGGAACACAATGTGGGGCTCGATCTCATGACCCTGAGGTCATGACTTGAGCTGAAATCAAGAGTCAGATACTCACCCAACTGAGCCACTCAGGGGCCCCTCAACCCAATCATTCTGAATATTGGCTATTGTACATATATATTTTTAAATTCTAGAATTTCCACTTTAAGAATATTTTTTAGATCTCTACTGAAATTCTCAATCCCATTTTTTATTTCTATGACAATGATAGGCATATTTATTTTAAAGTCTGTATTTGATAACTCCAATATTGGCACATCCTCTTGGCTGGTTTCTCTTATCTGTAGTTTCTGCTGGCTTTTATTTAGAATATCTGATTTCTTCTTGTGTTTGGGCTACTTTTGATTTTATGCTGTGCATTATATTTGTACGATTCTTGGTAACAATCACTTGAGATCAGATATTTTTACAGGTTTCCAGAGAAGATTAAAATTTACTTTAGCTAGGGTTTGGAAGTCTTAGCAATTCAACATCATTTTTTTCCCAGTTCAGAGACTGAATCCACTAGAAGCTGGTCTGCAGTCCCCTGAGATGTGGCCTTTTGCCAGTTTGTTCTGATGCCTGGGGGTGACATTCTAGATCCCAACCCAAAGACGAGGAGGTAGTTGCCATGATATAGTCCTCTTCCTTGGTGGGACCCAGACTCTAATTCGTGTCCCTGTAGCCTTGAGTGACTTCCAAAAGCACAGGTCAGTCTCTTGGCACTTCCTCTGGAATTGGCTAAAGCTCTCAGAAAATAAGCAATATTTACACAACACACAACTCCTTGGGTCTCTGCTCTCCTCCCGATGTGATCATTCCTTACTACTTTATTGGTTCTCAAAGTCCACCGAGCAGTTCTAAATGGCATCTTATCCAGCTGTTTTTCTCTTAGGTAAGATTGTTCTGCATTTCTTGGTCCATTAACACTGAATTGTATTTTTCTTCACAATACTTATCACCACTCCAGTTAAAGTTGGGAAAAGGTTTGTGTCTTTAAGTAAATAAAAGAGATATAAGAATTAAAATCATAAAATAATAATAAAACTATATTTCTTGGAAACACAGTTTTTCTTCTTTTGAATCTGGGAACTCTGAAAAGTTATCCCCAAAAGTCCTTTGTATTGAATAATTGGGATTTAAAAATACTGCTTTCTCTCTTCTTGTAAAATTGTACCTTTTTATCCAGAAAATATGGATCATAGAGAAAAGTTTAAAATGTTCCTTAATAATGTTACCAAGCAATAGTTTTTGTCAGCATATTTATTTCTAGTGTCACAAACACACAGACACACACAAGTTTTGAAAACTGGGCTAATACTATAGGGTTATTTTATAACTCAACTTAATTCAACAATATACTGTCAATAGATTTTTTCACTATATTCATTTTATCAAACATATTTGTGAAACAAGATTTTTAGTGGTAATATATGGAAAGCAATGTAATATAATTACCCAATTACCAATTATTACAACTATAGTTGCTGGTAAAATTTTGTTACTTTTATCAACTGAAATGTACATTTTATGTTTAAGTTTTTGCATGTATGTGTATATTTTATTAGGATACATTATTAGATATGAAACTGTTGTGTGAAAGAAGGATTATTTAGAAATTTGAGACTTTTGTTATATAATTTTAAAATTCTTAGAAATTTGTGTTACTTTAAAATTCAACTAACATACTAGACTAATTTTCTTCCCAAAATATATTCATACATGGAGATCATCCCTAAACAACAAACTTTACTAATTTGGTAAGTTAAATATTATTCTTTTTATTTTAAAAAAAGGTATAAATTTGATCTATTGTGAAGTTAACTATATATTCATGGTTTTGGCTCTTTGTAGTGTGTGTGTGTGTACATTCATGTGTATATTCATTCTTCAAGGTCTTTATTCATATTCTTTTTATGTATTTGCTTTTCTCATTATTTAGGAGGTGTATTTATATTAAGGATGCTAGTCTTTATTTCATGAAGTTCTTAACTTTCTCTTTCATATAGGTTAAACTATTTCTCCACTTTCATACTTGCTTTTATATTTTGTTTTGGTACTTTTTTTGCTGCAGAAGTTTGAATTTTTAAATTTGGTATACAGAAGTTTGAATATATTTAGATTTTTGTTTCTTGTCTCTCTCTCTATCTCTCTTTTTGAATGAGAGAGCAGGTGAAGGGGCAGAGGGAGAGAGAATCTTTTTTAAAAAAAGATTTGTTTGTTTATTTTAGAGAGTGCTTGAGAGCACACACAAGTAAGGGGAGGGGCATGGGGAGAGAATCCTCAAGCAGATGCTCTGCTCAGTGGGGAGCCATGGCTCTATCCCAGTACCCAAGAGATCATGACCTGTGCTGAAACCAAGAGAGGGATGCTCAACCGACTGAGCCACCCAGGTACCCCTAGAGAGAGAGAATCTTAAGCAGATCTCATACCCAGTGCATAGCATGGGGCTTGATCTCACAACCTTGATTATGACCTGAGCCAAAATCAAGAATTACTTAACCAGCTGAGCCAACCAGTCACCCCTCTTCTCTTTTTCTTTACATTTCAAAAAACTAAGTGTATATAATTCAATTTTTTCATATTTAGTACTAGGTTGTTTAGCTAATTTTGCTCTGGCTTTCAAGTAAGTAAAATTTATGTCTCCCAAATAATTAACCAATTTTCCCAGACTTAATTAATTAAATAATCAAAATTTCTCTCTTATTTTATTTTTTAAAAAGATTTTATTTATTTATTTCACAAAGATTACAGGTAGAAAGAGAGCCAGGAGAAGCAGGCTCCCTGCTAAGCAGAGAGCCTGATGCGGGGCTCGAACCTGGGACCCTGAGATCATGACCTGAGCTGAAGGCAGAGGCTTAACCCACTGAGCCACCCAAATGCCCCAATATTTCTCTCTTATTTTAGAATGCCAGTTGCTTTTTAAAAAAATTCTGTTCCACTTGATGTTATATCTTACACTGGTATTATAATGGTTATGTTACTTTATAATATGTTTTATAATATGTTACAATTTCAAGCAATGAAAATTTATTCTTATTTTCTCCTGAAATTTTCTAGCTGTTCCAGCCTGTGTAAACTTAAAAGTGGAATTAAGATAATTTTCTCAAGTTCTAAATAAATGTCTTTGATTTGGAAAGTAGTCACATTACATCTATAAATAAATTTGAGGATATTGATATTTTAACTTAATTGAGATTTGCCGTCTAAGAACACCAGTGTTGCTCCGGGTATTCAAATTTTTTGATATATCCTCCAGGGAATTATTAGTTCTTTTCATTTTTATCTAACTTCTAAATGTATTGCTTGGTATTTTATTTTATTGTTACTTTAGTCAATTTTTCAAATTAAATTTATTAATTGATTTTTATTGTATTTTTATATAATTATTCTGCAACTAGCTATTTTACTAAACTCATATAAATTTCTTAATTGTTTATTTGATTTCCTCAGATTTTAAGAAGGTGAAAATCACTTCTAAAATATTTTAGAAAATTTTTTACTTCTAAAATCACTTCTAAAATTTTTGTTTGATTTCCTCAGATTTTAAGATAGTGAAAATCACTCCTAAAATTTTTTAGAAAATTTTTTACTTCTAAAATCACTTCTAAAATTTTTTATTTTATTTCCTCAGATTTTAAGAAAGTGAAAGTCACTTCTATCTTGTGAAAATAATATTTTTTCCTCCGTGCTGAAAGTCATACTGTTTTTGAATATTGATATCACAAGTTAGGAATGTTCAATTCATTGTAGATAAGTTGGACAGACTTGGAAGTCCTGGGACCTAGAATCTTAAGGGCCACTAAGGTATTGGAGAATACAATCACAAATGCAGATGTGACATCTCTTTGAAAACAGTTGTATTGCCGGTCCAGTGCAAAATAGAATTGGCATTTTATCAAGATCGGATATGGTGATAGAAGATTTCATAGCGGGGTTTGATTATTCCAAGAACCCAAAGTAGAGGACACCGGTGGGAATGAGGGTAACGAGTGGTAGAAGGCCCACAGACTGGGGTTCAATAATATGGTTCATATACCTCTAAAGGGAACTGGTCAAAATAATGATTAAGACAGGAACCCAGTTCTAGAAGATATTTGACACATTTGAGCTATACTGTCAGGGACACAAGAACATATTCAAAGACAGATTGTCTGCTTGGAAAATTTGACACTGAATTTTTCAGACTGAGTTGTATTTGTTAAGGATCTCCTGTGTAACTGGACCTACAGACTAGAATGGGATTGAACAAGTATTTAGAGTTCAAGTCCCTCCAGATTTGGAGAGATGGAAAGACAGGCTCTGGGATCCAGGAAGGATATGATGACCATACAGCCGTGCCCCCCCCACTCACACACACATATCCCCCCCCACCACATGCATATATACAGTTACATATATAAGTTATATATGTGTGTATGTGTGTGTGTTTATGTATATGTATCTGAAATGTGTAAGTCATCATGGGTAACCAAGAAAACATAATGGGAAAATTACACGCTGATTTGATCTGCAACCTGTGGCTAATAATTATAGAAGCTTGTTTTTATTAGGGAGTGCTCTTTTTCATTGTTCAGATTCCAAGAAAGAGACATTCCTTAAAATTATTAGGTTGTTGTTTTGGGGATCAAATCATTATTGTGTTTTTTTCTACTTAAAAATATATGCTTAAAATGTCTGCTAGGTGCCATGTCTGGTGATATGACCAAAAAAACATGGTAGATACAGGACCTGTCCTATAACTTCTGGTCTAACAGGAAAAATACTCCAGGAAGCAAGCACAAAAATCAACACGATGTGTTAGGAGGCATCTGAGGAGGAGCAGAGAGTTCCAACGGCTAACTTGGCAGAGAACTTGACCTGGCTTTTGATAGAATGAATAGGCTAGAGCAAGAAAGAGGGAGCATGTTTTCTGTAAGCTGCAGTCTGATGGAGAAGAAGGGGCTTCAGAAGTAATGAGGTGGAAGAAAAATATTCCAAAGAGAGAATTTTATGTGCAGAGAGACTACACATCTACTTTCTAGGAACAAGAAGTTCGGCGTGGGTAATAAATGATCTTGTAAGGACTACTAATGAGTTTGGAGGCAGCTGAACTTTTCAAGTAGCTTTAGGGAAGGAGGGCGTGTGGTGGTAGACGTGACTCTTTTTGCATTCCAGAAGTTACATTTTCGAGCACGGATTGGATGAGGACGGAATGGGGTAAGAGAGATCAGTTAGTTGACTTTTCCTAATTCAAGTCCACCTTTGACAAAAATTAACTACCATGGAGGCTTTCTTTATTTTTAATTTTCACTACCCTTGTTTCAGATGCATACTGCATTTGGTTGTTAATTACTTAAATTATTTTATAGTGTTTATCTTTTATTGAGTAAATTTACTCTACATATGGGCTGAGTGACAACTCCCCCAAAATGTCATGTTCTAATCCCTGAAGCCTACAAATCCTACTTGACATAATAGAAGGGCTTTAGTAGATGTGATTAAATTGAGGATCTGGAGGTGGGGAAATCGTCCAGGGTTATCTGGGTGGGAATGTGTAATCATATAAGTTCTTACAGAGGGAAATAGGAAGGTCCACGAGGTGTCAGGAGGTAGGACGATGAAAGCATGGGGCTGGAGTGATATGAGATCAGAAGCCAAAGGACTGGGGAGACCCCCCTCCCCACCCCTGCCAGAAGCTAGAAAGGCAAGGACTCAGATTACACCATGGAGCCAGCAGAAGGAACCAAGCCTACTCACATGCTGACTTGAGCTCAGTGAAACTGATTTTGGACTTTGGCCTCCAGAACTGCAAAAGAATAAATCTGTGGGGCTCCTGGGTGGCTCAGTCATCTAAGCATCTGCCTTCAGCTCAGGTCATGGTCCTGGGGTCTTGGGATTGAGTCCCATGCCCAGCTCTCCACTCAGTGAGGCGTCTGCTTCTCCCTCTGACTGTGAGCTTCCCACTTTGCTCACACACTCTTTCTCTCAAAATAAATGAATAAAATCTTAAGGAAAAAAAAAATTTATTTGTGCTGCTTTTAAGCTGTGAAATTTGTGACAGTTTGTTTTGGGGGAGAAGGATGGGTGAGCATTTAAGGGTACAATGTTAGGGGTTATCACAGTGTCCACTTAACCTGATAGGATGAATGGTTTCAGATCACATTTATTCCAAGGCTAAATGGCATCGTTTTTTCAAATGAGATTTTCAATCATATTTCCTTTGCCAGAGAACATGTTGCTCATTATACAAATAGTAACTCACTTCCAAAACAGAAACAGAGTAGCCGGCTTTAAGAGGTATGGAGTTGGATTCTCACAGAGCCACATGCCATGGTTTTAAGAAGGTAGTAGAGAATACAGTTTCTGAGTGGAAAAGTCAGGACTCTGAGATTACGGTTAGAACACATGCAAAAGGTAGACCTGAGTTAAGTACGAATAAGCTTGGAAAAGAAAACGAGATGGCGGAACCCGCAGCATACGATGAGCATATAAGCAGAGGGTGTCTAGGCCAGCCCAGGCTCTTTCCGTAGCAAGAGGGGTGAGGACGAACCAGGGGCTCCTCCACATCACTCATTTGCACACATATTTCCAGTAGGTTCCAGATAGTCAGCGCAGGCTTCACCACTCTTCACTCTCTTCCTGTTAATCTTCCAGGGATTCTGCCTTACGGAACGGTGCGAGCTATGACCTACGTCTATAGGCGGCTGGACGCAGTAGGTTATATGGGATAATCGGTGACCACATGGGACTGTGCCAAGTGGGTAAAACCACTGAACAGCCCGCCAACCGGACTTTGACATTGACATTGACAAGGCCGATTTCTGTCTGGTTATGCAACCCCCTGAGCATATCAGGAACACCAAGTCCTGAAGCAATGAAAAGGGGAGGGAAAGAGGGAATTGGGACCTGCCTGCGAACTCCGTTTCATGTGATTGGCCTCATCCTCGCTATTACACAGGAATCTCTCATTTCTTGCTTCTGTGGCCACAGGCTCGGGTCTGACCTGGTTCCAGGCATCATGTTCGCAGAAAGGGGAAGGTGGGCGTCAGCACTGGCGCAGCCCCAGAGCTCTCGGCAGGTGGGTCACCTGGCTCCTGAGTGAGTGTAATGTTAGTGGCCTGGATGTGACTCCCCACAGGCTGATTCTCTGTGCTCTGGCCCTTCAGGTTTTCCACAGCTGCTTGTAAATCATTTGTCATCTCTATAGCTGACAGAGAAACCAAAAGGATCCTTCATGAGTCAACGATACTCATTTTTTTGAAGGGCAAATATCTCTGGTCTCCCCACTCTATCTTGACAAGGACAGCAACAGACCCTGCTCTGTGAATATTAACAGGGTCCCCGGCAGAGGCAGGGCCGGGGACCCCCACAACCCGGGAGCCCCAGACGTACAGACACTAGTTCCTGTGACCAAGCCAAATGACCCCCCCAGGAGCTACACGAGATTGGTGAGCTTGAAAGGAGTGCTGTCCTAGGGCCTGGGACATTCCTCACAAAACCTGTGATGATACTGTGGGCTAAGAGAGTATCCGGAAGGGATCTGAGCATAGGAGCCGCAGGAAAAGGGGAACGCATGGGATTACAGCCTGCTCCCCTCCAAAAAAACTCTGGGTCTGGTTGGTATAAAGGGTTAAACTCCCGTAAGACTTGCTTTGGCCTTGACTGCCCACACTCCCAACCTCCCCCCAACTTGCTCACATTTCTAAGACGTCCCTTGTGCCGAATTCTTATTCAACTTCAAACTGACAAACTGTTTTTAATCTTTTCCTTCTATCCAGCCTGGAGATTGGGAAGCAAAAATCAATACCGGTTGGCAGGTGATCAAGCTGCTTCAGACTGGTGTGAGGAGAGAGCAGAGAGTGAGAGCGGGGTGGGGGACGGCGGGGGAGGGGGGAAGGAGTTTGACTAAGTACCATGAATTACTGGCTGGAGGTCCAAAGGGCTGTGATTTCTCTGGCCTTGAGCAGGGGAGCTTGGGAATGCCATTAGAACAATTAGGTCAGGAGTTCACAGCTGTTAAGGTGCCTTTGGAGAGAGACACCGAGAATTTTCCTGACAATTCTGTGGGAGAGAGGGTGGGTGGGAGAGGGGGCAGGAGAGGGGCTCCATCTTCCTGTGATATCCTTCCAGGAGAGACATGACAACATCAGACCATGCCACGAAAGACAGAGAGCTGCTTTTAAAAAGAAAATGGTTGGGGCGCCTGGGTGGCTCAGTGGGTGAAGCCTCTGTCTTGGGCTCAGGTCATGGTCTCAGGGTCCTGGGATCGAGCCCCGCATCGGGCTCTCTGCTCGGCAGGGATCCTGCTTCCCCTCACTTCTCTGCCTGCTTGTGATCTCTCTCTCTGTCAAGTGAATAAACAAAAATCTTTAAAAAAGAAAATGGTATAACCATTTTTGTAATTCAATGAAATAACATTTTGAAGTATTTCAAAGTGACTCTCAAGAACGGGACAGCAGGGAACGAGTCCGTAGGGAGAGTTACTCACCCAGACATCCCCCGAACCCAATGACCTGGGTGATTTAGTCTTCAGTCCTGGCCCAGAGTCGCAGTGATCCCTCATTACTTAATTGTTGATATTCTGAAAACTCTAATAAGGAAGAGAAGACCCTTATTCAACCAGGTTAGGAGTTCGGAAATGGAGGCCATGGTCTTCCTCCTGTTATCTCTTTCCAGGTAGGGACAAGAAGTCAAGTGTTGGCCTCTGGATTTCTCCAAGAAGTCTCTAGTGGATTTAACAGGGGACACAATTACTTAGTGAAAAGAGATTTTTCAATATTAAGAGCCAAGGTTTTGGCATAATAGGGGATATAGACCTCCTTGCCTGCCTCCTCCTAGGAAAGGGGATATAAACCCTTCCAAGAATGGGTCAGACAGCTGTTGTCTTACCTGGAGAAGGAGCAATGGAACAGAGGGTAGTTGATGGGGACATGGGTCCTGTACAGTGTTCCCTATCAGCTTAGAATCCTTCGGCTTGAGTAGGCAGAAAGTATAAACCCAGGTGGGTGTAAAGGGAATCTCAGAGTGGAGAAAACTGTGTTTTAGTTCCTTGGGTGTAGCTGGGAGAGGCTGCCTATCTGATCTCGATATAGGAGGCCAGCTTTTTGCCAGAACAAAAGAGCAACAAAGGAGGAGAGGCCTCTAGGAGTTGTGCATGAAGATGGGTTTACAGAGGTGACAGGATTTGGGACATGCTGCTGTAAAAGAGGGCACCTTGACATATTCAAGATTTCAAGCTGAAGAATTTGAGAAATGGCATGTGTAGAAAGACTTGTGTGACCGTCCCCTGATGTAGGTCTTAAACCCTTATGTGAGAGGTGCTCACCCTGTACTCAGAGGGAAGGATCATTCTCCCTGAGGACACAGAGAGGGATCTGAAAGAACAGGTCTTGCTCTGTCCCCCTCCTGACTGCAGTTAATTACTTTCGTCCCTATCACATCTCTCAAGGGCTTTCTATTTGTCATGAAACCTGCTTCAAAACACTCAGACTTAACCATTTCTTCGGAAGCTTCTCGTGTCATGGGGGAGCCTGGGTGGCTCAGTTGGTTAAACATCTGACTCTTGATTTTGGCTTAGGTCATGATCTCAGGATGGTGGGATCGAGCCCCACAGCAGACTCCAAGCTCTGTGTGGAGTTTGCTTGAGAGTCTTTCTCCCTCCACTTCTACCCTTCCCTCTGCTGCTGCTTTCTTTCTTTAAATAAATGAGCAAATCTTTTTTTAAAAGATTTTAAATCTTTTTTTAAAAAAGATTTTGCTCATTTATTTAGAGGATAGTGAGAGAGAGAGAGAGAAAGTGGGGGCGGGGAGAAAAGGAAACAAACTTCCCACTGAGCAGGGAGCCTGACGCGAGATTAAATCCCAGGACCTTGGGATCTCTACCTGAACCAACAGCAGAAGTCAACTGACTGAGCCTCCCAGGTGCCCCAGTAAATGAACAAAATCTTAAAAAAATGCATATGATTTTTCTTTTGATTACCTGTCTTTGTCAGTCTAATTTTCAGCCCAGGTCTAAGGTTGAGGAAAACTTTTTCTTCCCCTAGAAAAAGTTCATCTACTACAGTATCATGAGAGGAAAAGAGTAAGGGAATATGGAGTTCTTTGTTCCCCCAGTTTTAATGAGATGTAATTTGCATTTAACATTGTGTAAATTTGGTGTGATTTGCTATACGTGCGTATTGTAAAATGACAATCACCATAAGATTAGTTGACATATCCACCACTTCCCATAGTTATATTCTGTGTGTGTGTGTGGTGAGAACTTTAAAAATCTGCTCTCTTAGCAACTTTCAAATATATAAGTATATATTTGAAATATACAATACAGTATTAAGTATATGTGTACAATATATACAATACAGTATTGTAAATGTGTATATAATACAGTATTATTAATTGCAGTCACCATGCTATATATTACCACCCCAGAATATGTTCATAGAGTTCTTGAGCCCACAGGAAGAGCTTGAGAAATCTAAGAGTGGGCCCGTAGACTTCAAAGGGATCTTGATATTCAGGAGAAGAGAGTTTATGTGGGGTCATCCTGGGGACCTGAGCATGCATGACAAGGAGTGGTGACATGAATTACAACTTATTGGAAGTCATGGAGGTGAGGTAATGATGACCAATAGCCAGTTGTCCTACCCCAAGCTCCACGGCCATTTCCAGGATGATATCTAAAGTCCTCCCCAACTTCCATAGGTCAAACCTGGGAAAAAAGAAAGAAAAAGGAGACTATAATGGGCTGAATGTCTCCCCCTAAATGCATATGCTGAAGTTCTAACCCTCTATGTGAAGGTATGAGGAGGTAAAGACTTTGGGAGATGATCAGATCACAGGGGTGGATCACTCAAGAATGGGATTAGTGCCCTTATAAGAAGAGGAAGAGACGCCAGAGTTTCCTTTCTCTACATTGTGAGAACACTGCAAGGAGGCAGCTGTCGACAAGCCAGGAAGAGGATTTTCCTGGATGGAAATTTTAAGGCCTTAATGGGGAGTCATTGTTCCATGGGTACAAAGTTTCAGTTGTGCAAGATAACAGTAGATCTACTATCTCTAGAGACAGAGTACTAGAGCACTCTAATGTAACATTGTACTTGTAGCTGACAATACTGTATTGAATATTTAAAAAAGTTGTTAAGAGCATAAATCTCATGTTACTTCTTCTTACCACAATGATTAAAAAGAATAAGTAAGTCTAGCTGCATGCTGGAATACTGACTACTCCTGAGTAATGACTAAATCTACATCAAAGATGAAGACCTATCTACGAATGAGCTTATTTTTCATTTCCTCGCCTCCCAATCCTTCTCTTCCTGGGTGTCCTGTCTGCCTGGATGACCTCACAAGTTACCTGATGGTCATCGTTTGCTCTCCTCACTTATGTCCCCCAGTCGGTAGGTCATCAGGTTCTGCTTATTCTACTCTAACATGGTCTCTTGAATCCATCGTCTCCTCTGCCTTCCACTGTTATTGTCTTATTTCATACACTCATACTAGCCCACCTATGCTCTGGAACCAGAATGTTCCTGCTGCTACTTTGGCATGGGACGTATCTCTTCTGTGGCCTCCCAGGGGCCATTCACCCCAGTTCCACTGTTCCTAGCCCCTGAGCCTCTCTCTGGTGCACTACCTCTCAGAGTGGTCCTTTTTGGCCAGATCCCTTTTGAAGTTGGTTTAGGCCAGCTCTCTTCTGAAGGGTTCACATCTTGTACCCAGAAAGCACACCCTCTCATCTGGTTTCCAGTGCATCCACTTCCCTTTCCTCTGTCTCTTAGCAAGCCTATCTTTCATCTCTAGTATTCCTTAGGTAAAAATCAGCCACCCCAATCTTTGGGGGAAGCATGCCAAGCTCTCCAAGGGGTGTGCGTGAAGTCTCTTCTCTTGCTAGGCTTAATGTGGAAAGAAAGTAGCCCCATTCATCTCCTGAGGCTGGTAGGGGTCAGGCAGCAGGATTGTATAGTAAAGTGAAACTCTCTCTAAAGGATCATCTCTCCAGGATGCTTTTACTTCAGGTTACTTATTAGAAAGGGTAGTGTGAGCAATAAAGAGAGCGTTGTAATGAAAATTAAATCCCTAAGGTGGGAAATGTTCTGCCAGTTATTGTTTGTTGGTTATAAAGAAATATATTGAATACTGCCTAAGCATCGTATTTCTTGGTGTCCAGTGACAAAACAACATCAGTGAAATCTATTTTCCAACCAGCATATGTGAGCAATTTTGTGTTCCAAAAACTGGTCAGCCAATAGAAACGTGTTCGTTCATTCATTTTCCTGTCTCTTCCTTCTTACCCCCATCCCTCCATCCGTTCCTTCCTTCCTTCCTTCCTTCTTCCATTCATTCGTTTAAAATGCTTGTTGACCTCTTTCCATGGGCCAGGTATGAGATTACAAAGAGGAGCAGGATATTGTCTGTGTTATGGAGACGTTCTCAATGGCATGTGCCCTTTTATAGGAGTTCAGAGATAGAAGCGCTCAATTCTTTCTGAAGCAGTTGCAAATAATTTCATGAAGAAATGACGATTTGAAATCCTTGTGTCTTTTTCTGAAAAATAAAACAAAATAAACCCCCTTTGATTCTAATTATTGCCGACTCTTCCTTCAAAGCTAATAACATTGAAAGTATAGTCTTAACGTGCTTATCACTAGTTTATTCCTTAACTCACAGCAATTAGGTTTCTGTTTCATCTCTTCAATGATACTAGCAAAGGTCAGCCCTGTCCTCCTAATCACCAAGTCCAATGGGCTTTTAATCATCATCTCCTTACGTGACCTTCCTCTGATACTTGACACTATTGATCATTTCCTTCTTGAAAGTCTCTTCCTTTGACTTTCATGACAGTTTTCTCTCTCTCTCCGTTTTCTCCTCAAATTCCTTAGTATCTCTTAGTTTTCTGAGATGAGTCCTCTTATTCTTTTCATCCTATAAATATTAGTGCTACCCAGCATTCTGTCCTTGGCTTGTTTTTTTCCTTACTTCATACTCAACCATTGTCATAGCCTCAGCTAACATCTATATGATGATGTCTCTTACAAATAAATTTCTAGCCCATATTGTCTTATTTTTTTGACCTGTACAACTAACTGCCTCCTGGAAATCATTACATTTCTTGCAAGTACAGTTGGCCCTAGAACAGTGCTGGTGTTAGGGGCACTGACCCTCTACACAGTCAAAAATTTGCATATGACCTTTGACTCCCCCAAAGCTTAGCTTCTAATCACCTACTGTTGACCAGAGGCCTTACCAATGACATGAACTGTTAACACATATTCCATATGTTATATGCATTATGTGCTGTATTCTTACAATAAAGTAAGCTAGAGAAAAGAAAATGGTATTCAGGAAATCATAAAGAAAATACATTTACAGTACTGCCCTGTATTTATTTTTATTTATTTATTTATTTAATTTTAAAGATTTATTTATTTATTTGACAGACAGAGATCACAAATAGGCAGAGAGGCAGGCAGAGAGAGAGGGGGAAGCAGGCTCCCCACCAAGCAGAGAGCCCGATGCGGGGCTCGATTCCAGGACCCTGCGATCATGACCTGAGCTGAAGGCAGAGGCTTTAACCTACTGAGCCACCCAGGCGCCCCATGCACTGTATTTATTGAAAAAAAAATTCCATATTTAAGTGGACCAGTGTAGTTCAAACCCCTGTTGTTTGAGAGTTGGCTGTATCTTAAATACATCCCAAACAGAACATGACTCCATCTTTATCCCTAAACATGCTCTTCTTCTTATGGTCCTTTTTCACTGGATCATATCAGTCACTCAAAACAAATCCTGTGAGTCATCCTGGAATCTCTCCTCTTTTTCTCTCTATAAACCCAATCACTCACCAAGTCTAGCAAATTCTACTCATCATTTTTTCATCAAATTATCTTCTCTGTCTTCACAGCAACTGTCTCAGTTCATACTCTCATTGTTTCCTGACAGAAACACAACTCAGTTCCTTACCTTACTCCTGCCCTACTCTTGGTTAGAGTAATTGTTCTAAAACCACAAACCTTAACATACTGACTTGTTCCTTAAAAACCCTCCAGTGTTAGTATTTTCAAGATAAAGTCCCAAAGTCTCAGTATACCATGCGAGGCTTTCCATGAAATGGCCCTACTCCCTTCTCTAATTTTATATCTTGGTATGTGCTGCTCTCCCAGTGTATTTAAAATTCTCTCAATTTGCATTAACTTGTCATGCTGTTTCATAAATAAGCATTTTTTTTTCTCTCCCACTGTCCTCTTTGCTCAGAATTACTTTCTTCTACATTATTTCATCTCTTTAGCCTGGTGAAAAACTATACCATTTTTAGGGCTCTCGTTCCAAAGACATCTCATTTTTAAAGCAATATCTGGTCACTTCCGGCAGAAGTGATCACAGAAATCCTTGTGTCTTCCTTTTCTCCCCTACCTGCCTCTATATTGGCTTCTCTTTGATCAAGAAATATATTACTTTACTCATTTACACCAAACTATCGCTGTCAATACAGCAGGTAGAAGGATAGCTCCCTAAAGGTGTCCCACACCACGCCCTAGACCTATGTATGCGCTGCATGACCTGTCCCTGGGGAATTAAAGGATGCACACGGCATTAAGGCCGTTAATCCACTGATCTTAAAATGATGAGATTATCCTAGATTATCCAAGCGGAGCCGATGCAGTCACAAGGGTCCCTAACAGGAGAGGATGGGAGAAGAAAACTTAGAGACGGAATGTGAGGATAGAGGGAAGGTTGGAGTGGTACAAGGTAAGGTCAGGTGAGGCCTTGATGGCTTTGGAGACGGAAGGCACCATGCTCCAAAAAATGCAGTCCGCCCGCAGAATCCGGAAAAGGCAAGGAAACAGATCCTCCCCTAGAACCTCCAGAAGGAACGCAGCCCCACTCTCACCTTGGTTTTAGCCTCTTGAGGACCTTCCAGACTTCTGATCTCCAGAACTCTGTACGAACTTTGTATTGTTTTAAGCTACTGAGTTCGTGGTAATTTGTTAGGGCAGCAAGAGGATGAGCACTCACAACACAATGCCAGCTCCTTAAAGGTAGAGCCTCTGTGTCTGGTGTCTGGCACACAATTAATATTTAATATTTCTGTATTGAGCAACTAAGCCTAAACCATGGTTACTGAGGGAATTCGACGGGTTTGCTTTCCATCTGTGCCTGTGCAAAGCTTTGATGCATAAAACTCCAATTATGTTACAACTAGTTATAACATAATGGAGTTGTATGGTGTGCTCAGAGGTTTTGCCTTTGCCCTGTAGGAAACGGGGAGAAATGGAATGTTAACAATTAAGGCAGAACAGCTTGGTATGGAGACATAGCATAAGATACAATCCGTCCCTCAGGTGTACAGGTCTTAACTCTATTTCAGGAGATAAGACACATGCATATGAAAAGCAAATGAGCTTACCCGAGCACAGAAAAAGAGCTCAGATGGCGAAGGGATAATTTTATCCTGAGGTGGTCAGATTAGAGAGGCACAGGGGATATGAAGGCGCAGTCCCACTGTGTGTGTTCACAACCTCATTTTGGCCAGGTGTGCAAAAGTAGGTGAAAAGCTGGTTCTGTTGACCCCCTGAGACCGGGGTGTGTGGATGCACTAATGAGCGGTATGGCGGCTGGATACATATGGAAAAGGAAAGCCAGATTTGTATCCTATGGATATGCCTTTAGAAAAAGAAAAGAAATTAAGACCAGGCCTGAACATAGTGAATCAAGTCATTTCAGACACCCTGCTGGCTTGTCATTGTGCCTAAACTTTGTATTGGGTATGAACTTAGAGAGAATGATAAAGAAATACATAAATGCATTTTCATGTTGACCCCTCCTCTTCATAAACACAGTTCTCTTGAAGGGCAACACACTTTCCTAATTTTTCTCCAAAGGTCTCTCAGTCCTCAGACAACTAAACTTGTGTGGGACATGTGCTACTGGACAGGCACACTACCTCAGTTCCAACTACCACACCAGCACCTCACCTCCCCTGCTTAGCATCTGCTTCCTCCACACCCATTTTGGGATACCTCGGGTAGACTTTAGGTGCCTGGTAATGTGGGGGTCTTTGCTAATGAAGAGATCTGTCTCACTACTTGCATATCCAAAATGAAGTGAAGAAAATATGAAATTCCCTGGGGGAATGAAGCAGGTGGAGAAGCAAGGTCTGCCTGTCTCCTCCCTGCTGTAGGAGGCTGAAGCTTCCATGGGATTACCAAGGACACAGACTGGTGCCAGCTCCTGTAGGATGTGAGGAAGGAAGCACGTGCCCCTGCTACATCTGGGGAAGCAAAGGAGGGATGCTTCTGCACCGTGACTTGCTTGTGGGAGCAAAGGATTTGTGTTTTTCATAAATCAGAAATCTGTCGTGGGTGGGGCAGAGCAGGGACAACTGGCTCGAGCCCTTTCAGTCCGGCCCCAGGAAACTGCCTGGAAGGTTAGTGGAAACTGGGGAGAGTCCTTATGGGGAGAAGGCGGCAGCAGGAACATCATTCAGAGTTCAGTCCAGGGCCATCAGAGCAGGCTCTAAGCAAACCTTCTAGCTGTTGCAGGAGAACTAAGATTGCTCCATACATCTGCTAGGACCCAGAAAACCCAGAGCCATATGACCATGGTTACAGCTGAGTAAAAATGTCTGTCCTGCTTTCTTCTCTGTGCTCATGCCTCACCCCTTGGAAGTGGATAATAAGACCAAAACAAGGTGGGGAATAGGTTTTGGGGGGAGAGAGAGAAGTGGGCTGTACTCTTCTCTTTGAAGCCTGGTTTTAAGTTCTGGCTGAGACCAGGACTATTAAGTGGGTGTTGTGTTATTTGTGGGGTGGGCATTCACATTTTTAAATGAAGACTGTATTTGACAACTGAAAGTTACCACAGAAATGAAAATGTCTGCCTTGCTGATGTTCACTTTATGACTTCAGAGAGAGTGAGCAGGCTTTACTTGGAATGGTTACCTAACAGAACAATCATAACCTGTGTGTAGATGGTGAGACTCCGCACCCCAACTTCACCAGCCACCCTTGCTCCCCACCATGAAAGCACGGTGGGCCCCCACTTCTATCTGCAGGGTTCCTTATGCATCGTCGTACATGGGTCGGGCTGCTGTGACATCACGGTCTACTTTTCCAGAGCTTGGGACCCGACCTCACACTGAACTCCTGAGCAAATCTTTCAGTTACTGGGATTTTTAAAAAAAGTGGATGACCATTACAAACAATCCTTTCAGAGTTGTTATCTTGCCTGGATGATTCTGGTGTTTAAATAACTCAGGAAAATCATCCTCTACTGAATAAATTTCTCCATTCGTCCAACACACACAGACATTGTTTCTTCTGTGTTGGGCCCTAAGTGGTTAAGTACTGGCTGTTTAATGGTGGAAAAAAAAGAGAGAGAGAGAGAAAGAGAGAGTTAGTTCCTGTTTTCACTGGGGTTACAGTTAATAAAATAGGTTTACATTAAATAAATAAGCAAAGGGGCCTACAAATTTCGGTAAGTGCTAAGAAGGAAAGAGCAGAGTCCTTAGGAATAATAGCAAGAGGGAACAAATTTTGATCAGTGTAAAAACCCTATTAGAGCTAAAATCAGTCTTGGACTCTGCAGGTGGGTTTGTAAATTGGTACAATCACTTTGGAAAGCAATTTGGGCCATATGTATCAAGAACTTAAAAAAAAAAAAAAACTCAGGTGCTTTAACCTAATGATTCACTTGTAGAAATTTTTCCTAAGAAAATGATTCAAGATGGGCTACAGAGCCAGCATATTCACTGTACTATTGAACAACTGAAAATGACCCATCTTTATAATAAAAGGGAAACAATTACATAAATTAGGGTAAATTCATACAACGGAAAATTATGTATTCTTTCACAAAACATACTCACGCTCTAGTTGATACAGAATTCTATCCACAGATAGTATAATTTGAAATGTAGAACAATAAATAGGAAAATATACCATTTATTAACCAGCTTATTATTTCCCTGGTCCAGGAACTGTAGCGAATAATAGATGACTTTTACCTTCTCTATACTTTCCAGTATTTTCTACGATAAAGATGTATTCTTTCTGTAAGAAGGAAAATAGAACATCATAAAATGGAAAAAATATGTATTGAAAAATACTGAAAGGCAATAACTATAAATAAACCAGGAGCACTTCTAGATAATTAATCCATATTTTAATTTATTTTTTAAATACTTCTGTTGTTTCCTAATTTTATAAAATGTGTACCATTTGGGGGACATCAAAAAAGTCTTCCCAGATAATAGGTTTTTGAGTCCTATAGACTCAAAAGCCCAGCTCTGACACAGAACAGCCATCTCCATGACTTTGGGCAAGCCAAATTCATCTCTCTTAGAATATGCATATTTGTAAAACAGATGTTATATAGTCTTGAGGTTTGTGTTGTTTTCTTGGGGGAATACAATGAGAAAACTTGCATGAATTCCTCTAGTATGACCCACCAAACAGCGAGTCCTCCATAAATTCTTCCTTTTCTTTTTTCTGGCTCTGCCTCCTCCCACTCCATCCGTTTTTTCAGATTGGAGACAAAATTACAGTTGTTTGGTAGTACCTGGTTAAGTTGCAAACAACAGTACAAAAGCTAATGTGCTTAACTGAGTTTCATGGGTAGCAGAACAAAATTTATCCATTAAAGACTTGGCAGGATTTACAACCCCCGGTGATCTAAGTTTAATATTTTTAAGGACCATACGTTGATAGAATTCCAATTTTAATATTTTGTGGAAATGGAAAGCTACTGAGTTATTGTCAATGTGTTCAGTGACTATTTCAATTGATATATAAATAATATTTCATCTGTGTTGACAAGGTAATGGAATCTGGAGCTTGTGTGTTTTCAGCCCCTTCAATCCCTACCTTTTCTAAGCTACCATCTCCTTCAGCTGCACTCTTCGTGATGAGCTAGCCACAGTGCAGAATAGAGAAATTATTATAGCAGAGCCATAGAAACCGTGACTTCCTAAATTTTAAAGCAGACCCACAATTATTCTCAGTGGTTAAAGTACTCTTTTCCCTAAAGAGTCATTGTATATTCCTCTTAAACATTAGCTCACTTTCTGTAATGGCAGTGCTCTTAAAAAGATTTTATGTGAGTGCACTCAGGAAGCCGGTTATTTAATGTTATCCTATGGTGAATTCTTTATTAAAATAAATACTTGTTACCAAATTTACCTTTTCTTGTATGGGGTTTTGTTTAATGAGCCAGATCCACATTGATCCCAGCTGAGTGCAAAGACATTATTTCATAGGCCAACTGAAGTTTCCAGAGAGCTACTTTCTTCCCTGTAGGCTTGTCAGCCTCTCCTTTTATCCCTCCCCTCAGACCACCCTCAGCACCTGAGTAGTGATAGTCTGGGCTGGGTGGTTGGGAGAGGTCCAGTAACTGACCTACAGTTTACCATGGGTCTAGGCAGCCCCAGCTGTCCCAGATACTGCTGCCAGATGCTAGTAAGAGACCTCATTTTCAAAGGGACCAAAGTTGGGCATCTGTGAGCTCAGCCACAGAGTCAGCCTGACAGCAGCAGTGGGGGGACGGAGGAGAAGGTATGGGGAGGGGGGCAGGAATCTCCCAGAGGAGAGCTGCTGGCTTGCTCATGCTTCTTCCCTGGCTTCTGACTGTCCTCACACCTAAATTTCCAGCTGTTGTTTTTGAACAATAGGAAGTCATGAATTTCTATATGATACAGTGATCTACTGGGAAATGCTTAACAACCTTTGCTGGGAAGGTGTTTGGGGGTGGGAGTGAAAGATGCTCTTATTTGTAGCACCTGCCGATTTCCCTGGTGTCAACATTTCCTCCACTACTCATTTCAAGTTACCAGTGGGGAGCTGGAAGAGACAGAAGTCAACTCTGAGCAGCCAGTATGATCCAGCTCTGCAACATCACACCACTGTTTCTCGCTTGGGACCATGTCGAATGTATTGGAATTTTCTCTCAAACTTCTATTTGCTCTTTTTAACCTCTGCTCCAACATCCTTATTGGTTTTCTGTGTCTTTTTCTTTTTCTCTTTCCTTTTTCCCTCCTATTTCCAGGTAGCTGGAGAATCATCTACAGATGTTTCTCCAATATCAGCAGGATTTTTTGCCAAGTTGTTTATTTTGTGAGATCTTGTTTCAACACACTTTCTTTTCCTAAAACAATGAATTGCGTACTTCTGTTTTTTGTTGGTTTGTTTTTGAAGATTTTATTTATTTGAGAAAGAGAGAAGGAGAGAGAGGCACCATGAATGGGGGAAGGGGCAGAGGGAGAGAGAAAAGCTGACTTTTCACTGAGCAGGAAGCCTGATGTGGGGCTCGATCCCGGGACCTGTGGATCATGACCTGAGCTGAAGACAAATGCTCAACCAACTGAGCCACCTAGGTGCCCCTGATTGTTTGGTTTTATGCTTCAGTTTTAGTTTCTGTTTGTTTTTGTTCTTGACAGAGACTTTCCTGCTAATATGTTTTCTCAATTCCTAAGGGATGTTAGGACAAAGATATTATTTTTCTACTCCCTTCCATAATATGCCAATATGTCTTCTGCATTTTAATCTTCGTGCTGTATACTACCATGTGCAATCAGTTGATCCATCAGAACTTATTGGGCACAGTATTAGGAACCATGAAAACTATCACCAGTGACAAGGTGACAGTTCTGGCCTAAAATTTAATTGACAGAAAAAGAATAATATACACTAAAAAGGTAGAGAACTTTATGACTGAATATAAAGAAGGGCTAAATTCTGTAGTTGATCACAGAGATTTAAAACCAACAGACCTTGGAAATGTTTTGCTTGGCCCATACTGCATTTTATAAAGTTTTAACATGGGAATTTTACCTAACAGTTAAATATTACAACTTGACACAAAGAACCAGATGATTTGGAGACCTTAGGCATTGGGGACCCTTACACATTGAGGTAAGGTAGCAATACTTGGAGCCCATAACCCTCCCGAACCCCACTGATCTTTTTCTAGAAACTTCTTGTCCCAATATCAGAGCTAACCCTCCCCTTTCCATGGTAGGAATTCATGAAGTTCTTGTTCAACATTCAGGTGACTTAGCATCAAGCCATTTCTGCGGCTCTCATGGTTTAGGATTTGTACCATAATCCTAGGAACCTGGTCTCTGCCTTCTTATTGGAAATAAGTCTTCACTTTCTCTCCTACTTTTTGTATCCTCTCCTTCTCCCTCCCCCACCCAGTCTCTTCTTCACCATGCCCCCAGTGTTTTGGTGATACCTGAAAATCAGACTTTGGCAGGGCCCGAACCTGCTAATGTACTAACCTACTAACACAGTCCATGGTTTTGCCTGTTGTTATCCACACATTGGCTGGCTTGAGCACCCTCCTGTTTCTGGTTCAGCTGCCTGAGGACAGCTACTTGTCAGAACCATCACCAAAGGCATCCGTCTGAATTCTACTTTTTGCTCCATATCAGAGTACACAGTTTTTCCTCCCACTTGCGTATCTGCTGTACCTCAGTGAGTGTATGAGATTACAGGCCCTTTTCTGTCTACACCTTCCTACCACAGATAGTCTTCCAATTCTGATCATCTCACAAAAGAGCAAAATTGATCTAAACGGGGTTGAATATGGCTTGTGTGGAAACAAGTTTTGACCAGTGTAGTTGGTACAAGATTATGAATGGGGTACTAACCAGTTCTCAAGAAAAATATTAAATGATTCTTTTATTATTATTATTTTTAATGTATTTTTATTTATTTATTTGACATGGAGAGAGAGAGAGAACACAAGAAGCAGGGGGAGAGGCAAAGGGAGAGAGAGAAGCAAGCTCCCCACTGAGCAGGGAGCCCGATGTGGGACTCTATCCTAGGACCCCAGGACCATGACCTGAGCTGAAGACAAATACTTAACCAACTGAACCACCCAGGGACCCCCAAAAATATTAAATATGATTCTGCTGATATTCTTCATTATATAAAATGAAATGTGGAGATGCCTTAATGCTGAAAAGTGGTTTTTAAACATAAAGCATTATTATAGTTCATTTTAAACAAGACATTTGTACTCATCTTATAAAGTGCTTCCCCTTCTGCATCCCTTACCATTTGCTGTTGAATTTGCAATCTCTGATGCATGTTCATTAGTCACTGTTCAGGTATTGCCAATGGGAATTGAGTAATGAAAAAGAAAAAGAAAATCTTACTGCTTTCAACATATATTATAATGCATATTCATCTCAAAATGTAACAATATGTTACCTATAATCCTCTCCTTACTTCTCTTATTTTTTCCCCTTCTCTTCTTTTCCCTCTCTCCTTTCTTCCTTTTTATTCTTCTCATTCTCCTGTTGCTCTGACTTTTGGTTTTTTGTTTGTTTGTTTGTTTTGTATGAAAGTAGCTAAAACAAGAACATCATCACATCAGATGCTATGAAGTGACAGTTGGGCATCAGGACTACTGAGAGGCATGTGGTTCTTTAAGAAATCCCAACCAGAGGGGAAGTACCTCTAGCACATTCATTTGTCTGAAGAAGTACATAGAGTAGCATAATGTCCTATTTATTTGTGCTAAATTACTCTTTAGCATAAAACAATGCTTTACCATCAATACAGGTAAATAATCTCATAAATGCAAAACAGTACAAATTCTTCCTCAGGGCCAGTACCTTCTTCACTTAAAGAAAATCATCCCTTTGTTACTAATTTTTTGGTCTATAATTTTGTTATAATTTCTATGTTTGGGGAAGATCATAGTGGGACCATAGGAAGAAGTGTGTAAGAACAGGATCCAGTGGAATTAATGTCCTTGGAAGAAGGTGATGGAGAATCTTATCAGCGCTGTGCCCAATTTAATATTCTTGCTCAGTGGACCCCTCTGGATCAGATATATGGTGGTAAAGGGAAGAGAATTCAGAATGACAAGCGTGATTTGTGAATTGAAGCAGCCAACTAAAGGAATGGTGAGCCTGCTCCACCAAGTAACATTGGAGAACAGAGTATTCTCCATTTTATGGAATGTAACTCAACACAAAACTCATTGAAGTAAAAAGTCAGGTAGATATTTGGAAGTAATGATGTCGATAATTGTATGAACTCATATTTTTCTATTACTTTATACTTTTTAAATACATCCTTGCCTTGTTTTCTTGCAGCAAACATTTAAGTTAAGGTGAAATTTCGTCTCATTTTTACATATGTAGAAACAGCTCTGGAGAGAATATGTTTTACCCAGATAATGAATGTGAGAGTGGAGTGGAGAAGAAAATCTACTGGCTCTACACATTTCTGTGCTACTCCTCTGACTGTATTAATAAGTAATGAAGATTAATTGATCACTGAAATCCAATGTGTTAAGAGAATGGGGTGAGTAAGGTAATTACATAATATTAGAGTACATAACACTAGAAAGTATATAGCAGTTATATAATATTGTGGGAAAAGTATATTAACCCTCGCACATCATTTACCTACTGAATCCTGTTGAAGTCCATCGCTTGGGCCATTTGAAGCTGAAATTGAAAAGAAGCTGTGAGGCCTTGGCTGCCTCTGAGGATAATGGAAGATAGACTGGGTGATCTGTTAAATGTGACTGGTTCAAGTCTAGAGGATTCAAATGGCTCTTGTTGTATTCATTAGAA
The DNA here is from genome assembly GCF_009829155.1 of Mustela erminea. Classification (NCBI taxonomy): domain Eukaryota; kingdom Metazoa; phylum Chordata; class Mammalia; order Carnivora; family Mustelidae; genus Mustela; species Mustela erminea. The sequence goes on from NC_045630.1 coordinate 62,966,468, forward strand.
ACAGGTTTGCTTAACAGTCTCCAGAGCTCCCTGAGAATGGAGCTGACATTTGCAAATGATAGGCTTAGGAACTGTCTTCCCTCCACAAGTCCCCTTTTCTATTGTTCCTTTTCCTCTGAGCTTTCCTTCTGGATGTTGGTAAATCTCGAGGAAATGCACTTGTGTTTTCTGTTGTCACATCTCATCAGTGCTCTGCAAGGGGGGTTGGCGGGGAGATGAGGGAGAACCAGGAAGAAGGAGAGAATGCCCTGGGCTGAAATGGCAGTAGCATGCAAATGAATGCCAACTCTGTGAACATTTCCCAAGCAGTCACATTTTATTACAACCAAATTATGGGATGCGATTCCTAGAAAATGGCAAAAGAGGGACAGGGAAGAAAAAAAAAGTGACCATACATAATTTATTCTTAATAGGCTCACTTATTCAAATGGCAAGGACACCTACCATCCAGTTGTTTATCTCTTTCAATAAATACACACATATTTGCTAACTATACTCACCAGCCTAGATAGGAAATAGAGGTGTGTATGTGTCTATATTAATTTTTACATCTTCATCCAAACCTTTTGTCCTTTACCATCTTGGTTCTTTTGTAAATCTTCAAATTTAACTAGGTCCCTGGGCAACCACCTCTCCCATAATGCTTCAGTCCCGAAAGGCAGTCCCAGATCTTAGCACATTAAATTAGGAATAAAGACAGATATCTGTCAATGACCAGACTCACTCTGGTGAGCATTTAAAAATTGGTATTCCTGGGAATCACTCTTCTGAAATTTTGATTTTGTGTATCTGGAATGGAATACGATGCCCAGCCAGGTTTGGAACCATATAATAAAGCACATGGTTCAGGTAATGCCAAATTGGTAAAAGCAATTCATTATTTTAATAGGCATATAAGACTATACTAGGTGACAATTGCAGCTTTTTGCAGGATTAAGTCTGGGACAAAAAGTGAGGTATAAATCACATATCCGTCAGATGAGGAATATTTCAATATATAGTAGAAGGAGAAATAGGAAAGGAGTATATATAATATTATGCAAGCACTAAGAAACTATAAAAAGTGATTGAGGTGTGGTTCCTGCCTTCATACACTTCAGTCTACTGAGGAAAACAACAGATAAACACTTAAGTGCCGTATGATGCCGAATGTGTTAGAATTCATGTATACATGAGGAAAGACCCAGAGAAGAAAAGAAGGGAGAGAAGCAGGCTTAGCCTGGGTGGCAGAGAGGGCAGTCTTCACAGGGGATGATGTGACACTTCTGCTGACTGTACAAGGATGTAAGGAGTTTAGTAAGGTTAAGTTGGAATCACATTCCAAAGAGAAAGAAAAGCACATGGAACAATATAGACTTTTGAATTCCATGACAATATAATCTGCATAAAAACCATTGCCTAGTTTGTTCATGGCATAGTATTTAAACAAATCAATTTAAAATAAATCAAAACAGGGGCACCTGGGTGGCTCAGTGGGTTAAAGCCTCTGCCTTCGGCTCAGGCCATGATTCCAGGGTCCTGGGATCAAGCCCCACATCAGGCTCCCTGCTCAGTGGGAGCCTGCTTCCCCCTCTCTCTCTCTGCCTGCCTCTCTGCCTGCTTGTGATCTCTGTATGTCAAATAAATAAATAAAATCTTAAAAAAATAAAATAAAACAGAAGACATAGTCCAACAATCAAAATTAATTTTTAAATAATTCAAACTTAATTGCATATTAGACATCCTAATAGATATAGTTTTATGTATAAAAGGTACACCTCAATAAAGCTTTTAAACAACAGCAATGACAGAAAGATAATGATGGAAAGAGAGAGAGAGAGAGAGAGAAAGGGCTAGTGAGATAGGGAGAAAGACAGATAGACACAGAGGCAGAGCAAGAGAGAGACCACATACAAAATTTAGTTTTGCTTAGGTTGAAGCCAATGATGAGACACATTAAGAGACATTGTCTCTGTTGCTTGCAGGTATGTTTATACGCTATTTCAATGGCTTTCTAGTAATACAGAATTTCTTGAGAAATTTCCGTAAACATGTGGAACCAAGTTTTCTAAACAAAGTGAGGAGTCATTTCAAACACATATATTAAAAGGTTGAATTAATAATGCCACTCTTTTTTTCCAACCCTTGAATTCTATAAGGCTTTGGTTAAAATTTCAGACATGCTGTTTGAATATAAAATCAGTAAGTGTCCATTCCAGAAGACCTACTAACATATCTGTTTCTGATCGTTTTTGTTAGTGGTGAAGCTCCTACACAGAGGCTCTGTGTCCTTAATTCTCTAACATTCTTCCTAGTTCCCAGCGGCTTTTTTTTTTTTTTTTTACATGCTTTTCACTACTGTTCTCTTACCCCATTGATTTATATTCAGATCTTCACTTTATTTTTACCTTTCTGTCTTTTCCTTGATTCTGACAATCATCACTTCTTCTTAAACTTCTTAAACTTCCATATTGCTTGCAACATTTTATCTTAAAATGTCTATCTTGAAGAATTTGGTTGTCTTAGCTACCCCTGGTAGTTCTAGGTGTGCAAGAATGTGGAAATCAGGGTCACAGCAAAACAGAACTCATCCCGGAAGTGCAGATCAAAAGATGTCGAAGAAAGGACTAGTTTTTAATGAAGGAGTAAAACATAAAAGAATGTTCTGGAAAACCAGAACCATGGACTTGGGGCTGCCCTTAAGGAACTGAGTGAAAGAAGACAAAATACTCTGATCTTTCTTTTCTCACTTTCCAATCTCCTCTACATACTTATCATTGCCAGTTTGCAAGAGAATGTGAGTAAGCTGCCTACGGATGTCTGCCTACTCCAGGTACCAGCATGGCAGAGAAAGGCAAAGAAATGGATCTGGAGAAAAAAATAACAAAGCACATAGAATGATTCTGAAATTTTTATTTCAGTTCATATATATATCTCTTATTCCTATGAAATAACTGCTATGTCATGAGCTACTTAGTTCCAAAGGCACAATTTTGAGAGGGCTTTGGAGAGGAGACATTTACTTCATCTAATATTTATTGAACACATCTACTAAAGCAGAGTTGTGGGTGCTGTGAGAACAAAAGGATGAATTTGATACATGTTCTTATCTGCAGAGCTCACATGCTGGTAGTGGAGGACGTATTCAGTCCTCTATACAATGCAAACCCATAGTAAGGACTTTAATAGAGGTATAAATAATGTGCCACCAGAGAACAGGGTGAGCGGAGGCCTTGGCATCATCAGTCCTGTTCCTTAGCTCCTTCCCTGAGTCATCTCAGCTTCTGCAGCTGGGACCATTGATGTCCCAGCTGGTGGGCCCAGACCTTCTCAGTTCACGAGTCAAACCTAAGAGAAGAAAGGATTTGTACATAATATCTGCCTCATTTCTTTCCGGCTGGACTGAGACTTATCATGAATTTGTTGGCTCATTGAAAAAAAAGAAACAAACATAGATTTTAAGATGTTGAACTTCTTATGAGGCCAAAGACCTTGTACGTTTGAGGATCAGATGAGCTTTGAGTAGCAGAGAGCTGCCAAAGCCATTCATCCCTTCCCTTCATCTTCCTATATGTGCATTTACTTGCTGACTCTTTTCAGAGTGCCCATGCTATGCCAGACTGCACTGGAAACCTGGGGCTTCAGTGATGATAAAGACTCATCAGGACTGTCTCTGTCCTCCTGAAGGTAACATTTTTGTGACAAAGGCAGGTTTAAGTAAATAAACAATGAAATGCATGAAAATATGAGGGTATTTTAGGTAGTGATGGGTTTATGAAGAAAACAGCAGGCCCTTGGGAGGCAGTAGATGAGCATGCATGGCAGGTCAGGGCTGATATCTCAGAGAAGATATGGGTGACACAAAGAACCAAAGGGAGGAGTGTCAAGGGAGGAGCAGCAGCAGTGAAAAGTCCCTTGAAGTGAAATCAACTTTGAGGGGTGTCTGGGTGGCTCAGTGGGTTAAAGCCTCTGCCTTCGGCTCAGGTCATGATTCCAGGTCTCTGATCATCAGGGAGCCTGCTTCCTCCTCTCTCTCTGGTTGCCTCTCTGCCTACTTGTGATTTCTGTCTGTCAAATAAATAAATAAATAAATCTTAAAAACAAAACAAACAAACAAAAAAAGAAATCAACTTTGATTTGCTTTGAGTCACAGAAAGGAGACTGTTCTAGCCAAAATGCAGTGAGAGCAGGAGGAAACATGATCTGGAAAGATAGAAGAGAACTAAATCTTTTAAGACCTTCTGGACCAGAGGAGAGGTTTCAGGCTGTAATCTTAAGTAATCTAAGCAGGAGAGTGACATAATTTGATCTCCTATTTGCTGTGTGTGAATGAAGTCTGGGTATAAAAGGTAGACTGAATAGGAGGCAGACCTCGTTATTGAGACAAAGTAATTCTGGCTATGTCAAGTGTGAAAAAAAAAGTAGACAGTTACACTTTGGTTGTAGAACCAATGGGATTTGCACAAGTAGAGCCGGGGGGTGATGTGAGGGAAAGAGAACAATTGAGGGCTCCTAGAATCTTCATTGTCTCTGACGAATTACCATCTGGCTTTGATTAAACGTGCCTGGGTTCTCACCGCTTGGGAGGCAATCTATGTAGCCCATGGTAAGGCAGCTCTGCTCATCATATTGTCCTCTGTACGAGGTCTTGAAATTTAAATACATAATTAATATAAACTCAATGGCTTTTTTATGTTTACTTATTTATTTCTGTAAACTGTTACTGTTACTTAATTTTCTTTTTTCTGCAGGTGCCTCAAAGACTGCACACAAAGCTCTCTAGAACCGCTTGAAGCCACATGGCAGTGGGTGAGACCACCCCTACTCTTGCCCTCCTTCCAGTGTGGTCCAAGTGAGGCGAGTTTGACGTTTTCACCAGGGCGGTCTCCTTTGACCCTGTCTGTGAGTCCTTGTAGACAATTACTTCCTTTGTATGGGGGAAGAGGTGATTGAAGAAACTTCTCTTTCATTTGCAACAGTGAAACTCCATACAGTCACTGAGGGACCACTTCTGTATTATGTGAAGAGGTGATGCGTAAAGGAAAGTACTGAGTGTCATATAAAAATACCAATAAAATAATATTTTTTAAAGTTATTATAAAATTTGATATGTGTTTGTTTTGTGCACAGGAAAAAACATTCTATATTTTACCCGACGATTGGGAGAATATGTAATTTTATGATTGTCCTAGTAAAGTAGATGGTAGCAAAGTGATAATGCAAGCAGTAATGAGAACTTACATTTATGTTGTGCTTGTAGGGAACTATGTGTTAAGTCTAAAGCATATGGAAATGCATAGTCAAGATGCGAGCTCTGTGTATACCCTCTCAAATTCATGGGAAATCCTCACCCCCGTGTGATGGTGTTAGGAGGTGACAGCTTTTGGGAGGTGAAGGTGGATTCCTTATGAATGGGAAGAGTGACTTCATAAGAGAGGACCCCAGGGAGCTCCCTTGCCTCTTCGGCCTTGTGAAGACTCTGCAAGAAGTGAGCTTTCTCCGAACCCAGAAGTGTGTTCTCACCCAACACCGAATCTGCCCACACCTGGATTTTGGACTTCCCACCCTCCAGACAGCAAGAAATAAATTTTTGTCACTCTGAAGTTACTCAGTGTATGGTATTCTGTTGCAGCAGCCCAACAGTTTAAGAATGTGCATATAAGAAAGATCACCAGGCAGAGAGTTTCTTCACCGAGATGAGCCAGCTTCGCCCAGTGTAAAGTGGAGGGGACCAAGCTGAACAATGGACATGATGTTGCTTTGCTGCCTGCCATCCATTTATTAACAGCCAGCCAGCTTGCTTTGCATAAACCACGTTCGAAGGGAGTGGGGAATAAGTGATGCAAACTCATGCAGGGGCTTATTTAATGTGCTTTATGAAACCAGAGTATTATTCATAGACATTTCATGGATGGGCATACATCTGGGGAGAAGAAATAAAACAGCTCAAATGAGCCGCTTGAGTAAATTGAAATACACTGAAAACGAGGAGGCCCTGTACAGGCCAGTGGAGTCCCAGATGAGCAAAGGTGAACAACAGATTGGCTCATGCTGTTCTGGTTCTTGGACTCAGGTAGGAATAAGGAGCGGTTGCAGAGAGCAAGCGCAGACATTGCCTATAAAAAGCACGCTATTTTACCAGGGACTGAGATTATAATGTAGACTGTGGTTATAGAAGATAAAAGAGCAGTGGGTTGAGAGAAATCATTGATCTTGCGGTTTTGGCTTGTTTAAATGGTCCTTTCAAATCAGCGTGATCACCTCGTCTGTTGTGGGGCATTTGCTCACTTATCATGGCTTCACCAAGAACGGGCAGATTAGTTAGTTACATAGAAACGTGACTTGATTTTCTGGTGCCTAAAACTCCCCCTGGGCTTCGCTCCTCTTAGCACATGGAATCCATGGGTGCTTTTCCTGACTCTCCTCAAATTTTCTTGATACTCTACAGAATTAGAAAGCAGAATCCAAGAAGGCTCTCTGTTGGATAGTTTGTCTAATATCGAACCATTGCTTCATCGAAACAACCTCCCATCCAGCTTTGTCATTTTTGTTGGCCAATGGCCAATTGGGTTTTTATCTTAATGAAATTGGAGCCATGTTGGTTGTTTTCTTTCAGCTGTGCTTGGAGGAGCTTTGTTCACCTCGTGTCTCTTGTATTCTCTTTCTACCTTTGCTCATGCTGACAGCTTCTGCCCATTCAGAAATATCAGGGAAAAATCTCTTTTCCAACTAAACACAGTCAAGGGTACTTCTCAAATAACCATTCTTGAAAATGGCAGGCAGGTCTTATTGCATGTGATTTTGGCAGTCTAGAGGAGAGCACCTATTTCCCAACAATTTCTACTTCTGAGAAGTCTTTTGTTTCTTCATTAAGAGGAAGTGAACAATGCAAGTATTAAAAGAGTTCTTGTCACTTGAGATACATATTCTGAAATATTTTCAGATGAAATACTCTAATTTCTAGTATTTATTTCAAAATAATCCTGAGGTAGGGGGAGGGGTGGTTGGAAGTATAACTGAAAGATGGCCATCCATGTATTGATACGTGATGGATGTAGGTGCTGGATTAATAAGGTTCATTGTTCCAGTGTCTTGGTGGATATTTAAAATACATGATAATAAATTTTTCTTATAAGCAAGTATTCTGGTGACATTAGAATCATGGCTACATATTGACTCAAGATTACACCAAGGCAGATTTGACACAGTAGCGGCACAGTGATACTGCTTGAACCCCTAACCCATCACAGACCTCACAAATGCACGAACTAATCACAGCATACACCCTCACAGCCTGTGCAGTCCTGTGTTGAGGAGGATTCTGAGGCAGTCTTCCGGCGGCCACAACATGAATTGATCATAGTTGACAAGTGGGATGACAACCAAATGTCATCCCTATACTAAGATGTGAATAAATACGAGTAGCTCCTCTAATCCCCCAAGAAGTAAGGGTAGTGGCACCAGGTGCCTAAGGAAGGTAGAAGAGAGAAATGAGAATATAAAGAAAAGTAAAAAGTGCAGAGTAAAAGATTGAGATCGCTAAAGAGAAATTGAAGGCAGTCTATGAACTGTCTCCTAGGATTGGTATCAGAAAAGGGTTTTGGGGGTTTTAGGACACACTGATCTCTCACTGTGGCTGAAGGACTGGAAGTCCGTGAATGGTTAATGCTTCAGGATGGACATCGTAGACTTTTTGTTTCTTTTTCTGCTTGATTTCTAGTTTCCCAACTAGGGTATTTTGATGAACTGTTTGTTGAAAAAAGTCACATTCTAATATTTGCCATTTGCAGAAAAGATATGCATAGGGAAAAGGAAATAAATCCTTATTGGGCCCTGATATATGTCTAGCACAGATCCTGGCATTGTATATACAATGTACCATCTCATTAAAATGTAGAGCATTTTGCAATCACTTAAGTGCCCTCTGTATGTGTGGGCTGGATCCTCATAAATGGCTTTTGACTCCAGCTGATGTAGTTTAAATATATACTGTTAAGAGGGAAGAAGTAGATGTAGGCTATATACTTTTCTCCATGTTTCCTATATAAGCCTAACTGCCTCGTAGCAACATTTAAGGAAACAATAATCTGCCTCCAGAAACCTTGAAGAATAACATAAATCTTTACTCTAGATCTCTGTAAAAGTGTCGTGCAGGCCATCCCACAGTGCAGAAAACAGAAATATTCCCTTATATTTCTCTTTAAACATAAAGTCTTCCTCCAAAATCTTTCTCTCCCTAGTTTCCTCTCTCCTTCCTCCACCCCCATTGTCTCGTTGACACTGTATCTTCCTGTTCACTTTTCTGACCACACCTTCAAAGGCAGTGAGTTGACACATGGCTTCCCCTACTGAGAACACCCCTTTGGGGAATGTGGTCTGATCTTCACTATGACGGCTTTTATCCTAAGAATAAACCGAACTGTAATTCTGATTGGTACAATTCCACAACTTTTTACAAATATAACTTTCTCTCTTGTTCCAGGAGTGCTGCCATCATTCTGGTTCCCCAAGGACATCAAGAATTAGTGACTTTCTGGTTACTTCCTTCTGGAGAGCTAGGATAGTAAAGGGGGCCATGGGAAGGCTAAAAGAGCCTGTCAGACCATGGTTTCAGGACCAGGTTATGGGAGTGGATGGAGCTGGCCTCTATCTGCTGCTCAAAGCTAATGTCTAAACCCTGGGCGGGGTATCTAAATCCCATACTTTGGGATGGGCATCAAAGGGAAAGTGGTATCCATTTTAAGAAGGCAAGGGCGGTTTTGAAAGCCAGAGATGAGTCAAAACACCAGGTTTAAGAGTATGGGTGAGGAGTTATGATACTTCCCCAAAATGGCAAAGCCACAGTAAACACTCCAGGTAATAACACATGTTCTGGGGTAAACATCTAGAAGAATCCTTGAGATAATGCTTATGTGGGTGTAGGGGTGTGTGTGTTCGTGCATGTGTATGTGTGTTCTAGTGCTATAGCATTAATCTAGGACTTAGGACACACCTTTGTCATGTTTCAGACCTAAGGTCTTGGACCTGCATTTCCCCCATCTTAATTTGTTAGGCTGTTTCTGGATTGAGACTGGCTTCTTTTGGCACTGATACATGTATATTCCTGGTCCCCCACCAAATCACCGAGAAATACCTACTGTACCCATGAAAGAGGATACTTTCAGGCTTAAGGTTAGTTGGGAAATTTTTATCCAATATTTTATTGAATATTTTGTGGGTCACATGAGCAAACAATTGTATTAATACTTTAAGATCTTAAAATATGATTAGGAAGGCCTTGTTGCAGCTATTTTTATATGTGGAGGTGATTGAATCGTGATACCCCTGTTTTCATATGAATGTACCTTTCAGAAATAACACAAGATTTCTTGTCTTAAACTTAGCTATTCTCTGTTTACCATTTGGTTTTCTCAGGGTGTCAAGAATTAAAATTTTATCATTGAGGTGTTCAGAAGCCTGGCTCAGAACTCTGTTATATATAATATCACTTAAAATAAATACAAAGTCTTTTAACAATGGCAAGCACTGTGTGTATGCCAAGATTAATAATAGTACTATTTATACTATAAAATCTTATGTTGCTGGCTGGGTATTCTGGAACCAAGCACAAGATAGAATTTAGCGTGTTTATTAGGGATCAATATTTGAAAGGAAGGGGGATGAAGCAGGGTTGGGCAGGACTCTGGCCCAACCAAGCCTCAACCACTCTGGCAATGACTTGTGGGGTGAACATTGCTCAACAGGGTTGTGCTGATAAATATTTAATAATGGCTCTCTGGAGGAAAAAAAAAATAGTCCTGATTTTTAGTGTTTGCCAATTTATGTTATGTGAATCCCCCTACTAGGGCTGAGTTCAAGCTACTCAACTTGACGTCACTAAGTGGGGACGGAGGAAGAAATGCACCCATCTCCAGCATGCCATTAGCCACATCAGACCCAACTAGCCGGAATGTATACCATTGCTTTGCTCCATTACTAGATGTAGGTGGCTCTGTGGAAGTCATGACCTTGAAGCCCGTGTCTCAATTGAGGCAGAACCGGGAGGAATTTTGATCACATTCCTTCTGGGGTTGTGGGGTATTGGGTCCTTTTTAGTGAGTAATTTGGATTATTCATCTGTCTGTGACATTCCATTCCATATGTCACTCAGATACACTTTTCTCTGGGGTAGCACTTTGGTTTATAATTCAGTAGGGTTCAGGTTGTGTTCCCCCCAAAACATGGAATTTTGAGGACCAGGACAAAAACCCAGAATTTCAGGGATATGAAACACAGAATCCTTAAATCACTAGATGCAACAGGGAGACGACTGATGCCTCAATTTCTTGGTTCCTGGAACTACATATTCTTCCCATTGAGGACACAGAATATACTGTGTCCTGGTGGATGGCACTATATCCTTGAGAGCAAGGATTGGCAAACTTTTTCTGTAAAGAGCCAGATAGTAATTATTTTAGAATTTGTGGACCATATGGTTTCAGTGACAACAACTCAAGTCTGCCCTTGTCGTGCGAAAGCAGCCATAGACAATATGTGAACGAATAAGGATGACTGCATTCCAATAAAACTTTTATTTACAAAAACAGGTGGCAGGCTGGATTTGCCAACCCTTGCTCAAAATTATAGCCTCTCTGCTGGAGCTGGAGCTACAACTGTGCCTCAGTAGGCCATTCCAGCATTCTAAGAGACCAGCTGCTTCCGGCAGTACGGTGTGTAATATGGCCATCGAATCCCACATTCTTGTGCCCTCATGGAGTACACTGTGGACTGGGTCCCATGCTTGGACACTCTGTGAGAGAGGAGTGCAGGCCGAGACTCTGTGAATAAAAAGGGCAAACTGATATGGGAAAGAAGACTCCCTGTGACAAGGAACTGTTGACCCTTTCAGTATATAAGGGACCCAATGCAGTCTACTTGTCATCACGTGGCCAGATGGTACCTTGGAGAAATACTGCCCTCCTGGGGGCTGAGTGTGGGTTTCTGTCGCTGTGCTGTCTCGGCAGCAGCAGGAGCTGGATCAGCCTTTCTGAGCAGGAATTTGTGCGGTTGAGCTCATGCATTGTCTTCACCTCTGTCCCTGTGTTCATGCTGCTGATGTGCCCGTCATGTTCAGTCACCTGCTGAACTCAGTTATGTGCTGCTTCTGTGGTATATGTTCTCTGATAGAGGCTGACAAATGTTTGAAAGATAACGTTTTATACCTACTCCATATTTTCTTACCTATGTCCGCTCAAGATTTTTTTGTCCTCGAAATGCCAGTCTGATTCTTCCCCAGCCCCTTTCCATCTGGTCAGTCATTCACCAATTCACATGAATCCTTACAGATTTGAACGTAGGGTAACTCTCTTTCAGCACAAAGTGCGTGCACAGGCGCACTGTTCCAATATTCCCCTGCTAAGAGGATTTTCTTTTGCTAGCCCAAGGGAGGCTTCCAGGTGCTAATAGTCCATTTTCAGGTTTCACCCAGTCACTGGCCGTGTCCTTTTATAAACCAAGCCTGGACTTTTTCCTCCTCCTTCAGGAATCCCCACAGAACTGAAGATGGACGTTGAGGAAAGTGGGGTGGTATAACCATGGTGATGGCCCGTGGGGGTCCAGGCTGTCTGCTTATGCAGCTTGCTCTTGTCCCTGGGCCTACTCGCTCCCAGTCTTGGAGGTGCCCCTTCCATCCCACAGTTGACTGGTGCTGCATTCACTGATGTCATGGCCTGTTGAGTCTAGCAGGATCCAACTCATGATGGCAAGTTCCAGCCATAGTCACCTGGTGTCTCATGGTCAGATTTCTGCTCAGCCAGGGCTGAGAAGCATGACAAGATGACAAGAATTGTTTTCCAAAAGATTATATATATATATATAATATATATATATATATGTAATATATATATATTATATATATATATAATATGTAATATATATATATATTTTATATATATATATTATTATATATATTTCTTTTCAACAGATGGCTAAATCCAGCATTCCAGGAAGCTGCAATGCAATTCTCCCGCAAAACACACTTGACATCTTTTCCTATGATGGATACTTCTGGAACCATAGCAACATGGTCCAAGTGGCAAGTTAATACCACAGCCTGGACCTTCTGAAGAGCCGCCTTCTAGTCCAGACCTCACTCAAAACTGACAGCCTTTTTCATCTCTCTGTATGTGGGTCAAAGCCATGTTCTGAAGTGTGGAATGTGCTGCTCTAGGACCTGAAAGAATTGTACTTCATTCCTCGTAGTACGAAGTGCAAAATGCAATAATCTGTCTTTACTTTGAAAAGGATGTCCTAGTACACTCTGCCCACTGGACCACCACAGATTTTATAGGTATATTTGGTCCCTGAGTCTTCCTCTGGAAGAGTGTGTGTGCTTGCCTTCCCAAGGTCTCTACTGTTCTTGCCAGCCTTTGCTTTTCCAGCACTGTCGACATAATTGTCAATGTGGATCAATGTGTTTGTCTGTGAAATATCCACATTTCAGGTGTTTTTAAGCTATATTAGCACAGAAGGAGGGAGAGTTAATATAGCTGGAGGAGAATTCTAAATGTATAGTGTTGTATATTCCACAGGAATACAAACATCCTTTTCTATTTAGGAAAGGGAAGAATATATTAACTAATTAATTGTCACATAAAATGTGACATATTTATAATATGACAATTTTATAATAAACTGCTCTAGCAGACTGAGAGATCTATGAAGTATGATGGATATCAAGACTCAAGAAGCACTGCCCCAATACCCCCTTTCAGCCAAGTGGCTTCTGCTTCCAATGAATTATGTCATTGAGCCAACAGACACTCATTGATGCCTGGGGACTAGATGCTCAGGGTGCTAGATCCAGAATGCCAGGACAGATAATGCTAGAAAGAAGAACTTATTGACCTGACATACAGGATTTAGCATCCTGCCAAGGACCTAAGGAAATAGAGTATACTTGCTATCCATATAGCTCCTAGAGACATTGGAAAAGGTATGACCCACAGAGAACCAACTTGAAATGCCACAGTTAGCACTGCAGATGTGGGGAAGGGAGTAAAAAGTTTGGGAAGGTTAGTTTGCTGGGACATACATACTCTATAAACAGCTAGAAGAAATACCAAATGATTATATTTCTATGGGGAGCCCCAGGGGACAGATCGCCTTTTTTTTTTTTTTTTTAAGATTTTATTTATTTATTTGACAGACAGACAAGTGGGCAGAGAAGCAGGCAGAGAGGGGAGAAGCAGGCTCCTTGCTGAGCAGAGTAGGATTGATGTGGGGCTCAATCCTACAACCCCGGGATCATGACCCAAGCCAAAGGCAGAGGCTTTAACCCATTGAGCCACCCAGGCGCCCCAGACAGACCACCTTTCAAAGTGATCGGGAATGCATGGTGAGAACAGCTCCAGAACCACTGAAAGGTCCAGGATTGGCCTTTGGTCTATAGGTCCACCTCTTTCAGGTTGTCTGGTCTTTGGTGTCTAAAAGCTTTTCTGAGTTTTGACTTCCTTGTCTATAAAATTGACCTAATACTTACCTCATAGAACTTGTGTGAAGATTATTTGAAATGCTGTTTGTAGCATTCTCAGTGTGGTACTTAGCACCTAATAATAGTGGTTACTTTGAAGTGCTAAGGCAAAGATCTTTTAAGATGCTTTGGGAGTATATTGGAGGGATGCCATGGAGAACCTACATGTTAACCTGCCCAGAATAAGTATCCTGTCCCTAGTCAATGACATGTAATTGCTGTTTACATCACCCCTGGATCTTATGTCCAGGCATATGGTCATTCAGAGCCCACTCTACTCCCTAAGGGACCCTAGGTGAACACTTGATCAGCGCCAAGCAGATTGTTTCCCTTAGAATCCATAATAGAATTAATGAGGAAAAAGAAGGTTCATGTCAACAGATTTTTAACTCCTAATGACGACCTGGTCATCTTCATCAACACTTTGAAAGAGTCTCCCTTTTTGCCTGAGAATGAAGGAACACAGTGGAGATCAGAGTCCAGAGACTGGTGAGGGGTGGAGCTGGGGGAAGTGGTGGGCAGATAGATTCCTGAGACATCTGTTGAACTCTTGGATGTAGCTTCATGTATCCAGATTCTCCTCTGGAATGTCATGGTTAGTGGATCAATATCTACCCCAAAACCCTTCTTGAGAGCTAGTTCTACTTGGCTTTTTATTGCTTGTAACTGAACAATTCCTGACCTATAAAGCTAGGTAATCTAGTCTTTGGTATTCAGAGAAGGCTTCTCAGGGAAAGTAAAATCTGCCCAAACACTTGAAAAACAAGTAGAAATTGATGTGGCCAAGTGAGTGAGGAGGAAGGATCAGTCAAAATGGTGCAAATGAGTTCTCTCTTAGCCTACTCACCTTCCTATGATAGATTAAGTTACAAATGCTTGGTGACCAGAGCATGTTGCAGATTATCGGTAAGAACGAGAAGAGGGCAATGCAAATTGTGAGCAGGGTTGGCCGGATAGTGAGGGTGTCCACCTAATGGTGAGGTGTTGCTGGAGAAAGTGGAGAGCACAAAAGGTCCACGTACAAAAGATCATCAGGTGTGCCGCAACAAGAGTGGAGGTGGAGTCCACAACCACTTTATGGCAATAATAATCATTTTAGCTGTGGTGTATTGAGTCCTGACTGCATTCCAAGTACTGTGTTAGGTGGTTCTGTCTCATTATCTAATCTTATCCTAATGACAACTCAGAAAGTTTGGTGTCATAATCTTGTACATCATTGTTTATTTTTTCTCTCTGTTGGATCATTTATACAAATGGGATGCTATTCTTCTCATTTTTAAAACTAGGGGAAAAACCCACTTTATCTTCAATTGACCCTCCAAGTATTATCCAATTCATTTGATCCTCTTTCTTAATCCTCTTCCCATTTGAAGACTTGGTGATAATTCAGTGACTCCTAGTCTTCTTCTCTGATTCTCTTTATTAAAATTGAGATTTAGGAGCACCTGGGTGGCTCAGTCAGTTTAAGTGTTCCACTCTTGGTTTCAGCTCAGGTCATGATCTCAAAGTCATGAAATTGAGTCCTGAATCAGGCTGCGTGCTCAGCGGGGAGTCTTCTTGGATTCTCTCTCTCCCTCTCCCCCCTCCCCACCCCAGCTCTCCCTCTCATTAAATTAATCTTTAAAAAAGTAAAATTGAGATTTAATGAACATTCAACAAAAGGCACAGCTCTCAATGGTATAGTCCAGTGAGTTGTGACAAGGGCTTACACAAATACAACTGGTGCCCACAGCAAGAAGCAGAGCATAGGCGCCAGCCCAGAAAATCTCCTCCTGCACTTTTCTCATCAATGAGCTTCCTCTCCACGTGAATTTCTATGTCTGTATAGTTTGCTTTTGGACTTTATGTCCTCATGAAATCATGCAGGGATTATTTGTTTTCAGTCTGATTTCTTTTGTTCAACATTATGTTTTTAGGATTCATTCATTTTGTTAAGTGTTGAGGAGTTAACATTATAGGATAGCACTGTAATTTGAACATCCATTCTCCTGTTGATGGATATTTTAGTTTTCCCCCCAGGTCTTGGCTCTTACGAAGAGGCTCCTCCAAGGATTTTTGTACAGGTTTTTGAGTGGATATATGTTTCCATTACTTTGGACAGATATCGTGGAGTATATGTGTTGGGTGGTATGGTTAGCGCACAGTTTGCTTTGAAGAAACTGCCAAACACTTCTTCAGCATACTTCTAACATTTTACATTTCAACGAGGACTGTTTGAGAGTTCCATTTGCCCCACATCCTCACCAATGTTTATTGTGAGTAGTCTCTTTGATTTTTAGCTATTCCACTGAGTGTGAAATGGTCTTTCCTGGTAGTTTTGGGTTACATTTCTTCTGAGGACTTCTCATTCTCTTTTAAATCCACTTATAGCAGGCATTTCCCCTGATCAGATCCCTCTAAAGTAGCCTCTGCCAAGGTTTCCAAAGATCTTCCTGTTGGCAACCTGCATGGAAACCCTTAGTTCTCTTATTATTTGACATGGTTCATCATTCCACCTTCTCTGATGGTTTCCAGCATGCACTCACCTTCCCTATTGAGCATGCTTTCTCATTATCCTTTGCTGGTTCCTCACTATCTTCTGACTTCTAACATTGGATGATACCTCATCCTTATTCCTTGTCCCTCTTCTCTTTTGTTGGTGATCTCAGCCAGTTTTGTGACTTTGCATCTGAACCCTGTACCTCCAGACCTCTCTTCTCTAAGCCACAGACTTGGGCATGTGATGGCTCGCTGGACATGCCCATTAGGGTGTCTATTAGGTATTACCACCATTCATGTTCCAAAAATGAACTCCTGCAATAAATCTGCTCCTTTGTAGTTTTCCCTGTCAAAAGTAGTGGTACTCCAGCCTTCCAATTGCCCAGACCCCAAACCCTGGGATCATCCTTGGCTCTCTTCTTTCTTTTACACCCAACATCAAATTCACTAACAAATATATCCAGAGTCAACCACTTCTCACCATGAGCACTGCTACCATTTCTGCCCAAGTTGCCAAGATCTCTAACTTGAATTATTGCCATTATTTCCTAACTAGTTTCTAGGCTTCCACCCTTGTCCTTGCTTAGTTCCTTCTAAAACAGCAGCCAGTGTGATCCTCTGGGAAGGTAATTCAGGTCACGTCACTCTTCTACACAAAGTCCTTTTTTTCACTGAATCATCATCACCTAGCATGTGCCTACTAGTAGGGTTTTGGCATAAAAAAATTGAACAGGTCTCTAGCCTTCTTGGACTTTGTGGTTTATTAGAAAATATGGAGATTAATTACATGGTTATTTCATAGTAATTCTAATAACTGTCACAAAGGGTAATTACATGGGACAATGAGAATGTGCAATAAGGGTTCAGGGAAAACTTCTGGGAAAAATGATATCTAACTTAAAATCTGAAGATAGGTAGCCCCATGCTGGTGCTATGAGTATATAAAATATCACATCATTAGAAGGTGGTAGAAAGAATATTCAAAATGAGGTTAATATGTCTCCAAATCTTGAACTTCTAAGCATCATGAAATATTGTCCTTGATGTTAAATATGGTGACCATGATTTATCAAGATCCTAAGTCCCACAGGTAATGGCGCCCGAACACAAATACAGGATCAAGTGTTTTTTTTCTTTTTTAAACTTGGTGCCCATCCATCATTTTATGGCAAGACTTACATTTTGAAGTGGATAAGAAGAAAATTAATTCATGAACTCTGTTCAGAAAAATCAAGCTAAAAATGTATGTTATGTAGATTAATTATAATCACAAGCACTTTTATATAAAAGTTACTATGTACTAGGTACCATGCTGAACACGATACGTAAATTATTTTATTTAAATTTCACACAGCATTACCAAATAGTGCCTATTATTCCCATTCTGCTGACAATGACATCAAAACATGGGAGATAAAAAGCTTCATCTAAGGTCACGTGGTCAGGAACCAGCAGGAGTGGGTTTTGAACCCCGCACTCTGGCTTTTGAGTCTACGGTCTTAACAACTGTTATCACTGTGAATATGCCTGTGTTTTTAGTCTGAGTGTGCTCTGCCCACAGCAGCTCCTCCTCATGCTCAGAGCAAGCAAGAGTTGCAGAAAAGAGAGGGTTATTGATTTTTGTCTTCCAGTTGTTATTTATTCATACCTCGCCCTCATCCGCACCCGGGGCTGTTGGAAACCAGTGCACTTTGGTAACAATTTCAACACCTACTAAGTAAATGGCAGACAGGTTGTGGGATTGCAGAAGCGGAGGTGTATTAGGCGACCTCATGTGAGGCGGTGTGAGTGACGGGCGGTTTGCCAGGGCTCCACGCACCCCCTTTCAGGCCGGCCACTGTAGCGTCTTACTGAGACCGTTGTGGGCTGTCTTTCACGATTCCTCAGAGATGTTCTATTTTTAGATTCCTCTTTCTGCAGTAAGAACAAACACGCATGTTTAAAAACAAAAGGATAAACATAACCAACAATAAGAAGAAACTGGCGCCTCCCAACTTCTGTGGACTTTCGCTTGCAAACAGCTCATTGAAACATTCCTTCAGTTTGTGCTGCTCGGTTCTGACAGTGGCTCTGCCCCTTGTCATAAAATCAATGGTCTTTTTTTATCCCTTCCCTTCTTTCACCGCCTCGCCTCTGACTGCCGGGCCTTCCTTCCCCATTCGGAGTCTTCCTCAGATCACCGGGGTTAAGTGATCCTTTCATACCGCCTGGCCAGACTGTCACAAGGCATCGAGTGGCTTTGGAAAATGAGCCATGTTAAATGGGCTTGATGGGGTTACAACCACCATTACTGCCATCACCACTGTGATAAAATGGAGCAATAATGACGGGGGAAGGTACTTATCACTGTCTTTTTGAGATCACTTAAGATAGTTTGGGGCTGAAGCTTTTTGCCAAAGATAAATGGAACACGTACAAGATAAATGTTGCTACGGCGGAATCTTTTGTGTGTGAACTCGCGTGAGCCTAGGTTGTTTACATGGGCGACAGCTCGAAAGGGGCCAATAAAGACGAGCTGGTGAGCTTCTGGTTGGCCCAAGGTCACGGAGCACCTGTTACCACTGAGGGCCAGAATGCATTGCTTAAAGAGAGTCAGGATGCGAGAGAATGGATTAGAATCGAATAGTTATCGCTGCTTTTTGCCTGGACGGGCCGTGTTCTCCACCCGCCCTAAGCACAGGAGACCACAGGATGGGTCAAACTCTGTGCTTCAAAATCTAACAGTCCTCATGGTTGAGTTGGAAAGGCCCAGAACCCGTTAGTTGGAGCTCTGGGTCCCAGTCCCGACGGTCGCTAACTTGCTGTGTGAGCTAGGATGAGAAACGTGACTTTCCTGTGTCTCCATTCCCGTGAGGGATCAGCTCAACAAACCTGCCCCAGACTCTTCTGGTTTTAGGACTGAGAATCTCATGTCCCAGGAACTCCCCCCACCCCAGATTGGCTGGTGTCCCCATTCTTTTTGCATCCTTCCTGTCCTATAATAATAGTACCCCTTTCTGTGAAACCCATTAAATAATGTAAAGTGAGTTAAAAATGTAAAGTAGTGTAATTGTGATAACATGGATTTCCCCACAGAGCACAACTTGGTTCCAGCTCTTTAAAAATCTCCGAGTAGTTCCCATGGGTATCAAGGTCCCTTCCGCTTAACTGGGAAAGCCTGTGGTTGGCTTCTCAGATTCAGGTAATGGAAAGAGACCATGGCAATGGTCAGATTTCCTGAACCCCACAATGTGCACTGATTTATATCCTAAGGGATGAAAAGGACCTGTACTTGTCTCGCTTGCAGGCAATGCTCACCTCAGAAGGAGTGTGGTTAAAAGAAGGGAAGACTTGTCGGATAAGAATTAAAGACACTGGTTTGCAGGCTGATCTCTCTTCTATTTTTAATGGTTTTGAGCATCCACTTGCTGAATTGTAAACTGCAAAGTATCAATTACTGTGCAGATGAAAAGGGAATAAGACTGTGTCTGTACCTGCCGTGTGCCATGTATGAGTTGCTCAAACAAAGTTAATTTTTTTTTTCCTAAAAGGGTTTGCTCCTTGCTTCATTTATTAAAAAAGAAAAGAAAAAAATGGGATCTAAATTTTCTTTTTCTTCTTTCTTTTAACATAAATGGGTAAAAGCTGAGTTGATCTATATTTTTTTAAGAATTTTGCATTTGTAGTTCCAAAAGTTTTATATTGTTGAGAAATACACAAACTAAAATAGCACTGAGTTTTTTTTTTTTTTTTCCTTAGTCAAATGTACCTGGGTTCATACCTAGCTTACCTATAGGCATAGGATAGTAGTTTTGTTGTTGTTGTTGTTTTAAAGATTTATAGATTTATTTATTGTTTTTGACAGAAAAAGAGAGAAAGAGAGGACACTGGGGAGGAGCAAAGGGAAAGGGAGAATCTTAAGCAGACTCCCCTCAGAGCGTAGAATCAGACATGAGGCTTGATCCCCCAACCCTGAGATCATGACCTGGGCTGAAATTAAGAGTTGGATGGTTCACCAATAGAGCCACACAGGCGCCTCTAGGATAGTAGTTTCATTTTCAATTCTTTCATAATGAACAGTGAAAGGCTGAGTCCATATGGTAACATCTTTATTACAGACGTTGCATGTGACATGCCTGCAGCCAGGAAATGCACAGAATGCTAGTCCTTTATATTCCTACTATTGTCAACACAGAAATGTTACAGACCTAAAACCAGGACATACTTGACAGATCTGATTTACCCCCTTCCAATGTCTTGGAGGAAAAACAGAAACCTGATGACATTCTAAGACTTGGTTCTGATTTCAGTTCAACTGTTAATATTATAGAGGATGTAGACTGCTGAAGTGAGAAACTACCTAAGGAGTTTGTTGCTTGCATTTGCTAGTGACTGTGACAGCCAGTCCCATGACTACACTTTGTCCACACAATCCCTTCAATGGACAATTCTGCAGAGTCCTCAGAAGTTAGAGCAGAGAAAGGGAGCGTTTGCTTCTCTTGTGAAGTCTTCACTGGAGGAGCCAACAGATGCAGGTAACCTGCCGTTGGTGAGAGCCTGCATCAGGGACCGTGTACTCAGGGCCTGCATTGTGGTCATGATCCTATCAGGTCTAACTGCTGCAAAGTCCTCGGGCAGGTTACTTTTGTCCAACCAACAGTCAAGCATGGAGCTCTTCTTCAGTTTCTTTTACTGAGAAGACTAAAATAAAACTAAAGCAACATGCTGGGGAGACTAGGGGCACGCTTATGAAATTCCTGGAGACCCTCTCCATTCTATAGTGATGTCAGGGGTCAAGGACATAAACAAACCTTGCCAGTGTTTCAAAATTGGAAGGGCTAGAGTCACATAAGTTTTCAAGCATGGACTTCATTAATTTATGATGCAGAATACCTATATTTTTGACTTATGTTATTTATAGGTTTAAATGAGGTAAGTCACTCCATCTGTCTGGACCATAATGGTTTCACCTATAAAGCAAGGCACTTAGGGCAATTCTGAAATTTCTCCCAATTCTAAGACTGTGCTACTCTAAAATCACCAGTATCCTCTATAAAATAAGGAAAAATATGGAATAAACCCCCCTATACCCATCATTGGTTTTGCCACCTAACAAACATTCCAGAATAGCTTTGTATAAAAAGGAAGACAACGTGTGACTATTAAATATTATGTATTTTTACTTGAAAAATGTAGGCAATCCATGAAGGAGCAAAATGAAATCCACCCTATTTTCTCTTCCTGGAGGTGACCACTGTACTATGTCCTTACAGATGTGTTATTTGACAAGGCACTCACATTTTTTAAAGATTTGAACTCTAGTTCATCATTGTCAATATCCTTCAGCTAAAAATACAAACTAAAATAATGGCATAGAAATTGGGAGATATGAGTTCTAATCTAGAACCAACCACGGGGTATCTGCCACCTGCCATTCACAGGCCACATTTTCCTTGTTTTAACATGCAAGGAGTTGAGGCAAATGATCCATGAGTTCTAGCCTAATGCTTCAACCAATAAATTTTAACATTAATAGGAAGTGAAGTTAAAACCACAGTTTGAGATTCAACAAAAGAAGTGGTGAGGTTGTCCTTTATAAATTTCAGAAAATAGGTTTTTTTTTTCATAACTGTTCATCATTCACCTCCATATCTCTTCCTTAACTTGACATTCTCCTGGCTGCTTAGGTTGGCTGGCTGATTAACAAATACGGAACTGGCCAATGAGTGGAGCCCCAACACTTCCCCATGCCTCCACAGCACCCACTCTACCACAGTCAGCCTCGGACAAAGAGCTCATGGTCCTGGATGTTCAGGGCAGACCTATGGACTCAGGGATCTTCTAAACTCCATAGCCTATCCCTAGTCTAGGAGGAGTGGATAAAGGGCTCAATTACCCCCAAGTATGCAGAAGGTCTATAACTGCTGTTCACCTGTCTGCCTCCCAGGACCTGTGGTCCTCTCATGAGAGTCATTATCATGTCATCTTTGCCAGCAGAATACTCCTCTACCCCCAAAAATCAGCTGGTGGAGGGTGGTGAGAAGAAACACTTCTCCAAGGAAGGTCTGTGGATCTTCTGTTCCAGAATCACCTGGGATGTTTGTTTCAGAGTTAGATACCTGGATCTCGTTTTGACCTTGCCAAGTCAAGAACTTTGGGATGTGAACCAGGAATCTGGGATTTTAATAAACTTCTCAAAAGAGTCTTAAATAAAGATGGAATCTTTGTCTTTCTAGAACTTCTTTTATGTTCTAATAATTGGCTCTACTCCATTGCATCATTCACTTACTCATTAAATATACTAATTGTCTTTTATATACATTTATATAGGTGCTGGAGATAAAAAGACAAATAAAAGTCTCTGCTCTAGTATAGGGAATTCTGGATGTCCTGAAGTCTTTTCTCCTTTTACATGGCTTATCCTTGGAAAACACACATCATCTCATGTCGATGACCCTGAAGTCTATGTCTTGAGTCTAAATGTCTCTACCGCAAAGAATTCTCTTATCTTCAAATACCCTCCAAACATTTTTATTTGGGTCTCACATTGTCATCACTGAAGTAAAGTACCCAAAGTTGAAGTCATTTCTTATTTATTTCTACCTCAAATAAAAATCAGCTTCCCTTTGATTTCCTCCATCCTGGATTCTGCCAAGCTTGAAATCTAATTCTGCTCTCTCCAAATTAGTTGTGTTTTCTCTGGCATACACCTGATTTCAACTCTATTGTTGTCATCTGGCCCTAACCAGCTTTGTCTTAGATTCATAGTATCTTAATTTGGTCCTAACCTGTACTTTGGACTTTATTCTGTCCCCACAGCATGTACTCGGCCAGATTACTCTTTTTAAAATAAGGAGATGCCATTGAAGCAAAATAAGCAAAGTCCTTATTTCTCTCCTCCCTCCTTCTTCCCTCCCTGCTGGCTTCCTTCCTTCCTTCCTTCCTGTCTTCTCTTCCCCATTTTACCTCATATCCCATTTTTCTCCCCTTTATCCATCTTCTATCTCTTCATTGATTGTCATATGAAAAATTTCCCATATTAGGCAGATGGAGATGAGGGAGATATAAAGGTGAGGGAAAAAAAAAAATTGGACTGCTCCTCAGAGCTTTACATAATATAGCGAGAAAGGCCAGCATGTAAACCACTAACTTGGTTCTTTATTTCTTGTTTTCATGCCAAGGTGAGTTAGGGCTGTGGTGTATTTTGCTGGTTCTCTCCAATGTATTCTTTAGAGAAAGCAGGGTAGATATCATACTTTAATTCTTTTCATCTATATTTGTGAAACCAGGAAGGTCAAGGATTCTGATATCTTCACTCCATCCCCTTGAGGTGGAAAGGAGAAGCTCTTTTTCACCCCAAACTTCACAAACTGCTGCCTCTTTCCATGCTAAAGTATGCTGTTTAGGTTTCTACACATGGAATGTGTCCTGCTGCTGAGTCCTGAGTGTGATGCTAGATCTTAGCACCACTAATCTTCACCCTGTGGCACCACTGTTATTACCTAACAAGGAAACCTACTGGAGTTTACCAGGACAATGCCATGTAATGACAGAGTATTTGTAGGTGGCTGTGGATGATTGTGTAATTACACTGAATAGATCCAAAAGTAATTACCAGCATCCTACCCCTGGGGTTTAGAGGGAAAGAATAATCCTGTGCATGAAACTCCTTCTTCTCAAAGCAAATCCCTCTTGTAGGGGTTTCCCAGCAGGAAGGGAACAAAGAAAACTTAATGATTCTATGTGGTCAAGCACTTTGCCTAAGAGCACTGCTGTTAACCCCATGGCTCTGGCCTGACTCCAGCTCAGGAAACAACGTTTTACTGCCTTGTCTCTGCCACAAAACTTTCACCCCAAAGAAGTTTCAACCCAACTGTAACTGTGTTCTTGCTCTTACGCATAAACCTGGCATGGCATAGGCTCAGTCCACGTCCCTCTGTCCACCCTGGTGGGCACATGGCCTCTGCCAGGCACCGCAGAGAATGAAGGGATGAAAAAAGAAAGTACAGTCCCGAGTTGTATGGATTTCCTTCTCTGCTGGGGAGGTGAGCACCAATAAGGTGATACTATATGACAGAATGCGGTGAGCTTCTTAAGAAAGTGGAGGAAACACAGAAGTATGAGAGTTTAGTGGAAGGAACCATGAAGGGCCTCACGGAGAACGGCAGTTCATGCTGGACACTGAAGATGGGTAAAAACTGCTGGCAGTGTGGGGATGTGGGAAGGGTAAGACATGACAAAAACAGGAATACAGTAGACACATCTATGGAGGCACAAGAGAGGAGGGGGAAGTTCAGAAGAATGAGAAGCCACGCTTGACTGGAGTGCCTGGTACACGAAAGGTTGCTGAGATCAGAGGGGCTGGAGAGTGGAGTACGGCCAGGGGATGAGGGCACTGACTGCCAGATTCAGGTGTGTGAACTTCATTCCTAATGGACTAGGGAGCCACTGAGTGGGAGAACATGATTAGGGGTTGACTCTAAGAAAACGGACATCTAGTTCAACACCTTGAAAAGTAGTTTAGGAGGGGATGCTGCAGGGTTTGGGGCCAGGGTGGTGGTGGGGGAAGAAACAGGTGCACGGGTGAATGGTCTGTAAACAGCCGTTATGATATCAAGGTGAAAAACAGCTAGGACCACTGGGAAAGCAGCTCAGGAAAGGTCAAGGAGAGTATGTTTTGAAAGAGGCATTACATAAGTTCAGAAAGCAGATGAGAGTTAAGATTTGAAGTAGGGGATGAGAAAGGGGACAGCCTCGAGGAGACGTGGTATGTTGTGAGCAAAGATGAGACTGTTACTACCTGATTCAGCAGACACACGGCAGACGCCCCGCCTGGCGGGACTGTGGAATAGACTTGCAATCCCTTTCCAACGCAGCAAGGATAATTTCCCATAAACCAATGGATCTTCCAGGAAGCCGAAAAGACACTGCCTTTTTCTGGCCCCCTTTTCCTTTTCCAGAAAATGAGAGCATCAGACAAATGCACAGGTGCTGTTTCCAGGAAGAGCTCAGCAGAGCAGGGACGGACAGGCCCCCGTCTGTCTGTGATGGGCTTATCGTGTTCAGGCCTCAGGAAATTAGACTTCTGCTATTTGCAGGTCTTCTGTAGGATCGTATTCATAGAGTAACAGTGGAGATTATTTGTACCAAATTACCTCATTACAATGTGCAGGCATAATTACTGTTATTCTGTCGGCTGGCTTGCATAATGGTAAGGCCAGGAAACGCGAGACCACGCACCATGAATTAGTCCTCTCCACCTCTCACTCAGGTCCCCGATCTCAGCATCAGGTGGCAGTTGATAAGGGCAGTAAAAACACAAGTTTACATTTGTGAGCCATTTTGTAGAAGAAAAGCACTGTGCAAATTCCAATAATACATTTTAAGTGCTTAGTGAATGGTCTCTGCCTATAAGAGTGTGTAGGAGTATAAATTAGTAAGGTCTTTGGGGATATGTTGAGTCCCATTTTTTGTGGGTATATTTGTTTTTCCTACCTTCAAAGGCAATGCGGATAACCGTGAAACAGTGCTTATTGGACAAATCAGAAAAGGAACAATGGACTCTGTACCCTCTGAGCTCTGTCTTAAAAAACAGAATTTTGTGGGTTGTGGAAGAAGAGGATAAAAGAGAGAAATCCCTTTCTTTAGGATGCTTAGATTTATGTGGAAATTTTTATTCAAAATAATGGCGAAACAGATACACTACAGGAAAAACTTAATTTTGACTACATGCTGAGTTATGTCTTTATTTCTACAAATGTCAATGAGAAAATCTTAGGGAAACATTTTCTCTTTATTTATTTATTTATTTATTTTTTTAGAGAGAGAGAGAGAGAGAGCGCACACATGAATGGGGAGAGGGGCAGAGGGAGAGAGAGAATCTTAATCTTAAGTGTGGAGCCTGACCTGGGGCTTGATCTCAGGAGCCTGATATCATGACCTTAGCTGAAATTATGAGTTGAGTTCTTAACCAACTGAGCCACCCAGGAGCCTGTTTTTCTCTTTAGATGCCCAGGGATTAGGGATTGTCAACCAGTGAAAAGGTAACAGGCCTAAGATTCCTATGTCCTATAGAATGTCACAGACTAAGACAGCACAGGCCAGTAGAAATTTAATGATAGCTGCATAAATAAATTTATATTTTCAAGAAGCCACACTAAAAAAAAAAAAAAAAAAAAAAAAGACGGGTAAAATTAATTTTGATGGATTACAGTTAACTGAATATGACCCAAATCTCAGAATTCCAATAAGTATATTAGTTCCCTGATGCTGTTATAACAAATTGCCACAAAGTTAATGAATTAAAACAACAAAAATTTATTCTCCCACAGAGCTGGAGGCCAGAGTCTGAAATTAGTTTCACTAAATCAAGGTTACAGGAGGGCTACACTCCTTCCAAGGGCTCTAGGGGACAACTTGATCCTGACTTCCTCTGGTTTCTGGCGGCTACTGGCATCCGTTGGTCTGTTGCCCCATCACTCCAACCTCTGCTTTCACAGTCACATTGACTTCTCTCTGTGTATAACCAAACCTCCTTATACCTCTCACTGATAAGGAAATATGAGATTGCATTTATGGTCCACCTGGATAGTCTCAGATAATCTCCTTATCTAAAAGTCGTTCAGTTTGGGGCTCAGTTGCTTAAGCTGCTGTTTCCGCCTAAGTCATGATTCCGGGGTCCTGGGATCAAGCCCTGCATCGGGCTCCTTGCTCAGCAGGGAGCTTGCTTCACCCTCTCCTCCTCCCCACTCATGCTCTAACTTACTGTCTCTCTCTCTCTCTCAAATAAATAAATAAAATCTTGAAAAAAAAAAAAACAGTCTTTAACCTCATCTGTAAAACCCCTTTTTCTAAATAAGGTACAAGTTCCAGGGTTCAGGACCTGATATGCTTGGGTGGCCATTATTTCAGACTACCACAAATGTGGCCACTATAAGAATTATTAATGAGATATTTTACAACTTATGTCCTAAGTTTTTGAATTCTAGAACATATCTTCCACTTACAGCACATCTTCATCCCGATGCTAAATTTTCAGAGGTTGACATGAAATGTAGTTCCAACTTACCAACGAAATTGTGTTTAACAGAAACATTTCTACACTGTTTCAGGTTTTTAAATTAAAATTAAGGAGAATTGAAGATTTTGTCTCCCCATTGCATGCACCATGTTTCAAGAGCTAACAGCCACATGTGGCGACTGGCTGCCATTTTGGACAATGCTGTCTACAAAGTCCTTGGTTTTCCTCCTCTTTCCTCAGGCCAATAAAATACATACATGGGCATGTTCTGTGTGTAATTACACAAGTACACAACATTTTCCCAAAAATAATTTATTTTTGAGGCTTACAGCAACCTTAGTGGTAGCTAATTTTTTCCCTATATTTTACAAATGTGCAAACAGACATAGAGGGGATACATAGGTTGACCAAGAATTCATAGGTCCTTCATGGCGGATACATGCTTGAACCTAACAGTATTTCCATGGTACTGTACTGTATTGTTTTTCTAATAACGTGTTTTCATACTGAAATCATGAGAACTTTCCTTCCATTCAGAAGTTCATGCTCAGTTTAGCAATGACCTTGCCAGAGGTTGAATCCTGCCTAAAAACATTGCTAAATAAGATGAGGGCATGAAAACAGTGGCGTCTAGTTCTTTCAGTTAAGAATGATAATGTTTGATGAAATTCAAAGAAAACCCTCTGCAAAGAAGATAGGTTTTGCATTTTGTGCATATGATACGTCTGCTTTGTTAGAAAATTATAATTAAGTGATATTATGCCAGGATCTGCACTATATATTATATTGCAACAATACTGTTATTTTTGGTAAGAGAAATAACAAGTGTTTGTATTATTTTCTACTTTTTTTTGCAGTACTTTTACAACATTATTTCATTTGATTGCCTGAATAACCCTCAAAATCAGGTAAGACAAAATTAATTTATGAGCAAATCAAGATACACAGTTTTAAAGACATAGTGCATGCGAGTATATATTTGTTGAATAAAAGGACTAAAGGAAAATAGAGAAGAGAAATAACAAAAAACAATTAAATTCATGAAAGACTGAGGACAGAAACAGAAAATGTCTTAGTCCATGGTATAACAGTCAGTGAGTATTAGAAGTCACACATACTGTATGTAGTGTAGCCTTGTCAATGTCAAAATTCTGATGACTCAGTTCTTTTTCAGTGGCTGCTTTTGACATTTCAGCTCTGCAGAGTTGTGAGGACCCTCTTCTGTGTCAAATAGATATTCCATCTTCTCAGCCGAGGCTCCCTCATCACCTCACTCCTCCCCTCCCCTTCTTCTCTTCCTGTGGTGCTGTTGCTGGTGATATTGACAGACTAAAGGATTGCTCATTCCCTATAGCCCCGCAAGGTAAATTAAAAAAAGGAAAAGTCAAAGCTATTTCTGGACCCTCTCGCACTTAGGGACTCCCAACTCAATACATCTTGGTTGCTTGGAAATGATGCTTATTAATAAGCAAGGAAGGCACAGTTAGTTCATAAGGCTTCAGGGTCACCTATTTAGGGGATAATTTACTTCCCAAACACACCTTTGCTTTGGATTCTTACAAGTTTTTGAGTACAAGATATTTGACATTAAGGGAATTACTATTACCAGATCTGTAAATGCATAAGTGTTTAGAGGAACTGGGGACAATTTCCAAAATCTTTTCATTCCAACATATGAAATGTCTTAGCAATTAGTGCACCAGTCCAAAAGGAGTGGTTATAATTATTTATTGGATTATAATATGTGTACATAAAATCCAATTAAACTATCACTCCTTCTTTCCAGAAAGTAAAAATAGCAAAAAAAAAAAAAAAAAAAAAGGAAAAAATATATGTTAAAAAATATGTAGTGGCAGATTATAAAATATGCAATTGAGTGGGGGAACTTTCAGATCATGTAGCCCTTTGAGGTTTGATATCTAATTTCTTGA
The DNA here is from genome assembly GCF_009829155.1 of Mustela erminea. Taxonomy (NCBI): domain Eukaryota; kingdom Metazoa; phylum Chordata; class Mammalia; order Carnivora; family Mustelidae; genus Mustela; species Mustela erminea. The sequence continues at coordinate 62,995,365 of NC_045630.1, forward strand.
ATCTGATATTGAACCCTTGAAATAACTCAGACGATATCGTGTTAGAGAAAAGTCTGTCTTAGAATTAGAAAGTAAAAAAGTACCTTCTACATGTAGACCCTTTAAGAAATTTCTGATACAAATGACATTAAAAAAAAAAAAAAAAACCCAGAGGATGTCAAAAGAATAAGAATACCAATCACAGACTGAAGAAAATATTTTCAAAAAACAACATCTGACAAAAGACAGTCATCCAAAATATACAAAGAACTCTGAAAATTCATCAATAAGAAAATAACCGGATTAAAAACAGAAGATACAGAAATGGCTGGCAAACATAAGAAAAAATGCTCTGCAATCTGTGTAATCAAGGAAGTGCACATTAAGGCAAAAACGAGATATGACTGCATACCTCTTAAAACGACCCAAACCCACTGACAATGCCAAAGGCTGAGAAGGCCTTGGAGCAACAAGCACACCCATTCATTGCTGGTGGGAATGCAAAATGGTACAGCTGCTTTGGAGGGTAGTGTGGTAATTTTCACAAAATTGAACATATTGTTATTGCATAATCCAGCAATTGTGCCCCTTGGTATTTACCCAAAAGATTGAAAGTTTATGTGCATGCAAAAACACACACAGGAATATTTAGAGCAACTTATCCATAGCTGCCCTAACCTAGAAGCAACCAAGATGTCCTATAGTAGGTGAATGGATATATAAACTGTGGTATATCCAGACAATGGCATTAAAAAAAAAAATAGGGTTACCAAGTTATGAAAAGACATAAAGGAAACTTAAATGCATATGGCTAAGTGAAAAAAGCCAAATTGAAAAGGTTCTGTACTGCATGACTCCAACTATATGACAGTCTGGAAAAAGGCAAAATTATGGAGACAGTAAAAAGATCAGAGGTTGCCAGGGATTGGTGATGGGGGAGGGAGGTGAAGCACCGGCCATTTTGAAAAACACTCTGTATGAATCTCTAATGGTGAAAATGTTATTATAAATTTGTTCAAACCCATAGAATGCCCAACACCAGTTGTGAACTCTAATGTAAACTCTGGGCTTTGGGTGATGATGATGTGTTAATGTTGGTTCATCAGTTGTAACAGACGTACCACTCTGCTGGGAGATGTTAATCATGGGGGAGGCTGTGCATGCGTGTGGGCAAGAAACATAGGAGAAATGTCTGTAGCTTCCTCTCAGTTTGCTGTGTACTTAAAACTGATTATCTTAATCGAAAAGTGTAGCTGGATATATTTGGTAAAGATGACAGAACACAGGCACCTTTATCTGCCCTTCCTGAAATAAACTGAAAACAAATAGAATAACAAAAGCAGCAAATTCCATTGTCAATAAGACTAGAAAGCAATCACAAGCTCAAGGCTATGAAGAGTAGTACCCCAGGCACAAGAAAAACAGAGCCAGTCAGAGGAGAAAACTGAGAGTAGACCCATTCTCTACAGAACTTGAGCCCAAAAGAAAAAGGACAAAAAAATCAATGGCCCTTAACTCGGTATACAGGTCTAGTTTTGTGGAAGATTTCTGGAACAATCCAGTATGACACGATAGACAGGAAGGAGAGTTTGGCCTGACTGAGAAAATAGACAGGCTGTTTCTGTGGAAAGAGGGCTTCTGGTGTCCATGTCCTAATCCTTGGAACTTGTGAATATGTTAGCTTAAAAGGCAAAGGAAAATTATGGTAACAAGTGGAATTAAGATCACTAATCAGCTGACTATTATGAGGGGAGATTTATCCTGTATTATATAGATAGGAACATAGTCACAAGGTCCTTAAATGGGGAAGAGGGAGGCAGAAGAGTCAGAACCAACAAGAAAGAATTGCCGACTTTGAAGACGGAAGGAGGCCACAAGTGAAGTAAGCTGGAAAGTCAAGGAAGTGGTTGTTCCCTTAGGGATCCAGTAAGGCAACCCCTCAAATACCTTGGTTTTAGCCCAGTGAGACCCATATTGGACTTCTGACCTCCAGAAATGTAAGATAATAAGTCTTTGTTGTTTGAAGCTACAAAGTTGGTGGTCATTTAGTATAGCAGCCCCTGGAAACTGAGACATGGTATGATGGAGCAAAGCAGAAATGGTAGATGGCCATCAGTCTTGCCGTTGACAAGTTTAGTCTGCTAAAGGGATGTAATGTTAAATTAAATCTTTGCACCAGAGGCTGCCAAATGAGGCTTTGCTTTAATAATAATAATTTCTACTAAGCACTTCCCATGTGCCAGGTACTGTACTAAGTGCTTTATGTGAATTATGTCTTTTAATCCTCAGCGGAACTCTGTTATGCAGATGTTACTGTTACACAGATTTCAAAAATGCAGAGCATGAGGCTCAGGGACTTGAAGTGACCTGACAAAGTTTCTCTAACTTTGTTTGTAGAAAGCTAAGAAGAGTGGGCACCAGAGTTCAGATCTGTATACTCTGATTTCAAATCCAGATCATCTCACTAGCCCAGAGCAAAGGCACACTTGGGAGGAAGAGACACTTCAGACTAAAGGCAAAGCTGTGAATTCACTCCAGCTTTCCTCTTTTCATTTACATGATACGCCAACAAAAAGCTGACCATTGGAATAAATGGCCAACCATTCAAAGTAGTAGGGAGAAAAAATTAGACATAGTTCCTGTTAAACACTGCCAAAAAAAAAAAAAAAAAAGAAAGAAAGAGAGAAAAGAAAAATGAAAAACAAAACTAAGATGTAAAATAAAAAGTATACAAATTACATCATGAAGCTGATGGCAATTAGGAATCAACACAATCTCAGGGAATCAAAGAAATGAAAGAAAAATGGCCTGTTGACCTTCAGTTCAAAACATGGATACAAGGTCTTGAGGAAGAAATAAGACAATGGAAAGGGATGAAAATCGAGCTGACAGAATTCAGGAACCGAAGAGGAGGAGGAGATTCCATAACTGAAAGTCACATTAGTAGCCCCTAAAAGGACAACAGATACCCCTGAAGCCACAGTCAAGGTCATGGAGGACATAACTGAGAAAAGAAACACAAGTGACAAGAAACAAGTAAAAGAAAGAGTGGAGATGGAATTTGTGTGAAGATCTAACAGATACTGCCTTGGCACCACTTAGGAAGATAACCTCATAAATGAAACATTAAAAAAATTCAAGGCTATGATATAAAAAAATCATGAAATAGATGAAAAACTAGATTCTCAGTGTGTCTTGAGATAGACGATTATAAACACCAAGGCACTGCCCGGTGAAGTGACATACTTCAATGACAAAGAGAAAATCCATTGGTAAGGCAACTGCCACCTCCTCAAAAAAAAAAAAAAAAAAAAAAAAAAATTAAGCCACTTATTAAAAATCTGACTAGCATCAAAGCCACAGCAAAATCCTGCTCAGTGAAATAATGCTGTAGGGTTAGAAGGGAAAGAAAGCTTTATCAAGAATTTTATAAAAAGCCAGAGGTCATTCCAATTAAGGCAAGAAATGGACAATTTACATATGAAAAAGGTCTAGAAATTAGCAGCCATGAGCTCTTTGAAATGAACTTGAAAAATTTCACACACCTAACCAGTTAATAAAGAATTTCTGGAAGTAGGGGACTTGGTAAAAATTGTTCTAAATTAATACAGACTAAGGTTAAACTATTGGGGGGATAGTAAAGTAGATATAAAAATACAAATATTGCAAATTTTAAAGTTGTGGGGAAGAGAGGGATGAAGATAGTAAAAATAAGTGAATTTCTACATCTTTCAGAACAGAGGCTTTTACATATCCTGCTAAAATGGAGAATCAAATAATCACCATCTCACTGTATTTCTCAAAGCTGTGAATATAACTATCAGAGTGCTGGGGATTGAGGCGGCAACGGAGTAGAAGACAGGGAAGCATCAGGGTACACATCTCTTGTCCTCTGTCATTAAAGATCATAACTCAAGAAATAGAGGCTTGAGGACATAATTTCAAGTTGTAGTATCATCACTAGAAGATATAAAGAGATAACAAACCTCTAAATTTTCTGGAGTCAAATCACAAACCTACAAATCACAGCAAATATGTACCATTTTGAGAGGAAATAGGAGCAGGGCTTACAACCTTCGGCTCGGGTCATGATCCCAGGCTCCTGGGATCGGGCCCTGCATCGGGCTGTCTGCTCAGCGGGGAGCCTGCTTCCTTCTCTCTCTCTGCCTGCCTCTCTGCCTACTTGTGATCTCTGTCTGTCAAATAAATGAATAAAATCTTTAAAAAAAAAAAAACAAAACACGTTGACAGAATTGAGACCAAACATATCTGTCCTATATGTAAATGTGAATGGACATCTGTATTTACTAAAGAGAAGTTCCTGTAGAGATTAGTGGGAAAGGAAAGCCCCATGATATGCTGTATAAAAGAGATTCTATACACTAGTGACGTCAGAAGTCCCCATCACAGGTCATCATAACAAATATAATAAAATGGAAAAGCTTGAAATTTTATAGGAATTCACAAAATGTGACACAAAGACATGAAGTGAAAAAAGAAAAAAGACGCTGTTGGAAAAATGGCACTGATAGACCTTTTGATGCAGGGGTTGCCACAAACCTTCAATTTCTAAAAAACAAAACAAAACAAAAAAAATGTGTTATCTGTGAAGTGAAACAGACAAAAGCAGGATAAAATGAGGTATGTCTGTATAAAGCATTTCCGAACTAGAAAATTCCATTTGCTTCCCCTTCCCCTAATTCTGCAATCTGAGACTTTCCTGCCTCGATGTTCTTGAAACAAGGCACAGGGAAGAGAGACCCACAGAAGCAAACCCACTCCTGAGCTCTGCCTTAGGAAGAAGATGAGGAGGTGTAGGATGTTAGGGCTAGGTCTGTGTCAGGAACAATAGAGTTCCTAAGCTTGTTACAGAGACCAAGGGGGTCTTGGGTAGAAATCACAGGTCCCTGAATATAAATGGGGAGTTCATTTACATGGGGAATTGTATTTTAATTTTCACTAACTTTTAACTAGAATTTGTTAGCATTTCCTTCCGTTATGAATATAGGAAAGAAATCGCAGTACGATTATCGGCACTGATTGCTGTCATTAATAGAAATCACAATATTTTTCTCCCACATTACAGTGGTTGCAGCTGTCTAGAAATAAGATTTGTGCCCATGACTATATTGAGATTACAACAGTTATTAGACCCACAACCAGATCTTGTTATTTAATGTGTTAATAAAGACACATATAGTTTTACATCACATTTCTTACAGGATTTGTTATCTACTTCAATATGCGTTTCCTTCGACATTTATGCATTTTAGTTTTGTATTTGAAAGCAATATTCTGAGGAGAGGCATATAGGGTTTTTCAGGCTGCTAAAGAGGTCCGTGGCACAGAAAAATTAAGATGCTAGGACTAGAGAGAAGATGCTATTACCAGAAACGCATGGGCTGAAGAATGGCCCACTCTCTGTCTGGTTGATCAGTCACTCCTCGTTGTTTAAAAGAATGAGCGGGAACAGGGATGGGCAGAGGGGGTAGCATGGGGAAGAGGTGTTGGTCTTCCCCACCACAGAGCTGGAACAGAGCGTGAATTTCTTCCGAGGGTCTCCATTCTAGACCCAGAATGAAAGGATTCCCCAGGAAGGCAGGCAGGGGTAAATCTGTCCAATTTTACTCCATTTAGTGAGAGTTGGCATCAGTGCCCTGGCAAAACGTGATGGAAATGGGTTCATGCTGGGCACGGAGCTCCACACGGGGCTCTGTGCTGGGCTGGATCCCCAAATCCTGAGATGACCTAAGTCAATCAAGAGTCAGGTGCTTAACCAAATGAACCACCCAAGCACCCTTTAAGCTCCTTTTCCTTAACCCATATTCATTCTTGAGGATTTTAAAAGTCAGGAAAGTAAGACTACAGACTACAAGATGTGGTTCTGCACAGCATTGGAAGAAAACAGATGCTTGCTAGAGCGTTCTCGCCAGACAGGCAACACACGGTTGTTCAGGGTAGCAGGCAAGTGGCTGTAGTGATGGAGGGAGGTGGTCACAAGGTAGCACATAATTGAAAGAGTTTGGGTTCTACCCCAGAGCAAATTCATTTTAGTATTTTAAAGAGGGAGAAAGAAAAACAGAAAAAGGGCGTGTATCACTCAAATTCTCTGTGAACCAATTAATGTGGCAAGTGCACTTGATTTTGAAATATTTATTTATTTGAGAGGTAGAGAGAGTGCATGATCGGGAGGGGCAGAGGGAGAGGGAGAAAGGATGCCAAGCCGACTCCGCACTGGGCATGGAGGTCCATGCAGGACTCGATCCCAGGACCTGGAGATCATGACCTCAGCTGAAGCCAAAAGTCTGACCCTAAACCTACTGAGCCACTCAAGCATCCCCCACACCCTTGTTTTATTAAGCTTTTCTTGTTTGCAAAATGAAGGCAATAGAACAGATCATCTCTAAGGTCACTTCTAGTTCTAACATTTGTAGGGTTAGAGTTTGTAAACTATTTAAGAAGCAGATACAAGGCGCTATAATTCCTGTTCTCCAGCCTTCCCCCATCCCTTGCCTGCTGCATCGCGTCCTAAACACATTTCTCAGCTTGGTGCTGAGGGAAGGAAGCAGGGGCACTGACTCTTACAGGTAAATGGTCCCGAACTCCTGCGTGCGTGGCACTGTGGTGAATGTGTTCATGCATGTTCACTCATGTCCACACATGCCTTGTGTTATCATCCTGTAACACTCAGGGCAGATGCATTCATTTTACAAAGACACTGAGCTCTCCAATAGCAGAACCAGGATTTAAGCCCAGGTCAGCCTGACTGCTGAGCCTGCCTGACTCACTCTGTCCCCAAGCTGGAGGTGCTGTGAAAGGCAGGCATGGCCAAGACCAGGAGGAAAGCGTCACCTCACTGTGTCCTGGCAGCCAGGCATCTGTACTTGGTCCGGAGCCAGAGTCAGCTTGACGCCGCTATTGTCTGAACCATCTAGACAATCACCTGGCTCTCTGTGTGGACTAGTCCTGGCTCAAGGTGACATTTCTAATGACTGTTCTGCACCCAAGAAGGCACCTGTTGTTCTGGGGTGGGAAATAATTTTGCCCAATAGATTATGGAGGCCTTGAGAATGAGAAGCACGATACTCAGAATAGCCAGTTTCCTTGAAAAACTGCTAGCATAAAGTAGATCTCTATTTATATGACAGCAGGAATAAAATAGACTGCTTTGCATTTATATAGTGCCTTTCCTCAAATAAGAGCCCAGGGGCTTCACTAATACAACCTTACAGGGAAACACAGCCACCTCTGGAGAACACCAGGCAGGTGACTTCGGCTAAGTGTAAGACAGTGGGGGTGGGGCGGGGGGCAAAGACGGAGCCGAGGACGTCAGACGCCTGGTCCGAGTGGCACTAAATTGACTGCTTTGATAATATATGGTTTCAGAGCCACAATAGAGACACACTCTCCTCAATTCTTAAACTTGCCAACAGGAAGTGGAGAGGGAGGTACAAATGCTCTGTTTTGTAGATTACAAAATAAAGCAATTATTTCTAAAATTGCATTTTCGACCTAAGTTTGAATGGTATAATGTCACTTCTGAAATTATAGCTCCTAATCTGTACAAGTGTCGTTATAGTTCTGCCTAATGTCTGCGTATGTGTGTGTGTTTACGAGATTGAGATGGTATTGTATATTATATACGAAAGGCCCTTTTTTCTTCCAGTGGGCAGTCCTTAAGTGTTTCTGCATAGTATGGAAATATCATAAATATAATGTAATGGCCTCCGTTATATTTTATTTTCTAGATCATAATCCCATAATTCACTTAACCATTCCCTTCATATTGTTTCTTTTTCCCCCTACTAAATAGTGCCATGTTTTTGTACATGAAACTTGGTCTGTTGTTTATTTCAGACTATTTTCCTGGAAGCGGAATGATTGCATGAAAAGTGATGAGCATTTTTAAAGCTATTAATACTTGTTGCCAAATTGACGCATTAATTTCCTGAAACTTGTACACATTTATATTCTCAGAAGCAATGTACGTGCCTATCCCAGCCCATTAATGCTGTGTATTATCATTTAAAAATTATTTTCAAATTTGATAAAAACATATACCTGTTTTAAAGTTGAGTGAGTTTTAATCATAATTAACTTTTTTTTTTTTTTTTTTTTTGCTTTGGCCAATTGTCCATTTTTCTCTTGGAATATGGTGATCTTGTAGCAATTCAAGATAGCTTTTTCATGTATTAAGGATATTCACTCTTTTTCTCTTTTATTAGAAGTACAGCTTGGTGTTTTTGAGGACTCTTTGGGATCATTCAACCTTGGCTTCTAGGCTCAGCTTGCAATTTACAAGCTGTGTGATCACGGGCAAGTGACTTCGCCTTCCCACCTTCAGTGTCTTAAACTACAAAGTGGGGATAATCAGAGGTAGATTTACCATGAAGCCAGTAAAGGACCTTAGAATTGTGTTCACATGATTATACATTTTTTAAAAACTTACAAAAGTAAAGTACTTTAACCACCCTCAGTTAAGAACCCTGCCTCTTCCCATTCCAATTTTCCTTTTATCACTCTTTCATTGATCACACCTCTCCTCTGTATGTCCCGTGGTGATAGATGCCATTGTATTGCCTGTGGCTATGGCAGGATCCCTCTAAGAGGATACATTCATTTTGGATTTAGTGGGATAATTTTATGGGGTCCCTCCCTTTTAGGTTTAGCTAGTCTTTCTAGTGGAGGAATCACTTCCAGAAATTTTCCCCATTTGTGACAGCCTCCTGGTGTTCTGATACTAAGATGTATAGGTGGAATTTTCTTTTTTTTTTTAAAAGATTTAATTTATTTATTTGACAGAGAAGGAAAGCACAAGTAGGCAGAGCGACAGGCAGCTGGGGTGGGGGGGTGCGGAAGCAGGCTCTCCACTGAGCAGGGATTCCTATGTGGAGCTTGACCCCAGGATTTTGGGATCATGACCCAAGCCAAAGGCAGCTGCTTAACCAACTGAACCACCCAGGTGTCCCTGGGTAGAATTTCTAATGCAATATGAATATGTTTGTTCCTTGGTGCTCAGCACTGAAAGAGTGTGGTTAATGGGGGAGCACCAAGATTTGAAATGTATGAAGCCAGACATTAATCTGTGGAAAATTCTTCCACTCTTAACAGCTCCTTTTATGGAAGAAACTCGAGAGAGGCCTTCCCAAAGTTGACAATAATCCTAAACACTTATTTGACATTATCAACAATGAGTTGAGAATCTGAAGATGTTTCTTTAAATTACTATTAATAGAAAATTGCTGTTTCTATGAAAAAGTAATCAAAGAATATGCAACCAAAACATATGGAGGGAAAAGTATTATGGAAATATCAGATAATTATTGAATTGAAATATGTACTTTTTCCAGATTTTGCGTTCATGAGACACATTATATTGTATGTTTACATTCTGTTGTGATTTTTCTCATCCTAAATTAATATTCACTTTCATAACTAATTTTGAATTTGTAGTACTGTATTCTTTTTCTTAAAGAGGGCACTCAGCATTGCGATAACTTAAGTCCTTCAAAAATTTGCATTCATGTATGTGTATATATACATATATATATATATATATATTCATGTAGGGGTGTGTGTGTGTGCGTGTGTGTGTGTATAGGGTAAGGTAAAGATCTATTTTTACTTTTTCCCCTGTATCTAATGAATTTCTGAAGCACCATTTATTGACTATCACTCTTTCTCATTGAGTTATAATGTTAATTTCATATTTGTTGATCACTCAATATATCAGGGGCTATTCTTGGCCTCATGTGGTAATGGAACTCTGCATTTTTTGGTGCCAATAGCACCAGGCTTTAATAACTGTATATTAACAGAAGGCTTTACTGTCTCACAGGGTAAGTTCTTTCATACACGACAACTCTGATTTTTATGAAAATGTCTGTTTCTTCTTGTGAGTTATTCTGAATTAATTCTAATATCATTTTGTGTTTTCCTCCCAGTTTCTTTCAAAAACCCCATTGGCATTTTGATTGGAGTTGGAAGAAATGTTTACAATAATTTGTTTAGAATGATGTTTTTACAATATTATTTTTCCACCTGAAAATGTGATAGAGCTCCACAGTCACCCAAGTCTTTTTTATAATGCTCAGTAATATTTCAGAATTTCTTCAAAATACAGTTCTTTAAATAGGAAAGCTATCTTTCCTAGAAATATTTGGATCATCTCAGAGTCAATTCAGTTAGATCCAGTTGGACAGTTGCCTGGTTTATTTGGGGATTTTGTGTATTATTTAATTTTCTAGAGTAGTGTAGGATCCCAAAATGTCTTTTTAGGCCTAAAAATATCTCACTAGTTGTTCAAATGTATTGGGACTGCTTCATTTCATCACTTTATTTTTTTAATATAATTTCAATATGAATTTTAAAATGTCCAGTTTCGATGTGAAACTGAGAATCTGAAAAACATCTTCATTTGAGTAAAACAATGTGAAACATTCCAGTTTGGGACTTTTCTCAAGGGCCTTTTGGGGTATCTTAGTTTTATAACATTTGTGAGATAAAATCCTGTCTGGATCTTCTGTATCTTAAAACAACAACAACAGCAACAACAATAAAACTTTTGATTAGCTCATGAAATGTAGTTACTAATGGGGAAGAAAGTCAAACAGAAACTTAAGTCTTGTGTTAGTGGGTACAAGATGGAGTTTTTCATTGACTATGTTCGTGGGTCATAGCATGAAGCCCTCATTATGTTTTCATGACTGCAGTATTTGGCCTCTTGGTACCATGGCTCTATTTTATCACACAGAATGACAGAACTAATAGGTAAATGATTAAAACTTTCTAAAGAAAACAAGAGTGAACTGACTTTTGGGATACTTAACAACTCATTTGAACTGTTGTAGGTCTGTTATTTCTGTATCTCAGTATTATGAGAAGGTTGATGGAGAACTTCTGAGCTGTTAATTTCTATCCCTGGGAACATAATAAGAAATATAATCCACAAGATATTAAATTATCATCTAAAATAAAATAGGTGATGCAGACTATTTTCCAGGTGCATTTGATTTTGATTTTGAAAACTACAAGAAGTTAAAATCATTTACGCAAACCCCATTAAGCATTCAGGGCCATGGTTTGTTCTCTGAAAAAGAGAATATTAAGTAGGATTATTATGAGATGCTCACCAGAAGACTGCTTGACTTTTTGAAAAGTAGTTTTGTCAGATTGTTTACATTCTACTGTCAACTGATGGCTGATTTTAGAGATAAAAGAAAAATTGTGGCTCTAACCTATTATGTCACAGTAGGCTTTTGGCCCTGTTTTGGATGGTATATATTTATCCATTATCTGGTTAGACCTAATAGACCATATATACATACCAAGGTGGGTAAATTTAACCAGTAAGTATACAAAAGAGTGATATCAACGGGTCATGTCAACCTAGAATGACATAACAATTGATTTTCCACCATAATTATTCTTGAATTTTATGGCACTTAATAGTTCAATCAATAATCTGAATGACCATGTTCATTAGGTATGCAAATGATACCATACTAGTTAGTAGAATGAGTATTAAAATTCAGTACAACTAGGACAAGCTGCAAAGCCATATGAAATACAGAATATTTAATAAGAGGAAATGTGCTTATAAAAAAGATAAAATATATAAGCAGAATTACCTATATATTTCTCAGATTAGACATATCTGAGAGCCAGCACTCCGAGTGGACCACAAAAATAAATAAATTTTAAATAAACCTCATTCTGCATTATAGAAAGCATAAAGATCCCTCAAATTATTATACACAAACAATTAAATTTTAATGTAAAATAAATTAAGCAGTTTCTGGGCCCATAAAAGCAAAAATTATAAAGAAATTTACCTGGTCTCACATCTGCCTCTACATTTCTAAATACTTAAATTTTGCAATCTGAAACATTTCAGAGAAACATGAAAGTACAGATGATTACATAACTAATATCTCTGTGTTCACCATCCAGCTTAGGAAATAAGTCATATAGAATTTAGTATCTTTCCAATATGGGGTCAAATAATTTCAATATGGTATTCCCCTTAGACACATATCTCTGAGTGGAAGTTCAGGAGCCAAGGACTAAGTCAATGAATTTACCTCTTTTCAACAAAAGCTCCACTACATGCAAATTTAATGCTTTGTGATGACAACAGTTCTTATAAAAACTTAGGGCACAGTACACATGCTTTCTCTCTCACTATTAGTTACCTAAACGTCAGTGATATCTCCAGTTTTCCCTCTATGTTTTCTTTCCAGTTTTATTGAGATACAATTGACATTTAACATTGTGTAACTTTAAGGTATACAGCACCTTTACTTGATACACTTACATATTGCAAAAGGATCATCACCATACTGATAGCTAAGACCTCCATCTTATCACGCGATTACAATTACTCCAGGGAAAATCTTAGTAAGACTGATAGAAGACCCATGAGGAGGTGTGCCTGGGTAGCTCAATTGGTTAAGCGTCCAATTTCTGATTTGGGCTCAGTTCATGATTTCAGGGTCATGGGATGGAGCCCCATGTAGAGCTCTAGTTTGGACCCCAAGATGAGCCCTGCGTGGAGCCCTGTGGTCCTGCCTCTGGCTCCATGCTCAGCAGGGAGTTTGCTTCCCCTTCTATCTCCCTCTGCTCCTCCCCCTGCCTCTACTCTCTTTCTTTAAAATAAATAAATCAATCTTTGAGAAAAGAAAAAAGACCTATCAAGAAATGTCACAGAAATTTAAGTTTGAGAATCTAAAAAACATTTCTGAGGTATTGCTAAGAAATGGGCTACAACATAATAATAAATACAATAGGTATTATTGTATTGCATATGTAATATGTGGTAGTGAAAAGGATTAGTTTTAATAAACAAAGATAATTAACAGTTATATTAGAGATGTTTAATCATAATCCTTCAGATGGTCGTGACTATGTTGTAGGCACAATACTAAGCGTGTTTTTTGGATTATCTTATTTTTCACCACTGCCCTAGAAAAATGGTATTTTTTCCATTTTACAAATGAGGAAAATAAGGCTAAAATAAAGGTTAAATTGTGTAAGACCAAATATGTATAAAGAAGTAGGCTAGGTGGCACCTGGGTGGCACCGTCAGTCAGGCATCTGACTTTTGGTTTCGGCTCAGGTCCTGATCTCAGGGTCATGATTTTAGCCCTGTGTCGGGCTCCACACTCAGATCAGAGGCTGCTTGGATTCTCTCTTCTTCTCCCTCCACATCTGCCCCCTACTCGCTCTCTCTCTAAAATAAATAAATAAATCTTAAAAGCAAATTAAAAAAAAAAAAAGAAAGAAAGAAGAGGAGGGCTCATATTCTATTCTAGGTAGTCTGCCCATACTCCTTATTAGTTGAAACATCTCACGAACTATTGGGGACTTTGATTGCACACATGCAACATTTGTGTGTATGTGTGGATATAAACTGTAATTAACAAAATGTTCCTATACCATATCATTAAATAATCTGATGCTTCTTCAATTGCTTTTCTCTTTTTATAGCCCATTTGCCATTGCTTTTTTCATATAGCCAGAATAATTTGGTTATTGCATGATAAGTTGTGTCTATGCTTCTCTGAAAAAAGAAAAATACAGTCAATAAGCCATACTAGCTCATACTATCACAAAAGCCAATATTATCTATTAAAAAATCATTTCCTAAGAAGTAAAGATCATTATATAAGGGACTCAATAGGGACAGAGAAGAGGAGAGGAGATACAATGGGTCACCCTTGGGATCAAGATCTGTTATATACAGAGTCCATCACTCATGTTGGATCACTCAAGGGTGCTGCGTATGGATCAAATGAACCAACCGCAGCAGCTGAAGAATGAAGAGTGTTGTGTAAAGGCTAATGCTGGGGAACTTGGGGACCACTGGATCAATAACTTAGACACTGGTAGAGTCGAACAGCAAAGATGAGTAGTCAGGTCTGGTTCTACAGAAAGAGAAGGAAGAAAGATTCAATGGTGTTCACCTCTTCAATGAGTTGAGAGGCAAAAGCAGATTAAAGTGTGAGCAAGCTGAGCGTGTCGATATCCAGTGTTTTGTGCAAGATTCTGTCAGACAAGACACTTTGGTGCAATTGTCATGCTTGCCATCAACACTCCCCAAACTGCCTGTTTGTCTATGGGTCTTAAGGGCATCATGAATGACTTCTGACTCGAGGGATCTCAGAGATTCTCTGGAGTGCTTCAGAGACTTGTGAAAATTGTAATCTTGCTCTCATGCATGTCAATGAACTCACTGGAAGAACTCTTGTGTTTCTCTCCAGCTCTGAGCATCTACATTTCCCTTATTCAGTCCAGCCCAGAGCTCTGTTGAAGTGGCAACCAAATGACAGGTAACACATAAGCTCTTGGCTGGATAAATAGACAGATGATCCTTGGAACATGTTCTGTTCCAGTGATTTCATTTCCCTCAGATGGAATGATACCTGGAGATTTAATCATTTTCACTGGTGAGTGGATGCACAAAAATACAAGACAAGGCAAGTAGAAGGCTGTAGCTTACAGGAAATGTTCCCATGTAAAATCTCCCTCTAAAGACAGGCTTTTAATCAGCATTCTGGGGAACGAGAAAACCTGAAACCATATGAATTTTTAAAATTGTATGTTAATCCAGAGCATAAGGGGTTGGAGTAATTCATTTTTTTAAAAGATTTATTTATTTGAGAGAGAGAGAGAGCGTGTGCACATACACACACACAGACACACAGACACAGACACACACACACACGTGAGCAGGGGAAGAAGCAGAGGGAAAAGGAGAGAGAATCTCAAGCAGATTCCACTCTGAGTCCAGAAACTGATGCAGGGCTTGATCCCATGACCCGAAGACCATGAGCAGAACTGAAACCAAGACTTGTACTCAACCTACTGAGCCACCCAGGTATCTCTGGAGTAATTCATTTACTTTTATTGATAAATCTGTTGCTAAGAGGAAAAATGTAATATTGCCATTTTGAGTATTCAGAAATGTATAATTACGCTTTCCATTGAGAGCAAGGTAGGCGCTTGCAACTTGTTCTCCAGGATAGAGCCTCAGGGTTTCGTGATCATCACTTTGTTTGCTTTGGTCCAAGTAAACTTCAGAAAATATCAAGAAATCGGAGAATATTCCCAGCAGAAAATTTTCATGTGGTGATGCCATCATTGCCAATAATTTTATAGCATTCTGAAACACCCATTTAGTCTGGGAAGTGATAAAATAAAGCACTATCATATTAGCATCTTGTGAGAATATGTAGATTCTAAGAGAATCTTTATATATGAAAGTAATGTGAATGAATTACTTTTGCTCATAATTTACTCAATGGATTCTATTTTTAAACTCCTGATATATCATTTAGCATATTCATCATGGATGGGAGCACTCGTTTATGCATTTACCCATTCAAAAATGTCTTCATTCTAACTGACTTTGGAGAGAAGGGCAAAATTTTGGGAATAAGCCCCCAGACTTTCGTTTTGAGTCACTGAATGGATCTTGTTTTCTTTATTTAGAATGGAAAGTATAGGCGGATGAGCTGGTTTAAGACTAATTTTAATATTTCGCTGCTCTCAGCTCTCTCAGTAAATCGCATTAGCACTACCCCTGGGCTCACTCCAAATCCCAGATGCATCTTTGCTCCTCAGTCATCCATCAACCAAACCCAGTTACAGAAACCTGAAGAGTCTAACTCAAAAAAAAAAAAAATTAAATGGCGATTTGTAAGGGAAGATGAAGCTCAGTTTTAAACACTAAAGGGTGCAAGTCACTTTGTTACCATAAAACTTCATGTGTACAACGTGTACACACACAAAAAAGTGGATTTGTTTCGTAACAACTTTAATAAGACATGATAAGCTGTACATATTTAGAGAATACAATTTGTAAGTTTAGCTATGTATAGACAGCCATGAACTCATTGCCACAATTATATGAACAGATGTATCCATCACTCCAAATACTTTCCTCTTGCCTGTTGTAGGTTTTTTCTCCTCATCTCTGCTCGACACTTTCCCTTCTTCAGGTATCCACTGAACTGCTTTCTTTCACTGCAGATTCATTAGCATGTTTTAGAAGTTTATGTGAATGGAATCATACAGTATGTTCTTTATTTGGTCTGGGATTTTTTCACTTGCCATAAGTATTTTGAGATTCACTACACTGTTGCATGTGTTGGTAAGTTACCTTTTAATTGCACTGGGTAGAACCTGTAGTACAAGTTTGCATAGACATGGTGGGAGCAGTTATCTTGTCCTTGACTTGATCTTAGGGAAAAAGCATTCAGTCTTTCACCATTAGGTATGAGTTATCTATAGGATTTTTTTTTTTTTTTGTAAATGCCTTTTATCAGGAGTTCACTTCTCCTAGTTTGCTGAGAGATTTTATCAAGAGTTGATTCTGGATTTTGTCAAATACTTTTTCCATGTTTACTGAGATAATTCGGTTTTTCAAGTGTGTTAATCTGATGACTTGTACTGACTTTTAAAAATTTCTTTGCTTTTCTGGGATAAACCCGACTTGGTTATGATGTATTATCTTTGTATGGTTAGGCTTGATTTGCTAAGTTTTTGTAAATACAAAGGGATGTTCATCTTGTTTTTCTATCTATCTTGTGATTTCTTTTTCCTGTTCTGGTGTCAGGGTAATGCTGGCCTTATAAATGATTTGGGGACACAGTCTCCCCTCTTCAATTTTCTGGAAGAGTTTGGGCAGAATTGCCAGATTTGTGAACTTTAACTTATTGGTTATATAAATACATACATATGAATATATGTGTATACACACACACACATACACACACGTCATGCAACTTTCCTAACACCTACTATTATTATCTTTACTTTTATAGATGAGGAATATAAATTACAAAGGGGTTAAGTAACTTGCCTAAAGTTGCAAGTTGATAAATGATGAGACCAAGATGTGAAACAGAAGAACTGAGTCTAGAATCAGTGCTCTTAACAATTACAGTCTACTCTCACAATTACAGTTAGATTTCCCAGGTCTGATTCCTGAGGCTTTGAAGAAAGCAATACAGTCTCCCCCAGAGTGAGGCAATGCTGTAATAATGGGTCACAGAATTATTCCTATATATATTTTTTGCTCACTTCTCATCTCCTTCCCCACATCTTTCCATCACTGTACTAAAATATGGAATATCACTTCTCAGGCTCACATAGCACACAGGCTTGAACGTAAACTAACTGCTTTCTAAGCTTGCTGTGTCTGCCTCATAAATTGCTGGCAGGGAGATGGTGAAGTAATTAAGGGTTTGCTTCCTATATTTTTTCTATTTGATGAGATGCATTTTGGAGAAGGAAGCAGCTGTTGAGCTCAGCCCCTGTATGTGTCCTCTTTCTACTGCCAAAGACATTGGACTTCTACCTAGAGGCTCAGTCACATCTTGGTCTTCAGAACTGTTCCTTGGAGTAGACCGAGAGACATAGGGAGTCTATATCATGTCACTTTTACTGTTATTCGATGACTGGTTTATAGTCTAGTTGTGCTAACTGAGCTCCTGCCACTTTCCCACAGTATTCTTTAATTTGATAAAATCCTGTGACTTAGCCCTGAACGTGTAATGGATATGCCAATCTCATCCCGTCTTTCTCAGCCCCCTTTTGTAGCCTCTCCAATTCTAGTACTGAGAGTAAACAACCACGTAGCTCAGAACCCACCTGTGGTCACATAGATGGTACTAGATAACGTTATGAATGCAGTCACAGCCTGCCTAGACCTCTCATCCGCCTGTTGGTGGTTCTTGGACCTGCTGAGATACTTTCTGATGCCCCGTACTGCTAGACTGATGCTTGATACTCTGACTCTATGTGTCCAGCCCTGTCTGCCTGAATTCATACCAGGGGTCACAAGCCCGGCTCTATGAACACCTGGCCTTGCTGAGAACTGTGTCTCTTCCAAACACTTGCAGCTAGATCTTTCTCCCTGGCACTTGGCTAACCAAGTTGGTGGTTTCAAGTCTAAATTTCTTATTGTCCCATCCTATTGTAAAAAATGGAGTCCTATCAAGCCATGAACAGAATAACAATCTCTGAGAGAAAAGAATAGTCCTTCAAAGTTCATCACCTAACATTCAGAAATTCCCTCAACTCTCCCCACAAAATATCTTAATTTCACCTGAAGACCACTGGGGATGAAACATGGATGGCCTCAAGAGCCAATCATTTTTTAGCAAGTTCACTTTAAAAATTCATTCCATCTAGCCCGATTTCCTTTCTCTCTCTCTTTTTCTAAAGATTTTATTTATTTGAGAGAGATTGAGTGAGAGAGAGAGAGCGAGAGCACGAACAAAGGGTCAACAGCAGGCAGAAAGAGAAGCAGACTCCCCACTGAGCCAGGAGCCCAATGCAGGGCTCGATTCCAGGATTCTGGGATCATGACGTGAGCCAAAGTCAGATGCTTAATTGACAGAGTCACCCAGACACGTCCAGATTTCTTTTCTTTTGTTTTTTGCCTCTTAATCAAAATCTCATCACCAGGCTTGAAGTCATTAGTATTAACAAAAACTTAAATTCACAGTATTTGATTTCAGCATAATTGAAAGCAGATGAGTAGAGCCAATTTTCCCAACAATGGCATGTTAGGCTTTCCTGAGGCACCAAGAATCTGATAATGGGGTGGGGGGGAGGAAAGTTGCTTTTTCTTATAAAAAGAGAACCTGAGGCTGCCTGGGTGACTCAGTTGGTTAATCAACTGCCTTCAGCTCTCGTCATGATCCTGGAGTCCCAGGATCAAGTCCCGCATTGGGCTCCCTGCTCAGTGGGGAGTCTACTTTTCTCTCTGACCCTTTCCCCTTTCATACTCTTTCTTTCATTCTCTCTCTCTTTCTCTCAAATAAATAAAATATTTAAAAAGAGAGAGAGAGAGAGAGAGAGAGAACCTGAACTAGATCAATGGTTTCAAAATCATTTATTGGCCTTCTTAACATGTTGATAGACTTTCCAAAAAACAAAAAAAGCTCTGCCAAATTAGATTAGAAAATAATTATGAATTAAATAGATTTAACAGGTTCACTGGAAGAAGTCTCAAAGTCTTTAATAAACTCATGTGCTTCAGAAGTCCAAGAATGAAAGAGAAGGAAAGATAGTTCAGAAAACCTTGACCAAAGTTCTTTTTTATTCTTCCATTGACTGTTTATTAACAGAATTCCACTGAACACTTCAGGAAATGCTGGAACTATTTCTAGCCTAAATAATACATGATTCTATGATGAAAAAGTTGCTCTTAAATAGGAAGCTACAAACATATGTGTGTGTGTATCATGAATACATATATATGATCAAATTTATCCTTCAAGATTTAAGTATCGATTATTTGATTAACCTTTCAATTATGTATTTTAAATCATAATGTAAAACTTAACTTCTTTTAAGAATTTACCCTCACCTAACTCCTACATAATCTGATCCTTCCTGAACTCTGTATTTAGCTGGTGAGTAATCAGCCTGCTCTTGCTGACCCAGGTACAGCTGGGTCTATCTGTTCTCCCCAAAGCACCACCTGCTCCATGACTGGTCTTCATTTCAGAGCCTAGAGTAGAGCCCCAAGTGCCAGAGGACTTCTCACACAGATGGCCTCTCTAATGATTTACTTAATTCTCCAGTTTACTAATAGAGCAATGGCTCTTCCCTTCTGAGCAATTTCTTTCCCAAGACTCTAATAGTTTCTTGATTCCGAGGAACCGACATTTAGCGATTGCTTAAGTAATGTCTGTCGATCGTTGAAGTTGTTGGAAAGATGGGTTGAACTTGAAGCGATATTCTATTCTGGAGAGAACGTCGGCCTCATTTAATGCCAAGCGTGGAGAAAAAGATGCCGTGCCATTTCAGACAGATTTCAGACTTCCTGTTTATCCCTCCTCCAGCGCACCAGCAACTCCGCGGACCCGAATTTCCATGACAGGGTCGTCCGTCTCGTATCTGGTCTGTCCTTTCAGGTTTCTGAAACGTAGAGACATTCTTCCTGGGTGTTTGTTAAATTGTTTATCTAGTCTGGAACCAGTTACCCATGCTCCATTCAGAATATTTCATGCAGATTCCCCCTTCCCTTGTTGCTGGGTGCCTCTGAGAGCCTGCAGCCACTGCGTCAGGAAGAGACACATCTTTGACACCTGTCTCACTTGCCCGGAGACCTGGACATTCATGTCCGTTTCTGCCGCTGCTCGCTGGCCGGCTCAGGATATATGCTGCGTCAACAGACCCAGCATTTCCTGTTGGGGCACGAGTCTGCTAGATTTTCCTGTCGGACTCCAGTTCAGTGCACACGGTGGATCTCAGGTTCCACTTCATCAGTATTCAAACCTGTTGTTCCCCTAAGGAAGACAAACACACATTGGCATTCTCGCTCTCTCTCCTTTCGCGAGACATATTTAGTAAGAATGAAATATGGTTTCCCTTACTGGACTTCTCGAAATATGTAGTAAGAAGTGCATTAACATAGTCACTCACAGATTCGTGCACCTGGCACTTACAGAGCATGCCAGGGTTCCAGTTATTTTGTTGGATACTAGGAACAGAAAGAGGAGTAAGACAACATACTCATCTTTGGAGAGGTTGCAGGGTGTTTAGTTTGGAAAGGACCAACATGGCAGCACAAAGATATGGCGGTCTAGTTAGGAAGGAAATTCTTTTTTTTTTTTTTTTTTTCAAAACTTTGTGGCCAGAAAAAAACAAAAACCAGAAAAACAAAAAACCAAACTTACATTCCAAAGCTGGTGGCAGTTCTTCCATTTCTATACAGAAGAGACTTGACTCTTTTTAAAGTGAATTACCCTCTTGCATCTTGGGGAAATGGTATTAGACAATTGGATATACGAAGCTGAAGTTGTGGTGCTATTCCATAACCCCAAGGGTCCCGACTGGGAAAACCTGAAGCATTCTCACGAAATCATAGACAGTTAGTTACCTCTACTGAAGAGCTGTGTTCCTGCAGAACACTGAGAGAAAGCCCGTCCTTAGAGCAAGAAGGAAACAAATATTTCTCTTCTATTGGGTGTTAGGAATGGACTGCCTTAGAAGAGGCAGTATTCACAAACATATATTTACGTAGTATTTCAGATCAGGCTTTTTTGTTTGATTCTTCTCCCCTGAACTTCAGTTCTTCTCAGATACCCCAGACTATCAGCCAAGTTTGGAGTTTTGAGAAATGTTAAAAATCCTGGCCTTGCTGCTGCTTTGGTGAACCAGGAAGCAGGAGTCTCTTTCCACTTAGGGGAAAATAGAGTGTGAGGAACAGCGGCCGCTCATAATGCGGGGTCAGGAGGTGAGTGTGGGCGCTGGGCGGGGCTTCATGGCTACTCGGTGCTACTCAGTTATGAGTGGAAAATAAGCTCGGTTTGGGTCACATGAAAACGTTCTTTACAGATACCCAGAGCAGCCTGGGAAGAAAACATGGTAACTCCCAGGGGCCAAACACCACAGTTTGGGAACACAGTCAGCTGAAACTGTAATGTGTAGCCATGGGCAGTGAGCAAGAACCTGATACTCAGATCATCCTATCACCACTGGAATCCGGGAACCAAGTCACGGGCCCACTACCAGAGGAAGAATTGAACCCGATCCTAAAGTTGTTTCCAGATCAAGAAATGCTCTACTCCCAAGGGAAGGAAATGCAGTTTCTTTCTGCAGGAGTATCTTCAACACAGACCCTTAGAATTTTCCTGACCACATTTAGTAGCACGTGGGCACACAGCAGAACCCTCTCCATATAAAGAAACAAGATGCCAGGAGTAAGACTTGGTAGAAGAAAAATGAGTAATAGGTATAGGCTTCCTTGAGCTTGAGATACTGCAATTGTTAGATATTTATTATTAAATACTGTATGTAAAATATTTAGAGAAGTGAAGACCTTTAGAAAAGCAGAAGATAGGAGACTATAAAAATATTTTACATATACTCAACCATAGTTTTTAGACATAAAAATATAATGGTTAAATTAATATTAGATGGTCTGAACAACAGATTTTAACTGGCTGAATAGAGTGAGTGAGCTCAAAAGCACAAGGAAAAAACACATAAAAATATGAAAGAGATGTTAGAAGATATGAAAGATTAAATCAAGAAGTTTAATATACGTTGATTCTGAGACCAAAAGAAGAAAATAGAGGAGATGTGGAAGAGGTAACATGGAAATAATACTTCAGGGGTGCCTGGATGGCTCAGTTGGTTAAGCGTTGGGTTCTTGATTTTGGCTTGGGTCCTGATCTCAGGATTGTGAGATCATGGGCTCTGTACTCAGTAGGGAGTCTGCTTGAGATTCTCTCCTTGACCCTCTATTCCTCCTCCTGCCCATGCTTTCTCTCTCAAAAATCAATCAGTCTTTAAATAAAAAAAGAAATACTTCAGAATTTTCCAGTTTCAGGACTTTCTAGTGTGATATATATATATATATATATATATATATATTCAAAAAACATGCATGCAGGTACACTCCCACTCCTCAAAACTATATAACATCAAAGACAAAGAGATCACAAAAAATTTGGAGAGGAAAAAGAAATATCTTTTAAGGAATAACAGACAACAGCTTTCTCAGCAGAAACCATATTTTAAAAATTCTCATTGTTTCTTTAACTATGATTCTCCTACTCTTTTTCTCCTTTTCATCTGGAAATTTAAGTAGGTGTGTGTTAAATTCCTCACTCTCTTCTCCATGTTATCTTAAACTTTTATTCATATTTTACAAATTTTTGTATCTCTGGCTGCATTCTGAATACTTTCTTGAAATCTATGTTTCAGTTCGTGAATTTTCTCTTTGTCTGTATCATCCACTATGAAAGCTATCTATTCAGTTTTTTTTTTTCAATCTTATTTTTTTTCCAAATCTATTTGGATATCTTGATTGTCTTATTTCTAGCTCATATTTTTCATCCCTTCTTTCATTTTTAAAAATAAATTGACTCTACTTGTTTTATTTATTTTTTAATAGATTTTATTTATTTATTTGACACAGAGAAAGAAAGAGAGAGTACAAGCTGGGAGAGTGGCAGGCAGAGAATGAAAGAGAAGTAGGCTCCCTGCTGGACAGGAAGCCCGATGTGG
Source organism: Mustela erminea (assembly GCF_009829155.1). NCBI lineage: Eukaryota > Metazoa > Chordata > Mammalia > Carnivora > Mustelidae > Mustela > Mustela erminea. The sequence continues at coordinate 63,018,378 of NC_045630.1, forward strand.
GACTCAATCCCAGGACCTGGGGATCATGGGCCTGAGCTGAAGGCAGCTGTTTAAACCACTGAACCACCCAGGAACCCCAAGTATAGTTGTTTTATAATCTGTGTTTGATCATTCTAATATCTGAATTTTTCTTTTTTCTGTTGGTTTTGTTTATTTTGCTTTGTGTTTTGTGAGAGGTGTGTGTGTTTCTGTGTAATTGTGAGCTCATATATCTATAAAACTAATCCATAGAAATACTTTGAAAAACTTCATCAAAAGTAAATTCCTCCAGAAAAAAATTCATTATTTTCCGCCAAACACCCAGAGGCACTATCAACTCATAAAATTTTAAATTAAATTTTAAGATTGAGGTTTTTCCAAATACTTAGGTAGTAGGAATCTAAGCCTCAGACCTGTATAAACTCCAACTTGTAACTACAGATAGTCAGAGGATATTTTCTTCTCTTTTTTTCAATGCTAAAGTACAAGATGGACAATTTCTTAAGGAGTTATAATAGGTTTATTTCTTATTTCCCCTTACACAGAGCATAGAACAGTGGAGTCTTGCTTTTATGTGGTTTGGAGGTTTGTGTTCCTTTTAGACACCTCACACTGGGTAGATACACAGATGGGTCTGAATTTCATCCAGTATAACAAATTTCTTCAGTCAGTTTTGGTTCTCTGCTTTTGTCTCTGGATTTCATTTAGTGCTTGTCTCTAAGAATTTTTTTTTTTATTTTTACTTTATTGCTAATTCATGATGTATTTTAAATTATCAGTTGCATGTTACTTAGCACTTTAATTGTTTTTAGAGGATGCTTTATTCAGGGTATTAAGCTTGCTTCAAAATAGGCAAAATGGGAGAAAAAATAAATGTGATAAACAGAATATAATGTAAAATAAATAATTGAAAAAGGACCAAATATTTTAAGAATTTTCTGTATACAAATAATCAGAATTTCTAGTTAAAGACAAGAGAGTGTCAAAATTGATTTAAGAAAAAGTCCTGATATGTTCTTTTCATTAAATACACATTTAAAATATAGGAAAAGAGATATAGGAAATATAGGAAAAGGAGATATCAGTTAATACTAGCAAAAAAATAATCTGAAAGGATACATTAGCAGATGAAATGTAAGACAAATGGCATTAGTAAGGATAAAAATAGTTACTATATAATGATAAAAAAGTTCAACTTACTTGGAAAATGCAATATATCTAACTTGTATGCATTTAATGAAGTAACATCAAAATTTTATCAAAATATTGATAAAGCTGCAAAGAGAAGTTGACTAATTCACAATCAGAGTTGCAGCTTTCAATATATTTTTCTTACTAACAGTGAGATGAGTTAAGTAAGACCTACCAAAGTTATTAAAGATTTCAGCAATAAAATTAACAGGCTTGATTTGGTTAGCATATGTAAGACCTCACATGAACAATGCAAAAGAACTCATATTCTCCTCAAACACCTACAAAATATATTTAATAGTTAACAAGGCATTAGATCATATAGCAGATTTGATAAATATAAAAGAATTGGCCAGAGGAACCACATTCTTTAAAAATTATGTAGTTAATCTTTAAATTAAGTAAAAAACAAAAGCAAACAAACAACAACAGAAAACAAGTAAATACTCCAATGTTTGGAAATACCAAAATATTTCTAATTAACTTATGGGCCAAATAAATCATATTAGAAATAAAATTATGAAAAATAAATAATAGTAAAAATATTGTATATACAAATACAGAATGAAATAAAAATGGCACTTCAAATTAATCTTATAAACTTTAATTCTTCTTAGAAAGGAAGAAAGGCAGAAAATGAATGGGGTATTTCTGACTTAAGAGACTGGGAAAAGAATAGTGGTATGCAACCAAAGAAAGCAGAATAAAGGATACAATAAAATGAAGCAATTAATGAAAGGAGAAAACATGTAATGCAAAGACAAATTAAAAAAAAACTTTTGGCAATACTGATTAAGGGAAAATGTTATTCTATTAGAAGTTCCACCAAATTTTCAAAAATGGGTAATACTGAATTTATGCAGAAATTCTCTTCAGAGGCTGGAAAAAAGAGGACGTACCACAGCTCATTTTGTGGGAATAGAATTAACCTTTTATAAAACCCCATTAAGATCAGAAAGAGATTGAAAAATTTATAGATCAGTCTCATCATGAAAAATTTAGATGCAAAAACCAAACCAAAACAAAACCAAATCCAGAGATGTATAAAGCTAAAGATAAACAAACAACAGTTCCATGTATTTATCCTAGAAATAATAGAATATTATATTGGAATGTGTAAAAGTTTTTTCACCAAATTAACCCATTAAAAGGAGAAATACAATTATTTCAAGGGAAGCAACATAAAGATTTAATAACTATTTGCAAAAACAGTAAAAACAAAACACATACAACTGAACTATAGAAGTAAACTTTCTTTAGTAAAGGATGTTAATAAAAGCCTTACAAAAATGACTTTATTTTTTAGAAGCCTTCTCTAAAAGATCAGGATCAAAATATGGGCCAGTATTTTACTGCAAACCCTAGCCAGCAAAACAAGACAATAAGAAATAAATAAAACCAATAAATACTTGAAATAAAGAGAGAATTGGCAGTATTCACAGATGGTGTGACATAGAGAATACAAAACAAGGTACGAATAAGTTGTGAGATGCAATAAAAGAATGTACCAAGTTGGCTGGTTATAAAATTAGTATACAAAATAAAACTGCATTTCTGTATTCTGAAACCAAGCAGGCAGAAAAGTCATCATTTACATTATATTAATTTGCAGTTTGACAAATAGATCAATGTAGCATAAAAAGTCCAGAAACAGAACAACACACAACAAAGTTTATTTATGACAAAGTCAGTGCTTTATAACAGTGAAGAAAGGACCATCTTTTCAATAAACAGCATCATGTTAAGGCAAAGACGTGAATCAGTGGGAGCCCTTCTATGCTAGTGGTGAGATGACAAGTCATTGTATTTTTCTCTTTCTAGATTTTATTTAAATTCTAGTTAGTTAACATGTAGTGTGGTATTAGTTTCATTGGTAGAATTTAGTGATTCATCAGGTACATACAACACCCAGTGCTCAATACAAGTGCTCTCCTAATGCCCATCACCCAGTTACCCCAACCTCCCACCGATCTCCCCTGCAGCAGCCCTCCGTTTGTCACCTACTGTTACAAGTCTCTCATGGTTTGCCTGCCTCTCTGTTTTCATCTAATTTTATTTTAAATACATGTGAAACATATGTGCACCATCTTTAGAGTCAATTACAAAACAATAATTAAGCCTCTATCGTATATTGACTACTATTGTTACGTTAGACACTCATTAATACAATTGAACAAATAAGAAAAAAATCTGTCCTTATGTAAATTACATTCTAGTGAATATTCCCGTATTCTATGTCCCAGAAATCCCATTTTGAGATGGTCTTTTACCATAGAGATTCTTCTAACAGTCAATCTCCCACACTCCCAGATGTCCAAGGAATGTAATAAGCTTTTTCCTTACACATCTATAGTGATACTAGTTATTTACCATCCTTGGAGAAATTCAGAAAATAATAATTTCCATTGTTTTGTGGCTCTGTGGTACATATAAGGAATCCTGGTTGAGGCAACCTACAAGAAACTATTACATTTGTGCATTAGGATGAAGATCCAAGAATGTTCACAGTACAGTCGCTAAAGTAAGCAAATAAAGATGTAGAATGCCCATTTAAATTTGAATCAAATACAAAGAATATTTTTTAGTTTAAGTTGATTCTCCATGAAATATCTGGCAATCTTACTCATAGGAACATCATTAGCTACACCAATACTCTTCCCAACAACAAGGATGCCAGCAATTAAAAAAAAAAAAAAAAATTACCATATTGCCAGAAAAGGTGCTCATGAATGAGGAACTTCATCTGTAAAAAGCTAGGAATGAGAAGAATAAGAGTGATTTCATGCAAAATTACTATAAGAAAAAGAAATGAGTATCAGAATATTTCAGCTGAGGAAACTTCCCCTAAAAACAAATCATGAAACAGAAGAATACCATAAGAAATTCCAAACTGAATTAAACATCCTCAAGCAAACATTGTGAGATATAAAAATCAGTTGGAGTTAAATCTGAAAAGCAGAGTATATACACACAAAACAAGGAATTAGCTTATAGGGACTGACTTTATTTGTCACGGTTCTCCAGAGAAACAGAATCGATTGGAGAGAGAGCGAGATTTACTATGAAGAAATGGTTCACGTGATTAAGGAAGCTGAGAAATTCTACAATCTGCTCCTTGCAAGCTGGAGACCCAGGGAAGAGAGTAGTGTAACTAAATATGAACCCAAAGGTCTGGGAGTCAGAGGAGCTGATGGTATAAATCCCAGTGTCAGGAAGGGAATAGACAAGATTAGATGTCCCACCTTAAACTGTGAGGCAAGAATATATTGGATGGTGATTTAGGGTATATATCTCATCTGAGAGGACACTGTTTGAGTTCTGCAAAGCATTGTCACCTAGTTGGCACTGTAGCTGAGTGTTCTAAAGGCCATTCTACAATTCTATCATTCCAGCTTCTGAAAGGTGATGAGGAAGATGTTAAGAATAGTAAATTTTGTGAACATGAGTACACTACCACACTTCATTTGATCAGATGTAATGCTGTGTGGGATACCATGATGGTAGATAAGGCATTCTGTAAGTCAAGAGATGGTAGTTTAGGCAGGAAGGGACCACAAATCCATATCTACAGCAAGTGTCTATTCCAGTAAAAGTATAGTGCCTTCTGTGATGGAAATGGTCTAGGATAATCAACCTTTCATCAGGCTGAGCACTCTGGAAAATGGTCCCATACTGGGGGCTCAGTGTTGGTCTCTAAAGCTGATAGATTGGGCATTTGGGCTCTCAGCATTGTCTCTAGCCAAGTGGCCTTGGTACGTGCCAATACATGTTGTTGAACCCAACCATAGTCTCCCTTGTTTCCATGATGACCATTTTGTTCATGATGCCATTGGACAGTTATTGGAGTGACTGGGAAGAGAGACAGACTGGAATCTACAGAACAGGTCATTCTATTCACTTAATTATAGAATCCTCCTTTGCTGAATCACTCCTTGGTGAACATTCCCATGGGACACAAATATGTTACTTCCCCATTCCAAGAGGTTTATCTACATACCTCCTTCCCCAGACCTTCTTGCTATTAATTTTCCAATTGTATTCTTACCAAGGCCCTTATCAACTAGAAAAACCACCAGACACAGTTCATTAAATGGTATAGACTCATAGTTCTTGCCATTTCTTCTTCCAAGCAAAATGAACGATTGAGTATACTGCATGAAATTATGCCCAAAGAGGGAATTATTTTCATTACTGTCCTTTGGTGGAATCCTAGAAAAGGGCCATGGTGCTATTGCCGTCCACTCCTGAGTGGCACTTGTCATATCATACAGAACCACCAACAAAGCAGGGCAGATGTTTCTTTTCCTTCCTTAGTCAATTTGTTGTAGGGGGCTCTCCACAAAGACATAAGTGTGGGCTGACAGAGAGAAGGTAGTCTAGTGGGAGTCGAACATAGACATTTGGGTCAGATCCTCATGAAATTTTCTTATGTGTGCAGGTCCTACTCCAGCCCAATCTCACACCCACCAAATTTACTTCATACTGATGTCTGGTGGTACACACCCAAATTTGTGGTTTGGCGGGTCAGACAACATACAGATCATGATAACTTGGTGGCCCATGGTTAAGTATTCAGTCTCTCTTAGGGGCTAGTAACGATTTAAAAGCTGCTCTGCAAAAGGAGAGTAGTTATTTACAGATGGCATGGCTTTGCTCCAAAATCCAACGGTCTGTGTTGTAATTTACTTATTTCGAGCTGCCAAAACCTCCAAACAAAATCTCTATCCGCTGCTGACACTTCAAGCACTATAGTATCTGGTGGATCATATGGCCCAAGTGATAGAATGTCTTGCATGGCAGGCTGGACCTGTGTAAGAGTCTTCTCTTCTTCTGGATCGCTCTTGAAACCAGCAGCCTTTGATCGCTTAATAAGTGGGTTGAAGTAAATACATCCATATGAGGTATTCCCCAAATCCAAAGAGACCCACTGCAGGAGGGGCCAAATGCAACAATTTATCTGTCACTTTGGAAGGAATAGTCCCCCCCCCCCTTTTGGAAGGAATATACTTTGACATGTCCCTGATCATGTAAAATACTTCGAAATTTTACTGGGTAGAATATCCCTGAGTTTTCACGTTGAATGGATATTGAGAGAATGGAATCAAGGTTAGTTATTATGCATCACTGGAAAACTAATATACCTAGAATCAGAACTTCAAAAACTAAGAGAAATTGACAAAAATAGGATGAAATACAATGAGATTAGTTCAAAGTTTATTTAAAAAATAGGAAAAGTAGAGGTAACACATTTTTTACTTGGATTTCCTGAAAAGGGAAAAATAATACAATGAAAGAAAGCAGATATTTATAGTTAACATATAAGAAAACATTCTTGAAATAAGACAAAATCACAGCATACATATTAACAAGGGCCAACCAAGTGCCTGAGAAAATTGACACAGAGTGGTCAGCTCTGGATATATTTCAGTAAACTATAAGACAAAGAAAAAAACCTTCACAGTGCCCAAGAATAAAAATAAAGAGTTACTTAAAAAGGTAAGAAATTGACAAAGGACTTTCGAGGGTAGCGTATATTATAAGGTGACTGTGGAAAGCATTTTAAGGAAACTCAAAGAAAAAAGAGTATGAGCTAAAACTTCATACCCAGTTAATGGAGCCTTTGGGGATTAAGAATGTAAACCATTTGAAACATGGAAGAGCTCAGGAAACATTGTGGTCAATGAGTACTTCATCCAACCCAAATACTAAAGGGTGAGCTTCACCCAACCAAGGAATGAATGGCAAAAAAAAAAAAAAAAAAAAAAAAAGTGTGATGTTGAACAATTACCATATGTAATTATAGATTTAAAATAAAAATAAGGGTAAAGACAGGGCTAAAAAGTGGTATGTCAATGTTATATATTCTGACAAAATAGAAATAAGACAGCTAGAAATGTGAGGAGAGGGGAAAGAAAGAAAGTAGAATAAAATCCTTTATTACTGTAAAAACAATAGGTGGACGTCAAAGAATACTGTGTAAAACCAATAAAGCAGTTAGTGAATGATTACAGAAGAGGTGGAGGGTGGATGGATTAGGGACACTTAAAATGTATGGATACAGGGACACCTGAGTGGCCCAGTTGGTTAAGCGCCTGGCTTGGGCTCAGGTCATGATCCCGGAGTCCTGGGATTGAGTCCTGTATGCAGCTCCCTGCTCAGTGAAAAGCCTGCTTCTCCCTCTCCCACTCCCCCACCTTGGGCTTCCTCTCTGTCAAATAAATAAATAAAATATTTAAAAAAGAAGTAAAATGTGCACATGTAAATGTAACCATTAGAATCAAAACACAAACCTTAAGTACAAAGAAAAAAAAAAGAGAGTGGAGAAGACACATGACTTAGAAACACAGTGAATATAATATAATGTAATATACACAGTAATTATAATATAATATGAGCAGAATTGAGACCAGACATATTAACTTCATCAATAAAACTAAATGAGCTTAACTGGCATAGTAAAAAGAAAATGATTTTCCAATTGGCACATAGAGCAAAACCAAATTTTATGTTGTATAGAGACACACCTAAAATAAAGTGGTTCACAAAGACTGAATTTAAAGGAATGTGCAAAGATATAACCAGCAAATGAGAGGAAAAAATGAAAGGAAATTTCCTGTGATACGATTACCAAAGGGGGTAGATTACCAATCAAAAATATGAATTGAGATAAAATAGAACATTTTAAGGGCAAAAATCCATTATTCTCCGTGAAGGTATAATAGTTATGATTATTTCTGCACCATAGAACACTGCAGTGACCAAAGGCAGAAACTGCATGAGATGAAAGTAGGGAACAATAGAAACACATGAATGAAAGAAGACTTGAACACCCTGGTCAGTACAACACAGTCAAATGGACAAAAAATCAAATTAAGGGTACTAAAGATATAAATGACATCATCAATCAGGTTAACCTTATGGCTGTGTGAGTGAGTGTGTGTATAAAACAGTGAAAACAGAGAATATCCCTTTTCTCACTTGCACGTGGAACAATCATGAAGATTGATCACAAAGCTAACATCAGTAATTCTTACAAAATGCAAATATTGCTAAAGACCATTTTCTAATCATAATGCAGCAAAGCTAGACATTAAAAATATTAGGTTTAAGAAGACCATCTCCACCTGGAAAGTTAAAAATCTTTTAAAAACTCTTGATTAAATGAAGGAAAACAGACAGAAATTACAATGTGTTTGAAAAATAACAATGATGGAGATGCTATAAATCAGAATTTATAATATTTAAAACTGTGATCAGAGGAAAATTTCTAGACTTAAGCACTTTCATCAGTACAAATAAAATAACAGAAATTAAAAATGAACTGGCCAACTCATAAGTCCAGAAAAAAACAGAGGGGAATTGATGCCAACATTTAGGCATTTGTCTTCATGGTAACTAAATTGTTTCAAAATATAGAAAAAACTCCAAAATTCTTCTTATGAAGCAAATATAACATTGATTATACATAACTGGATAGATATGGCTAAATAAAAGAAAATTATAGAACAATAGCTCTCAGGAAAATGATAACAAAAATTCTGAATAAAGTGTTAGTGAACACACTCCCACACCAAATTAAGAAAATATACCATGGCTAAGTAGAACTTATACCAGAAATGGAAACATTGTTCAGCATTAGTAATCTATTATGTAATGTATCATTTTAAAATCTAAGGAAAACAAAACAATCATGATTATCTTCACAGACGCTGAAAAAACCTTGGAATAATTCAATATATTCCTTATAAAAACACTTGAGGTAATAGGAATGAATAGATAGCTTTGTTAATCCAAAAGCTAGCATCTTGCTTAATAAAACACACACACACACACACACACACACACACACACACACACACACACAATAGCATTATTCCCACTAAGGTCAGGGAAAAGGCAAGGACATCCACTATCTGCATCACTAGTTAACGTATTAGAGACATTAGCAAATCCAGTAGGAAAAGAGAGAGCCATTAGAGGCATAAGGATTGCAAAAGAAGAAAAACTATCTCTATTTGGAGATAACTTCATGCTAGCTGGGGAAAAAAACAGACCTTGAGATCAGTGGTAAAACTAATTCAAGCAAACAAAGAATTCAGCAAGATATGAAGGTATAAACCTACATGTAAAAATCAATTGCCATTTGGGAGATGTAATGGAAGAGAAAATCTTATTTACGATAGTAACAACAATCAGAAGTGAAAATGCTTAAGAATATACTTAACAAAAAATGTTCAAAGCCTGTATTAAGAAAATTTAAAACACTCCTGAATGCGCCCATGGAAAAGTATCCCTTCCTCTTGGGATGAGGATGTTGATTCCCTTAAGTTAATATATAATAGTAAGATCATCCCAATATGAAATACCACAAGCTGATCTTATGAAGCTAGAAAACTAGTATTAAAATTCTTGTGAAAAAATAGATGCATAAAAAGAGCTGGGAAAACACTGGGGAAAAAAGAGGTATCAGATATAAAACATTCTACAAAGTCTTAATAATTAAAACAATATGGTACTTAGCACCCCAGTGAACAACGAATGAAATAGACCCAAGTACTTAAGATCATTTGTGTATGACAAAGGTGACATCCTGAATCACTGGAGTAAAGTTGAAACTTCTTAAGAAGTGTTTTGGGACAACTAGATAGCCATTCGGAAGAGATAGGAGAGAGTGAATGAATTCGGGGGGGGGAGGACAAGCAGATTTTGCTATGGGCATGGAGCCTGATGGGGGCTTGATCTCACCACCCTGAGATCATAACCTGACACGAAATCAAGAGTCAGAGACTTAACTGATTGAGCCACCCAGGCACCTCAGGGATTAGAGATCTTGATTTACAAAAAGCAGCTATAAATGTACTAAAAGATAATGTGACTGAGTTCCTTTATAACTTGGGTGAAGAAGAGGGCATTTAAAACAGGACTCAGATTAAGGGGCCATACAAGAAAAGATTGATAAATTTGACTTCATGAAGACAAATAGCTTTGCATGGTCGACTACAGTGTATGTAATGCCGGAAGGTGATTGACAAACTGGGAGAACATATTTGTAACATATACTATGGATATAGATAGGGCTCATACCCATTGCATATAATACCCATTACAAATACATACACACTGCTCTATATGTGTATCTGTGTGTGTGTGTGTGTGTGTGTGTGTGTGTGTGTGTGTTAACCCTTTGTCTGGTAGAACAGATTTCATGGAGTACCTTTTGGTGTTTTGTATGTGACTTTGGATTCAAAAGATACTTGAATGTGTATTTGCCTTTTTTTTTTTTTCCCTAAACGGAGAATGTTTTCTGTTAAACATATATTCTTTAAAAAATAACTAAAAGCAATTAGTGGAATAAAGTATGCTACTCGATTTCAGACCAAAAGTAATTGGACAGCCAATGTCTACTTTTACCACCCTCATGACCAATTTTATTCCCATCCTAAATTCCCAAACTCCTTCCGAGGAAACAGAATTTTAACTCATTCCAGTCACTAATGAAGCCCATTAATGGTTTCAATTTTCAGTACAAGAAATTAGGGCAGAGACAGAAATACAAGGATGAAAATTAAGGAAAATGTCTTGGTGGGTAGCATGCCGACCTTGAGATGACACCGTAAGTGACAATTTACGTGCCTTGTAATGCAGCCCCGGCTTCGCTTTGCCTCCTTCCCCCCCCCCAATCCACAATACCTCACAAACCTAATATCCAGCCGTACTTAATTCCATAGGAATGCAGAGGGTGCCATGAATGACGTGTTGTCTCCCGTCAGCACTTTCTGCAATCACAACAGCGATGGTTGACCCGGCTGAAGACAGCCTGAAGTCCCACTGTTATCTGGCTGGAAGGTGCTGGTCTACTCTAGACGCAGCTGAACCTCAATTTGTCCAGACTCCTTCCCTTTCCCTTTCAGGCATCTCACTGTTATAATAACTTACACGTCCAACTCCTCCTGGACTTCTCCAGAATACAGCCAATTCACCCCCAGCATGATGCAAAATGCTTGCCCCATGACCACCTCATCGCTACTTGTTGAACAGTAAATGTGAACGTAGATTGCGCTACACTTTGTAGAGTAGACACCTGTGAAGTCTTACAATGTTACAAGCCTCCTTATGACAAAAATGCTATCCAACAGCAGGGTCCCCCTGCAACAGTGTAGCCTTTTTTCAACCAGATTGGGTGGCTACCGTGGCTATCCCATTCATGCAGCCCCTTGTCCTGTTTTCCCATGTACCTCTCGGGGCTGTGGAGGTTCGGAAAGAATTAGGTTTGAAGAGGAAGTTCAGTGAACTTGTAATTGTCCATCACTAATACTAATAGTAGCTAACATAGCTGCCATGGGTCAGGCCACATTCTCGATGTCTTAAATACCTTAACTCATTCAGTCTCAGATCAGCCGTATAAAGGCCATACCCTTATCCAGTATACCCATTTTGATGGAGAAGGAAACTCAGGCCAACCAAGGCTAAGAAAGTTGCAGGAGGACACAGGTAGGGACGGCTGGGACCTCTGGTTTTCAGTGTCTACTTTTTAAAACTCCTGCTGCAGTGTTTTCCAAATTCCACCTGGGGATTCTATAGTGAGTGGCAAAATAGGGTCATAACTGGCCCTGATAAAGGTGGGAAATATTAGAATGCATTCCACCAGGTAAAGAGAAATTTTTTGTTCAGATATTTGTTCCAGAAATGTAGCGATGTCACTGAGTTTCACCGGTTTGGGTATTTCACAGAAGCACCCAGCTATGGGGTCAGAGAGGATAAATGCAGCCACCATCACATATGCCAAATTCTACGCCCCAGGGTCTAGGTCTGCAGGAGATGGCATCTGTTTCTAATTTGCCCACCCAGAGGGAGCATCTTTGTCTAATTTTCACAAAGTCACCCTAAAAACGAGCAGTGCCTCTGTGCCCACATGTGTATGTGACAGATCACGATGTCAGACATCTTCCCTCGTATGGGTTAAGTCTAAAGAACTTTAAAAAATCTTCTTCAAACCCTATCATCAGTAAGAAGTTATATGTTTTAAAATAATAAAGAAAAAAGCCTGTAAGCCTTATATCATTTATTCTAAAGATACAGCTGACTAAAGCTGAGTGAAGATGAAATGGGAAACTTCCTGACATCTGTGGGATTTAGGAGTATTTCACTTCAATGTCAAGATCTGATCCCAGATACTGGACATAAAGCCGTCACCTTGTAGAAGTACTCTTGCCATTTGGAACTTAAGGTTTAGCCTGATTACTTCGTAGGGAAGTTCTACTTAAAAATGAAATGTGCCTGAATTTTCTGAAATAATAATAATAATAATAATAATAGTAATAATAATAATAATAGTAATAATAATAAATAACAGTCTTGAGGAGGAGGAGGGACAGGAGGAGAAGAACAAGAAAGATGATGAACGGCAGAAGCTAATAGGTATTGAGCATTTAATATGTTCAAGGCATGATTCAGAGCTTTGCATTTAATCCTCCCAACAACATTATGAATGGGGCCTGTCACTATCCTCACTTTGCCCAGGAAGCTGCTGGGGCACAGAGGAGTTACCCAAGGTCACGTAGCTAGGAAGGGCTCGATCTCGGAGTTTAACCCAGCCACTCCTGCCTCAGGGTCTAGATGCCCACTGCTCTTCTGTTCCGCCTCTCCAAACTAATTAGAGAATTATTCGGGTCCCATGGCAACAGCTGAAATTGGTAAGTACCTTTCCAACTTTCTGGACTAGATTTTCACGAACTCTTAGTATGCAGCAAAATCTTTGAAATAATCCCATCATGACTGCATATCGCAGAATGGTTATTCCCCTCTCCTACTATTAAGAATACCGTGAAGCAAACAGGATGCGATTGTTAAATAATTAATAATTCCAGACTGCTCATCAAGCACAAAGTCAGGCATTGCCCTGGGGGGTGTGACATCATCAGGTTTGCTACCTCCACTAAGTACAAGATTGCACTTTCAGTAGAGCGAGTCTTTAAGAGGCCAGGGAAAGAGTGCTGAGACCTCATGATCTCATTTCGACACATATGCCAGCAAGTGATAAAAACCTGAGAAGTGAAATAGAGAACTATCAGTTGATAAAGAAATAAAATTGTCTCTAAATGCTGTGTCTTTCAAAGTTTTCCAGGATACATCCCTGTGTCTGTAAAGACAGGCTTCCCTTCTCTAAAGACAGGGTCAGCCAAGGGCAGCCAGTCATTTATCTCGGAGGTGGCAGAAGTCTATAACTTAAGAACACCCCACTTGAAAATGACAGTCATCTGGAGGCCCCTTTTATGATATCTTCTTCTTTCAAGCTGATAATAGAACAGAACTTGGTAAGGGCCACTCTGTGTCATGAATCAAATCATACTTCACAAAAGTCATTTCCTATTGATGTTGATGTGCCCGTTCCTCATTTATATTGATCAGTGGACATTTGTTTGCCAAGATAAAACGAAAAGAGATTTCCTGGATGCCCTGTGACATTTTCAAAAGGGAAAATTCATTCTTTTCAGCGTTCAGCGTGTGACTGGGTTTCAGAAAGAGGGAGTTACAAATCTTCTACTTTAGAGATGTCTAGCATGAAATGAAGAACATAATGTTTCTGGGTCATTTCCTGTTTCCTGAGGGCCATCTTTACGAAGTTGGAGTGTTTCTCATTTTTTTTTCCAAGATGAGGTTGGGACCATCTATTCATTCATCGAGTAAGGTTCTAGGATTTGGGTGCCTGTGATCACACCCTGGTGCTTAACCACACACAGCAGGAGTAGCAGAGTTCCAGAAAAACTGAACTTGTGCAGATCTGTGGGTGAAACAGTGGTTCATAATACATACAGAGCTAAGACTCCTAACGTGCATTATGTGCACACATGTGTGCTGTGCCCACAAAACCGAGTAGGAAAGCTGAATGCTGATTCGAGCAACATATTTATTTACTTTCAGTTCATAAAAACAAGAGATTGGATCTGTGGCATTCAGAATCTTGGTATCTGTATAACTGTTATATCACAACGAAATTATTTGCATAAGCAGTTTATCAAAATCAAATATCTGCTTTAATTAAAAAGAGGCTACTTAAAGAAAGAAGATAAAAGTCATGGATTAATGCATTCAGAAATAGAGACTCAAACCAAATGCCCATTAAGCAACAGTTACTGTATTTCATCTTGACAATAAAATGTATAAGGGCATTGAGAAATTGACCTTTTGTGGTAATACTGGATGACAACACTTTTCTCCGATGGATCTTGGTGATAATTTGGGTCACACACAAATCTTTTATGACCACCTGAAGAGGCTAGCAATCAAATACAATCACCAAATTGAGAAGAACAAGATGATCTTTTGAAGGTCATCACTAATCTCCTTGTTACAAAAATCTGTGACTTTTCCTCAATTTTTATGATTCCTACATTTCCTTAGCTTCTGAAACTAAAGATGGCCCTTTTACCTCAGCCCCTTAATTTTTTTTTTTAATGTTCCATGCTAATGTGCTTTCCATGCTTTCTTCTTGATAGTGCAACTCTTCCTCTTGTCACCTCCCAGTTGAAATTGGGATTTTCTGACACTTAGTCCATAACTCCACTTTTCTCTCTGTAAAATCCCATGTAGTGATTTGGGATTTTTCCCTTGAGGAAATTCCCATTGTGCCATTTGTGCCCCACACTTACAGTTCACCATATTCTGCTTTGATGCAATCTTGGGAAAGCTAAAATATCAAGTTTGAGTAAATCTATAGAGTCAAGCAATAACAATATTTTAGAATATTTAGCAATACGGTTAGCTGGTTATTTAGGGCATTAAAAAAAAAAAAAAAACTGGACAAAAGTCTGAAGGCAAAGGCAAGACCATAAGCACGTTCTTAGCAACGAAAGAGAGATCGGGCAGGTACCAATTCTATTCCTATGGGAAAGGATAGCAAACCTACACCCGCAGCCCTGACTGCTTCCCTGAAAGCTGATTATGAATTTCCAAATGTTTTCCTTGGCATCCTATTAGGATATCAAATCCGACATATCACAAACAGAATTTACACTGCTCACGACTGGATTTGCTACCATTATTGATTTCTCTTTGCATTAATGGCACCACAATTGTAAAAAGATAACTTCATGCCTGTTCCTGCTTTGAATAGGCTCCTCATATCTTAGATGAGATAAAATTATTTGGCTACTGATGGATTTATCTGTCCAGCTCTCTTTTACCACCAAGACTGTTTTTCCAATTCTGCATTTATCTTTAAGCCATTATCCCTATTTTTTTTATGTACTTCTGGAGTAACCAACACATGACCTTGCTGAACAATATTGAGCAATATGTTGAACAATTGAACAATACTCCACAATATGGTCTTTTTCAGGCTTTCTCATTCCACTTGGATGTCATGTTTTAGCTTTCCCAACATTATCTAAAGCTCAGCTGTGACTAGGCCTAATGGCATAGTACCGGAACATTCTTTGATTTTATAAATGCCATGAATAATATTATTCATCAACTCCATCTAGGGATCCAACACACTTTAATTTTATCTGGTTAACACTTATTCATATTCTTATATTCTTTCATTAGTATTTATTGCCTACCTCCTTTTTGCCAGGAACCATGTTAGGCATGGAGGATACAAATTCGGAGAAAACCACATCCTCACGCTTAAGAGATTTCAGTCTCATGCGGTAGAGAGACAAAGGGATAAGTCAAAATATGTGTGGAGTGATATGTGAGACCAGAAAAGTAGAGTAGCATTCTCTGAATGAGCAGAGTATCAGTAAGGTTAGGAAAACTTCTAGAGGAGGTGACATTGGAGCCTGGGGAAGTCCACTGAGGCATCAAATGCATGGTCACAAAATCCTGAAGGAATGAAGCAGAAATTATATGTTGACAATTCACAGGAGACAAGCCCGTAGAAACAGACTTATACTCAGTGGTGAAAGAATTTTGCTTGGGTCCTGTGCTACAGAATTGGAATATAATCCTGAAAACTATGAGAGCCATTGAGTGATTACCAGCCGGGGAGTGGTGTGAATACATAAGTATCCCTAGAAAGATCACTTTGGTAGAAATACAGAGAATGGGTTCTAAACAGGAAAAACCAGATATAGAGAAAGCCATTAGAAGACAATACCAGACTAGGAAAAATAGGTCAAGAACCTGAACTAAGGTCTTGATGGTACAAATAGAGAAGGAATGACAGATTTGAAAGACACATAACCTGGCAGGATTGCAGGTGCTGGTGAGTAACTAATTACATTTGCGGGTTGGGTGAGTGGGAGGAAAAGAGAAGTCTATGATGAATTCTAGGTTTCTGATTTCCATGATTGGACGTGTGGTGATGTTTTCCACTGAGAAAAGACATAGATGAGGAGAAACAGGTTTTTAGGGAAAGACAATGTGTTAAGTTTGATAACTGAGGAAATCGAGATGTCTATGGAACATTTAACTGGAAGTGTCTGGTAGCTCATAGGTTTCTGGAGCTTAGCAGGGAGATCTATCTATCTATCTATCTATAGATAGATAGATATAGATAAAGTCTATATCTATCTATCTATCTATATCTATCTATCTATAGATAGATATAGATAAAGTCAACCAGGGAATGTATATAGAACATGATCAGGGTCTAGAATTGGATAAGATTCTACAGATTCTGAAGGCAATTTGAAGGAAACAGAAGACATTACAGGTAGGATAGGAGAGAGGAAGGGGAGAGAGAAAGGAATGAGAGGAAGGAAGGGGAAAAAATAAAGAAAGAGAGTTTTTTTTCTTAGCATAGAATATCAGCTAATAAATATAGGAGAAATGAAATAAAAGTAATGGATAAAATTGGATGAAGAACAGTATATTACAAGGTCTCTAAGTACCTCTCAATAATTTACTTATTAACTACAAAGAGAGAATAGTAAATATATAATAAACAAATCTGGTGGGCACTATCTTAATCAGGTAGCCCAGGTCTGTAACACCAGTATCTGCCTCGTGATATGATGTACTGAGACAGACAGCACAGCACGTCCCCAGTGTTCTTGTGGAAAATGCATAACCTAAGTCTAGTCATAAAGAAACTTCAGAAAAACCCCAATGAGGGAATTCCATAAAATATTTAGCCTGTACTCTTTAAATGTTAAGATCAATAAAAACAAACGAACCAAAACCTGAGGGACCATTCCGTAATGCAGGAGACTACAGAGACATGACAACTATGAAAATGCTTAATCTTCCATTGGATCCTGGAACGGGGGTGGGGGGGGGAGAAAAGGAAAGAAAAAGCTCTTGAGGTGACAACTGATGAAATTTGAATACAGACACTAAGTTAGACAGTAATTTTGTACCACTGTGAAATTTCTTGATTTATTAATTGTTCTTGGTTCTATAGGACAATAGCCATGTTCTTAGGAAAGACACACTGAAATATTAGGGACAAAGAAGCATGCATTTTCTGAAGTATTCTTAAATTGTTTGGAAAAATTAGCTAGTTAGATAGATAATGATAAAGCAAATTATCCATAATGTAAATAATTGGTGAATCTCTCTAAAGAATATACAGAATTCCTTACACGAATCTTGCCACCTTGCTACTTTTCTTGAAGTTTGAAATCATACTGAAATCAAACTGAAAATAACATGAAATGTACACTATAACATGGATAAGACAGTAAACTGATAGTAAGTCAAATGTCTTTATTTAGCTTACCGATAATACCTCTTCAGTTGTCTTTGCCATTTTTCCTAGGCTCTGCTGATTCTCTTAACGTCTTCCTTCTACTCCCTCTCATTCTCTGTCAATCTTTCATAGAGTAAGGCCATATGGGACAGTGGTACAGTGAGGGCTCTAGAGCCGGACCGTCTGGACAAGATACTTAATATTGGTTCACTTGTTGTTGTTTTGTTGGTTTATCTATAAGATAAGAAAAATAAGAGCACCGGTATGATAGGGTTCTTAAGAGGTTGTTAAGACATTGCCTAACCTCAACAATTTGGGTCTTTGGTATGTGTTTTTTCCTTCCAAATCTTTTTATTTTCTTTCTAAACAACTAACTTCAAGGAAGTACAACTCATGGGGAGTTGTATTATTTCCAGGTTAATGTATATCATGTGATACACTTTTTTGGGTAAGATTTATTTATTTATTATTATTTTGAGTGGAGGATAAGGCATGGGGAGAGAGGCAGCGGGCAAGGGAGAAGGAGACTCCCAGACTGCTGAACGGGGAGTCTGATTCAGGGCTTGATCCCAGGACCCTGAGATCATGACCTGAGCTGAAACCATGAGTCAGCTACATAATTAAGCCACCCAGGTGGCCCTTCCTGATTCTTCTATGTCATGTGGCCATTTTCCCCCCCTAGCATGATACCACAGTTATCTAAGAAGTTAAATGTATTGACTGAGGCATATGGAGTTCTAATGCATTGGGGTCAAACTATTACTCCTATCATGACAACAGAGTATAGACTGCTTCAATTTGTAGTTTAATGTAGTTTCAATTCTGAAAATTTCATTATTTTAAACTGGTCAAGAGAGTATCAGTGAAAGATGATCTTTCAATAAATTCCAAGGTAGAATAATCTCTGCTTTGGATTTTTTTCTACTAATCAACAAAGAAATACAAGCTTTCATGGACATAAATATGACTAAAAATATACATTGTTTAAATATAAAATACAGTTAGGGGAGACAAGCAGACAAATCTGTGTAAGCTACGTTCACAGAAATAGAACTTGCAGACTCAACCGTTCTAAGACTGAGCATTTATGATGGGGGGATTTCTTGAATAAGGCAGTTCTGATTCCAAAGACCCATCAAACAGGTGGGTCCAAACTTCATTCTTTAGTTAAATTATGTAGTGATGTGAACAAAAGTCTCTTAAGTGCTTTTCCTCAACTTACTATCATACTTGAGATACCTTATCATATTGGGGGAAGGAATAAATTTGGACTTTATTCTAATGGCATCCCTTTGAAAGATTTTAGACATCTTCTGATCAGTGTGTTGAAGGAGATTACTTTAACCGTTATGTTAAAAACAAAAACAAAAACAAAAACAGAAAGGAGAGTGGGCAGGACCAAGTTAAGAGGCTATTCCATAACCTCAGGTTAGAAATGGAAGTTGATTTCTTATTCACTGGGATTCTCTCAATTTCCTCTCACCATTCCAGTAAATTATAGGTAGTACTTTGGAAGTGGAGTACACAGGACTCGAAGGTATTTGAATTCGAGCCAAAGAAAGTGCCCAGGTCTGGTGCTTGAGAAACTGATTAGACAACTGCGCCTTCAGTGATCTGAAGGACATAGAAAACAGACTTGACTATTAGGAAAAAGCTTTTTCTTTCTGGTCAAAATCATGGAATTTATGTAGCCTCATGTCAAAAATGGAAATTGACTTCTTATTCTACAGCACTAATGTAGCATACTTTTTTAATGTAGCGAAAGCAGTAATAACATGCTAGTCAAGACATCTCTATGGGATGTTTCTGGCTGTCATAGTATGACCTGTGCCTTGAGTGGGCTGGAGTCTCAGTGATCCATCCATACCCTGCTCTGTAATGTCCTGCCAAGACCAACACAATAGAGTTCAGGGAGGAATCGAAGCTACAAATCACTCCCATTAACACAGGATATTTATCAAGAAGTTATCCTTATCTGCAGCATAAATACCAGACCACAGTGAATTTGTGACACCATGGAATCGAGTGCTCAGAGTCACTCTAGCTGCTGAGACAGCCGGCTTCACAAGGCTGTCCCTCCTTTCCAAGCTGAGCCTTGAGTTCAGCTTCAATGCCAAAGGACAGACCATCTCAGGCTGCTTCAACCTCGTAGAGTAGCAATATCAATAAGCTCCGCTGTTTTATTAGGTTTATCAAACAGCAGTCTATCTGGTCTGCTGGCCAGGATATGCCTATCTGTGATCATAACTCTATCCCACTTCATCTCACAATGGTGGCCTATGAACAGCATCTCACATTCATGCTTAACATACGACTGGCCTCTTCCATTAATGCTGCAGAGAGTCCATTTAATGGTACAATGGAGGGAGGGCAGCAACGTGTACATATGAGGCGAAATAGATTAAGCTTTGATCCTCTTTTCATGGTAATAAAATTAAGTTCTGAAGGCTTTGACTCTTTTCTGGAGAAACATGTCCTTGTCGTTGTATAGGAAAGGAACTTAGCCTGCGCGTGCGTATTGTTTTACAATTTACAAACAATCTCCACATTTTTCATTTTACTTGAATTTACCAACAGCTTCAGTGTGCGCTAGGGTTGGCTACTTTTACGGATAGGAGAGCTGCCCATAACGTTAATCAATTCATTTGCTACAATGGGGGCAGTTAGGGTAGAATCTTAGTAGCAATATTATACTTCAGACCATAAGTCGCAGCAACCAAAGTAGCATACTAGCCACCCACTTTGCAAGAAATTATGAGTAGGATTTTTGTCCTCCATTAGACTCTGAAATTCTTGATGTCGTCTTTATTTATGTTTATTTTTTTAAAAAAGATTTACTTATTTACTTTAGAGAGAAAGAGAGCAAGAGAGAGTGTGGGAGCAGGGGGAGGAGCCGAGGGAGAGCAGGGAGGGTCCCAGATACTTAGCCTGGTGACTTGGCACGAAGTATCTTTCAGATGTAGCCTAAACATGTTGTGTCTAATGTGATAGGATATTAAGATGGGATCCGAATTCAACTTTGCCCCCAGAATCAATATGATAGAAGAAAGGTACTACAGTGATTGTGAGAAAAACCCTTACCACCGCCTTCCCACCATTCTCATGCAGAATTCATAAAAAGGGGTCTATAATAGGGTCATCTACAATTCTTTACCCTTTAACAGATCAAGAAATCAACTGGAGAAAAGATTTTGAAGAGGATTTCTTCTGGAAGTCCCTACTATTTTGA
Organism: Mustela erminea; assembly: GCF_009829155.1. Taxonomy (NCBI): domain Eukaryota; kingdom Metazoa; phylum Chordata; class Mammalia; order Carnivora; family Mustelidae; genus Mustela; species Mustela erminea. Next base: position 63,039,413 of record NC_045630.1, read on the forward strand.
CTCCCAAATATTTGGATATGTGGGGAAGTGCTATGCTTCACTTGAAAACCAGAGTCGTCTGGATTTCAGCAGATGTGAAAGGTGGCTAGCAAAGTGTTAAGAAGTAAGGAATCGTATGTCTCAGATTGTCCAGGACAGGGTTAATATCAAATAGCCTGTCGTGTTGTCCCCCATAGTATACTCATGTTGTCAAACCACATGTTCTAGTTTTTGTGGTAAAATATAGTCACTCCATCTAAAGACAACTCAGAAATGTTAAAAATAGTCATAAGATTTTCAGAATTTATACCCAAGGAGCTTGAGAGAAATGATCAGGAGAAAAGTGGTTTGGCAGTTCAGAAAAAGCTAGGTGTGTAAGAGTACTTCTGATGCTTCTTTTAAATTATGGAGATTTACAACAATTGGAAGTTTACTTCTCGTGCCCCCCGCCCCCCGCCCCCCGGCCAGCTTGGACATTCAGCCTAAACTTCCACTGAGCCCAGTAGAATTGTAAATATCTTGTACCACTTCGGTGGCTCAGTTGGTTAAGCATCTGGTTCTTGCTTTCGGCTCAGGTCATGATCTCGTGGTTTTGAGATCAAGCCCCGCTTTGGGCTCTGTGCTATGTGTGGAGTCTGCTTCATATTCTCTCCCTCTCCCTTCCACTCAAATAAATAAATAAAATCTTTAAAAGATTGTTTAAATATCTTTACTTTAGTTAGAATCAATCAAACCTAAAAGAAAAGAGACAGAGTATGGGAATGAATTGTGGAAGATTATAGGCATTCAAAGTCTAGCATGTGACTAGAAATGGGGAAGCCATGAGGACCTTGAGGGATTTTCGTCTCCTTTCTCATTTCAGCTTCAACTGCAAATCTGTGTCTTTCTTTTCTGCTCTAGAGTATCTTTCTCTATTAATCAGACAATAGTACTGTTACTAGCTAACAGCTATTGGACATTGCTGTGTGCTGCATTTACGTAGGAGCTAGCTTAATAATGCCCACTACAATTTTATGACATACTCCCATTTTACCAAAGAAGAGATTAAGGCTTAGAGAGGTTAGGTGATTTTTCCAAACCCTTAATTTATAGAGCAAAGTATTGAAAATAGGTCTGGCTCTAGGACTAACACTATGAACCACTATGACACATTTCTTCTACCTGAGGGTTTGTGTTTTCTCTCTATAAATATCAGATTTACACATTAGAGGTCAAGATACTAGAAAGGTATAACTCTAATTCCTGAGAACTCGCCTGAGCCCTTGAGGGGCAATATCTTCTTGGTCTACATTGAAGAGATGGGCATTTCTGATAGGGATGGTCATGTTTTATAAACTTCCCAGCTGAAGAAGCACCCTCTATAACCAGAGGATCTTGGTCCAAGAAGTAGTTCGCTTCCTGAAAATAGAAAGTCATATCTCAAAATATATTATGCTCCTTTGCACGTGGTGCTCCAAGTTTCTGATTACAAGTCAATTTGATTCTATACAGTATATGTTTATTAAGCACCTATTATGGCTCCCACTTAGCAAATAAAAATACAGGGTAGCCAGCTAAATTCAAATTTTCGGATGAACAATGGTCTTTTAAGCATAAATATGTCCCAAATATTGCAGGGGCATGCTATATTTTATGTGGTAACCTTGGCATTATTTTGTACACGTAGGATTGTAGCGTCATGAAGAATAAGGAAACTGGTAATTGTTCTTATTTAGTCATTTATAATCAAACCCAGATGGTTTAATTTCATGTGGACAGCCATGACGCGTACTAGTCTCTCTCCCAGTTTCAGTTTGGACTCATTCCTGATATCAGTGATCACTTTCTTTTCTAGGCAGAAGAGATTATTACCCAGGTTATTACCTGTGGGGTTATTTTGGTAGTTATAAAAAGGAATTAGCCCATTGAAGAGCCCTCCAGCCAAATATCATTAAAATCACAGATCTTTGGATTCAACATAGGCACCTAAGATTTTGAATCTGTTCCCATGTCTTATTTAGGAAATTAATTATTTAGAAATATTAAATGAATTGGGAATGGCTAATTTAAAATGATTAAGTGGTCACTAATTAAAATCAACTTTTCGTCCAGAAGAGACTTCTGTCCAGGTGTGTGTTATGACAACTTGGCTCTCCAAATACCAAGTCATTAAAGTGCTTCTACACTGCTCCTCTTACCTCCCCGTGTCCACTTCCTACCTTCCCTTCACCACACACACACACACACACACACACACACACACATATGTGCACAGTCACAGTCAGGCACACTCATGCATGCGCACACGGGCACACTCACACATATACACAGTCAGGCACACTCACACATGTATAGTCAGGCACACTCATGCATGTACACACGGGCACACTCACACATGTATACCCATGTGCACGCAGGCACAGTCCCCTTTGTACTCACACATACACACATATGGTCAAGGGCTGAGCTAGGACTGCCCCGTGTTTGCTTAGAGGAAGGTGCTTGTGACTCAGCAGTGCACACCTACAGTAGTGCATTTCCCTGCAAACCCTCCCCCTCCTCGCATGTCTGGCTCCAGCCCACATCCACTATACCTGAGGCACCGGCTGTGCTTTATGAAGTCTAAAATTTTCAACTGGTTGTATCTTTCCATGCAAACTCATTAGGCACTATTTACACCCGCTGCAGCTGCGAAGAGAGAGGTTCTGAACTCTGGCATTCTACAGTAGGCTTTGTTTCTCATTTACATTTGCATATTAAAGTGTTTGCCTGAAATAGGCTATTGAAATTAATTCAGGATTAATTGGTGTCTTTATCTCATTAGGACAATCTAATTTAAGGATGATGAAATTGTTTAGCCTCCCGTTTGCATAATTAGATTGCTTTGAATTGCTGTCATTATTGGCTCTTTAGCATCATCTGTAGGCCTCAAACAGACAAGAGCTTCAACCTCATAAAGACCAATCATGTGTTACAGCAGAGGGCTGTTAACCCCTTTTAACCCAAACCCACTTGGATTAGCAGTCACAATAGACAGGCCTTGGTCCCTGAGAGCCTTAAGCTCCTTTCTTTCCAAATTCTTGATGTTCTGATTGATACATTTCCCCACATTTATATGATTGGTTGTGGCAACTGTGACAGCATCTCTCCTGGGATCCAACATGTTCTCAAGACTCACTCCTCTCCTTTGAGTGTCACCCTCGATGTTGTGGTGACCTCCCTTCCCTGTCTATTTATCTCTCCCTACTTCCTTCATTCCGTGAAGACTCTTCCATGACCCCCACAGGCGACAACGTTCTATCTGAGAGCATGTCGGGCTTCTATCAAGCCGGACACTCTTTTCTTCCCTGAATGCTCAGCAACAACTGTTGTCATTACCTCAGGGAAGTTGCCAAATAATACATGTGACAGAGGAAGCCATCTGACCCTCAATAATTCATCTGTTCAATACTCAGCAAAGGTTTTATGGAATATTTTTGATATGCCTGGTACCATGTAAGTTGCTGGGGGATCATGGAGAAATGTCACAGGTTCTGCATTCTTTTATGAGGGGTCACAAGAGTGCTAAGCCCTGAAGCCAGCTTGGTCACTAAGTGTTTTGGAAAGTCACAGAACCTCCATGAACTTGAGTTTCTGTAACTTGTTTCATCAACAGGGGCTGGTACAATATTCATGGGTCTCATCCTTGGTGACACATGACAACCACCCATGTGCTTTCAGAAAGAATCAATGCCTAGGAACCAATTCTCAATAAACACAATCAAAATCACTAGGAATGGGCACAAACCCTTAAATTCTTTAAAACTAGTTTAATCTGATGCACTGTAAGCCAGTCTTCTAAATGATTTTTAAGGTTGCTTGTTGTAATAAAAACAAAGAAGCAAAAAGATAGTATTTTTTTACCTTACGTTAAATTTCTGGTAAGAGTAATTCCTGAAGTACAAAATTTGACCCTAATTTCTTCAGGTTTCAAGGAGAATGAAAATTCAGAATAAAGAGTATTTTTAGATTTCAAACTGAAAACAAAAATGGAACTTCAAAAATCAATACTTTATCTGAAGGATACATACTGAGGTAATTAAAGTCACATAAAGGAAAAATAACACAAACAATATAAAATAAAACAATAACAACAAAGACAGCATATGTAAACCTTTGGTAGTATCTTTTTCTCTGAAAAATCAAAGTGGCTTATAGAATGTTTAATGCTCAATAAGATGCATGCCTCTCATGTTAGCTGTATTTCTTGTGTTTCTTTGGCTTTGCTGGTCATAGAAGAAAAGCCATTTGCTCCATATTATCTGTCAACAAATAATCCCGATCAAGAGCAAACAAGAAAGAAAAAAAAAAAAAAAACTTCAGACATAAAATCATAAACTCAATTACATTGTGGAAACTTTTTCATGGGACAATTGAAAGAATCTTCTATGAGGACCCTTACCAACAAAATTATGATAGAATGATGTATTCTTACTATTACACAAGTTTTATAAAAAAGAAAGCCAGAATTCTAAGAAGGGATATCTATCATGAAGGATTCTGACATCTGATGTTTAAAATGCTTTTATTTCCATTGATTTTTGCTTTAAATTTAGCCCAGCTTCACAACCATAGGGCTGAGATTATGATTACGTATTTACGTTATGTCCAGATAATAAACTCTTGATTAACTGAAGAAGTGCATTGATGTGCCCGAACAGGAGGCTGGAGCCTTGGGTTTGAAAAACAGATTGTGTGATTTTGAGTAATATGCTTACCTTCCAAGGCCTCCGTTACTTCAACTTAGGTGAAGAGAAAGTTCAAAAGCCGAAAGGGACCCAAAGCTTTACTTTACCTAGGACTACACTTTGGAACATCGATGACAATTGACAGTATCCTAGGTATTAGACAAACTCTAACAAGTGTGAAAGAATTGGAATCATGTATAAAAATCAGGCCATAGTTCTAGGGATGGAAGTATGGACTACAGAAACCATGACATTTTCTCTCATTGCTACATATAGGGAACAATATCACAATGGAACACAACAGAACAACAGCTACCCTCACAAGTAAAAGGAAAAACAAAAGTGCGTCCAAAGAATGGCAATAAGCTCCACAAGGTAGCATTAAGGAACAGAAAATATCCGTGAAGTAGTGATCCTGACCACTCTATTATTCAGCCTGAAAAATATAATTGCTCCAGAAAACAATTGGCTTCAATCTGGACAAGCAAACCCCTCAGCTGAGAATGAAGAACTAAATGGACCACCAGCTTCTATGGGTTGGGAAGCAAGACAGAGCAGGCAAGAGGCTGTTTTGAGAGTCAGTTCACGTTTGGCAACATCTGGTTATGTCTCATCACATTGCAAATTTATGACCCTGGAAACAACATGTTGATGTTGATGATCCTTTGCGAAGAGAAGCCTGAACTATAAACTTATGACCAGAGCAGTGGCAAGAGGCTGTGGCAGCTTTCTCTGATCTGACAACTCCCTGGCTTGGGTCAAACAGATAAAGACTTGGACTGGTGACCCTTCTTCAACAATGTCATGGATGAATAGTGAACGAAGAGGAGGAGCTGACAATAGGACAGAAGGTTATGAAGAAATAAAGTCTGACTTCCCCCAGGAAAGCCTAGTGAGGTTTAGTGGTGGCCAAACCTTACAGATGTCAAGAATTGAAGACATATCACACACCCGGCCTGGAATATTAAGCTCACACAATGGCAGATGCGTCACATTATCAGGCAGATCTCTTCTCCGATAATACTGGGGTTGGCCTTTTGGTAAGGCTGAAACTAGAGGGACAGAAGCAAGTTGCAAGCATGCATGTTATAACTACTATGGACTTCTCTTCAAAGCCATCTTACAAGATGAGATATTTTCCAGCTCTCAAGCACTGTGTTTGCAATAGCAGGGGGAAAACAAATCTTATCCATGAAGGATTCTCCTTTGAGAAATTTCTTCTCTCCAGTGAAACAGAAAACTCTACAAATTTCTCATTTAAAATACATTCCAATATGTATCTCAATTTTTGCTTGACAATCTAGGTAATGGAAGAATGATTTTATTTCTGTGTAATATTATATTAAAATGTTCTATTTTTAAGACTGCTGGTAAAAGTTGGTGGAGTAAAATGTTTATTCCATACCATCCTCTGAGACTAGTTCCACAAAAGCAAAGATTTTTTTTTTTAAGAGAAAATCCCATTTTCCAAGAAGACAAGGATATCCATAAAATAAAGATTGTAAAATTAAAGCACATTGCAAACTCACGTGTTACTACATATCTCAGTCAGAACACATAGTTTTCTAAAATAAGTTGAAGTCTAGAAATATCTAAGTAATGATGGTTTACATGGGGTGATGAGAAAGGGGTGTATGTATGTATAAGAAAGGGAGGTGGGTATGAAAGGCAGAGAAGATACTCATAGAGCAATTCATTTCTACCTGGAGAAATATAGGATAGAAGGACATGGACAGAAGGATTTTCCCATGTTTGCCAACTTCCTTCGCCCCAACTCTCCCTGCAAAAAATGTAATGGATAGGATGTTTAGAAAGAGAGAACTGCACAGTAAACAGCCTTGAAGCTGCTAGCAACAGTCAACTGAGCAGAGATTAGCAAAAGGTAACAAAACAAACAAAATTTTCACAGTGTGTCATTTAGTCTTCTTATCAAGGTAATCTATTCGTGTCAAGAAGCAAACTTGCCATTCAGAGTTGCTCATCCAGATTGAAGGATTCAGTAGATCTGACGAAAAAGTATTTTAAGGCAACATCCTTGAATTGAAGAGATACTGACTTCCTTAGCTCATTTTCTCAACTTATCTTTATTAGTGGGCTTAGACAGAATTCCCCCCCCCTTTTTTCTTTGTTTAAAGATTTTATGGATTTGAGAAAAAGAAAGAGAACATGAGCAGAGGGAGGGGCAAAGCGAGGGGGAGGAGCAGCCTCTCCGCTGAGCAGGGAGCTTAACTTGGAACTTGATCCCACAACCTCAGGATCATGACCTGAGCTGCAGGCAGATGTTTAACCAACTGAGCCATCCAGGTGCCCCAGACAGAATTGTTTCTTTTTAAAGAGGATTAATATGCAGGGAGAAAAAGTATTTATTATTTTTCCTATGTAAAACAAGTATTTTAAACAAGGAAAAAACACAATAAATGAATTGAAGACATGTTTTATAAGATGAATTATATGAGAAAATATATGACTTCTTATATACATGTGAATTATAGAAAATATTGTCTCATTCAAAAAAGAAATGTAAGCACTCAAAAAAAAAAAAAAAAAGATTAAACCGTAGGAGTTGTTAAAAGGTGCCATGACTGTGCTCAAGAGATACATACAGTTGACTTTTGAACAATGCAGGGGTTAGAGCACCAATCTCCTACACAGTCAAACATTTATCTTTTGGTTCCCCAAAACTTAACTACTAATAGCCTTATCAATAATATAAATAGTTAATTAACACATATTTTGTATGTTATATGTATTAAATACTGTATTTTAATTAAGTAAACTAGAAACAAGAAAATGTAATTATTAAGAAAATCATAAGGAAGAGAAAATATATTTACAGTACTGTGCTTTATTTATATTAAAAAAATCTACATACATGGACCAGTGCAGCCCAAACCCATGTTGTTCAAAAGCCAACCATTCAGAATTAGACTATCCTAAATTAGAATAGATGTTGCTTAAAACAGAGTCAGTGTTGTAAACTATGGCTTGGTAAATAATATAAAACAAAGTGAAGAAAAGCAAAAAGCCATGAGATGATATTATTAGGAAAAAGAAAGTGGAGATCCAATATTTGCCTAATTGGTATTCCTGAAGAAAGGAATAAAACAAACAGAAAAGTAAATTACTCAGAGATGTAATAAAATAATACTTTCCTGGAAGAAAGCATAGATCAAAAGGATAGCAGTTAAATTTTAAAATGAGCCATGAGAGACTGTGGAGTCTGAGAAACAAACTGAGGGTTTTGGACAGGAGAGGGGTGGGGGAGATGAGTGAGCCTGGTGATGGGTATTAAGGAGGGCCCATGGAGTACTGGGTGTGGTGCATAAATAATGAATCTTGGAACACTTGGAAAAAGTAAAATAAAATAAAAAATATAAAACCATAAAGATAATTAGAAACAAACAAACAAACAAACAAACAAATGTTGAAGATTTCAAGAGCCACACAGTTTGAGGGGGAAGTTACTAAACACTATTCAAAGACTAAAAAAGAATTCTGTCAACATTGAGCAGAACTAGGCCACCAAAAATACCCTTCCCCCACAAAAAACCTTGATAATGTATCAAATTAAAATCTAACACCATGTTTAACGGTAATACCATAGAAGCAATCCCATTCAAGACAGTAACAAAAAAAGAATGTTCATTATCTCTATGCTTATTTAACACTCCACAGAAAGTAAGTAATGGGACCAGTTTTTAAACTCAGATATTCTGATCCACAGAATTTATAGGAAGTCTATCTGAAATTCAAATTGGAATTATTTTATGCCTGAACTCTAATTGCCTACAGTTCACCACAATTCTTCAATAAAACCTGTATAATTAGCAGCATTGATTTAGTGTTGTTATAAAGAAAGAAGCAAAAAGGGTTACAGACTCAGAATTTCAAGCATGAGAAGCATAAAAATGAGCAGTCTTCATGGGATGCAGGGAAGAGTGAGATGCATAGTAGACCCATCTCAGGAGCTAATATGGAAAAAAAAATCTTCTCCTCAAATATACCAGAAATAATTATGTAAGAACATGGGAAGAGCTCTTGACACACCATTATATGGCACAGATGCTAAAGCAATTTCACTTAAATTTTAAAGGAATGGGAATATGGAGACTATGTGGTTACAAAAAAAAATATAAAAAGATAGTGAAATAGCAGACTCCATTCACACAAAAGGAAAAAAATACAACTAAGTAGAACAAAGAATGTGAAAGACTTGAAAGAAGAAAAGTTAGAACTGGTCAGAAGCATAAAAGAAAATGTACAATTTGGAAAGCACTTTATTTTTCTTGGGTAGGAGTACCTACTGTTGGACAATGTTGATTTTCCCACAGTTTATCTATAAACTGAGTATGATCCTGATTAAAATCTAAACAGGATTTTTTTTAACTTGTCAAGTGATTCTAGTGCTCCCTGAAAAAAAAAAATGCTAGAATAGCTTTTAAAAATATGAAAATAAAGATTATAAAGGAAGGACTATTCCTACCAGACATTATAAATCATTTTCTGGTACAATAGCTAAAACAGCACACATCTAGTGCAGACAAAGATCACTGGAACAAATATAAATATAAATTCATATGTGAATATAAATGAGATAAACATTACCTTTCAAGTATATGTAGGGAAATGGAGTCATCAATTTTTTTTTAAAAGTGTGATAACTGGCTAGCCATTTGAAAGAACCACTTGAATCATAGATTTATCTGTAAAAATAAAATAATAAAAGTAGCACTAAAATAGTTAAAATATTGTTATATTTGACTCTAAAACATTTGAAGAGAAAATTCTTAGTGGTAAAAATATTACATAAACAAAATCAAAATACAAATAACACGTTTGGAAAGAAATGTTTTTAATACATGATACACAAAAGGCCGATTTCCTTCATATAAAAAGAATATTTAAAAAATGATAAGTGGAATGGCAGAATGAGATCCTCAATGAACCTGTTCTGGAAAACAATGAAAATATGAAATAAAAACTAAACACTACCCTTTCAGGACTCTGGCTTTTAACCAAAGACATAGGATAAACTTAAAAATCATTTATCTAAGAGACACTATTAAATGTCTCTAATATTTCAGAGCCTATGATGGTTTAACTTGGGGCTATTTATATCCTTACTCTCTGCCTAGCTTAGTGGCATGGCAGTGAAAGGCTGTGCACATTGCAGACAACAGAGATATCTGACGCTTCTTATAACTATATTTAAAGCATTATCCCCAGAGCACAGTGGAAAAATGGGTAAATGTCTACTCTCAAGGCCTAATTTAAATCATTTCCGCCTGCTGGTGACCTCTCAGGTCACTAGAGTTGTGAATTTCAATTGAGACAAACAAGATCCTGGCCAGATCTATAACTCAACAATATAGTAAAAGCAACAATAAGGTGATTAGAATTGTACTCTATTAGTTTCCTAGAGCTTTCATGACTATCATAAACTGAGTGGCTTAAAGGAATAGAGATTTGTTTTCTCACAGTTCAGGATTCCAGAAGTCCAAAATCAAGATGTTGCCAGAGCCAGCTCCCTCTGAAGGTTCTAGAGACAAATCATTGCCTTCATCATTCTGATGGCTGCTGGGATTCCCTGGCATGTAGCAGCATAACTCCAGTTTCTACCTCTATCTTCACATGATCTTCTTACTAATCTACTAATCCAGTAGGATCTCATCTTGATTTCTACCTTAATTACACCTGCAAAGATCCTATTTCCAAATAAGGTCACATTCTGAGGCTGCAGGTAGATATGAAATTTTGGGTTTAGTCAAACCACTATCAGTACACTAGAATATATCTATTCAGCGCAAAAGAAGACAGAAATTGAGGAACAAAAAAGATTAAAAAAAAAAACATATTGAAAGACATGACAAAATGGTAGATGTAAATCCTACGTTATGAAGAGTTATATTACATGTAAATGAATCAAAAATCAAAAGGCAGAGACTGGCAAAACAAATTTTTAAAATGTTATAATTCAACTATATATATATATCTATATATCTATAAGAGATATATTTCAAAATCAGAAAAGGGGGGAAGAATGTAAGAAGTTGTACCATGGAAGTTATAACAAAAAGAGAGCTGGAGTGGTTGTACTAATATCAGACAAAATGGATTTTAAGACAAAAATTCTTGCTAGAAATGTCCACAATAGCCAAAATATGGAAAGAACTAGATTTCCATCAACAGATGGATGGATAAAGAAGATGTGGTATATATATACAATGGAATACTATGCAGCCATCAAAAGAAATAAAATCTTGCCATTTGCGACAACATAGATGGAACTAGAGGGTATTATGCTGAGCAAAATAAGGCAATCAGAGAAAGACAATTATCATATGATCTCCCTGATATGAAGAATTTGAGAGGCAAAGTGGGGGGTTTGGGGGGTAGGGAAGGAGAAAATGAAACAAGATGGGATCAGGAGGGAGACAAACCATAAGACTCTCACTCTTACAAAACAAACTGAGACTTGCTGCAGTGAGGGGATAAGGAGAGGGTGGTTGGGTTATGGATATTGGGGAAGTATGTGCTATGGTGAGTCTGTGAAGTGTGTAAACCTGAAAATTCACAGACCTGTACCCCTGGGGCTAATAATGCATTATATGTCAATAAAAAATAAAATAAAAAATAAATTTAAAACATTGTTGCTAGAGACAATGAAGAATATTTTATATTGATATAAAATTTCATTCACTGGGAAGATAGAATGATTATAAATATATACATGCCTAATAGCAGAACCCAAAATACACGATGCAAACACTGACATAATTAAAGGGAAAACTAGGCAAGTTAACAGCTGTAGTTGTATACATCAGTGTCCATGTTAAATAACAGATAGAATTAGACAGAAGATGAATAAGGAAACAGATGACTAGTGTTTGGTAAAAAACACTGAAACAATACACTAGATATAATAGAAAGAAAACACTAAATGTAATAGTATTTAGTGAAAGGGTTAAAAACCAAATAGGCCTAACACACATCTATAGAACATTCCAGCTAATAGCAGAATATACACTCTTCTCAAGAACCATGGAGGGTTATTCTCTAGAATAGATGATGTACTAGGTCATTAAATAAGCCTCAATAAGTTCATAAGGTTTAAAATCATACAAAGTATATTTCTTTAAGCACCATAGATTTAATTATAAATCAACAGCAGAAGAAAATTTAAGAATTCATAAATACAATAAAATTACCTGACACACTTTTAAATGGTTCAAAAAAGAAATAATAAAGGAAACTGAAAATACACGAAGAGGAAAAAAACAACAATAAATCACAACTTATGGGCAGAGCAAAAGCAGTGTACTAGGGAAAAAATATTCCTGGAAATGCTTGTATTAAAAACAAGAAAGATCAATGAGATCCTGGCTTGTTCAGTTGGAAGAACATGTGACTCTTGATCTCAGGGTCATGAATTTCAACCACACAGTGATGTAGCGATTATTAAAAATTAAAAAAAAAATTTAAAAAACCCTTAAAAACAAGAGACATCTCAAATCTAATGTAACCTCCCACCTTACAAAATTAAGAAAAGAAAAACAAAGTAAACCCAAAGAAATAAAAGGCAAGATGGTTGAAAAACAATAGACACCAGAGTGAAAATAAATGAAATTAATGAAACAGAGAATAGAAAAACAACAGAGAATATCAATAAAGTTATTTTTTTTAAAAAAAGATCAACAAAATTGACAAACGTTTAAGTTGATTGATCAAGAATAAAGAGAAGACACAAGTTACTAAATTCAGAAATGGCAGTGGGTACATCACTGCTGAGATCACAGAAGTAAAACAGAATAAGAGAATACTATGAAGAACCATATGCCAATCAATTCAAGAACTTAGATCTAATGGACAATTTCTTGGAAAGACAAACTACCAAACTGACCCAAGAAAAACAACCTGATAACCTAATTAGATCTATAACAAGTAAAGAGACTGAATTAATAATTTAAAAACTTGAAGAAAAGCTCATGCCAAGATGTCTCTAATCATTAATTCTGCTTACCAAATATTTAAAGAAAAATTATGTCAACCCTTCACAAAGTCTTCCAAAAAAATCAAAGAGGATGGGACAGTTCTCAGTTCATTGTAGGTGACCGGGATTACTCAGATAACAAAATCAGACAAAGATGTCACTGCAAAACCACAGATCATTACCCCTCATGAATACACACTGCCACAAACTTTAACAAATTACTAGCAAACTGAATATAACACATAAAAAGTTAGATACAGCCCAGAAATGCAAGATTGATTTAACATCCAAATATCAATGTAGTATCACGTTAATAGAATACAGGTCAAATTCTACACAGTCATCTCAATAGTTGCAGACAAAGGTTTTTACAAAATTCAATGTACTTTCATGATAAGAAAAATAAAAACAAGCAAACAAAAGGAACAGAAAGTAACCTGATAAGGAGTATCTATAAAAACCCCACAACTAATATAATTAATGGAGCATAACTGAATGCTTTCTCAAAACCAAAGACCAACAAGGATGATTGTTTTGAAACTTCTAGTCAACATTGCAGTTGAATTCTAAAGTGTAGGCTAAATGAATGAATGAAAGGATGAATGAATGAATGATTTCTGTATCGAAAAGGAAGAAGTAAGTGATCATTATTCACAGATGATGTCATCTTTTATAGAGGAAAGCAAGAGGATTGAAGATTCCAAAAAAGAAAAAAAAATGTCTCTATTAGAATTAATAAATTCATCAATGTGGTAAGATACAAGAGCAATATATAAACATCCATCAAATTTCTAAAAATAAGCAATAAACAATCCAAAAATAAAGCCAGAAAAGAATTCCCTTTACAATAACATCCCAAACAATAAAACACTTAGTAATAAGTTTAACAAAGAATTGCAAACTTTGTACATTGAAAACGTCAAAACATTTTGAAATAAATTAAGAAGGATCTAAATCAATGGGAAGACTACCTATGTTTATGAAATATTGTTAAGAAGGCAGCACTCACAAAATTGACTTACATTGTTATATGCAAACAATGAATCATGGAACACTACATCAAAAATTAATGATGTACTGTATGGTGACTAACATAACATAATTAAAGAAATCCTTCTAAAAATTCTTGATTTTTTTGTAGACACTGACCAACTGATGCTAAAATTCTTATGGAAATGCAAAGGACCTAATATAGTCCAAACAATCAAGAACCAGAAATAAAGAGAAATAATAAAGTTACATGCTTCTCAATTTCAAGTATACTACAAAGCTACAGTAATTAATACAGTATGGTACTGCCATAAGTAAAGACAAACATCAGTGCCCTGGAATTGAACATAGAAACAAACCCTCACATTTAATATCAATCAATTTTCAACAAGTTTGTCAAGAAAATTTGATAGGAAAATATAGTTTCCATAATAAACAGTTTGAAATCTGTATGTAAAGGACCGAATTTTGTTTCTTACCTCCCACCATATGTAACAATTAGCTCAAATGGATCATAGAACTTAATGTAAGAAAACTATAAAATTCCTTAAAGAAAACATGGGAATATAATTCCACGCCATCTGGTTAGGCCATAGTTTTTCAGACATGACACCAAAAGTGTTAATGACAGAAAGAAAAAGTGATAAAAATTGAACTTCCAGAAAATTAAAAGACTTTTAGTGGTGTTAAAGGATACCATCAAGAATGTGAAGATGGGGACCTACAGCAGTCACTTGAATGACCCACCCTTGGTTTCTGCTCAGGTTGTGTTATCAAGGTCATAGGATCAAGCCCCGCATTGGCTGCATGCTCAGTGAGGAGTCTGTCTGGGATTCTCTCTCCCTCTGCCCCTGCCCCTCACCCCAAAGTAAATAAATAAATCTCAAGAAAAAAAAAAAAAGAGAACGTGAAAAGACAACCCACAGGATGACAGAATGGAAGGATATATTTGCAAATCTGATGAAGAACTTGTGTCCAGAATGAACGCTTATAACATTAAAAAGACAAATAATTAAATTGAAAATGATGAGGGATTTGAATAGATATTTACTTAATGAAGATATACAAATGACCAATAAACATGTGAAAAGATGCTTATCTTCATTAGTTTTAAGAGAAATATAAATAAAACCCACAATGAGTAACCACTCTATATCCACTACAATACTTCAAATAAAAAAAGACAACAGGGGGACGCCTGGGTGGCTCAGTGGGTTAAGCCGCTGCCTTCGGCTCAGGTCATGATTCCAGGGTCTTGGGATCGAGTCCCACATTGGGCTCTCTGCTCAGCAGGGGGCCTGCTTCCCTTCCTCTCTCTCTGCCTGCCTCTCTGCCTACTTGTGATTTCTCTCTGTCAAATAAATAAATAAAATCTTAAAAAAAAAAAAAAAAAGACAACAGGGCACCTGGGTGGCTCAGTTGGTTAAGCAACTGCCTTTGGCTCAGGTCATGATCCTGGAGTCCTAGAATAGAGTTGAATATCCGGCTTTTGGCTCGGCAGGGAGTCTGGTTCTCCCTCTGACCTCTCCCCCTCATGCTCTCTCTCTCATGCTCTCTCTCTCTCTTTAATAAATAAACAAAATCTTTAACAAAAAAACAGATAATAAAAAGTTTTGATACAGATGTGGAAAAATTGGACCTTCAGATATTGCTGGTGGCAATGCAATATGTTATAGTCACTTTGGAAAACTGTTTGGTAGTTTGTCACAATGTTAAACATACAGTAACTATGTGACCCCTCAATTCTTACTAGGTATACTTAAGAAAAGTAAAACCATATGACCAAAATTTGAATACAAATGTTGGTAGCAACATTATTCTTAACAGCCCCAAGGTGAAAACAATCTAAATGTCCATCAATGGATATCTATGATGGAGGTCTGCCATATAAAATCGTGGGTGATAAATCATCCCCTAGGATGAATAAATAACCAAAAATAGTATATCCATACAATGGAATGTTATTCAACAACAAAAAAAGAATGAAACATTGATTCATGCTAAGGTATTAATCTTGAACATATCAAGTAAGTGAAAAAAAATTCATAAGACTTCATATGGCATGATTTCATTTATGTGAAATGTCCAGTACATGCAATTCACAGATACAAAAAGCAAATTGTGACTGGGGCAGGGGTGGAGGAAGAAGGAATGGGGAATGACTGCCAATGAGTTTGTGGTTCTTTTTTGGGGTACTAAAAATATCCTAATATTAAATTGTGATGATACTTACACAACTCTGTGAATTTGCTAAAAACCATTGAACTGCATGTCTTAAATAGTGTTTTATGGCATGTAAAAATTTTTTTTGTTACAAAAATTTTGTAAAAACGTAAGGAAATGGATAAAAGAATTTAAATTTTCATAACTGTTAACAGAGATGACGAATTATCTTCATGAGTTTAAAAAGTAAATTAAAATTAAATGACATTTTTCATTAATTTTTGCAAGAATTTAAAAGTTTGTTAATGTTCTGCTACATGGTAGTAAGAATGTAAATTGGAGTAAACATTTTGGAAGGGATTTGAATAGTTAGATAAGATGTAGATAATGGGCTTACATATAGAAATATCTCACCACTTGAAAATGTATATGTAGTGGCACCTGGGTGGCTCAGTCAGTTAAGCATCTGCCTTCAGCTTAGGTCATGATCCCGGGATCCTGGGATTAAGTCACACATATAAAGTGAATTTTATGTATTAGAGTGTACAAATGCCTTTATATGCAGAGAAAATGCCTGAAAAGATACATGTGTACCAGTTAAAAGTTGGTCCTTTGGGTATGGGATGGAAACCTTATTTACTATATACAAATATAAGCTTATACTTTTATAGAAAAGGTTTTATTAAAGTGTTTGAAATTTGTATTGGATTGGTGTGAGCTAGTCAAAACATTAATGATTTCCATAGCTACTAATGTCTACAAAGTGGAAATTTGTTGCTCTTATTATTTCCAGTGTTTGAACATATAGTTTTTATTTGATATGCATTCCAACACTGGGATGGTCACTCCACAATTACTGATGACTCAGGCTCCTCTGTCCTTTGGCTCCACCAGCCTTGCAGATTCCAAACTTAAGGTCATTCACTGTGTGATCCAAGATGAAACCTGGAGCTCCATGCATCACACAGCTTCTTCTTAACTCCTGAGTCCTATATTAAAATGGGCTCATTTAGAGTGGAGTGTTAATAATCACTATCACAATAAAATTACAACCATCCAATATCTATTGCAATTATAATGTCAGGGGTTAAAAATGATGTTCACATTGGCCTTTTTTCACCAACTCTTTGGCAACTCTTTTGGCTTATAATCTAAACTGATGCAGAAACAAAGGTGAGGGGAGAATAATTTTACAAAGGGACCTAACTATATCAAATGCATTTTGTACATTTTTTTGTTATTCAACAATATACCTTGTCTACTGGTCCCCCCAAAGTTGCTATTCATGAAACACGTTGTTTCTATAATTCCCCCTACTTTCATATCTAAAATCTGGGAATTCCATAGCAGAACATTGAATTTTGACAGTTGGTACATCATCTCTGATATTTGCATCTGGCAGCATTATAAAGTGACAGGTCTTTCATAATTTCTTTTGAATTCACTCTGGTAATGTTAATCATAAGTGATGAACTTTGTGTATTCTATGGACATAATGGGCAATTCTATATGACTGAGACTCTAATTTTACTCTATACTAATGGGCACTAATTGTAACAATCAGTGATTATGTCAGTTAAAGGCAGTGCTGATGGCAATTGATGACAGCAGTGAAAGCCGTGACACCATTTTGGAACAGAACTTGGAGCAGCCATTTGCAAAAATGGGAGATCAAATTGGGTATCAGTCAATTAGTTCCTACACTCTTTATCTTATAATTTTCTTATATTTTTGAATACCATGTAGTGTGTTGTTCTTAAATCCTGATGGCTTTCTTAACTCCATTTTTCATCTATTAAAATATTACTTCTATTATAGAGGGCACATCATTTTTATGATATCAAAGAAAATGATTTAAGGGATTTTTTAAAAGAAAAATCTTATAAAAAGAGAACTTTGAATGGAATTCTCTTTCAAATTTGGGGCAAGTTATGGCTAAGGAAAGTGACAGAGGACTGTATAACCACCCGTGGGACATCTGGATTTTGTGACAGGGTTAGTCTTCCTGCCTACTTCCCTATCAATATCCTATGGGCATTTACAAATCTTTTGCTGTCCCTGAATAAAAGCAATCCTTTCGAGGGATAATCAAATTTGTGTCCTATCAAAAGGTAGGATCCAACTCCAAAGTTACAAGATATTTTCAGAGAGGAACATTACTTACCAGTTACAGCATTCATGGACAAAAAAAAAAAAAAAAAAGTGGGAAAGCAACACAAGTTAATAGTAAAAAAACCACAAACTTTTACTGTTTTTTTTTTTATTATTGATAGACACTACGCTAGGTACTTTGGGTACAAAATCTGTGTTAGGGTCAACAACAAACTGATGTGGAAATTGAGACTAAGCGAATTTAAATATTAAGCAAAAGTGTTCAAGATCACTTGGACCACTACTTAGGCCATACTTCCTAGACCTTTTTTAAGATGCAATGAAGTTTGATGTATTCTTCAAGAACCCTTCCCTGACTACTTCTAGATTGAATTTGGTTCTCTTTCTGTTTGTTTCTATAGGGTCTGTTTGTCCTTCCTTTACCATGTTTATCACAGGGCACTAAAACTTCCTGTTTACTTGTTGATCTTGGTTAAATTCTAATCCCTTGAAATAATGATGCTATCTTATTAATTTTAGTAGCATATCATTGGGCTTGTAGTAGGATTTCTTTAAAATTAATAAGGCTAAATGAAGACATAAATGAATGGATAAGTAAACGTGTAGATCAAAGATTAATAAGACAAGCTCACTATCTTAAGAAACCAACCCCACTGGAGGTGGTCAGGAAAGAGCCCAAGAACCACCAAACCATGCAACCTTTTAGCACTTATCACTGCCTTGTGTAGTGTGGTTTTCTAGAGAGAGGCATTTAATTTCAGTGGTTCTTCTTGGATTACCTGATTTTATATTACAGTAGAGTCACTGTGCTATATACTATACCATAGATCTCTTCAAAAGGTTAATGAGATGCTGTAATTATAAAAAAGTCTTGAAAATCTTCATAAGAAGTACAATCTAAAGGTAAATGATTATTGCTCAGCTTATTATTTTCTGCATTACTGTCAGCCTGAAGTTGATAACAAATTCCCCAAGAGTGAGGCTCTTTTATGTGTTTTTTACATTTTCAGGATCAAGATAGTACTAGAAACCACCAAGTTTGGAATGACTTGCAGAAAATTTTATGATTAGCAAGTCAATTTCATTCCATTTTGTGAATCCAATGATATAAAATAGTAATATAATTTGCTAAAATATATATACAAAAATATGTTTGAACATACAAATACATGCTGTATTTTCTATGTATATATATGTGTGTGTGTATGTATTAACAATAGTTGTCTTTAGATTGAGTGATTTATTGGCTGTTTTAGTATTGTATCTTGTCTTTCCTAGTCTTTCCATATTTTTAAAAATTTTTATTTATTTTTTTAAATTTCTTTTCAGTGTTCCAGAATTCATTGTTTATGCACCACACCCAGTGCTCCATGCAATAACGTGTCCTCCATAATACCCACCACCAGGCTCACCCAAGCCCCCTCCCCCTCCCCTCCAAAACTCTCAGTTAGTTCCTCAGAGTCTCTCGTGGTTCATCTCCCCTTCCAATTTCCCCCAAATCCCTTCTCCTCTCCATCTTCCCATGTCCTCCGTGTTACTCCTTATGTTCCACAAATAACTGAAACCATATGATAATTGACTCTCTCTGCTTGAGAGTCACTCAGCATAATCTCTTCCAGTCCCATCCAGTATCCTAGTTGATACAAAAGTTGGGGATTCATCCTTTCTGATGGAGACATAGTACTCCATAGTATATATGGACCACATCTTCTTTATCCATTCGTCCGTTGAAGGGCATCTTGGTTCTTTCCACAGTTTGGCGACTGAGACCATTGCTTGTATGGACATTATAAACTATTTAAAGTAATTATAATACTATTTAACATTCTTGAGCACTTATGAATAACATGTGCTGAAATCATTACATGAAATATCTCATTTAATACTCACCACAACTCCGTAATTTGGGTACTATCCCCGCTTTATAAATTAGGAAACTGTAGTCTGAAGAAATGTATTAACGTTCCTGAAGTTAATACATTATGGATAGGATTTGACCCAAGAGTCCATTTGAACCCAGAGCCCATTCTTTTAACCACTACATGCCTCATTCAATATAAAAGAAAAAGAGAGAAATTGAAAGAGACAGACAGACAGACATGGTCAGCCACTCTGTAGCTGTTTTATACTCATGAGGCAACTGTGGTATAGCAAAAAGTTTGCTAAACTGAAGATACGAGTTTGGATCCATCTGGATCCATCTTTTCCCCTAAAGTAGCTAATGACCATGGTGTCTTGAGAAAGACGGGGACGTGGGGGATCCCCATGCCATTTCACAGTCCAGGGCTCTATTCAGGAGAAGTGATCTAAGAACCAGGAAGCTCAAAGTCATCAAAGGAAACCGTGGTAAAAACAACTTGATAAATATTCAGACACTGCATATACTGCTTGCAATCATCCAGACAGGAGACTAGCTCAGACACAGCTTCTGCTAAAATATAGGGGTCATACATAAGGAAAATTGTTATAGGTCTCACTTATCGGCCACCCACATGGCATGAGGCTGGTTTTTGTGATTCTCCATACTTATAGGAAGAGATGCTGTGTTTTAATAATGCTTTAAGAATTGTGAATAGAGGGGAATTGTACATATCTACACAAGCAGAAGGACTTTGTGTTAATAATTTATTAAACATCAAACTGAGAGCACATTTATATTTATGTCTTAAAATTCAAATAGGAATTCAGCTGCTGAAATGGTCTAATGCATAGGTATGATTTTCATTCCATTTTCCATTTTTTATTTATTTATTTATTTTTAGCTTTCTGGTCACAGCATTTTGTCTACATCTGTATTTATTTTTACATATTTATCATGGGTTTGCTTCAAAGTATTTTTGTTACTATAAATAGAACTATTGAAATCTATATACTTAAGTCTAAAGTCAGATTCTTTTTTATATGTAAATATTTGCTGTACCTTTTAAAAATATTTTTTATTATGTTGAGTTAGCCAGCATACAGCAGGTTGTTAGTTTCTGACTCAGTGCTCAATGATTCGTCAGTTGTGATTCTAACTCTTTTCTTCAAGCATGTGAAGAAGAAATCCAAGTAGTTCTGGATTAGATTCTGGATTGGGGCTGGAAAGAGAAAAAGTGAAAGAAATAATAATTAACTTTGAGGAGCATTCAAACTACTTAGACAAATAAATGGGAAGACACCTGTGAGCACTTTCCCCAGTTAATAGATGTCCGTGTTCCTGTTCAAGACCTTGAAGGATATATACCTACAATGGTTAGAAGGTATTTCTGGAGCAAATGTAGGAGCACAACAATGTGTATTAAAAAAAACCTAAAAAGCTAAAAATCTCCATAGAGGAAGCAAAGGTGAACTAACACAGAAAGAAGCAGAAAATAACCAGAAGTAAAAACGTGAGAGCTGAAAGATCTGATATGATAATTAGCAAGAATTATTTGGGGGTCAGTGAGCAAACAGTTTTGGTCATACAGAGAAAAACAAGCAAATTGTTGAATAATCATCCTCTTCAATTTCTATAGTGAACAAATTGGGTGTGTGGGTAGCACATCTCTGCTATTCCAGAGACTCAAATCTGCACAGGAAAGTGTACAATAGTGCAGATTCTGCTGGGCACTCCCCAGGGTAGTCAAGTCTGAAAGGTGATCCACAACCTTTTATTCAGAGCTGTGAAGTGAACTGTTTAAATGACAGTTAAGCGTATGGGATTTGCTGCTAAGTAGGAGAACAATGAGTGATTTTTTTTTCATCTTAGAATCTTGTCAAATAAAAAAATAGTGAACAGTTTTAGTCAATAGCAGGAAGCAAACCGAACAGAAAATTTAAAAATTATGAAAGGGGAAGACTTAAATCTGATAATGGAGGTAATATCCTTGTGATTCCCAATCTTTTTTTCTCCTTCAGAAATTGAGAATTAATTGGAAGAAACAGAGATGACTAGTCTGGGAAAGAAAACACACATGAGGAACATAGCATCTACTTCAAATATTTAAAAAGTCCAACAAAATAGAAATGGGTTTAGCTTTGGTTAGAACATAATAACTAAGACCAATGGGCAGAATACACAGGAAGGGTGGAATTCTTGTTGCTGAACTTTGGGCGCAAGCCTGCTGGGAACAGGACTCCTCTAAAACGCCGAATAATGTCTGGAAGGCTGTGGTCCAAGGCCATTTTTGCTGGCTATAAGCGGGGTCTCCGCAACCAGAGGGAGCACACAGCTCTTCTTAAAATCGAAGGTGTATATGCTCGAGATGAAACGGAATTCTACCTAGGCAAGAGATGTGCTTACGTGTACAAAGCAAAGAACAACACAGTGACTCCTGGTGGCAAACCAAACAAAACCAGAGTAATCTGGGGAAAAGTAACTCGTGCTCATGGAAACAGCGGCATGGTTCGTGCCAAATTCCGAAGCAACCTTCCTGCTAAAGCCATTGGCCACAGAATCCGTGTGATGCTGTACCCCTCAAGGATTTAAATTTAATGAAAAGTAAATAAAGGTGTAGATTTGTTCTCAAAAAAAAAAAAAAAAAAAAGAATACACAGGAAGGCAGATTTTGGTTTTGGTTTAATGGTAGGAAGACTTTCAATTAGGAATTTCCAATACCACAGCAGGCTGCTGAATGAATTGGGGAAAGTCCTTCAAGGAGATGTGTCAAAGCAGCTCTCTTTCGCCATCTGCATAAGTGCTGTTAAAAGGATTGGCAAATTACCTGGAAGCTTGTTCTGAAATCTGCTTCCTGCAGGTCTTTTGATTTTAAGACTCCCAACCCAGTAAGAGCAATAGTTCAAGATTTCACTGACAACAGTGTGGAATCCTAAGAGGAGCTACACTCTCCACAACTTTTGAACCCTGTGGAGAGCCAGTGTTATAGAGGGGACGGAGGAAGTGGGATGACTCAAGGGACCCCAGGAAGGATAACAGTGAATAGTGATAGCAACACATGAGGCATTTGAATAAACAGACAAACTAATCATTAGCATACAGAAACCTTCTGCCTATCCAAATTCTACCCATTTTTCAAGGTCTAGTTCAAAGGCTAGATGAAGTTGTCTCTTAAGGAATACTTCCTTAAGATTTAGTAGATCCTGGAGCATGCACTATGCCAGGCAATGTAATTTCAGTTGTCTGATATTTCACTGAAAACCTGAAGATTATTTAATAAAGATTTAAAATCATAAGGTACTTAAAAATCATTGTTTTAAAAGCTCCATGGTGAAATTGAGCACCAAATAGCATTTTCTTATTTTTACTTTTTCTCTCCCTCGATAATCTCAGTTCTTAGATGCTTGATGATGATAGTGATTCCACTTAATCTTCTTCCTCTAAATACTTGTCCTTGTTGCTTGGGTATAATTAAGTTTCCAGGTTGCTTAGGAAACTAAACCTAGGCAGCAGCTGCCGGGGCTTAACAATGAGGTCCCACTCCAATTCAGCATCCTTTGTCAGAGGTTAAATGGACAACCTTTATTATTGCAGAAGAGATGTATTTTTAAATAGTGTATTTAATTTAAATTTTAAAAAATGTATTTTGCAATGTAATAGTCCAGTAAATACCCCTCCTCTCCCCCCGAGAGTTGTTGATGGAAGAGAAGACTGCCTTACTGTTATAACCACCTATTCTGGAATGTAACAAGCCATTGTATCAGATGCAGACAGCACTGGGGACCTGGCTGGGAGCAAGTGAGATGCAGACTCCTATGTCTGTAGGAGTGCCAGCATCTCTGGACAGGCAAATGAAAACCACCTGCCAGAGCAATGATACGCAGGAGCCTTCCGCAGGCCAGGCGAGCAGAGTCAATTGTTCCTAGAAAATGAAGGGAAAAAAAAAAAAAAAGTTCAGCCTCATAGAAATTGAAACGGTCCAAGAGATGAACAACATAAGGATAATGGCTTCAGCTGTGGCTTTAGCAGAGTTATCAAGGTTTCATGGACACTTTTTCTGCATGTTTTATCATCATAGTTTCGAGTCATTTATTAAAGAGCTAGTTGTCTGTATCACTTTCTAGGCACAGTGTAAAAAAGAATATAGTTTCCTCTTCAAGCATCTCGACATTATTGACCGTTTTTCACGCCATTTGTGTATGCACACATCAGCTTTCTCATTCTCATGCTTGCTGGATGCCAGGTGTGTAATAAGAACTGTGCCAGGTCCAGAGTGCTACAGAGGAGTGGGACACAGCCCTCATCTCAGGAAGCTCGAAGATGGCTGAGCAGACAAGTAATAAGGCTTCATTAGGGCACCGAGAGAGCCTTTGGATATAGCCATGTGAGGTCACTGATGACTTTGGAAAAGCACCGTCAGTGGAGTGATGAGAGCAGACATCATATTGCATTGGTCTGAGCATGCAATGTGAACAAAGGCTGGGAAGTAAGACATGAAGTCAATGTATGAAATCATTCTCAAGAAGGTCTGATATGAAATCTGTGAAAGGAAAAAAGGAACATAGCTGAAGGAGGTAGTGGGGTTTAGAAAGGACGTGTTGTGGTTATGGCTTAAATATAAACCCTGAAAATGAGTAAATCCATCCCCATTTGTAGTAGGGCACTGAGCACATTTATTTATAATAATTTCTTTATAAGCCCACTATCTACACTCATTGGTAAGGTCATCAAGCTCAGTGAAAACATTTTATTTAACTTTGCACTTCAAATAGCTACCGTGATGGGACCTAGAAGCATTAAAGGATCATTGTTGAATTTATTTCTATATCAAACTATACTTTGCAAAACAGGGAGATTAATGAGATTAAAATATAAAGAGGAAAAGAAAGGTTAATTAATCGTTTGTGTTAAACACTGGCAAGTTAAAGAGTTTAATCTTAGTGATGTTGTTTGATAGGGAAATAGGTAGTCAGAAAGAAACATAGCATAAATTGACTGTATGTGCGTGTGCGTGTGGGGGTGGGGGGTGAGGGCTACAGGTGGGGTGGTAAATTTAGAAATTAATAGATGAAGTGACAAGTTATCTTGGAGAGAAAATGTTAAATTTCTTGCAGAATGGAGGAGCAGAGATGGTGGTAGTCTCTCTCCTCAGCAAATAACCATGTAACCGGAGAAAATTATTTCAAAAAATAAATAAATAAAATATGCTATCTTTTAAAATCTCCAGAAATTGTCCTAAGGGCACACAGCAAATGGAGAGATATTTTTAAGAAAATCTATTAAATCCTTCCATCATAGAAGCAAGACTCCATGGCATTTGAGCCTTGACCCACTTCCTTCCTTCGCTGAGGTAGGTGTTATGGAAAATACTTGGAGCCCTCCAACCCAGATGGGTGCAGCCAACAAAAAGGGAGCTCCTTGTTATTCCGGCTCCAAGTGTGGGGGCAGGGGGCAAGCCACCAGTGTTTCCATCTCTCCCAGCCCCAGGGCTCCAGAATCTCTGTTCTACATAAGCAGGAAGACTGAGCTCTCTTCTTCCACCCAGTCTCCACTCGTAGGGCAGACACTCACCCCAGGTGCAGCAGGGTGAGAACACTGGGTTCTGATCCCACTTTCCCTAGCTCACTCGTTTGAGAGAGCCTCTATGCTTAGAGGGGCAAGCCAAGAACCCCAGTGCCATTAGCCCCCCTAGTGCCTGTCTACAGAGCAGGGTTGAGTGTGGTAACAGCATAAGAATAGATCTATAGATCCATGGAAAAGAACTGACAGTGCAAAAATATATCTTTACATTTATGGTCAGTTAGCTTTTGACACAGGAACCAAGGTATTTCAATGGGAGAAAATACAGTCTCTACAGTAATAAATGATGCTGGGCCAACTGGATATGCCCATGCAAAAGAATGAATTTTTTCCTTACTTCACTTCAGACACGAAAGTTCAAAATAGACCATAGATTTAAATGTAAAAGCTAAAACTAAACAACCTTTAGAAAAAAAATATAGGAGAAAATCTTTGTGGCTGAATTAGACATTGCCCTCTTAGGTATAATGTCAAAGAGCAAATGAAAAAAGAAAAAAAATGTATAAATTGGACTGCATCAAAATTAAAAATTGTGTGATGCAAATAATATCTTCAAGAAAGTGAAAAGACAACCCTCAGAATGGGGAAAAATATTTGAGAATCATATATCTGATACGGAATTCATATACAAATTACGTTTAAAAAGTCATACAACTCAGGGGCGCCTGGGTGGCTCAGTGGGTTAAGCCGCTGCCTTCGGCTCAGGTCATGATCTCAGGGTCCTGGGATCGAGTCCCGCATCGGGTTCTCTGCTCCGCGGGGAGCCTGCTTCCTCCTCTCTCTCTCTCTGCCTGCCTCTCTGCCTACTTGTGATCTCTCTGTGTCAAATGAATAAATAAAATCTTTAAAAAAAAAAAAAAAGTCATACAACTCAATAATAAAAAATCAAATCGCTTAATTAAAAAATGGCAAAGGATTTACATAGACATTCAAATGCCTTCAAATCTTTTTTTTTTAAATTTTTTATTTTTTATAAACATATATTTTTATCCCCAGGGGTACAGGTACTGGCACAAATCTTTTTTATCTCAAAGAAGACATACACAAATAACCAATAAGTACATGAAAACATGCTCAACATAATTAGCTATTAGGAAAATGCATATAGAATGGTTACTATTAAAAAAAAACCAGAAAATAACAAATACTGGCAAGGATATAGAGAAATCGGTAACTTTATACATTGCTCTTGAAATGTAAAATGGTGCAGCTATTTTGGAAGACAGTTTGGCATTTCTTTTAAATGTTAAACATAGTTACCATATGATCCAGGAATTCCACTACTAAGCATATACTCATGAAAATTGAAAACATATGTCCACACAAAGATGTGTGTACCAATGTTTATAGCAGCATCATTCCTAATAGCCCAAAAGCGGAAACAACCTAAGTGTACATCAACTGGTGATCGGTAAATAAAATGTGGTGTATACATAAGATGCAATGTGATTCAGCCATAAAAAGGAACAAAGTACAGACACATGTGAACACATTTGTGGAAACATGTTACGTAAAAACATCCAGTCACAAAAGGCCATGCATTTTCTGATTCTACGAATATTAAAAGTTCTGGACAGGCAGATTTGTAGGTTGAAGGATTATCAGTTTAATGCAGGGGTATAGAGGGACAGGAACGGAGGATGACTGATAATTGGGTGTGAGTTTCTTAGGGAGGTGAGAAATATTCCGAGCAGATTATGGCAATGGTTGCACGACTCCCTAAATACACTGAAACCACTGCATTGTACATTTTAAATGGGTGGATTTTGTGCAGTGTAAGTTATACACCCAAGATGCTTTAAAAAAAAGAAAATACTCAGGTTGGTGGGTTATCACAAAGGCAAGCAGAGAACTGCAATGGTATAAAGCAACTTCAAGGAATGGCCAGTAGTCTTAATTGGCTTTAGAAAAAGAGGACTGTGTGTTGGGGGGATGGTGTGTAGTGAGAAAGTAAATTAGAAATGCAGAACGCAGACCAGCGTCTGCCTGTGGAGCTCACTCTGATGACGTCACTCTGCCTAATGAGTAATGGGAATCAATGAAAATTTCTGAGCAGGAGAGTAATGTGATTCAAACCGTGCTATAAGAAGATTAATTTTGGTATGGCAGGATTTTTAGTTTCGATACACATCATTCTTGCATTTTAGAATTCCATCATTATATGCCAACATTATTTCTCATTTTTTGTCAATCCAGTCCTTCTACAGGAAACAAGCTAACTGCTTTGCCATTTCTCATATTTAAACTGTGTATATCTTTCCTTATTCAATTCACCCCAATTGGAATTTGCTCTTCCCTGCCCTCTACTATATTTTGGAGCTGAGTTTGAAACACATTCCTCTAGGATTACTCCTGTTGAATTTGAATCACTACATCTCTTTTCAGCATGTATACATCGAACGTGTGGTATGCTAATGGATGTATTAGTATACATAACAAAAGCTATTCCCTTATACAGTGTATATATATAACACAAATATTCATTATACCTACATGTAATTATGTAATTTTTAATATATGTTTTCCTAACATAAATTGAAGGCTAGTGCTAGAAATTTGTGTGGAATGTGTCCTGAGTAGCCATTATATAGAATTCAGGGTCTAAAAAGTTCCTCAGAAATGTTTTAGCTAACAAAATCCTCAGGGAGGGCCATATTCCTTTGGTATACTCTTCCTTCAGATCATTTCGCCAAATCTAATTTTCTCTGTGCGACATTTAATGGCTATATTCTCAATTTTCAGAATGTGCTATCTGTAATATACACTTCCCAGATGGTCCTATTGTTACAATAATATTACAAAATGCTTACATCTTTCTAACTAACTTTTTCTCCTTCTGACACCCTCTGCCTAGTGCTGCATCCCAATCACGGTGGCCTGGTGATGACAAGCGTTGCTTGGAAAGCCGAGTGCTAGGCTATTGTGACCTCACTGCAGGTGCTGAGAACAACTGCATTAGGCACGAAGTGAGCTCTCCTTCAATGTCATGCTTAGGAAGCGTAAACCGCAGCTTCTTGGTTGCCATTCGGCTTCATTATTAAACATCTCTAGTTAGTGAGAAGAATGGCCATCATAATCTTTCATGTTGCATGGGACCTATAAACGATGGGTCTTCTTGGGAGACAAGAGTACCTCGCAGATTTAATTAAGACCCATTGTACATCAC
Organism: Mustela erminea; assembly: GCF_009829155.1. Lineage (NCBI taxonomy): Eukaryota > Metazoa > Chordata > Mammalia > Carnivora > Mustelidae > Mustela > Mustela erminea. Next base: position 63,067,957 of record NC_045630.1, read on the forward strand.
TGAGGCCTTAGCTTTGCTCCGCGTAAATGAAGGCCATACACGAGAACCTCATGAATGGACACAAAATATCATTTTGTTCATTTTGATGAAATATTGAAGAATAAAGGGATTTTTATGTTCATTTCTCTGTCTATCATAAATTAATGCCTGAGAGAGAATTTCATTTCTCTAAAAAAGAACTCACTTTAAATTGAGGAGACTTTGGCTAGTTTCAAATTCTATGCATATATATATATATATATATATATATATATATATATATATACAAGTTGTATAAACTTGCTGATCCTTGGTTCACATTTTGTAAAGGGTAGTTATGACAATCAAATGAACTACGGCTAGAAAATTGACTGACAAATTAAAATAATCTGCAGATGAAAGTTAACATTATTTTACAAGTTGAAAAATGTCAAATATATATTTCAGAGTAAAAAAAGAGCTCCAAAACAAATGCTGCAAGATTGTTCGAAAAGAGGCCTTGAGCCATTTAATCTGTTTTCTTCATCAGGTAAACCAACATGCAAGCACTTAAATATGTATCCTGTACTCATGCCATTTATAAAAAAACATAGGAAGACAGGTTCTCTTTAAGTGCGATGAAGTAAGTTCAAATGGGCCACACTTTGGAATTAGAAGGAAAATTAGTTGCTGGGGAACAGATCCAGCTGAAGGAACTAGAAGGAAGTCTGTCAAAGGTAATGGTGTTAGATAAGAGGTAGCACTCCTAAGGAACTGGCAGGAGGAAGATTCAGCTGGTGCACACAGGTGTCCCTACAGGCATCCAATCCATGGCGATGGGGTAACCAAGAGAAGGGAGGACCTGTGAAGTCAAATTAGTTAGGTCTCTCATAGTTGACAGGGCCTCAGATACCTGGCTGGGATACATACGTAATTTTATGTATTTGCTATGAAATCCCTTGACTTGAGTCTTATTGTCACCATTATTCAATAGATGAGGGAACGGAGGCAGAGAGAAGTTAACAAACATGGCCAAGGTAAAAAAAAAAAAAATCCTATCCAGACAGCCCTTGCTACTAATCACTGTATCATACGCTCGGTCCCAGGAACAATCCCAGAGTGAGACTACCCAAAAATAGGACTTCATGCTGTCTGCCGTCCATCATCATAAAAATGGACTCCCAATGGCTAGAGACTATGACCTTAAATTAGAGGTGTATTACTGATTTTAGTGAAGTTCAGGTCTGAGCTATGGGAACAGCTTCAGGATCAGCTCTAAACTATAATAAGGACACAGAATCAGAGACTAAGGGGAAAGTGGGGTGCAGGATAAGATAAACTGTAGAAATGGGTTCAGGTGAAAAGTCAGGAGATGGGCATTTGATGATGAGACCAAGACACATGCAGCAGGTTAGGCATAAAGAAGGATGAGGCTGGAGAGTGCTAGAGCCAAAAGATACAGTTTGTGTTTGTTAAATCACTCCTGCCTGAAGTCGGAACTGGATGGACAGGGATGGCCTCACCAGTAGGGCGAACAGCAAGCAGGACCATTATTCCGTTCCAGGGAAGGCTGGTTCTTGTTGGCTATATGCAACCTCTATCTCTTCAGATTACCTGCTCTACTTTAATTAACATTATTCTCTTTTAGAGATGGTTCTGATTCAAATCAATATAGGCCCTAACCTTCAGGTAAGTGTGAGAAGCAGACACAACCAGAAGTTTATCCCTTCAGCCGTACTGTGTGGCAAGCATTCCTGGGGGACATGACTGGCAGTCTTGTAATTGTACAGAAATATCCTGGAGAGGTGGTGAACTCAGGAATTTTCCAATACGCAACAATATACAATAAATCATGCTTTGAAAGCTTCGCTTCCTGATGGCACATTCAGCGTATTTCCACATTTCCTCAAAGGGGTTCCGAATTTCTCCCCCCACTTTCAAAGAAAAACAAAACCTAAACTGAAAGGATACAAAATAAATCATAATGAGAGGGACTTTTTATCTGAACAGCAATACCAGATTACATGTATTGCATACAAAGCTATTTTAATAATCTGGGTAAGATGACTCAAGGCAAAGCCATGGGGCTACTAGATAGAGTTGAACCCACTGAGACACTTGATTCTGGAAATACCTTAGGGGTCTTCTCTATGTAAATGTTCATTTTATTTTGTTTTATTTTTTTAAAAGTTCTTATTTATTTATTTGACAGAGATCACAAGCAGGCAAGAGAGGCCGCAGAGAGAGAGAGAGGTGGGGCTGGGCAGGGGGCGGGGGCGGGTGGGAAGCAGGCTCCCTGCTGAGCAGAGAGCCCGATGTGGGGCTCTATCCCAGGACCCTGGGACCATGACCTGAGCCCAAGACAGAGGCTTTAATCCACTTAGCCACCCAGGCACCCCTGTAAATGTTTGTTTTAATTCAACAAATATTTCTTTTGCTCTTAATACTAAATATTGGGAAAATAAGAAAATTAAGACATGATTTTTTCTGCATTTGTCATGGTGGGTTAGTGATTTTTACAAAGAATCTGTAAGTTTGATTTTCTCTTATGTGAAGGTAGCAATAGGTAGGACAGGGTTACTGTGGTAGTTTGAGATTTCAGAGACTCTGGCCCCTTTTACTTGCTTACATTGACATATTTTTTTAGAAGTTTTATTTCTTTATTTTAGAGCGAGAGAGAGCAAGCGAGAGAGAACACACAAGGGGTAGGGTGAGGGCAGAGGGGGAGGGACAGGACAAGAAGCAGGCTCCCCTCTAAGTGTGGAGACTTGGGGCTCTATCCCACAACACTGAGATCACTACCTGAGCCAAAATCAAGACTTGGATGCTCAATCAACCAAGCTACCCAGACACCCCTACATTGACATATATTTTCTTTACTGACATGTACTTTATATATAGGATAATGCACAAGTCTTAAATGTACAATTCATTGAGTTTTGGCAAATTTATATCTGTTTGAAGTCAATGCCCAAATCAAGATTTTATTTCCATCATTTCAGAAACTTCCCCTATGTTAGTTTCCAGCTAACATTTCATTCCAAATCAGAGATCCACACTCTTCTGATTCACCCAGTTGTGTTAGTTTTCCTTTTTCTTTACCTCCAAATAAATGGAATTTCACTATCATTCTCTATCTGGCTTCTTTACTTCACTATAATGTTTTTGAAGTTATTTCGTGTTGTTGCATGTAAGTAACAAGCAACATACAGTTCATTACTCTTCATTGCTGAACAGTGTCCCATTGTGTGAATGTACTACAATTTGTTTATCCATTTTCCTATAGACGGCACACTTGGGATTTCAGTTTGGGGCTGTTATGGATGAAGATCCTTGTGTGGACATAAACTTTCATTTATCTTGGCTAAATTCCTAGAAGTAGAACTGCTGGTTATAACACGGTGATGCTTAACTTTATAAGAAACTACCAAAAGATTTTAAGGTGGTTCTATCATTTAGGGTTTTACCAACAGGGTATGGAAATTTCAGTAGCTCCATATTGTCCTAAGTATTTGCTATTGTTAGTCTTAAAACTAACCATTCTAATGAGTGTGCAGTGACATATCACTGTGGCTTTAATTTGCATTTCCACTCTGGTTAATGATGTTAAACTCCTTTTCATGTGATTTTAGACTGTTTATGTATTTTGTTTCACCAAGTGTCTTTCTGGAATGCCTGGGTGGCTCAGTTGGTTAAGCGACTGTTTTCATCTCAGGTTATGATCCTGGAGTCCTGGGATCAAGTCCCACATCGGGATCCCTGCTCGGCAAGGACCCTGCTTCTCCTTTGGAACCTCCCCTTTCTCATTCCCTCTCTCTCACATTCTCTCTCTCAAATAATAAAATAAAATCTTGGGGAAAAAAAGTGTCTTTTTAACTGGGTAATGTTTCTTATTTATTGATTTGTTAGAATTTTTTGTATATTCTGGATACAAGTCCTGTATCAGATATGTGCATTGTAAATCTTTTCTTCTAACCTGTGACTTTCTTTCATTTTCTTTTGGTATCTTCTAAGAACAGAAGTCTTTAAATTTGTTGACGTTCTATTCATCAATTCTTAATTTAATCTTTATGCCCTTCAAAAAATATTTTCATACTTCAAGATTATGAGGATATAATCCTGTGTTTCTTTCCATAAGCTTTATCTTTTTAGCTATTATGTTTCTGTTATCTATCTCAAATAAATCTTTGTGTAGGATGTGAGGCAGGAGTCATGTTTGTTTTCTTTCCTTATGGATACCCTCCTTTTCTAAAACAAAACAAAACATACACACACATACACATACACATACATATCCCTTATTAAATGTATGTATTATATATCCATATAAAGATATATCTATATTTATAGATACATGGACATATAGGTATATCTATATCTCCAGTTGGTCCCACACCAAGACTGAAGCACTCACCTTTTCTCTACTGTTATCAGGGCTATGTTTACAGGTGTGTATCTGGACCGTCTTTCTTGTTCCATTGATTCGTTTATCCTTATGCCAATATCATACTGTCTTAATTACTGTAAGTCCTCTTATTGTGCTCTCCCTCATGATGGCCTTGGCTTTTTTTGGTCCTTTTCCTTTTGAGTTGGGATTCAATTGATACAACACTGAATGTATAGGTCAACTTGAAGTGAAATGACTGTTTTTATAATATTGAAAGTTCTAATACAAGAACTTAATAATGCCTTTATTTATTTTCTTCAATAGTATTCTGAAGTTTTCTCTGTAGAGGTCTTAACATATTCTACTGTAATTATCCCTAAATATTTAATTTTGGGCATTGTTTTAAATTGTGATTCTTTTGGAATTTTAAAAATGTATTATTGAAGTATGATTGGCATACAATGTCATGTCAGTTTCAGAGGTATTATGTACCGATGTTACGATTCTATACACTGCTCAGTGCTTGCCCCAATAAGTGTAGTCACCATCTGTCACCATACAGCATTATTACAATATTATTGACTATATTCCCTTTGCTGTACTTTTTACCTCTGTGACTTATTTATTTTATAACTGGAAATGTGTGCTTTTCCACCTATTTTAGCCATTCCTTCACCCATCTCTCCTCCAACAACCACCAGTTTGTTCTCTGGTATTTAAGAGTTTGCTTATTGGTTTACTCATTCATTTTTTAAAATTTCACTTTCCTATTGCCTCTTCCCCTGCTTTAATTTTTCCCTGTAAGAAAGTATTTTGTTATTCTCTGTGTCCTTCTGTATTTGAAGGTTCTTGACAAAGGAAAGGGAGAGAGATAGGGTGGTAGTTAGGAGATTTGAGATGATTGGTTTTGTTTTATGTTGCAGTTATTCTTGATGAATATGGTAATAGCCAAGATGATAAACCTGGTGTGCAAAAGGAGGTTGAAGATATAGGACAGAGTGGACAGTAACTGATGTCTATGGGGTTGTAGAAGAACTTTGTACAAGTGGGACATTTTGTTTTAAGATGTAGGTTAAAAAGACTGTTAACTAGACTTACTGGAGTGATTATTTTACAAAAATACAATTATCCAATCATGATGTTATAGACCTGAAACTAATATCATGTTGTATGTCAGTTACACCTCAATTAAAAAAAAACAAAAGACTGGAGGGAAGGAATATGTGGGTGTTCTTATTTAGATAATTTGCAGGTAGCTACTCAGAAGTCAAAGGCATTCGTTTCAGAGGGTTTGAAGTCTCTGGATGAGGTTGTATGAGAATCCATCCCCTGGAAGTGAAGGGAGTGACAAATGAGCAAGAGCCGGAGGAAAGAAGTGAAGGTGGGAACAAGTCACTGAGGAAAATGGGCAAGGATATGGGTCAAGGGCAAGTGCGCAAAGGGTGCAGCTAATGTTGGAGACCGTGGACGGGCTATGACCAAACCACAGGATTATCTGCTTGCCCACTGTTAGGTTAAAGGCTCAGAGACTACAAGGTAGACAGAGAATTCGGGCTTCTCTGGGAAGGTGCACAGGAAGAAAGCCATGGGGATTTGAAAGCATTATTAAGAGCGGTTCCAGTGTTCAGACTTGTAATCCAAGTTGACAAAAGCAACTTTCTTGAGTGATTGAGAAAATTGAGACTCTATGGTATTGAAAACTTGATTCAACAATAGAGAGCTTGTTGACCTTTTGAGAAGAACAAGTTGCCACCCATGTTGGTTGTAATTTGAGAGCATGAACAGATAGTTTCCCTCCAAGCTGTATCTCCTTCACCAACCAACCAGCTCTCCGAAAATCCTCACACCCACAATGACAAATGAAAATCAAGTCACATGATAAATTGTCAAATATATCCATACCCGTGGAGACAGAGTATTTGAAACTAGGTCTGTCTCAGAACATCTGTGAAGCTATGCTTTCTTTGACTATGAGACTCTGTTACTCCAAGGAATTTTGAGGACTGTTTCAATGCCCCGAAGCCAAGTGCTGTTCATCCACAGAACGGGCGAATCACATGTGCATCAACTCACCAGGGTGAGAGGTAAAATATGGATGGATTAGGGGGCTCTGGTTTGCCTTTCAAGGAGGGTTTACCCAAAGCTAGCAGGTCTACCCACCCCCACTAGCTACAGCTCAACCTGGCTCTAATTAGCAAAACCCTGGGGTTTCCGTAGCAACTGTGTGGGGCTTTGAGGGATACACCAGGCTCTGCTTGGTTGCTAGGGAAACAACAGCAGGGGGCACTGGGGAAGATGGGCTAGGCTGGTAGCTGCTCCTTGTGAGGTACACATCCTGTGGGAGGAGCATTTCCAACTACTGGGATCTCAGTCTGGCAGATTTCATCATCCCTGGAAATCACCAGTTACGAATAATTGTAAGAAAAAGATTCTTGATTTTAGAATGAAGCCTGAAAGCATTTTCTCTTTGCTCACCTTTCCTCAGTCAGATATGTGTGTATGTGTGTGTGCAGGTGTGCCTGTGTGTCTGTAAATGATTGGCACACAGTAAATAGAAGGTAACTAAACAAAGGTAATTTACAGCTGAAAAGATGAAGGTTGTCTCTTGAGATGTGGGGCACCTGAGAGGCATCTGAACGGAGATAGTGTTGGGGAAAGGCTCTGCGAAGTTGGAGAGATGTCTCCCATTATTGCAGAACAATGTAGGAAAACTTCTCAGACTCAAACAAGAAAGGCAATTAGTTTCCTGTTTGGAAACAAAGAGACATCTGTGCAAAGTTTGCTAGCATATTCACAAGGGGCAGGTACTGTACATGAGCAATGCATTCCAGCTGTACATCTCTCCCTTCTTCACCCCAGTCCAAAGCTCCAGATAGTTTCATTGGAATTATTCACCACCAGCTAAGGAAAGGACAGATGCATTAATAACCAATTCCAAGCTTTCTCAAGGGTGCAGGAAAAAGATGTGCTGTGGACCCTAATTATAATATTTGTATTGGACTTGAAAAGATTTTTGGGATCCTCTGAACCTCATGAATCAACAGGATCTTTATTACACTGAAAAGAAAACTTATATTTACGGACATTAGTAACTTACCCACGTCACAAAATAGGTAACTGAGAGAGAAATTGGATCCATTCTATTGGACAGTGTTAATTGCACGACTTTCAGAACACTTAATCTGTTTGTCACCTGTTACACATACATCCCCATTTAAGTCTCATCATCGTCCAGGAAAGTGTATATTATTATTTCTATTTTATAGAAAAGAGAACAGTCTAAGAGAAGTATTTTGCAAATTATTTCGGGTCATGCAACGAGTAAGAGGCAGAAACTGGATTCAGCCACAGGTGCAAGTGACTCAGCGATCCACACACTTTTCACTATGAGTCAGCATCTCTGATTTTGGAGTTGGTGTTTCTTTCGTCTCATAACCCAAAAGGGCCTGGGTGGTTATGTATTCACTGTGCAGAAGTCAAAGCTAAAATAATAAACATTTGAATATTGTCTCAAAGACACCATTCTCTCTGGTTTTCCACCTTACATGTGAAGGATGATAAGTAAATTTCTAGCCTCTCCTTCTTGTGGTACGAATTTCCTGCCCTGTTCCTGACCCTGATCCTGAACGTGTGGCTCCTGAACTTGTCCCATTTTGCCTCACCTCTTAATGCCATCCCTTTCCACAGGTTGAGCCCAAATTTGGGATCCTAACCTCCTCAGCCCCTTACAAATTTTTTTTATCACCTATGTTTCCCCATTGTGATCTTTAGGACTTTGTACTGCTGGAGACTTTTTTCTGCACATTTTTAAATTTAAATAAACAGGGTCCACTAAGATAACCTGTATTCTCTCTTGTCTTCATCCTCTCCTAAATTAGTAAGGAGACTTTATGTAATTGGCTGGTTAGGATGATGCCAATGCTACAGGAAGTCGATTACATTTGTATAAAAAATTGTCTACAATCAATCCTTATCCCTTGTCTTAGGACACAAAACTGTTCCACGCCTGTGAGTTTCTTTTTCTTACATTCAGTAACTGATATTATGATCCATATTATAGCACTCATCCCCATTTTCTAAATTGATGTTACCAAGTGATAGCTTCTATAGGCACCTGGCGGCTTTCTGTTGGACTCACTGGTATACTGTGGTCAGCCGATCACCTCAGTTTACCTCCATCTCGGATAAACAACGAATATTCGGAGTATCTATAACATATGAAGACATTTGCATAACATCTATGAGGTAAGTGACTAAGTTAGTGATGTCTTTTGTGTGCTGCACCGTTCACAGAACAGGTGTCAAGATCTCTTGGCCTCTCTCCCTTGTCTACTTTTTCCATTTTGTGTCTCCGTACAGCATACATTGCTTTTTATAGCATGGCTTAGTTTGGTCAGCGGTGCGTTAGCAATGTGAACAAGCAGAGGCTTGAAAAGCCCTTGTGTTTTGGGACTTGCCCTTTCTTGCTGTGCTCAGAGCCCCGAGACCATTACCATGTGAAAAAGCGCACGCTAGCCCGCTGGAGAGTGGGGCCTAGTATGGAGAAGAACTCAGGTGCCCTGGCCAATGGGCCATTTGCCTGCCAACAGGCAAATACACGAGTGGGGCCGTCATGGTCACCCAGCCCCCATCTGCCCTGCAGGCTCACGGCAAATGCTTGGAGCAAGCTCAGGGGCAAACAGCAGAGCTCGCCAAGATGGCTACTCTGACCAGCCAATGCGCAGAACCGTGACCTACCCGAATGGACATTGTTTCAAGACTCCAAATTGTGGAGTGCTTATTATCCAGCATTAGCTAACAGATACGGTGTGAAAGAGACGGTGACAGAATTTGAGATCATGACCTGGCATTCACCGGGCTCAGTGTCGCTCTGTAAAGTGTAAATAATTTTATCCCCCCAGATTTGTTGTTATGCAAGATGAGAATGATTCGGGACGGAGGAAGAATGTGTAATGCTGATTGGTCCGTGGGGAATTGCCAGAGGGAGGTCCTGGGGGCGGGGGGGTGGGTGCAGTCTTGTTCACAAGTTGGGGGGTGAGTCTACAGTGGGAATAAGGTCATATAACAGGCAACAGATGCCAATAAACACATAAATACATGCATATGGTGGGAGAGGGAGCTGGTGGAGATTCTTATCTGAAAATATATGTATTTTTAATGAAATAAAAAACAAGGTCATCAACTTGAAGAAGGATAGGGGAAGAGGTGTTGAAGGTTTCAGGAGGCAGGAGACAACATTAGATGCCTGAGAAAGACAGAGTAAACCAAAAAACAGACTGACAAAATCCTCTTCCTTACAATCAAAAGCAATATGTGTTCAACAAAAGTAGATTTATTAAAAAAAAATACGGTGATAAAACTACATAATAGAGAATTATACTTTGAAAAACGGTGGAAAGTCAAAAGATAATACTTGAAAATACTTGAAAGTCAAAGTGAAGAGAAAAAAGCAGGATACAGAACTATATATAGAATGTGACCACATTTAAAAATATTTTCTCACCAGTAAGTAAAAATAAAACTGGAAATAAATATGCCAACATGTTAAGAGTAGTGTTCTCTGGGTTTATAAATTCTAGTAACTTTTATAGCTTTTTTTAATGCTTTTTTGCATTTTTTTTTTAGTTTCTTATGAGAACATGTTAAAAAAAAATAGGAAAAGAAACAACTGAAGCTGTTTTGAAAGCAAACTAACAATGGGAACAACAATTTTTTCCTTCCCTTCCCTTGCCTCTGACAGGCAGAGTTGAAATACTGGAAATTTCCAGTTGTGGACAAAGTGCAGTGGGAAAATAACAGAGAACATAGAAAATAAAAGAATCGCAGAAATATAGACCAGTTAATAAAGTATAAGAGCTTCGCTCTTAGGGCTGTTAGGCCCTTTCTTGCTTGTTACTGTTCAGAGATATTTATGTTCTATCCCCAAATAGTCAGTAGCACTTTACATTTCCCTACCTTGATTTTATACTTCCCAGCCAGAGGCCTGCCTCCCCGTGAAGGATGCGGGGTTGTGATTTCCCATTCCAGGAGCCCAGCTGGGAAACCTTGAATTCCTTCAAGGTCAATACCATGAGAAGAAAGCCTCAGTCCATAGGGCACCTAGGTTTCTTCTTCATTTCCATTTCCTGGTTGGAAGACATATTTCATAGCTGCTGCTTCACCGTTCAGGTGAGACCCTGCTCCTACCCAGAGATGTATTAACAGAATGGCGTTTTGATTATGAAATGACCATATTCAGTCAAAAATACTTACTTAACATCAGCAACGAGAATGAGCTCTAATAGTAGACAGAACTGGATCCCTACCCTTGAGGTATTAATACAATGTGGAAAAAGTATGATATAGCACAGTGGCTTTCCTTTGGACTGTGAAAATACAGTTGACAGCACATTCTGGTACACACACACACACACACACACACGCACACACACAAATATGAAAACCAGAAGTTTCACAAGATGATATTCTTGCTATACATACTACTCTCTGAATTTTTTAAAATTAATTTTGCAAGGCATGAATAAGTCATAAACCAAGCATTAAAAAACTTGACCATAGTACAAAAAACAGAGGATTTAGAGTCAGAGACCTGCATTACATTACCAAATCCATGGTTCATTGGCTTTGTGATCTTGAAAGATTATTTCACCATTCTTAGTCTGGATTTCCTCACTTATAAAATTGAGCTATTAGCACCCATTCTAAAGGACAGTTCTAAGGATTCAATGTTACAATGTCTGTGAAGTTCTTAGCACAGTCCTGGTACTTAGAAGATGTTTGCAAAGGGGCAGCTGTTAGTAGTAGTAGTAGTAATAGTGTTGTTATCATATAGACGTGATTATGGTGTGCAGGAGAGGAATGCCGTTCCTTTACTTGTGGAAGAACAGACAATCAGGTGCTCAGTGAACACACAGGAATGGTCTGGTTACATGGTGGATGGTCATTGTGTTATTCTATTCTCTGAACAGTAACAGAGGAAATGGGTTATGCAAATGTGTGCTGATCCTGCCATGAGGGGTACGGGTCTTGGAAGCTGGCAGGCATTACACATCTATGGAAATATTCTGTCCCTCTTTTCTTTTTTCTGTTGATTTAAGAAAACTCTGGACAATCTAGCATAACCTTATGATTTAAAAAAAAAAAAGCTTATAGAAAAGGAAAAATAAAAAGAATGTCCATTCATTGAGAAAGTTCAATTTCACTAGTTTGAGGATGGTCATGTTTTTGAGTACTCTTAAAGGAAAAAGCTGGTGGTTCTTTAAAAATATTTATTTATTTATTTATGGGGGGGAGGGGCAGAGAGAAAGAATCTCAAGCAGACTCCCTGCTGAGCGCAGAGCCCTACTCAAAACTCCATGTTTAAGAGTTGGATGTTTAACTGACTGAGTCACGTAGGTGCCCTCAAACCGGGCTGAGTTCTAAAAACACTGGATCCTAGTGTTTTAAAAATCTTATAATCTTAGGGTCATGATGACTTGGGTACATATGAACAGCTATGGAAGGTGGGGAGGGGGAATGAAGTCCTGTTAAAGAAACTACCCAAGAACTTATGGGAAAAGTTATTTGGAGAATTTCCTGACTCATATGGAGGGACCAGACCGCTCTGACTCACACTACTTGGTGAATCTCATCTGCCTGCAGAATGGCCCTGTAATTAATCTCCCTTCAGTAAGAGATGGTAGAGATTGGCTCTGTGTCTGTTAATTGACTGTCTAATAATTCAATATGAAAGTGATCATTAGAAATCCTTTTAAATGGCTTACAATTCAAGATGAACATTAACATATATATTTTCTCTGTTCAACAAAAGCTTATTAACAAAAAAAAAAAAAGAAGAAGAAAAAGAACAAAAAAGAATATAGATGCTAGAATAAAGAGTATCCTTCCTCCCCTTTGGAGTTATTCAAAGCATTTACATTAGCCTGAGTGTGATAAATCCATGTGTCACCTCTCTGAGAGATAAGAATCTCTGACCTTTCACTGCTTGGGGGAGCCATTAGGGCAAATTATGAAAAAGCAAACTTCAGTCCTGAAGCAGGGATTATCCCTTTTTGGATCTCAAATTCTCCATCACCTATCTTTCCTGTCTTTCTCTTGCCCCTCTGCTTTGCCCTTTATCCAGGCTTTTCAAAACTATAATCCAGATGAGTGGGAATTTATGCTTGATGATTTATAGGATTTGCTTATGTAAGCTGGTAAATGATCCAAAAATTATTTAAGTCTCTTAGAATGGCCAGACTTGGTATTTTGTGATCTGGATGAATAGGGATATGCCTTGGAATGTCAGTGGGCAAGTATGCTTTGGGATCCCACTGAATCACTGGCAGCTTCCACAAAGTGTACTCAGTAGCTAAAGAGTCTACAAATAGGAAACCCTAGGAAGGTTATTGTCAGTGCACTTTGACATTATAAGAACAGTTAGATGGAATTAAATTCAGACCCTTCCTTTTCAGTGAAGATAACATGTCAAGAAGACTGAAGCACCTTGTCCAATGTCACACATTTAGTTGGTGGCAGCTCAGGTCTCCTGATCCTTGGTTCACAGCTTTTCTCAGGATACCATAAAGCCCCACTGGAAGAAAAAATCTTTTGATTTCCCTGATTCAAAGGACTCTGGATGGGCTTTTTCCAAGGCTTTTATGATAATCAAGACAAACAAACAAACAAGAAACAGACTCATAAACATAGAGAGCCAATGGGTGACTTCCAGAAAAAAAAGAGAGGGAGCATGGGTGAAATAGGGAAAGGGGATTAAGAGGTAGAAGCTTCTAGTAATAAAATAAATAACTCAAGGGGATAAAAAGTATGACAGAAGGAATAAAGTCAATGATATTGTAATAACATGGCTTGGTGACAGATGGTAGCTACACTTATCATGGTGAACACTGCATAAGGTAAAAGAATCATTAAATCACCAAGTTGTAACCCAAAACTAAAATAATGCTCTATGTCAATTATGCTTCAATAAATAAATAAGTAAATAAGTAAGTAAGTAAATAAATAAATAAGACTGATTAGAAACCCCCCTCAAAAAAGAAATTACTGATTGTTTAGATGTGTAGTATCCTTTGCTTGTAGCACCTGAATAATCAAAATGGCAGAAAACCAAAATGGAACAGAATAAAACCACCATTTCTTCAACCCAGAGAATTGTCTTGGAAAGGGAAAAAGATTAAGAAAAAACAACAAGAAAAAAGAGTTCATACAGGTTTTGTCTCTGTGGAAAAGAAACACAGTACCAGACACATTCAGTTTCAAGAAAATTAATATTTTCTACTATTTATATTTTAGCATGCAAACAAATCATGGTTTATAGATCGCATCTCGAATCAGAGAAAAGTTTTAGTGTCACTTTTTATGTTTTTGAAGACTAATCTTACTTACATATTTCAAATATGCATGTCTATCAGACATACAGAAGGGACATTTTCTGGTTTTTCCTTTTCAATATTTTCTTAGTTTTACTGATGTCCATTTTATCATTATTTACCTCTGGGTGGGAGAACATAGAGCAAAATGTGGAGAAAGTTGTAAAAAGGAAAATCAGGAGTGGTGTGTAGAGTAAATAGGGAATCAAATTTAAAAAAGCAAAATGAAGAGAGATATGAAGAAAAGAAGAGTCAAGTTCAGATTTTGAAGACATTTATGCTGTATTTTACAAAATCATCATTGTACTCTCCTGATAAAGAGGAAGCAAGAAATGCTTTATGGGCTTATACCCAGTAGAGTAGCTATTTACAACCTGTCAACAACCTACCTTTCTGAATCTCTAGTCACTCAGTTCTACATACTATTTTCTGGTTAAAATCTTTTATTCATAATTTGCCAAATACACTACCAATTTTCATACCTTTCATGTAAATGCATATTCCACTTGGAATGTCTTTCTTTCTCTTGTCTGGCAAACTTCACTTTTTCTTCCAAATAGGACATTATTGACTTCCTCTTGCCGGCATTAGTCTACCCTAATTTGTGCCCCCGCTACATTTTTTTCCCATACATTGAAAAATAATATTTGCTTTTTTTTTTTTTAAAGTTATGCAATGCTGTATTTTTTTTCCCTTGGCATATTATGAAATTCTTAAAGGTAGGGATGTGCATTATTTATCATCCCTTATGTAGCAGACACAGCATTAATATGTGTTTATTGAAATGAATTTATGTTATATTCTCATATTCCTTGCAAGAGAGTAGGGAACAGATTTTAGACCTCCTGATTGATACTGGGGCCCAGTTTTCTTTACTGAACTGCACAGATTCCTTAACTCTCCAGCTCTCTTCAGAGTGATTCCTCACCCACCCCAGCTGGAGCAGTCATGCTCTAGTGACTCCAGATGGTTGGCATGGGCTTTGGGCAGCTGGGTGGGGAACGCACCTTCCATCTGATTGCACTCACCATGGGTGGGCAGGTGCCCTCTGTCAGGATGGCTACAACCAGAAGCCAAATGGGTGGCTCAGGAGGTAAAGGCAGCAAATAGGAACTGCCATAATTCCAACCCCAAGGTTGACCCAGCTGAGGAAATAGCATATTGTTGACCTTGAAATAACTTGGTCCCTCCTTACACAGGTCATTTCCATTATCACTGCCTCAGGGCTTGGCTTCTTCCTCAGATACATTTCCCTTCCATTCCATATCCAGCTTCAGAAATAAGTCATCAAGAACCACTGTGCCTTATTGAGTCAGCTGTCTGGAGGGCTACCAAATTCTCCCTAGGTGGTGGAAGCTTATAACGCCACCGTCCATGTCCAGATGGGCAATTACAGGTAAACAAAGGAGGTAGAGAGGCCAGCTTCCCCATCTCAGGAGAGTTCTCAGAGGGGCTGATCAAGCTCTTTCCAATCTGGAGTTTTCTCTGATGTATCTGACCATTCTCACCACTTCCAAGATGCCAATATCATTTCCTGGGCATGGCAATAGCTTCTCAACTGGTTTCTTGGCTTCTGTCTCTGTATCTCCTTGTATTTTCCTCATGATAGAGCAGTGTTTTGTTTTGTCTTTTTCTTTTTAGTAACAAAAGTCAGTTCTGGTCACTCTACTGAGCAAAACCCTCCAATGGCTTCCCATTTCCTTCTGAGTAGATACCAAAGTCTTTACAACGATCTGTAAGGCCCCACTGCCTCTCTGATCTCTCTGCCCCACCCTCTGGTCACAGGAGTCTCCCTATGATCTTCAAACTTCCCAGGGCCTTTGTACCTGCTGTTCAGTTTTGCCTGGATTTTTCTCACACCAGCCCTACCTCAGATAACCACACAGCTAACACTTTACTTCCTTCAAGCTTCACCTGATTACCCCCTACTAACCACTCGGCCTGCTTTGTTTTTGTCTGTCTATAGTACTTAGTTACTAGCTGACATACACATTTTACCATTTCTTGTTTCTGTCTTCCTGGTAGAATGCAGGCTTCAAGAGGGCGGAGCTTTCTCTGCTTTATTCACTACTATATGCCCAAAGCCCAGAGCAGAGCCTGATATATAGTTAAGCAATATGTTTTGAATGAACAGAATATATTGGACAGATTAATCAGTGTCTGCCATATACCTAATCCTCTTTTTAATAGTTAGTGTTATCCCTAGTTCTTGCTAAAAAAGAGGACTTTTTTTTCTTCAACAGTGGTCATGTTCTGTACCATATAATTTCTTGTTGCACCCTCCTATACTTCTACCTTAGTTGATTGAACCAGGGGTAGTCATAGGACTCGAGGGCGATCAGCCCATATACTGCTTGATGACCTGGATGAAAGAGCTCTAACCTAACAGGAATAACCATGGGCAGCTAGGTGGATTAGAATCTCTCTCTTAGGAATCTACAATAGGAAATAAGAATTTCTCTAAAGGAGTACAAAGTGGAAAAAAAAAAAAAAGTAAAAAGAAAGCAACTGGCTCCAGTGAATGTAAATGCCCCAGGAATGAGGGCAAGGAACAGTTGCTGCTGACCGAGTAAGCAGGCTGTGAGAAGTTTCTGGAGTTCTCTGAGATTCCTGTCTTTCCTGCTATTACGTGTGACTCATAATAACTCCTTACAAATTGTGTAAGTTGTGAAGTCTCTCCCCCTTGCCTAAACGAAGCAACCTGAGATGAAGCAGAGGAAGCAGATAATTTTTGTCTGATTGTTAAAACACTGGCTTGGTTTAGTAGAAAGGCCTTCCAGATTTGAATTCCTTAGTAATAACACATAGCAATTATTAAGCACTTAACTATACATCAAGCACAATACTAGTCACTTTATATATGTAAGCTAACAACACTATGAGACATGTACATATAAGGATTCTGAAATCCATATATATGTTACATAAATATTCAAGCCACTGTTCTCTCATAACTGGACCGCCAAAACAGCCTTCTCATTGGTTTTCCTGTCTGCATTCTTGTCCCACTCTACACTGTAGAGGAGACACAACAAGGAGAGAATTTTTGAAAGAGAATTAACAAGTTATGTTACTCTTCCTCTCAAAACCACCTAGTGGATTCCCATCCCATTAGAATTAAATTCAGACTCCCTGGATAGGCACAAGGCCCCTGCACCTCTAGTCTCTGCTTACCTCTCTGCATCATTTTCTCCCAGTCTCTCCCATTCTGAAACTTCAGTGACTCCATCTCCTTGAATCTCCGAATTTGTCCTCATCCTCTTGCACCAGCTGATCCCCCATCTGGCTGCCTTCTTCTCATCACTAAGGTATTAGATCCAACGCCACCTTCACGGAGAAGCTTCTCCAGTCATTCTCTGGCTCTGCACTGGCCAACACTATAGTCATCAGCCGTATGTGGCTATTGAGCACTTGAACTGTGACTAGTCTGAGTTGAAAGGCTCTGCAAATGCAAGTGTATAAAAAGAGAAATTTGATTTCAAAGACTTCATAGGAAAAAAGAGTGCAAAATATCTCATTAATATTACCTGTTGAAGTGGTGATATTTGGCATATATTGAATTAAATAAAAGGCAGTATGAAAATTTATTTCACTTTTTAAACTTTGTAGCAGGGTTACTTAAAATCACACATGGGGCTTGTGTGAAATATGTCTATCAGACACCACTGATCTATGCCATGACTCTGTTTAATTTTCTTAGGAAGCATTTATGACTCTCCAAACTTATTTTACTTCTGCATCTATTTCCTGACTGCACCACAAAAAGGAAAGCTCCAGGAGGGCTGGGACTTTGTTGTACTCACTGCTGTATTTCAAGCATTAGGAGAGTGACTGACAGGTACTGATGCCAAGTAAGATTCATGGATAATTAATGAATAAAGTGATGGGGTCTCTTTTTTCAACTCTGCTCGCCTTTCAGTGGGTTCTCTTCAATCGGGCCCAGGTGTCTTCAAAGACTAATAATAATTCTTTTACATTATGACACTACTATTTATATAGACAAGGAGTCAGCAAACTTTTTCTCTAAAGGACCAAATAATGAATATTTTAGGTTTACGGGACAGACTGCCACTGTCACAGCTACTCAGACCTGTAACTGGAGAGGAGCCCAGTCACAGACAGTATGTAAAAAACAGGTATGGATGTTTTCTCTATAAAACTTTACAAAAGCAGATGGCACTGGATCTGGTCCATGGGCAGTGGTTTGCTGGCCCCTGATTTCGTCAGCCCAACGTAACGTTTGGGCCATAAGGGCTTTTGAATCAATTAACATAGACACATTGAACACTTGCAAAATACAGTGCCATAGAAGGCTCAGAAATGAATAAAGTAAATATGCTCCCAAACTTCAAGTGCTTATCTGTTATCTGTAGAAACTAGATGTGTAAATATTGACATAAAATTCTTAATAACTATGTAGACATTAAGGTCGTATCCAAAAAGCCATGCATTAAGGATGATAACTCTTTTTATACTGGGGATACTGAGATGGATGTGGAGAATCTATAGAGTGGGAATGTTCAACTAGCAACATAAAGACAGCCCTTCAACATAAGTACTATGGAGAAGCAGGCATTTTATTCTCCTGGGCAATAATCCAAAAGGCTTGAGTTCTGCCGAAATCTTTTGAAGAGACTCTATCTCTGTGTAGACTAACCACAGAGACAGAATTTCTCAAAGATGTTTAGCATAAAATGTTAAATCTCTGGGTGAAATTCTTTCCGAAAACATTTAGGTTTGACCTTTTACACTTTCCACAAGGCCAACTTAATATTTACTTACAAAACATGGATTAAGGAAAACAAGACTAAAGCCACGGGAATTTGACTGACTCAACAGGTGAGGTTAAGCAAGTATCAAGATTGTGAGTGCAGTATTTTAAACTTAGATCTCGGGGAATCATGGTATATCTTCAGGTTCTCCCAACATATAAAATCACTCCAATTCTTCTAATAGGTCTTAGTGGGAAGGAGCACTTTTTGGATTGAAACATACATTTCCTGGAAAACAGGTCCGATCTCACGTAAGATATTTTAGAACTAATAGTTCATTTCCAGTTCTCTTTGAGTTAGTCACCTAATTATTGAATATGGTCACCTGTCCCCCAGGTAAGATTTTGCTTGACCTGATGGTTCCCTTTCTCCTGGAGACACTCCTTCGCTCAGTTACGAGGGTGGCGGGGAGAAGAGAGATGATCTACAGCTTGAAGCCAACCTTACCGTGAGCCAAATTTGCTTTCATTGTCCATTAATGTGCACGGGCCCGGCTCTCTCTCCTTTCATCTCCAAGTTGCTCTTTTATTATCCATCTCGCTGCTGATGCAGCACCACTCCTGCGGCTTTTCCAGGAAAGAAAGGTGATTACCAGCTGAATGACAATTGGGTTAAACAAGTCCGCACTGGAGAGCCAGCTGCTGAAATTTGACATTATAACTACCACTTACAGTGGCATTTCTGGAAAGGAACTTACATATAATCATTGAAGTCACATCCTCTAGTGCACATCTGTGCAAGAAGGACAAGGGGATAAAAAGCGGGGAGGAGGGAGAGATGAGCGAATAATAACATTTGTATAGTGCTCTACAGTTTTCAAAGTACTTAATATACATTATTACGTATGATTTGCATGAAATGCTATGAGCCCCATTCGTACATAAGTCACTTCTATATGTAATCACCCAGTTATACTGCATATTCCCTGTTAGAATGCCCAAAATGGGACAGGAAAGTGGAAACTCAATGGACAAAACACAGCATAGTAGTTATGATGTAGGGCAAGTAACATGCACTGAAACCACAGAACGAGACAGTGAGGTGCCGGGACCAGGACCAAGACTAAGGACTCCACTTCTGGATTTCTGTCCCATGAATTTGCCCTGAAGAATTTGGGATTCAATACTGGGGGTAGAGGCAGTAAACAACAAGAGGATGTAGAATGGATAAGGAAGATGTGGTCCATATACACTATGGAGTATTATGCCTCCATCAGAAAGGGCGAATACCCAACTTTTGTAGCAACATGGACGGGACTGGAAGAGATTATGCTGAGTGAAATAAGTCAAGCAGAGAGAGTCAATTATCATATGGTTTCACTTATTTGTGGAGCATAACAAAAAGCATGGAGGACATGGGGAGTTAGAGAGAAGGGGGTTGGGGTAAATTGGAAGGGGAGGTGAATCATGAGAGACTATGGACTCTGAAAAACAATCTGAGGGGTTTGAAGTGGCGGGGGGGTGGGAGGTTGGGGTACCAGGTGGTGGGTATTATAGAGGGCATGGATTGCATGGAGCACTGGGTGTGGTGAAAAAATAATGATACTGTTATGCTGAAAATAAATAAATGGAAAAAAAAGAGGATATGGAGAAAGGGGAATCCTCTTACACTGTTGGTGGGAATGCAAGTTGGTGCAGCCACTTTGGAAAACAGTGTAGAGATTCCTTAAGAAATTAAAAATTGAGCTTCCCTATGATCCTGCAATTGCACTATTGGGTATTTACCCTAAAGATACAAATATAGGGAAAAGAGGGGCCACCTGTGCCCCAATGTTCATAGCAGCAAAGGACACAGTTGCCAAACAATGGAAAGAACCAAGATGCCCTTCAATGGATGAATAGATAAAGAAGATATGGTCCATATATACAATGGAATATTATGCCTCCATCAGAAAGGATGAACATCCAACTTTTGTATCAACATGAAGGGGACTGGAGGAGATTATGCTGAGTGAAATAAGTCAAATAGAGAAAGTCAATTATCATACAGTTTCACTTACTTGTGGAGCATAGGGAATATCACAGAGGACATGGGGAGATAGAGAGGAGAAGTGAGATGGGGGAAATCGGAGAGGGAGACAAACCATGAGAGACTGTGGACTCTGAGGAAAAAAAAAAACCAAAACAAAAAACTGAGGGTTTTGGAAGGGAGGGGAGTGGGCGGTTTGGTGAGTCTGGTGGTGGGTATTGTGGAAGGCACCTATTGCATGGAGCATTGGATGTGGTACATAAACAATGAATTTGGAACACTGAAAAGAAATTAAAAAAATACTGGGGGTAGAGGAAATTAGGCAGATTTGTATGAGTCAAATACATAAGCAGGGGATCAGTAACACTCAGCACTGAGAGGTTGTCTGTTATTCAGTTAGCCTGCTCATGCCACAGGAGCTAATTCTCTCTGTGATGTTATTCTTGACCATATATTCTCTTAAAGGAAAAAGAAAAAGAGGGAGGAAGAAGAAGAGGAGGGAACGAAAGGGGAGACTTGAGCTGTGAGAACCTGCTCAGAGTCGGAGAGCAGAATTGCAGTGTGTGGACCTTAACGACTGTAACAGCCAGTTATTTTACCAGCAAAATGGGCTTATTTGGGAATATCAGAGGAATTGCCATTCAGGACCGGGCAGCTGGGGGCTGGTAAATCAGGAGATTAAAAAAGAGGAACAGGACTTTGTAAGGAAAAAGAGGGAGTTGGGAGGGGCTGCTTTGAATGAAAGTTCATTGGAGGAAAGTGAGTTCAGGTAGTTGAGGGTTTGTCACTGGCTGAATTGTCTTATTTTCTGATTGCTTCTTTACTACCTCCTGCTGGGGTAGTAAAGGTAGTGTCACTTGCAAGGGACTGTCTCTTCCTGTTGGGTCTACAACTGACCAGGGGCGGTGGGGGCACAAGCACTCCCCTTCTGGCCTCCAGACTCATCATGTAAATGAGGTTTCCTTTGTCCAGCCTGACAAATTCAAAATGTAACCTAGGTTCCTCTTCTATCTCAGATACTTACCTTTTTGATGTTTCTTTTGCACCCTCCACCCAATTTCTTCAACTTTTGCTCAGATTTATTATCCATTTGCATCTTTTGCTTGTGTCCTGAGACCTGCCAAGGACTGCACAGGACCCATCCAGGCTGTTACCGCTCTGCCCATTCCACCCCTCCCCCCAGTTTTCCCCACCATCTTCCCAAGGCCTTGGTGGTGGTAGGGCAAATGGACTCAGCTGTGGTTTTACTGAGTTCCATTAATTTAATCCCAAATTTCTAAGTCATAGGATTTGATTGGATGATACTCTTATGGACCATTTTGCCATTTGGAAGCAGGTAGAGGGGACCGGAGAGAGGACTGCACAGCCTTGTTTTAAAGTAACAAGAAGAGAAACAGTCCCTCTATTCCCAGTGACTCTCTCCCCCTTGCTGTGCAATCTAGTCCCATCCAAGAAAGTAATCAAGCCCTTACAAGAAGCAATTTCAAGTCTTCCGTGGGGTCTCTGTGTAGCTAGGTGAACAGCCATTAAGAGGTACATGGTCTGGCAGAGTCCTGCTCCTCACTCTGCTCCCCAAGGGGTGAATGAAATTACGGTTGCTTTCTTCGGGAATGATAAACATCAGGATGGCAGCGAGAGGCAAAGCCTCTAAACCTGGAGGTTAATTTGCGAAAATATTCCTCTTCCACTCCTACCGTTAGGTGAGCATTCCTGAAGCTGAGAGTCCTAAGGACTCTGTCTCATAGGGATGTTTGGTACACACATGGGACAGCGATTTTAGAAAATGTTTGTAAAAATGATTTAAGACAGTTTTTACTCCAACATTATGTTTTATTCCATATGCATGGTAAGGATTTATTTACCAACAATATTTATTGAGAACATATTACGTGTCCAACACAGTTCTGAGTGCTGGAGATCCATTTGGAAACAAAACAGCCCCTGCTTCATGGTACCTGGTGGGGAGTTCAGTGATGGACAAAGCTAGGAGGTTGAGATAAGAAGATCTAAGTCAGTTTGGTCATGTGCAATCCTCAGGGTATTCTTGGGAAATCGTTGTAGCTGTTGAAGAAGTCTGACGTAAGGGAACAATGAAATATCTCATTATAATGAATGGATCTCAGACCACATTCTGTGATGTGCGGTGTACTGGCCAAACATAGTTTGCCCAGAGAAACAAAATATTTCATAGATTCACCTAGACCCATTAAGCGCAGTCAAGGTCTCACATGCTGGAAGACTAATTAACTCTAGGTACAAGCCACAACTTTGTTGAGGCAGGAGGCAAGATTTTCTGCCCTATAGTCAGAATCTTGCAATCAGAAATCCTGCATCATAGTCTAGACAGAGACCACTTAGGAATTCCACCCCAGGGATCCATCCCTAAGAGTTGCAGAATATGGTTCTCAGAAGAATATTTGCATGCATCTCTAAGCTGTTTAAGGCAACCTTTGTATGTTAAATGCTTTAATTTCACCAAAGACAGTCCATTTCTAAGATTACCATGCTAATTAATAGGTTGTTAGTTTCACCAATAAAAATAAAATTTGACATCCAGTATGCTAATCAGCAAATGTTGGTTGCCCAGCGAGATAGGGATAACAGAAGGGCATGCGGTGGCCAGATCTGGAATGAGATCTGCCAGATCCCTCTACTGATCGAATGTCTGGGGGCTGTGCCAGTAGTGGGGGTTCTTGATAGCAGGTCAGCTGACTTTCCCCAACATTCAAAGTTAACCTTACTAGAATACCATCCTACTGACTATCCCTTCCATTCTGAAGTAAATTATAGGTGGAGAGGCCACTAAGAAGAGGTGAAGATTTTGGCCTGAGCAATGGAAAGAAGTTGCAATGTAGTAAGAAGGTACAACTCATGGGAGTTTTAGGTTTAGGGACAAATCAGAAATTTGCTTGAAATAACTATGGAACATCAAATAGAGGTAGTCAGCAAGAAGTTAGATATGCGAGTCTAGAGCTCAGAGTAGAAATAAGACTAGAGATAAGAATGTGGGTTTTATTGGGCTTTTCAGGGTAATTTGAGTCATAAAAGTGATGAAATCACCACAGGAGTGATGTAAATAGTAGAAAGGAGAGGTTCCGGGAACTGAGCCCTGGGGGCACTGTGGCGTTATGTGGTCAGGATGATGATGATGTTGATGATGATGGTGATGGTGATAAAAGCTGACACCTACATAGTGTTTACTTTGTACCAGACACTATTTATATTAGTTCACTTAATCATCAAAATGATCTCAAGTCAGCGATCACTATTCATTCCACTTCACAAATGAGGAAACTCAGAGAGGTTAAGTAACTTGCACAAGGCCACAGTTAATAAGATAAGGAGGAGCCAACAGAGGAGACAGAGAAGGAGCAGCCAGTGAGCAGGGAAAGCCAAAGCAGAGTGATGTCATGGGGCCAAGTGAGGAGAGTGATTCATGAAGACAGGAAATATCCTGTGTCAAATGCTCTCAGGTCAAGTGAAAATAATTTACAGGCATGGCCACTGGTGACCTTTCCGAGATCAGTTTTATGGGTGTGGGGTGATAAAAGCCTAATTGGAGTTGATTCAAGAAAGAGTGGGAGGAACAAAGGTAGAGATAGAAAGCATAGAAAATCATTTTCAGGGAGTGTTGCTGTAAAGGGGAGTAATAAGGAAGGGGTGCAGAAGGATGGAAGTGGTGTGTGTGTGTATCCTGAGAAGAATGACTCAATTCAATGGGAAATCTTGCTGGCGCAGGAGAGAGGTTAAAAAAACTGAAGGTAGTGTCAATTTAGAAGTGGACAGGTGGGGGTCCAGAAATTAAGGGGAGGGATCAGTTTTGGGTAAGGGCTGAGAAATCCCATGTATTTACTGGCAGGGGAGGTGACCTGGTGTGTAGGTAACAAAGATAGTTTGCTTGGTACATTTGGTGGTGGGAATGTAGGAGTTCTCTTTTGGTTGCTTCTAGTCTCTCAGGAAAATGAGGAATGTCATCAGTTAGGCAGACATTGTGGTAGCTGGAGACCGGTGTGGAGGTATGAAATATTAATATGAAAGACTGAAAACTGACTCGAATTGAGAAATGGGAAAGAGAGCCAGGCAGCCCTTCCAGTCTGCTCAAGGTTAGTGGTCCTGAATTAAAGGAATGGTGTTGTTTAAAACTGTAGGAAGTGTTAACGGTGAAGCTCTGCCAAGACACCAAGACATAACAGATGCCCCAAGCCAAAGGCTGGGGCCAGAACAAAAGACACACCTTCAAAATAAGTGGCTGTCATGTAGGCATATTTTCTGTGGAACACATGTGGCCCACAGTGGAAAAAAATAAAGAAATTTTAGAAGAAAGAATATATAATAAATAAATAAGAAAGAAATAAAGAAAAAAATAAAGAAATCCCCAGCTTCGGGATTTCTTCTGTCCCGCTCCAGATCACTTGGGAATGACAGTGAGGTTTCACCAGAGATACTGAGGGTGTGGAGTGAGCCAAGGGATGAGGGGAGAAAGG
This sequence comes from Mustela erminea, assembly GCF_009829155.1. Lineage (NCBI taxonomy): Eukaryota > Metazoa > Chordata > Mammalia > Carnivora > Mustelidae > Mustela > Mustela erminea. Next base: position 63,092,894 of record NC_045630.1, read on the forward strand.
CCACCTCAAAGGGTGTCCTGTCCACATTATGGGAGCTACAGCCAGAAAGCTCCATCCAGGGAAGTGCCACCTGTGAAAAGGTCCCAGGATAGCCCCTGTCCGTCCCATTGCCCAGAAAGAGGTCTGTAACAAGAAGACAACTGCCCTGTCCTTGTCTACCTGGTTCTTTTCCTTTAGGCTTCTCTTCCCCAGAGGTTGTTAAAACAGTGATAATCAAGCCAGAGCAGAGAGGGAAATGTTCAGCAAGGAAAGAAAGGGGAAGGACAACCAATGCCTCTAGCTTTGTAAGTAGGACATATGGTGGAGATACTTGTCATGAAATGCATTTTGGACTTTAATAATTTAATAATTCATGAACTGAGACAGTGTTTGTGAACTAAAGTAGCCAAGGGTTCTCTCTGGTTAAACAGTAAGCAGAAGAGTCAGGATACTAACGCTGCACTCCCCCCTTATAAAATCCAGTGTCAGGAAAAGCTTTTCCCTATACAGTCAATCTTAACTTTGTGGTGAAAGATCAAGACAGGCTCATGGCTTGTTCAATACATAAGTTTTACGATTTTCACATCTTTTAACTTTGCTTTATACTCTCTTAGTAATGTAAAAAAATGCTAATTTACACATGGAAGACATTGTGAAGAGTAAGTGCATATTGGTGGTTCCTTCAGAGAGTTTTGGACCTGCAGACAAACAAAGAGCCAGAAACTGAAAGACATTTTTATAGCATTGACAGATAGGGTGGTGAAGGTGAAAGTAAAGATGTGTCACGGAGGAGAGCCATGATTCTAAAAAGCTGGAAGATTCAGCCTTTGGCTTCATTGAGCTCTCTGTAAGGTATTTCTTCATATTATTATTGTAGTATTTTGATGTGGTTCTAAAATATTACAAATCATGACTAATTGACCTCTTCTTTGAGTGATAAAAATCAAGCGATGACACAAAAGTAAAATTTTGGTAATTTAAATGTTTGCACATAGATCGGATTTCTGGAAAACTTGAGGTTAATATTTTAACCCCAACACTTAAAAACTGAATATTTTCTGCCAAAGTGATAGGCACATGCTTTGTTACTAAGTTAGGCCACTGGAACAAGCCACATGTAGTCTTAGAAATGGACTGTACCAGAAAAGCTGGGCGAAAGAGTTGTGTATGGATAGGATACTACTTGACCAGCAAATAGTCTTGGGAAGAAAGTTCTATGGACTGGCGAATAAAACGTATAGAGATGAATTTCTGAAAATTGGATCTTATGGAGCTGTAGAAACATTCACCGTTAGTCTCTGATGCCTTGTATGTTATTCTCAAGCTACAGCATGAAGTCACTGAACTTTTTGCATTGTTATGGAATGAAGCATACTAACATTCTAGGAAATAATCAATTATTTTTCCCCCGATGAAATTAAAATCATGCTTTCCTGTAAAAGATGAAAAGGAAATAGCTTTTTAATTCTCAAGAATAGGGAAAAGAAAAAAAATTCCATAGTTGTGAATAAGTGACACCTCTGGATGAGGGCACACTCCATGGGGGCCAAAGTCATGCCCTCCCTGTGTAACCTACACGACATTCATGACAAAAGGATTCTTTTAGAGATACCTCAATAGAACACTCACAATCTGGAAATGGAGCAGCATAGTCTGGACGTTATGGAACATCAATGGCACAAAGTGAAGGGGCAAATGTTACCAGTTACGTCTGGGGCAGCTATTTGGCTTTGTATGTGGATGAAATTACAGGTGTACAGTGTGAAACAGCTCCTGATGCAAATCGAGTGAGGGGGAAGGATTAAAAGACAATTCTATGAATCACTAAGGAGCCATGATACAAGAAATATGATTTTTTTATCAGTTTGAGAGAAAAGATATAAATGAAAAATGATACATTGTGATCAATAGTAGCAGAAAGACAGGTATGCAAATAAAAGAAGATATATTGGAAAGCCAATCTGTACAACTTTATCCCCTAAGACTACGTGTTGGTCAATCTGGGACTCATTTTCCTAACTCACTACTGAAGGAAATAGTGAATTACAAATATGATCAAATCATACACACTTTTTTTCCCTCTAGCGTACCGGTACAGACCATTTCTAAGGCTGTGTGCGACTCAGCACAGGTTTAGAAAGCCATCCGGAAATCCTGTAATCGAAGTATTTAAATAAATAGGTGTATACAAATATACATGCAGAAAAAGGGTCTCATCTTCCTTCTACCGCCATCTTTGTCCAGCCACCGTGGTCTCTTCCCTGGATTATTGCAATAGTTGACAAATTAAGATTTCTGCTTCTGCTTCTCTACAGTGTATTCTCAACAGAGAAGTCAAAGCTGTCCTCATAAAATATAGATCAGATAACATTACTCCTCTTTTTAAAACAAAATCCATATCGTGCTGTACCTAAGCCCTCATGATGGTATGTGTATGTATATAAACAAGAATTGAAAATGAACAAATAAACCGGAGTGGCTCCCACCTCATGATCTACTATTTTTCCCTTTGCTCCCTGGGTTCCAGTCACGCTGTCCTCCCCAAAACTTCTGGAAATTCTATCTCCACATCCTTTCAATTTCATTCATTCGAGCGACAATACCCATCTCTCCCTGAATTTATTTGCTTTGTTTCCTCACCTCCTTTGGGTCTTGGCTCAAATGTCACCTTCTCACTATGGTCTTTCTAGAATATCCTATGAAAATGTGTCTTTTCCCTCCTCTTCTTCATGCCTGCATTCACCAGACTTTTTCTTGCTTTATTTTAGTCTGTAGAACTGATTTCTGTTTGACAGACTACACATTTGGTTAATTTTTGTTGCTATTGTCCATTCACTCCACTACAATAGAAGCTCCAGAAGGCCTGGATTTTCATGTTTTGTTCAACTGGTGTATGGCCGAGGTGTGAATAGTAATTTGACACCTAGTAAGTACTTAATATGTTTCTTATATGAATAATGACACATATTGATAGAGGCAGGAGGATGGCCCTTGGGATGAGCCTAACCTTGGTGAGTAAGAGATAGTGTGCTCCCAAGTGGCTAGAGAAAATTCAAAGATGAAGGCAAAAAGGAAGATGGGTTTCTTTCAGAGAGAAGTATGGACTCAAAGGCAAGTTTCGTAACTGAACAATACACACGAATCCTTTAACCTTGGGCACTTTCCCTTTGGACTATAAATGTTATATATAACGTTTAGCGAGTTTTATTGTCTTATTTCATATGATGTAATTCCCTTCAGTTTTACACAAACACAGTTAAGTCCATAAAACCAAACTCAGCGTGGTAGTTATTTGAGGGAAAATACCCTGCCTGCTCCCACAGAACTCCATGTTGAGGGAAAAGACTTGTGTTGGGGGAAAGAACATGCCATCGTCTGTGGGCCAGAAGTATGGCTCAGGCCACTGTGCCCAGAGCGAAGCATCAGAGTATCGATTAAGGTCAGAGCTTGGAAGCAGACGGGTGGCAGTCCTCCCTTAGTCCTAAATACACTAGTCGGAAGGGATCTTTATGGGGAGGGAAAACTGATATTCAAGATACATGTAGGTGCGGAAACAAACCCTCAAAAGATAAAACGACTTGTTAAGTTTCCTTAATGCTTTTCCTACACTTCCAAGCCACTCAAATACAAATTCAGCTCATCTTTCACTCAAACATTCATGGACCCCAATTCCCTAATCTACAATATCGGCACAAGAATTCTTATACTTTAACTTATCTCAATTTATATGTCAATTTATATGTCTTCCAATACTCTCGGCAACTCACTAGATTTTACATGAATCTTAGAGATTTCTGAGTCTAAATTTTAGTAATGGTTAACAGTGGTTCTGCTTTCATCTACTTGGAATTTACCAATGCTCCTAGTAAAAGAAAATTAAGAGAGGAGAAGCTGCAGAAAACAATCGCTGCGATCCATGCATGCTTCTCTTCTTTTTTTCTCTCCACAATTCCACAGCCAACAAGAAAATATGCCTCTAAAGGAAACCAGACTTATATGGGTATTTTTTTCCTCCTCCCTAATGTCTATGTTTCCTAAGCCCATTTCATGTTTTAAGAAATGAGAAAAGGGAAAAAAAAAAGTTTATATTGGTTTGAAATCATGTGTGTGACTCTGTCGTTTAGAAGTGAAAACAATCCTGGTTCTTCCAAAGACTCTTCACCCAACCTTTTTTCAGTCCCAACTCACGGAGCCCGCAGGCTGGACATCACACTCTGGAAATACCGTTTGGCTCGGTGAAGTCACACGATATTGCAAATGTCCCATTGGCGTGTTGTTTCTTTCCTCTACAATAATTGCCTTTCTTTTAGATTTCAGTGTTTCCCTTTTGTGTTTACGATAACAGAGGGATGCTTTATTGCATTTCAGCAGGCCGGTTGCCATGGTGATCAGCGGTTGCTGTATGCTGTAAAAATAACCCTCCTTCCTTGATAGATTTCACTTGAGTGAAAATAACCCTTAAAAATAGGTTGAAATTTACATACTAACTCTTCCAGCAGGTTCAAGGGGGGGAAAAGAATGAATTACATTGTGATTTGACAAGCTATTAGGCTAGGGGGCTACTGGATGGATTTGAATAGATAAGTCTGCTACCGGCCAGTGTGAGGCCCACCAAATTTCAGTAAAAAGCCATCAAATTTTACTGTGTCTTTCCTTATTAGTGTTCCGTGATGGCTAAAAAGGTATATAAGGGAAAACTAAAATTTCTGTGGGTATTAGAAATTACCAGAGCTGGCGGCTCATGGATGATAATACAGTTTGGTCTAGACTAGATCATCATTTCTCAAACTGTGTTCCAAAGGACACTATTCTAGAAAATGTGGATAGGATTCAATTACAGAAGATGTTAATAAAGTGCTCTGTCATCAAACATATTTGAGAAATATATTAATAGCACATATTATCATGTGGATGTACCTGAGATATTCTAAAGCAAAACCCCACTTATTTCTACTTAGTAGACACTCCAACTTTATTTAAGCATGAATAAATTATAATTATAAGAATCCCATTTGGAGAAAATTTCCAGATTTTTAAAATTTTTTTTTTTGTATAGTTCTTAATGATTTCATGAAGATGTTTAGCAGACTGCAGGAGCTCCTACCAGCTTCCTTTGTTATGTTTTTGCCCATGAAAATGAAGGGGGGATAAAAAAACAACAGTGCATGTAACAGTGGTAAAGTTGATACAGATAAAATAGGTAATGATTGATATGCAGGGAAAATATATATCATAGCATAGTCTCACAGGAATTAACAGATTGTGCAGTAAAATCATTTTCAGAATAAAATCGGACTGTCTTGCACACCCACCTTAGTAGTCTGAGGTGAATTAAGATGCTAACTGCCAACAAAATATGCCCATCATTAATTCTTTTTTTAAAGTATTTTTTAAAGATTTTATTTATTTATTTGAGATAGAGAGAGAGAAAGCATGAGCAGGGGGAGCAGCAGAGGGAGAGGGAGAAGCAGGCTCCCCGCTGAGCAGAGAGTCCGATGTGAGGCTCCATCCCAGGACCCTGCGATCATGACCTGAGCCGAAGGCAGATGCTTAACCAATTGAGCCACCAGGTGCTCCAACCCATAATTAATACTAGATTGTAAAGCAGTTTTTCTAAATGGCTTTTAGGTATAACACATACCTCATAACTGTACCCCTTTCCAAGATATTGAACCCATCACTAATACGTTGTTGTTTTCCCTGCTGACTTATTTCCACATCTGGGATCACTTCCTGGTACAGGTGTTACATAATTATTGGATGGGATATGTTTTTCCAACTGTCAATTAAAATCTAATGATTTTTTCCCTTTTTATTTCCCAGTGATTTCTGGAGACTAAACAGTCACTTCCTGAGATGTTAGCCAAACTGTCTAACTCTAGAGAGGTTGAAATCTTCTTATATGGCCAACTTATTCCTCTTATTTTTCAGTTTTTTGCTCTGAAGACATCAATTTTAACCAAAATGCTGAAAAATTTCCAAATCACCTGTTAGCTCTGACCTCCTGTAATCACTCTTTTAAAAGAAGGAGTCACGGCCTTATCCCACCTGTACCCTTGAAAATTACCAGTCATGATGAACTAAGTGTGCTTATTCTCCACGTATCTAAAGATGGCAATAGATCATGATGTTTTACATACATACACTCACAGTTACAGATGTATGTGGACTCACACACAAAATGTATATTGAATTCAGTTCTAGGGAAGGGAAGGAAAAATTTCTTTCTTTTTAACATTAACTCCTACCTTACACCACATACAAAAATTAATTTGAGATGGATCATGTAAAGCTTAAAGAAGAAAACATAAATGAATTTCTTTGCAACCTGGAACTAAGCGAAGATTTCTTAGGGCACAAAATATTTCTTAGGGCACAAAATCCTGAAAAGGATAAAATAGCCATGTATTGGACTTCATCAAAATTAAAATTTTTTTTTCATAAAAAGTCAAAATTAAAAAATGAATACTTTAGCCATAGACTAGGAAAATATTATATATATATGTATATATGTACATATATATATATTACAGTGGACACCTGTCTAGAGTAAAAAGCTCCTACAAATCAACAATGAAAAAAAAAAAGCCAAGAAAATCTATTAAAAATACATACTTCATGAAAGGGGATAGGGACTATAGAAAATAAGCGTGTGGAATGACCCTCAACATTGTTATTAATCAAGAGAATGCAAATTAAAGCCTTGATGAGATACCATTTCACGTTCATTAAAAAGATTAAGATTAAGGAGACTAACAAACCCACATGTTGGCAAGGACATAGAACTCACATGTTGTCGAAGGGGTAATCACATAACTTCCCATTTGGAGAACTACGTGACAGCTTCTTGTACCATTGACCATATACTTAGCGTCTGGCCTCTGGACTTCCAAGAGGATTAATAATATATGTATACAAAAAGGCTTGAGCAAGAATTTTCATGTCAGATTTAGAAAATTTCAATATGCCATGCTGAATGCATGAATACGGGCATAAGAGAATATGGCATGATTTCATTTATGTTAGAAAAGGCAGAACTAGGTTGGGTGGGGGGAGAGAAATCAGAATAATGATTACTAGAGAAGAGGCATTTTCAGGAAAGAAAACTTTCTGGGGTGATAAAAAGGTTCTGTTTTTATCGGGGTCGTGATTATATGAACCTACATTTTTTGAAGCTCATCTAACAGTACGGTGAGAATTTGTGCATCTTACTCCATATAAATTGCATCTGTATTTAAAAATACTGAAATTAAAAAAAAATGTCTGGTTTCTAAATTTTATATTTCTTCACAGATATCTATTCAGTGGTCTGGGTTCCTTTCTCAGTGCTGCCCTCCGTCAGACTCATGAACCACAGTAAATGGAAGAAATGAGCCTGTAATCGGCAGTGGACACATTCACTGTTGTGTCCTCAGTCCAGTTAATAGAAGGAGAAAGACAATAGCTTGACTCTTAGAGGGAACCATCATTTTGGAAACCTGATGTTCATTTTTGAATGTTTGCCTTAGGACCCCTCTGGAGAGTGGAGTGGGCAGAGCAGGTGGGTTTTTATCCATTTTTTTTTTTTTTTTAAGTAGTCTCCATGCAGGACTTGAACTTGCAACCCTGAGATTAAGAACTGAGCTGAGTTCAAGAGTCAGAGTTTTAATCAACTGGGCCACCCAGGTGTACCAAAGCAGGAGGGTTTTTAAATCCCCACTTTGGACTTGCTTCATCTGGGATGCTGTTGTCTGTAACATACTGAAGCACGATCTGTCTTACCTCTGTGACATCCTTCCTGCTTATCGTTGGTGAGAGAGAGGATGCAGAAAAAGAAACAGGAAGCCTTACAGTTCTTTGTCTGATTAGAAGGAATATTCCTGTTTTCAAATTATGAGTAGAGAGAAACCAGTCGCTTTACCTGTTGTGTTCTAATCTTTATGCAGAAAACAGCAGAAAAGTTGGAAATGTTCGCTGACAAACATATTGCTATTCCCAATGCTGGAAAATACAGAGAAAATTTCTGTGTAATCCTTGATCTTTGGTTTATTCCTTTTTTATTTAGAAATGTATTTCTGGAAGAGAGTAAAAGAACTCTACTTAACCCTCTCAAAGGCAGGAACCATTCCATATTCATCTCTACAATGACCTTATTTAAGGAACAGTGGCTAATTTAGAGAAGTTTTTTTTTTTAAATGTTATGTTCATCACCATAATATATAATTCGTTTTTGGTGTAGTATTCCATGATTCATTGTTTGCATATAACACCTAGTATTTTTTAAATACATGCTGCGTGAGTGAATACATACATGGATTAGGATTAAAACCATGTTTTTAAAGATTTGTCCTTTGTATCATTAAAAAATTATATTTTCACTACATCTGTAGTGAAAAGAAAGGCCATCTCTACCCCGATGTTCAAAGCAGCCATGTCCACAATAGCCAAACTGTGGAAAGAACCAAGATGCCCTTCAACAGATGAATGGCTAAAGAAGATATGATCATATATACAATGGAGTATGATGCCTCCATCAGAAAGGATGAATACCCAAATTTTGTATCAACATGGACGGGACTGGAAGAGATTATGCTGAGTGAAATAAGTCAAGCAGAGAGAGTCAATTATCATATGGTTTCACTTACTTGTGGAGCATAAGGAATAACACGGAAGACATTGGGAGAAGGAGAGGAGAAGGGAGTTGGGGGAAATCTGAGCGGGAGATGAACCATAAAAGACTGTGGAAACAAACTGAGAAACAAACTGAGGGTTTTGGGGTTGGGGGAGGGGGTTGGGTGAGCCTGGTGGTGGGTATTAAGGAGGGCACCTATTGCATGGAGCACTGGGTATGGAGCATAAACAATGAATCTTGGAACACTGAAAAAAAATAAAATTAAGTTTAAATTTAAAAAATAATATTTTTATAGTTCTAATATCCTTAGGATTAAGGTTTTAGTATCTCCAATTCTACAGGCAGAGTTTCTCTTGCTTCTTCCTAGAGAATTACCACCAGATTTGTTCTTAGTGCCTCCACTAGCAAGAGGTGTGGTGTCACTAAAAGTAACGCCTGGTTTTGCTTCGTGCAAGTAAAATGTATTTGCATTCCTATCTGGGTTGTAATGAAGTTTAATAAATAAATGTTGACAAAGAATTGAAACATGCAAAAGAACTGGTCATTACTGCTGTTGAATCTGGTGTCAGGGGAAGAGTCCTGTAAAAGCAGTATTTTTAACCAAATGCCTGTTACAGGAACGCTGTTTACATGTGTATTTCAAGTTGTGTTTGAGGGCCTCCCTTGCCTCTATCCTTTAACTATTTCTGTGTCCTTGTTTTTGATTTTCCCTCCAGAAAGAAAGAGATAATGAACTATGACAACATGACTCGTATTTCTGTAAAGTGAGGACTTTGTTTTCTTTAGAGTGAGCATTCCATGGTGTACTTTGAGGTTGTGCTTGGCGAGAAACAAAGCCTTTGTAATCAGAAGCAAAGACAGCACATTTAAGCATTTAATGCTTGCATCTTGATGATTTCATTATTGACTTCTATTAAGCTCTCTCTGGGCTAAGAACCAAACTCCCCCACAGCTCTGCAAAGCTGCATTGCTGGATCTATTTGCTATTAAGTTTAAATCCTCATTTCTCCCCATGACACACTTATTGGCTTGGGCTGACTTCCTCCTGGTACTACAGAGACATCTGTAGAAGCTGCATTCACTTTGAGCTTTCCATCCTCTCCACTGCTCCAAGGGTAGTGTTTCTCCACTCACACATTCTCCTGTGTCTCTCCCTCTTTCTTTCTTGCTCACTCCATCCCTCTCTCTGTGTCTCCCTTCTCTCTGCTACTTCAGTCACTTTTCCCGTGGCCTTGAAGACCATTCTTAGTTTGGAAACAGAACCAAATTCTTCTTGCAAGGTGAGTCCAACCATCAGAAGTAAAGTAATGAGATTATGATTAAAAGTACACCTTGATAGTGGAGTATCCATCAACCTGTCATAGAAATCTTATCTCTGGAGCCAGTCTCATCAATCTGACCTTTCAATTACTATCCCCAGTTCATGACTCTAAGTATATATATTGCAAGGATGGAGTATGAGATACACAACTCTTTGTTTGGTAACAACAACACTTGGTACAGTTGGATGTCTCTTTTCTAGCATTGTAGTTTGCTTTTAAAGTAAATTTCATGAGGATCCAAGCTGGTCGTTTTTGCTTTGACCTATGGAGTAAGCTGGCTCTGGCTACTGTAATGTAGGGTCTTCAATATTAGGGACCAACACAATAAAAGTTTGCTTTTACTTGGGTTATAAGCAAAGGGGGTAGTTCTGGTTGGCCAGTGGCTTTCTCTACATGGAGATTCAAGAACTCAGGCACCTCCATCTTGCAGATCTGCCACTCCACTTTCAGGGTCTGGGAGTGTTCTGAATCCAGTTAGTAGACAAAGAAAGAAAAGGAGAGATAACTAAGCTGATTCTCAGGGGTCCTCACCTTGATTTGACACACATCACTTCCCCCTCACATTCATGAGAACTAGTCATGTGACCTCAGCAGGATGTAAAGGGCTCTGCGGTATCATCTCAGTGGGGGCAGCTGTAGCCACTCACTGTTCATTACTATATAAGGAAGAGCAAGAATATTTGGTGGACTCCTGGCCACAACCCCTTTCTATAGTTCAAATAATTTTTTTAAAAAGATTTAATGTCTGTTTTAGTCCTGGGATTCTATTTTTTAATTAAAATTTCAATGTATACCTGTCTTCTATTTCTTCAGATACATACCCCGGAATAAAATCCTTTGTGAATTTGTGGTGATGATAGCATGTAAATTGAGGGCATTCTGTAACATGTTTATATGGAACATGATCACACGTTATAGCTATTCCTGTTTATAAGCTGCTAGCTCAATGGGATTGTTAAGAAGCACCCTGACTTAAGAAGCGTACCTGACTTAAACTCAGTCTAATAGCATTTATTAAGTGCCTTTTGTGCATAAATAAAGCAGAGTCAGCCATAGTGCAGAAGATCCATTAATGATCTTTCAAAAGGATCTGAATCTCCCTCTATGAAAAGTAGACTATGTCTCTCATTTACCTTGGGGACCATCTTCTGTAGCCTTGGCAAATATCTCCAGAGGCAACAAAAAACCATTGGAAGCACTGGCTGGGCGTTAGCACCCCAGTCCTGGCCTCCCTCATGCAAGCTCACTCACTGGCCAGGATATTTCTGGGCTCAGTTCCCTTCTCACTCAAAGTTGAACCAGATGATATCTCAACTTTCTTCTACTGCTAATCTCCATTGCTTACTTATCCCTCTGATGTTCAAAATTATTCTTCTGAAATCAAGGAAAGAGGAGGGAAAGAACATTGTTATAGCGAATGGGCCATCTATCTAGCTCCATGATCTTCAGAAGGAGCAGACCAGAACACTTTCCCTTGGAGATGGATAGTACAAATATCACATATAACAATTTGAGAGATCTACTCTTTCAAAAGTTTGAGTAAGAATATTTACAAAAACAATCCATCACTTCTCAAACCATCCCATACTTCATATTCTAAATTCAGCTCCCGCAGGATGGACTGATACCACTGCAAAGAGACTCAGCCTGTTTGTCATCTTAGGCTTAGTCTTCAGGCTCACCTGGGTAGAGCAACAGTTGACAACTGCTGCCTTCAGTCTTCAGTGTGTAAGCGCACACACACACACACACACACACACACACACACACACACATTCTGCCTCTGGGTGGGGTGTGCTGCTAATGGATCAACTCTGTTGCATCTGACCACCAGCTGCCTGACACAGCAATTATTCCTATAAAATGTCTAATTTTTCGTAGGGCATTAAACATGGTAACAGCTCTTGGCCAGATGTGTAGCTGTCTTAAAGCAGTAGTTGCTCAAGTGAGGAGAAGAAAAGAGACCAAACATTACCATTGGAAAACATGTAACAGTTTCAAGGAGGGCATCATTGTTGTGTTAGATGACGGGAAGCAAGGCTCAGGAGACTTGGAAATAAGAGTTCTAGACACGGATAGGACTTCTGTTTTGACTAACATGGGAGATTGCCCACTCAAAAGCCAGCCAATTGCATACTGACTGGTTCCATTGTTACTACAGGCTTTATCTTCTCTTTTGGACAGTTGGAAAGTTCTTAAGAGGATTGCAGATGAATTGCTTCTTCTACATTGATTGCTGCTTATTGGGATATTCTGAGAAAAGGGAGGAGCCACATAAGATATCCACCAATTTAGGAGGTTTGAAATATAAATATAATTTTAAACCTTGTTGAACAGTAACAATAACCATCATTGAAGAAGTTCCCATTGTGTGCAAATTCTATAATGGTTCTCGATACTTACATATTGAGTTCTTACAATATCCCTAGATCAGATATTTTATACAGAAATTGAGGCTCACAACACTGTGAAATTTTGCCAGATCAATAATTGGAACCCATGCTTAAAGCCCATGCTTCTATCACAACACCCGACGCTTTTCCCAGCATTCATTTCCTCTTTGCGTTGTTCCTTCAAGAAAACCGCTTTTTCTTTGTGTAAAGAAGGATTAAAGGAGTAAATGTATAAAGAATACCTAGAAAGCTAATTCAGAATTGGAAGAATGCAAAATTAGCATCTGCCAGCTAATATGCCCATAAACTGGCAGGTAAGATCTTTTGACCCTTAATGGATTGAGGCATCTCTGTTAGATTTAAGGATCTGAGAGTTAAATCAAAATGGAAAGGCTCTGGTTTTTGCAAACACTGTAAACACTGAGTGAGAACAATAGGTGACCATGTTTTTGAAGAATTGGAACGAAGATTTAATGGAGCTGTGCTTGCTAATAGTTGGAAACTTATGGTAGATACCGAACTCTAGATGATAGTTTTTATTTCCTTATATCTTGCTTTAAATTGCACATGCCTTTCTGTTAATGATAGGTAAATACTTCTTCTGTTTTTAAATAATTGTTATAGAAAAATCATAGTTTTTCAGAACGTTCTATTTTTCTTAGTTATAAAACAATGCAACATAGGTATAGTTAAATACCACTATTTATGTTGCAACAGTTTATAAAGAAATAAACTCTGGTTTTAATTTTACAAATTAAACTTAGAAGTACAGAAAAATACACTATTAAGTTCATTTTCTATGCCCCATCACCTTACGGGGATCTCCGTATTTCATTGAATCCGATAATTTTAGAACTTTAAAGACATTAAAATTCATTTAGCACATTGTTCCTCAAACTTTTTCTATTATCACCCCCCTGTGGATAAAAATTACATTATACTTAAGTTTCAGAGAAGTTATTGTGTTGGGTTGAACTTTGAAAGGTCACAAACCTGTGTCGTAGTCAAGACTTTTTTAATCCTTCAAGAACCAATTTTTGTCTGCCTGGAGGGGGGTGATAGGATCCCCATTGAGAATATATGTCCCAGCCCAATATTCTCATCTTACAAATGGAGAAATGGGGCTTTCAAAGGAGAGAAGGAGGAAAGCACACTGATTCAATGGCAGGATGAGGAAAGGATCTGACTTTTTGGGTTCTCACTGTTTTTTCCCATCTTTACTCTGCTTCCCTATCCCAAGACTGACAGGACAAGTCTGAATGGGCAGAATATGGCATGCTGGGCCTTGAGCCCCTCTTCTGCACACAGCCCTCACATTGAACATGATGGGGAGTGGCGTACAGGCCCTGCGTCCCCTTCGTTTTCAATCCGATTGTCACCGGCAGACCTGCCAGACCAGAAGACATCATAAGGAGCAGGGCCTGGATCAACATTTGTGGTCGCCCACACCACAACTCATGCTGAAATTCAGACCCAGTGACCATTTTACTCTGGGTTTCTTAGACAAAGAACCTAAGAAATCAATATCTACTGTTGACAGCAAGAGTAGTCCTTAAAACCAATTGCCTGTCTCTGGATAAGCACTCAGAGGAGTCAAGTTGTAATAGGAAAAAAAAAAAAAATGAAATGAGTTTTCTTTGCTATAGGATTGACCACAGAAAACATCTCTCCTTTGGAGACCTTGACTCTGGCTGGATCCCACTTGTAGCCGCATTCCTCAGCAGAAGAGCTGCTGGCAAGCAGACTGAGAAGCATCTCCCGCTCCTCTATTTATGTGTGCAAGTAGTCCAGTATGTTCTTAAGATAAAGCACTTAGAATCGGATTAAAGGCAAAGCAGGTAGCATTCCTGGGGTGTGATAAACAAGGCTGGTACCGAAAGCATTATGGTTATGGCTGGAAATTATCATGAAGAGTGGTGGGGTATTGAAAAATAAACTATATGGATGTCAGGCTTAGTAATTTATTTAAATGTTATTGCTGCTCTGTGACTCCCAGTGGAGTTTCCCTCTCACATTTTTAATATCAAATAACTTTGAACAGCCCATATACAAATTTCATAAAATAAAATAACTCATTTTTGCAAAGCAGTCTCAGGATTTTCATTTGCTAACTGATAGCAGTAACTCCAGGGTAATGAAGCATGGGTGAGAACCTCCATCCTTGCCTAGCAGATTGTCCGCTTGGTGTCGGTGGTTGGAGGAGGTCTTGGCACCATGCCCAGGTGTGAAATATTCAAGATCTTTTCATCAATATTGGGGTGGAGGGAGGAAAGCCACAAAGCACAGGAAAAACGGGAGGGGAGTCTTCTTTGGATCTTGTTCTATTAGTGACGTCATCTGTGTCCAGTAGGATTTGGACATGCAGGTGTGCAAGAGTCATCCACAATGTTGTAAACAAGATGGGAACTTAATTTTACTTACGTATCAGTCCAAAGAGAATGGCTGAATAGTGCCTCCAATTAAAATATCAGTTATTACCTTTTTTTTAGAGGGGTTTGCCTTATAGTACCAAGAAACTCTATCCTGTGATTTTAGATATAGAATCCTCTTTGATATTTAATGTACATTCAGTGTTTTATGCAATTCTTAAAGACTACATGACACATACATGATTATATTCATTTTATCATGAAAGATAGAGGTTCTAGAAGTTTAATTCCCTTGTTGCTCAAATTCACTCAAATTCACTCAGAGGGAAGAGACTTTATTCAAACTCTCTTTCATCAGAACAGCCATTATCAAACCATAGACCAGCAGTGTCAGATTATAATTATCTGGGAAGGCCCTTCAGATACTTCTCCATCTAATTTTACATTTTCTGAGGGTGGGGCTAGGCTTCAGTTCTCCTTGAACATTCCCAGAACACCAAAGTCATCTGGTAACAACGGATAAAATTGAAAAGAGAATCTTGGGGTGCCTGGGTGGCTCAGTCCATTAAGCATCTGCCTTTGGCTCAGTTCACGATCCCGGGGTCTTGGGATAGAGTCCCTCATCAGGCTCCCTGCTCAGTGCGAAATCTGCCTCCCCCTCTCCCTTTGCCTCTGCTTGCCGTTCTGCCTACTTGTATGCTTTACCATTCTCTCTGTCAAATACATAAATAAAATATATTTAAAAATTGAAAAGAAAACTTAGACTTCAATATTTCATTTTTTATAAAAAGCAAAACCAATGATTACACTGGGATTGATAATCTAGAAAAAAGCAGAGATGACTTTTAGTGCCATAAAATATTCTAAGATTAGTTATCGGTATATTTAAAAAAAGATTTAGTGAATTTGAAATATGACTGATTTGCAAATCCAGGAATATATTTAATAAAATAAGGTACATGCATATTTCTATCTTTTGTCTTGGAAAGAATGTGTGATTCTGCATTCCATATACAAAATGCAAATAAAGATGCTAAGGGTATAGCTGATGAAACACATTAAGAAGGCCCATGTAGCAGAAGTGATGGGCTCCATTCTATTTGAAGGTGAAAACTACACACTGCCTTTGGCTGAGAAATTGAAATTCAGTTGTAAATAGCACTGAAATCTAAAACAATGAGGAAGAGACACAGTGGAAAATATAGGTGTGTTTGATAAAAACTCGAAAACTTTGAACACTGTTCAATCTCCACATGAGCTTATTTTAAAACCCATCATGAAGCAGAATTTTGACCAGTATATGTCAAAGGTATAAGCCTCTGTTTTTCTTGAGAGATACCTAAGGCTAAATCGTGTCGATGATTTGGGTGCTGGAATTCATAGCTTGAGTCATAGGAAAGAGAAAGTAAAGTTAGAGACGTCTTTGCTTGGTTCTAACCTTTGGAAGTGATATCTCAGGGGAAATATTCTGTTCCTCTTTGTTCAACTGCCAGAGTAGATAAACAATGCTAGATGGACCACTAGTGACCTGAAGGTCTTTTCAGAGGTTCAAAGCCACCTTGATTTTTTTTTTTTTTCCGTATGCTAGCATGTACAAACACCACACACACACACACACACACACACACACACACACACTCTGACATATTCACAAACAGCAACAACTTCTCACACTACCTGATTATTTTAGTATAGCTACTTGGAAACTCCAATTTAATAGAAAATCAGTCCCAAGTCAATATAATCACTGAACATTTTCTCGAAGGCCAGAGCAGCAGCAGTGGGGCATTTTATGCTAATAGCACCCATAATCCCATGCTAATTTATTTTATCAAATTAAAGCAAATGCTGCTCTTTGACCCCAGGGACCTTCCATTCTTTCTCTGGGTCCCCACAGTAAGCTTGAATCCGTTTAGTAGAGGAGTTTGCCAAGAATATAAATTAATAAAACAGGATTAAAAGGAGACACGGTTATAACCAATTCCTTAATCCCAGTGAATAATTAATGATAGTGATTCATGATTTTGCTGAATTCTTCTTATATTTGAATAACAAGCAGCTTCAAAATAAAGTTCCAATAAGCACCAACTGAAGCAAGTTTCTGGCTAGTAAAGATTTCCTTATAGGAATCTGTGTCCTTGAGGCAGATTCCTTGTTCTACACGCTTTTCAATTCATATGTCAGTCTGGAAGATTAATTCCACCACCCAGAAAAACTTCCATATTTAATTGTCAAAAGTATATTTCAGTTTTTTTTGTTTTGTTTCACTTGTTTTTTTTTTTTAATATCCTACATATGAGTGAAATCACATGACATTTCTCTTTCTCTGTCTGACCTACTGCACTATGCATAATACTCTAGGTTCATCTGTAGTGTTGCAAATGACAAGGTTTTATTTTTCATGGCTGAATAATATTCCATGGATATACGTACATATAGATCACATCTTCCTTAAACATTCATCTACCAATGGCCACTTGCACTGATTCCATATCTTGGCTATTGTAAACAGTGCTGCAAAGAATACAGAGGTGCATATATCTTTTCAATTTAGTGTTTTTGCTTCCTTTGGACTAATAGCCTGGAATGGGATTGATAGATTGATTGGTAGTTTCACTTCAAATTTTTTAAAGAGACTCTAAACTGTTTCCCACAGGGGCTATACCAATTTACATCCCACCAATAGTACACAAGAATTCCCTATTTTCCATATTGTTGCCAACACTTGTTCTTTCTCGTTTTTTTAATAATAGCCATTCTGACAGGTGTAAGCTATTATCTCTTGTGATTGTGATTTTGGTTTGCATTTTGGTGATGATTAGTGATGTTGAGCATCTTTTCATGTTTCTGTTAGCTGGTTGTGTCTTTGTCTTCGTCTTCTTCTTCTTTTTCTTTTAGATTTTATTTATTTGACAGAGAGAGACACAGCGAGAGAAGGGACACAAGCAGGGGGCGTGGGAGAGGGAGAAGCAGGCTCCCAACAAAGCAGAGAGCCCGATGCAGGGCTCAATTCCAGGATTCTGGGATCATGACCTGAGCCAAAGGCAGATGCTTAATGGCTGAGCCACCCAGGTGCCCCTGGTTGTATGTCTTCTTTGGAGAAATGTCTTTTCAGCTTATTGGCCTATTTTTTCATTGAATCTTTTTTCATATTTTGTTGTGTGAATTCCTTGTATATTTTGGATGTAACCTCTTGTTGGTTCTATCATTTGCAAATATCTTCTCCCATTCAATAGGTCGTCTTTTCATATTGTGGATGGTTTCTTTCGCTGTGGCATCATCATAAGGTAGTCTTTCCAATACTGGATGTAGGTTCTAGTCCTACAAAAATAATTAGTAATAATAACACAATAGTGCCCAGAAAGCTAAGGCACCAAGGTTGGTGCTCCTTCAGACATCCATCAAACACAGAAAAATGTATGTAATACCTGTTTTGTTCAAGCACTGTTCCAGGAGCTAAGGAAACAATATGCACAAGAAATATAAAATCTGTCTCTTCGTGGACTTCATGCTCCAGTCTTGCTAAAATACATTTGTTTGTCCCGAGATCTTTCTTTAAGAAAATATAACATTTGACTTGTCCTCAAAATGATTCAAATAAACTCAGGTAGGTAGAATTTTTCCATGACAACTGTACCATTTCTGTCTATTACTGACTGTACTTATTCGTATAGAGCAATTGGTTGAGTTTTGGTTACTGAGTAGAGTACAATTATCATGGCTTCTATTGGTTCCCCCATGGCTCCCAGAATAGTCTCTTTCTGCATGGTTCATTTTTGCTTTGCTTTTCTCCTTGCATACCTATTAGCTAGAAATAACACCAGGGGGCGAAAAGAACTTCAACTGAGACTGAATTATTGAACATGAGCACCCCCTCATTCTTGCACTGTACACCCAACTGTATCCAGTGCCCTCAATCTTTCTCAACTACACTCTAGTTCTGCAAAGAGAGGGCTTCATTTAAATGTTCTATGGTCCTGGTTCTCAGAAATCACTTGTAATGTCCCATTTTGTATATTATAACATAATCCACCCATAGACATGACTTTTAAAAATCAATACGATTCCCTAATTTCAAGATAAATGAGAAATCAAAGGAAATCAATTGATAATAAGACACAATATTTCAATATAGAGATGCTTGGGAATGCTGTAGTAGAAGTCATTAATAAGTCGCTAGATGCTTGCTTCTGTATGTAGATTTACTGGGAATGTGACAGCTACCAATGCAAACTATAACATTGTTGTGCTGGGTACCTAATACCACAAGTACGTCTTCCTGCGATTATGTGATTTTCCAAAATTATTACAAGATTATGTAAAAATTTCCAACAAAATGAAACCGACTCCTTCTTTAATTAACATGGAAGTTACAATCTTGGAAAGCTCAGTACATACTAAAAGCATATAAAAACACACAATACTGGGTCACTGGATGGCTTAGTTGGTTAAGTGTCCCATTCTTGATTTCAGCTCAAGCCATGATCTCAGGCTCCTGGGATTGAGTCCCATGTTGGGCTCCACGCTTAGCAGCGTGTCTGCTGGTCTCCCTCTCCCCATACCCCTCCCTAGTATTCTCTCTCTCACACACACAAATAAATAAATAAATAAACCTGTTAAAAAACATAAAATACTTTGTATGTAATGTGGATTTAGGTTTAAAATTCAGATCATTTAAAGCAGATTTTTGAGTCACAGGATCATTCTTCCTCGCTATTGTTCTAGACTGTACCATACGCTGCCAGCTCCTGTCCACTAAACATTCATCGTTCTCTATAATCATTTTGGCAATCAAGAAAACTACTGCACGTTTTTAAAATAAGTTCTAAGAAGCAATATCACCCCTTGTTAAGACCACTGCTGGGGTTGTTTGCAACTAATGTATCTGGAAATTTGTAAAGAAAGAGATTTTTCTTTGAAAAAAAAATTGATCAAAGACTTAATGTTTGCAATGGTAAATTCAAATCTACTATTTAATATGATATTATTTCCAGGCTCTGGCCAAACATGATAGCCAGCTAGGGAATACATTAAGCAGGGAAACTGGGTTTTGGGCAGCTTAGTTTAGTTTCCATTTTATTCTATTTTCTCAATATAATGTATCTGAATTCCAGATTGGGAATGTTGCTCTCTTGGAAACTTTCAGGGATGGAGCTATCCATTTATTCATTTCCCAAATATTATGATTCCCTGCTATGTGTTCAATGCTGTAGAAGACAAAAGAATTAAAACAGTCACTTCCAGTCTCATGGAGCTTCCTACTCAGTTGGGAAGATAAAGCATACCAAAAATGTGAAAAACTCTTGTCCTTACAAAAATTCCATAAATTTCAGTATGGATCCAAATCTAACAGCATTTGTTCATAAAATTTGCCACATAATCAGATAGGTGAACAAGAATTTTATATCTGAGGAATGCCTGGGTGGCTCATTGGGTTAAGCCGCTGCCTTCAGCTCAGGTCATGATCTCGGGGTCCTGGGATCGAGCCCTGCATCGAGCTCTCTGCCTGTCTCTCTGCCTGCTTGTCATTTCTCTCTGTCAAGTAAATAAATTTAAAAAAATCTTAAAAAAAAATTTTGTATCTGAATTTCTAACATTAGTGAAGTTTCCCCCTCTCTGGTAACAATATGTAGAAGAGTTCAGAGCTGTGTCTGGGACTTGTGGGGCCCCAGATAAGACAAATTTTGTGAGGCTCCCATCTATGTAAATAATTTGACTTAAAAAGGTATTACACAATTTGTGCACCTGTGTGAGATATAGTGACTTATTGTTTTTATATTTATTTATTTTTTTGACACAGAGAGAGAGAGAGAGATCACAAGTAGGCAGAGAGGCAGGCAGAGAGAGAGGGGGAAGCAGGTTCCCTGCTGAGCAGAGAGCCCGATGCGAGGCTCGATCCCAGGACCCTGAGATCATGACCTGAGCCAAAGGCAAGAACCCACTGAGCCAGCCAGGCGCCCCATGATATAGTGACTTATTAATAAAGTTTTAGGGGGATGAATAGAAGAGGTGTTTAAATATTTGTTTATTGTTCAATCAGTGCACGAGAAGATTATTTGTACCATCTAAGCACATATTTCCTGTTCATGCCTAGGAATCATCTTTTTGTGTTCTTTATTGTCAAATACGCCATTCCTGACTGTTTTCATATCTCCCACCGTGAGAAAAAGGTGAGAGAAATGAGTCTTTGAACATGTTTTTATTGAAACAATATAGGTCTTTTTGCCTGTGCATTTCTCCCAATACCATTTGTTTAATACTAGTTACCTCATTATAAATGATGCTGCATCATTCATCATGGCACCTGCGAATAGTGTCTTTCATTGAAAACTACAAATGCAAATCTTATCTAGGATATGAAGGAAAATGTACACAATAATTTTTTAGTTCATATCTTGGAATTTTATAGTATAAACAACAGATTTTACAACCATGTCTTCTCTTGAACTCTTGGACAGTCATCACTGCATTTAAGAGTGCAAGAGAGGAAAGTTCTTGAAATGTTGGTTGCACCTCTGCTTTCCACCACACTGGAGAGGATAGGTAAAGGGATCAAGGAAAGTGACATATTTCCTCATGGAACTTCCACCCTTTGTCCAGTGTGATGGGCTGAATAATGTCCCACAAGTAGATCAAGGCCCTAATCTTTAAACAGAGAATCTTAAAATCTTGAATGTGAATTTTGCTTTATATGCAAAAGAAATTTTGCACATGGCATTAAATTATAGAACTTGAAATGAGAATATTATCCTAGATTAGCCAGGTCAGCCCTGAATGCAATCATGTGTGTTCTTGTAATAAAGAGGCAGAGGGCGATTTGACTCAGAAGAGGGAAAGGTGAAATGAATATGGAGATAGAAATTGGGAGATGCAGCGCTAAGCCAAGAAGTGCTGGCAGCCTCAGTGGTTGGAAAAATCAAGGAATAGATTCTCCTCTAGAGCTTCTGTAACTAGCATGACACCTTGATTTCAGCTCAGGAAAACTGATTTTGGACTTCTGGCCCCCCAAACCATAAGAGAATAAATTGATGTTTTTGTATACCATCAAGCTTTGTGGTATTGTTACTTCAACCTTAGCCAATACATCTAGTACAGCTTAAGACTGATCTAGGAAAGCAGGATGTTACCACATTGGTTTGAGTTTAGATAGGTTATTGACTGAAGGAAACAATGGGCGTTATGGAGCAACTGTCTTGAAATCCCTCAGAGAATACAAGCAGAACCACCTACACAGTATTGCCCAACACAAAGCCAAGATACTGCATGGATAGTATCAATGGTAAGAGGTGAGGAGGGTAAAAAATTTCTGCCATCCTTCTTAGCTCTCTCTGGTCCTCGAGACCAGAGGTCTCCATATGCAGGTAAAGCCCCATGGTCAAAGATGAACAACTGGTATCTCAAATCCTTGAACTCATGTTTCCATGTGAGTGAATGCAGCTCCAAACTGGTGTGCTAACACCATTCTTGCAGTCAGACCTTGCACAAAGAAGTACCTCATCTGCCAGAAAGTGTAACCTACTTGGTAGAATATCCTCCTAGAATCAGCTACTAGGCATGGCACCCAAATACAACCCATGGATAGGAATCCTAGAGCTCCTTGGGACACCTGGCCAGCTCTGCATGTAACATACAAGGTCAGAAGGTGTCCTAAGTGGGACACAATGAGACCAGGGATAAGTTGGCCTCCTGTCTGGCTTACTGGGACCTTGTGAGGATGGCGTTTATAGCTCTAGCTTGTCCCAGGCACTGGAAGAGGACTTTAAAAATTTCAAGGAACGTACTCCAAAGCTCTAGAGATTGGGCCCCTGAGGCATAGGGCTTGGGTCAAAGTCTCTGCTTGTCTGGATCTAAGGGAAGTACTGGGAAAATTCACTAACATACTAAAGTAATAAAGTATATTACTATGGGGGAGGATATATTTCAAATTTCTGGTGAAATTTTCAATGTTTGGTTGAAAGTTGACAATGACTATAGCTACAGCATGATTCCTCCAAAACAGCCTAATTCAGTGCAGATCTTCAGTGTGTGGATCAGCATTAATTACTTAGGGTTTCCTAATTTCTGAATAGATAGAAATCAGAGCTACTTGAAGGTTTTTACATATTGCAACAATAAATTAACTTCAATTCCTAATTATTTAATCAAGAATTTATTGAGAGTGTATCATATTTATAACACTACACTAAACTCCTTGACTAGAACAAGGAAAATATTAAACCCAAATCTTGCTCTCAAGGGACTCATAATCTTTGTAGAAAAAGCAAGAAGGGGAAAGACTAATAAAATAAGTGGAAGTCCAGGCTTGACTAAAAGAAAACATTATTTCATACAGTTTATTCCTATGTGTCTGTGGGTAAGGGTGTATGTTGATAATTTAATTTTTCAAGTCAATCAGTTAAAAGGTGAAATTGCAAAGGAATCTTTGCAACATTTCTTATCTATTAGCTCACATTTGCTTTGAATTAGCTGGAAACTTGGGCTAGCTTTGGAAATGAAATGCAATATATATTTAATCAACAATTCCGTAAATTATCCTAAAAAAATGCAGCACTTAAACCCACTTAACAATCATGCCAGGGGAAGCTGATGAGCTATTTTAGCATGTGAAAACTTGCTGCTGCCAATTCCCCCTCGGTTCCAGAGAAGTACTGTCTATCTTAAAACTGCCAAACACAGGAAGTAACCACTCAGTAGAATTTTTTATTTTATACACTCAAAAAGAAATGGGCTCTGAGTATCTTCCTTTACCTGGGAGATAAGACACTGATCATTTTGCTGACTCTCTCAGCTGGAAGGGAGCCAGGGTAATAATGGCTATCTGAGGATCTTCAAAGATTTAATCTTGGAGATGAGTTCTTTGCAGGGCTCAATTCCTTTTGCTTTGCCAACCTGTCTACTTTCTGAAATGGCCGTTAGTGTAAAGATACCTGACAGAGGTGTACACTCCCTGAAAGCCAAGTTCCTGAACTACATTTCCGTTGAGCTCAGCTGCACTTGTTGGAGGAGGCTGCTGTGCTGTCCATGATTATGAACTGGGCAGCCTCGGGTCCCTGCGACCCAGCCCAGACCTTGTGCTGACTCAGCTCCGGCAGGCACACAGCCCAGCTGCACACGTGGAGGGCAGGAGGTACAGCGTGGTGGTGGGTGGGGGGGAGAGCCGGTCTAGGAGCAGAGCCCCAGTTGAAGGTCATAATTCGTTCAGCACACTTCCGCGTGCTCATCATCATTCACCAAAGTTTTCTAGTGCCTACTTCCATTCTCCCTGCTGAGAAACAGCAAGGAGCAACAGAAAAGCTGATCCCCCAATGAAGCAACAGAGACAATAAGCAGATCAAACAAAACAAAAACACTTGTAAGGTAATGTCAAGTAGTGACAAGTGCTGTGAAGAGGAATAGAAAAGTAAGTTAGGGTAGGAGGAAGCTGCTGTAACGATGAAATCTAATACAAACCCAGTGCTTTAAAGAAGGGAGAAGTCTGCTTCTCTCCCACTTGTAGTTTAAGAGGAGTGTTCTAGGTTGGTCAACTAGACTCTATATGGGTCTAGTTTCTCCCCGTGTTGTTTCGTAATTCCCTAGGGCCATGTTTTCTCTCCATGACTGTGACTCATCAGCCTCAGAGGGCAGACAGAGGAAAAAGAACACAACAAGGGCAGGCCCGGGACCTCCAGGAGCTGGTTTGAAGGTGGGGGCGGGGAGGTCCTACCACGTGAATTTACATTTTGAAACAAAAGGCTACTAACCACAGGGAGAAGGGAGATTACTGCGCAGCTGGACAACTCTAATTCTACTGGAAGAGGAAAGAATGGATTTTTGCAGATAGCAGCCTCCACCACGGAGAATAAAGGATAGAGGGATGGGCCTGATTGTCAGGACGATTAGGGGAGTTAGCTTCCAGGGAATCCCTTTTCAAGTGAAGTCCAAATGAATTGAAGGAGTGAGCCATCCGAATATCTGAGGGAAGAGTTTTCTAGACAAAGTGTAAGCACTTGGAGACAGAGGAAAGCTCAAGAAGCTTGGCTTTTTAGAGGAAGAAGGTTCATTTTCATAGTTAATGGAGGGAAGGGTAGGTTCCTCAGGCCCAGATGGTGGATGGCTTCCGGAAGTACTTCTCTGAGGATCTTGAAGTGGTGCTGGCTGAAGGCGGGACTTAGGTGTGGGGTAAGGAGCAGCTGTGCAAACGGTGGAACATCTTTCTTCTTGTAAAATGCATTGGCCCTGTGTGCACCAGATTGGGAGGAGAGATTCATTTTAAGATCTTACCTTTCAACTGTGGCTGTCATGTGCTTCCCAAGAAAAGAGATTTTACTTCTTCAGGTTTATGTTGTTCATTACCAAGAACAAGTATTGAAATGTTCTTTTAACTGCCACCATCGTTCAAGAAAAACATTACGGAGAGTGCTTTAGCCTACAGTATTTACAGCAATTCCTTACACTACTTTCCATTTTATTTATACTAATGAAAAAGCACTTAAATTCATTTGTATAGGCCGCTCTTTCTGAGAGATTGAGAAAAATGAATATGTGCTATAAATATATGAAAATGACTTATTTCGTTATTCTTCTGATAGTTGTTCCTGATAACAGGAATTTAAGATGCAGAGGGAAGTTTCACTTTAATGTACTACAAAAGCCACAATTTATATAGTTTTTTGTACTAATGAATGCCTTTAGTCATTATTATCTAAGCAGTTTACAAATGGTGAAAAATTAAAATCTTAGTGCTTCTTCTCAATGTTGGACATAACATTGAGATAGAGGGTTCTTCCCACTTCTTTCTTTAATAAGTACACAAAAATCAGAACTTCAAGAAATAAATTCTCCTGCTCCTTTCTCCTTCCATTGTATCTATCTTGGCAAAAGCCTCATCCTAAGTGAACTTAACGATCTACTTTATTTGAGTCTGTATCTAGGATACCATGTGCTACTGGGAAACAAAAAATACATATACGACCTCTAGACTGGAGACATTCTGGACCTTGCAATGCTGAGCAAGTCTGTCCCTAATCACTTTTCTTGTATGATCTAAACCCACACGGTGGTCTCTAACATCAGGCTCTTCAAACATTGCTGCCTTACATATATTCCCTCCATATATTCCCCTCAAAAAGCCTTTTCCTCCTTATCAGTGTACAGGAACCCTGTACTTCCTGACACCAGATTTACTAATCTACGACTCATCTCCCCACCCTTCTATTCTCTTATCCACATGTTAGGGTGGGAAGAGTGCCTCTTTTTGTCAAAGACAATCTCCTAGCCTGTTCCTGGGGGGGCGCATCCCCCAAGAAACTTTATTCATTGATCTGTTTCCATAGTTTCAACCTCTCTTTCTCTGTTGACTATTTCCTATCAGCCTTTAAGAGTTTCTCCCATTTCTTAGAACCCATCTTCCTTGTATTTAGACTTCCTTAAATTTCTTAGACTCCTAATCTGGCTTTAGTCTCTACCACCTCACTGAAACAGCTTCCCTCAAGGATGCCAGTGGTAGTTTGTTGTGATTCTGCTGGGTACTTGTAGATAACTTTTATGGTGTCTAGAGCCTTGCTCCTCACAATGTTTTCTGGATGCTAGAATGGCAGCATTGTTATCTGGGAGCTTGGAAATGCAGAATCCCCAGTCTCACCCCAGGCCTACTAAGTCAGAATTTCAAGAGGCAGAATTTCAGGAAATGGTATTGTAGCAAGGTCAGGAGATTCTCATACACATTATAGCTTGAGAATGACTGGTATAGAGAAATGAAATGTAATGGTTCTTCCAAATCCCACACATGTGATCCAACACTGTTCACTTAACCCTGGGCATCTGTCACAGGGCTGGATGGATACTCTTCTAGCCCCTGTATTTTCCCTGGGGTTGAGTATAGTTGATGTATAAAGGTCATTAGCATTCCCTTCTGGACCATAACTTTAATCTGTGGTTTTTGAACTTACAGAAAAGTTGAAAAATTGTATAATATATGAATATTTTCCAGGAGGTACTTTTAGTAGGTGGTGCCCAGATCATATACTCATACCCTAGTTCTAAAGAAGACCCAAAAAAAAAAAAAAAAAAAAAAAAAAAAAAGCATTCTGGCTTCTGTCTTGGAAAAGCAGAGATCAAATACAGTAAGTTCCTAGGCGGGGGGGGGAAGTGTTGAAGATTCTGGCCAGAGAGAAAAACATGACAAACATGTTTACTACAATTCTGAAGAAATGTTCAGAGAAGCAGGTTTGTATTGGGCTAATATGTATGTTGGTGCGAGGCGCCTTAGCTAATAGTTTTGGTTCTACGAGTTAAAGTCAGTGACTTTTTACTTGGGAAATCAACATTATTTTGATCAGGTCATATTATACACATAAATCTAAACACAAATCTATACACAAAAATCTAAACCTTTTACTTCTTTTTCAAAGAAAGAGAGGACCCTATGCTTTGGAACATTCTCTCTGCAATGCTTTCAAGCTACATGTTTCTTAATCTTTCAGCAGCATTTGATAATGTCCCATGTTGCTTAATGCTTGTCTTCCCTGTAAGATTGGAAACTCCATGAAGGCACAAAGCAACTCTGAAAGAGATTTAAGAAGTAAAGTCTATATTTCAGTGTTGGGGGAGGTCAATGAGAGGATGTGACCACCAGCTGCCCTGTGAGCTGGACCCTAGCAATCAGAGGCTCCTCACCCCCTCCCCTGTTCTTGGAATGTGGGTTCCACTTGCCTTTCCCACTCCCAGAAGCTACTCCAAGGACACAACCCTGAGATGTTGATGTGGTGCTGAGACCATCTGGCCTGTATACATGACTGAACTTGGTTAAGGCCTCTATATAAACTTTTTAAGATTTAGCGGGTAGGTGCAGAGACCGACTCATCTAGCTGCTGCTCCAGACAAGTCTTGTACGTAAGCTCCCTTGTTTTTTAAACCTTCTACCTCCCAACCTGGAGCTCTCACCTTTTTCTTCAGTTTCTCCCAGCCTTCTGTGCACAGGGGCTAACTTCAGATTACAGCTGGGAAACTTCCAGGCAACTTGAGAACCAACATTCTTCTCCAGCACTTGGCCCTGAGTAGAATCTAGTTAATATACGTTCAAGGATTGTATATGCTATTGTTGCCTCTTTAACCTTACAATTTATAAATTTATTACCAGATATAACTCCCTAAGTTGTGTAGACGTACCATGAACTGACTGCTAATGATCAATTTACAAAGGAGGAGGAAAGGAGACTCTATCAGCGGAAGATACTTTTGGAGCATAGACAAGTACTGTGGAGGAGGTTTTCTTTTGTTTGGCTTTTATTTCTGTTTACTAAGATGGAGCTCAGGATAGGAGGATCCTTTAGGATCATCAAATGTATGCCGCCCAGTTTTTAGACAAAAACAATGGGATCCTAAGGGATTAGATGACATGTCCAAAACCTACCCTAGCAGTACTGAGCCCAAAATCGAGTTTTTCAGATCTCAGTTTATAATTACTTTTTTCCTATATAATGTTCCTCCTGTATGAGGGAATAAAGGTTTTCCAATATTTTATCTAAACACGGAATCAGGTATGTTACTTAACATCCGAAGATAACATCTTAATCGTGTAGAGAGTCTTACATGAGTGCAGAAATTCTTACAGCATCTTAGGGATCATGTTGCCCAATTTCTCCCAGGCCAGAATTCCAGCTGCAGCATCCATTTTGCATCTGGATACACATAGCTTACTCTTGGATCTGTCACTTTCTGCTTGTGTTCCCTTTCACATTTATTGCTGGAAAGTTTCAGCCACCTCACTTGCTAAGCAAGGGTAATATTTGCCCGGCTTACTTAATAAGGTAACTATGAGCATAATAATGAGCTTATATGTGTGAATGTTCTCTGGAAAAGCTAATTAAATGCAATACATAGTATCTTAGAAGAGATTGGGGTGTGTGTATGTGTGTGCACACACGCCTTATTTTATATAAAGGTGACTTCTAGAAGAATCTCTGTCTCTGAAAGTTGGAAGTCTATCCATCATCAATCTCAATTCCATGAAAACACCACTCTAACTCTGTAATGCAACCCTATTCTCCAGCCCAGGGATGAGGCTTTTGTTCACCACTGAAGCTTTTGTTTACTCTTCATCATTTAGATTTCCTGATTTGCTTCTCTGACTTTAATGCAAAGAATCCAAAGTACAGATGTTTCTCCTCTGTTCTTGAAGCAGACTTGCGTGGGAGTTTCAAAGAAGTGGAGAACAATATCCTTGGCCGGAGATCATCTTTAAGTGGTCTAGTCAACTCCTTTTGTGTTTGCAGCATTGTCAGAAAATTTCTGCAACAGTGTTATAAGTCCACTGTTAAGGATGAGAACATTGAAACCACAAGAGGACCCCGGTCAAGCTCACTGCTCCGGAGTGGGGGAGCAAGAATCAGAGTCTGTGTTTGTCTGATCCCAGTCTCTGCTCTTTTCGGAGACCCAGGCAGTTTGAAAAAGGAAAGGGAATAGCTCTGAGCAAGACCAAGGCTAAGAGCCAACTGGGAGAAGAAATAGAGTTCTAAGATTTTAGAACGGTACTTAAATTCTGTAGTTAAAAAGGAAAAAGAGATGAAGAAGTAATTTCAGGGAGTTTAGGAAAAGAAGAAACAGTTTATAGATCTCTTAGCTTGAGGATTTGGAGAGTTGTTAGTAAATTTTATTGTTTTAATTTGAGAATGAATCAGCATCGCCTTGGGCAGCACAGCTGTCACTGTCAGCAAGAGAATAACACCAGATCAATCCAGCAGAGAACCTCGGAAAGGGGATTTTATTCCTTCCCTCCCCCCATTTCCGTAGCCCCAACCTTTCAATGCCCTGGAAGGAGGGAGTTTTTAAAGGATGGGAATTTAGGGGTGGAAGGACTCATAAGCTGACCCTGTGCATTATCTGGAGTCCTAAGAGCAAAGTCACTTTACCAGGCACATAACTCACGGTTAGTCTTGGCTCCTTTCATGGCACTGGGACAGATGTTATTATTTTAGGGTCATCGTGACCTGATCGAGACAAATGGAGACAATATAAACAACCAAAGGGGCTGCTGTCCATTTTCTTTGTTATCTTCATCTTATTAATCCTTCTTATTGGCAAATAGTGCTTTACCATGTTACAACACTTTCATGTTAGAGTTTCCAGGTACTGCATGAATGTGTGCCAGGTACGGGGACAGCGCAGAGGTGGGGGAAGCTTTGAGCTAGGTTCCAGAAAGGAAGAGTGGGATTATCTCCCATCAAAAGCTTCTGCCTAGTAAAAGAACAATCAACAAAATGAAAAGGCAATACACGGAATGGGAGAAAAAATTTGCAAACCATATACCTGGGGAGTTAATTTTTTAAAATTTATTTTTATTATTAATTATATTTTATTTTTAATTTAATTTAATTTAATTTTAGAGAGAGAAAGCACATAAGTGGGGGGGCAAAGGGAGAGGGAGAGAGAGAATCTTAAGCTGATGTGGAGCCCCATGTCGGGGCTCGGTGTCATGACCCTGAGATCATGACCTGGGCTGAAATCAGGAGCTGGGTGCCTGCTTAACTGACTGCCACTCAGGTGCTCTAAGAGTTAATATTTAAAATGTATAAGGAATTTATACAATTCTATAACAAAATCCCAAGTTTTCCCATTAAAAATGGGCAGAGGACCTAAGTGGGTATTTTTCTAAAGAAGACATACAAATGGCCAACAGGGACATGAAAATGTGATCACTGTCCCTCATCATCTGGAAAATCCACTCAGAACCACAATGAGATATCTCCTCACTTGCTAGAATGGTTATTATCCAAGAGACAAGAGATGACAAATGTTGTTGCAGGTGTGGCCTACCAGTCTTCTGTTAATGGGAATGTAAATTGGTGCAGCCACTGCAGAAAAAAATTTGTAGGTTTCTCAAAAACATTAAAAATTAGAGCTACCATATGATCCAGCGAGCTTCTGGCTATGTAGCCAAAGGAAATGAAATCAATACTTCAAAGAATGACTCCTATCCCACGTTCATTGCATCATTACTTATTCATATATATTATTACACTTATGATATAATTATAATATATCACACACATAAATTACATATGCATATAAAATTATACATAAGATAGAATAAAATGTTATTATATATGTTTTATATTCTGTTGTATGTATTATGTATTCATGTTTTCAACCATGAAGAAAAAAAAAACAACACCTTGCCATTTTTGACAACATGGATGAAAGTGGAAGACAATATACTAAATCAAAGAAGCCAGAAAAAGAAAGACAAATACCATAAGATTTCACCCATGCAGAGTCAGGAAGAAAAAAAAGTGTTGAGCTCAGAGATAGAGTAGAACGGTGACAGTTGACAGGGTATGGAGCATGGCAGAAATGGGGAGATATTGGTCAGATGGTACAAACTTTGAGTTATAAGATGAATAAGCGCTAGGGAATCTAATGTACAGCCTGAGGACTGTAGTTAATAGTACCCGATTGTGTATTTGAAATTTGCTAAGACAGGAGAACTTAACCAGTCTCGTGCCACACACACACACACACACACACACACACACACACACGCTGATAACTATGTGAGGTGATGTATGGGCTAATTAATTTAATTGTGGCAATCCTTTTACAATGGATACATATATCAAATCATTATCCTTTTTTAAAAATATTTTATTTATTTATTTTAATATTTTATTTATTTATTTGACATAGAGAGAGAGAGATCACAAGTAGGGGGGAAGAGAAAAGAGAGGGTGGGGGAAACAGGTTCCCTGATGAGCAGAGAGCCGAAGTGGGCTCCATCCCGGGACCCTGAGATCATGGCCTGAGCTGAAGGCAGAGGCTTAACCCACTGAACTACCCAGGTGCCCCTATTTATTTATTTTAGAAAGAGAGAGGCAGAGAGAGAGAGAGAACACGCACAAGCTCTAGAGCAGGGAAGGGCCAGAGGGAGAGAATCCCAAGAAGACTCCATGCTGAGTGCAGAACCCAACACGGGGTTCAATCTCACAACCCTGAGATCATGAACCTGAGCAGAAATCAAGAGTCTGACACCAAGCGGACTGAACCAGCCAGGAGCCCCAGTTTTGAATTCTTTAAATATGTACGGTTTTATTTCTTATACCTCAATAAAGCTAGAAAAATAAATGCATGAAAAAGTAAGTAAGTAATTTAAAAAATAATGGGACAAGTCACAGAATGGAAGAAGATATTTGCAGAAGATGTATCTGATAAAGGATTGTTATCCAAAATATGTAAACAAATCTCAAAACTCAACAAGTAAACGAAGAACCTGACTTAAAAATGGGCCAAAGACCTTAATAGATACCACACCAAAGATACACAGATGGCAAATAAGCATATGAGAAGATATTCACCACCATATGTCCTTAGGAAATTAGACATTGAAACAACAGTGAACCATTATTGCATACCCATTAGAATGGCCAAAATTCACAACACCTACAACATCAAATACCAGTGATAATGAACAAGAACCCTTATTCATTGCCAGTGGGAATGCAAAATGGTACAGTCTGTCTCCTACATGTCTATTGGAACCACGGAGTCAATGAGCAGTTAGAAAGGCTTGTTGGAATTTGAATGTCTGCAGGCTGACTGCTAGCTACAGGCGGTTCACAGGACAGTCACAGCGTATTCTAAAGAGTGATGGACTTGTTTTCCTAATGTTAGATGCAGACATATCAGAAATTTGGATTACCCTTTAAGGTTCTGGTTCACTCTTAACGAGTGCTGAGAATTTCTAAAATACTTATAATCAAATATAAGGATAAAAATATCAACCAAACCAAAGGGGAATTTTAAAATCTACCTGATAATTTGTATTAGCCGTATCCTTGCAATGTTTCCTCCCATTATTATATATGCAGATAATATTTTAGCTATCATAGTGGGTATGAAATAGTATCTTATTGTGGTTTTGATTTGCATTCCCATGATGACAAATGACCTTGAACTTCTTTTCATGTGATTATTAGCCATTTGTGTGTCTCTCTTGGAGAAACCACTATTCATCTTACTTCCCTATTTTTTATTGAATTGTCTTTTTATTACTAAGTTGCAAGAGTACTTTATATATTTTGGATCTAAGACCTTTATAAGGGATGTGATTTGTAAATATTTTTTCTTGATTCTGTAGGTTGTATTTTCACTTTCTTGATGGTGTCCTGTGAAACACCAACTTTTAAATCTTGATAGAGTCCCATTTATCTATGTTTGTTGTTGTTGCTTAAGATTTTGGTGTTATTTCTAAGACTCCAAGGTCATGTAGATTTACTCCTGTGTTTCCTTCCAAAAGTTTTAGTTTTAGTTCTTTCACTTAGGGTTTTATCCATATCTTGAATATATTTTTGTATGATGTGAGGATAGGACAAAACTTCATTGTTTTGCACGAGGATATCCAGCTATCTCAGCATCATTTGTAGAAAAGATTGTTTTTCCCCCCACTGGGTGGACTTAAAATCCTTGCCTAAAATTAGATTATCAGAGATGTAAGGGTCTATTTTTAGAATCTTAATTCTATTTCATAGCTAAACCTATTCTTGTGCCAGTACCACACTATCTTCAAATGTGAGTTCTACTGTTTTGTTTTCCCCCCAAGGTTCTTTTGGCTCTTCCAGATCCCTTCCAATTCCACATGTAGGTAGAGCCCAATGGTTGTTTTCTTAATTTTATTCTCAGATTGTACATTGCAAGTGGACAAAATAGAATTGATTTTGTAAACTGATCATGTATCCTGTGACCTTGTTGCACTCCTTTTAGTTCTTATCGTTTTTTTAGTATATTGCTTAGGATTGCTTAGGATAGTATAATCTCATTAATAAATATAGTTTTACTTCTTTTCCAATATGGATGCCTTTTATTTCTGTCTCTTGCCTAGTTGCTTCGGTTACAACCTCAGTGCCATGTTGAGCTGAAGTAGTGAGAACAGACATCCCTGTCTTATTCTTAATTTTAGGGGGAAATCTTCCAGGCTTTCACCACTAATTAAAATGTCAGCTGTGGATTTTTCATAGGTGTCCTTTATTCAGTTGAGGAAGTTCCCTTTTATTCTTAGTTTGTTTTTTCCATCATGAAAGTATACTGCATTTTGACACACGAATTTTCTGCATATATTGAGATGATTGTGTGATTTTTGTTTTTCATCCTACTGATAGGATGTATTGCACTAATTTATTTTTGGATTTTTTTAAAGAGATTTATTTATTTATTTATTTGACAGACAGATCACAAGTAGGCAGAGAGGCAGGCAGAGGGAGACTGGAGGAGGAGGCAGACTCCCTGCTGAGCAGAGAGCAGATATGGGACTCGATCCCCGAACCCTGAGATCATGACCTGAGCCGAAGGCAGAGGCTTTAACCACTGAGCCACCCAGGTGCCCCTATTTTTGGATTTTTAAACAAAATTTTCATTCATTCCTAAATCTCACTTAGTCATGATGTATAATTCATTTTTATGTTGCTAGATTTGGTTTGCTATTGTTTTGTTGAATATCCATATTCACAAGAGATATTAGTTTGTAATTTTCTGTCTTGTGATGTCTTTGGTTTTGGTACTGGGATAATAACGGCCTCGTAAAATGAAATGAAGACTGTTCCCTCTTCTTTTATTTTTAGAAGAGTTTGCAAAGGATTGGTATTAATTCTCTAAATCTTGGGTAGAACTTACTGGTGAAGTCATCTGTGTCTAGTTTTTCTTTGTGGGTCATTATTTAACTGTTAATTCAATCTCTTTACTTCTTATAGGTCCATTCAGATCAGTTCTTTCTTGAGTCAGCTTTAGTAGTTGTGTCTTTCTAGCAGGACTGCACTCTGAAGTGTCACAAACCAGCATTTCTGATGCCATTTTGGATAGTTTTTTTCACATTTATACAGGGAGAGCTGACGTTCAGAAGATACAGGAGGTATAGCAGAGTGATGGTTTCTGGCTGGTATCCACTCTAATTGTAATGTATGTTATTAAATATTTTGAGTATTACCCCCATGAATTACAGATTTCTTGTCATACATACATCAGACAAATGTGTGTGTACATACACACAACACATGTACACACACACACACACACACACACACACACCATCCTCCTTCTCTGTCATGTTTCTCTTTTTCCTCTCGCAACATATTGGAAAACTGGATTGAGGACTCTTTAGAAGTGATGATGCACCAATGATAAGATACATTAACTGGAAAAAAGTTAATAGCAACCAAAGTACAATGGATTCAGAAGTCCCTGACCACATGGAAGGCACAATATCCTGACTGATACTTTTTCCTCCTGGACTTCATTCACAATTATTAACTATTCTTTTTAAAGGTGATAAACCCACTCTTTTACTAAATATAATGCTATCTCAGCATGAGGTGCTAGCTAAAGAAGAAACAGACTCTGAGAGCTTCTCTTCTATAACGATTAGTGAATCTAATATATATTGCTAATTTACAATCCATTCCCCATCCCCCATCTTTCAATTTGCTGGCCCAACTGATTAAAGGAGGCCATCACCACAAATACAGCTTTAATTCTTTATTAATTTTAATCTTAAGCAACCTTTCTATCGAAACCATAATGCATTATGAATGTGTTCGCAGAGAGGGGATAATACGGTAGTGATGCCATTTCTTGGACCTTTTTTTTTTTTTCTTTTTTGATGGTTTAGCATCAACTTGTTCAAACAAAAAAGAGCAGAGACTGATTAAATATCAGGGTTGGACTATAATGAAAGGAAAGTCCATAGCAAATATGTAGTGATTGTTTTAAATCAAATGTGTGGGAGGGTGGATTTCAGGTGATAGCTCAGCAGTTACTCTAATCCCGACTGAGGCTGCCATGTGGTTTTTCATTTGGCTTACAAAATGGAGCTGGATTTCAACAAGTCCCTGCTGGCTGGCCCATGAGCCAAGCGCCACATGCCTTCTTCTTTGGCATCTGACAATATTGTTATTAATATTACAAGCTGAGAGTAGGAAGCCGCTGATGGTAACCTCTGCTTTGGAAAATTGTGTTAACTCGTTAAGGTTCTGAAATCTCCCAGGCTTCTCCAAGTGATGTGGAGAGTTTGAAATGGGATGAGGAAATATTTCCCTGTGTACTAAGGGGTGCCAGGATTCTAACAACTTTAGCAAGGTCAAGGACAAGGTGTTTTATTTTGGGGGTTTTCACCTCCAGCTCCCCTATTACAGCAAGTGAGAACTCTTGAATGTTATCTCATTATGCCTAGACACAACAGCGTGTGTTTGTACTTGACCTTCTGCTTTAAACCCAGGCTGGTCTACCTCACACTAACTGGCAGGCATGCGATGAAAGGGAAATGTCAGACAAATGCACCTTTTGTGGTCAGGGCCCAGGACTCTTTTCTTGGGCTTTGCCTTGCTTTTTAACTTTCATGTATACTATCCCATACCTCTAGGCTTTCCTTATTTCCTGACCTACATGTTTGAGGGAGCCCAGGTAAAAAGCACATGGCAAAGTCACTTAAAATATTAGAAGGAACCCGCATAACACAATATTATCTCTGAAAATCTGACTAAAAGTCCCGAGTGAACAAATAAACCACCAACATTTGAACACTGCTGATTGAAAACTCTTACGATCACTTGAGCTTGTGATAAACTGGTGGGGGTGGAGAAGAATGAGAAATGGCATGTATTTTGTTTTGCCATTTTCATGTAATTATGCTGGATACTTTACAAGCAATTTCTTATCAAAATGTCAGGATCGTCCTTTATAGTTTCTAATCAAGTCACTAAGGTAGAAGGACCTCTGATCAAGAATCAAGTTTCAAGATCTTTCTCTACTTCTTACGCTGCCTTGTTGTTATTTTTCCTTTCTTAGCCTCAATGTTCCCATTTAAGAAACAAGAGTAATGATGAAATACTGTCCAAGATCCTTCAGTTTCTTTAATTCCATGAGTCCCTGATAAGATGCCTTTCTTGGTGTGATTTTATAGGACTAGTCTTTAAATGTTCTGTAATTATGAACTCCTTTGAGAATCTGGTAAAAGTTACTGTAGTAGACATTCTTTGATTTACCTTCCCTTTATCCTTTCCTTGGGGAATCTTCCCTCTAATTCCATATGTTCCTTTTGGGAAACAAGAAAACATATGGCTCAGGCTAGGCTCATCATAGTATTACAATTCTCTGGAGCCAGTAATTGGCTCAAGAAATGGACATGGGTCACATGAAGACCAATCATAGTCTTTCTAAATAATTTGACGAATTGGACACTGAGAATTATACCTTTATTTTTTTGTAAGCTGTAGATTCAGTGTTGCTTCATCTTCCTGATGTATGAAGAGAGAAGACATGACTAGCAAGAAACAATGGGATAATCACATAAAGAGACACAAAAAGGAAATGGGTTCAGAGAAAGGTAGAGAAAGAGAGAGAGAGGTACAATGAACTGATACTATTAAAACAATAAATCCAACCAATTTTATCCCTCAAATGTCCAATTATACAAGTCTATAAATTGTCTCCATCCCCTTCCCCCTCCATTTTTTTTTTGAAATTTTATGTTTAAGCTAGTTTGAGTTGGTTTCTCCCACTTTCTTTTGAACCCATTCTTAGATCCATAACTATGGACACATTCTTCAGAAAATGCACAATGCAAAAATGTCACCCATACAATATATTTTAAGGGGAAATAGGGACAGATATTTTCATCATTTTAAGAGCCTCTGTCTCAGAATACAATAGCAAAAAAAACTTATTTACTTAGTTCTTATTAGTTACAAAACAGTTTTCTGTAAAATCTCATTCAGCTGTTATGAGACTGCAGAAGGTTGTGTATCATTATTCCCATTTTCCAGATAAGGAATAGAGACTCAGAGACATTGAGGAACTTTCCCACTAACTAGGAAATAGTGACAAGGTTCAAGATGCCTTTTTTGCCAGTTTTGCTTTTCGGAGAGAACCTAGGAAGTAATGTAGATAGAAAATGCCTTTCTAAACTCTCCCATTTACAGGATACCAGAAGTAAAATTCAAGGTCATAATGAAAATTTATAATAATTTCTCTTATTATTCCAGCCAACTTCCCATTTCTAATTGATTTTTCTTATGTTGCTTCTCCAGCTTGTGAGCAATGCTCAAACCAAATGTTTAAAAAACTTTCCCCTTGAAGATTTAATGACTCCAAATCTGTATTTGATTACTTGGTTCCACTGGGGTTTGTGTTTGTGCAACGGCCAAGACAGAAGAGCAAAGAGAAATCCTGTTGGTCATGCATTATGTATCTGCTGTCACTGGATTTGGGCTGAGACTGAGACTGTGACGTCTTCACCGGGCTTAGCATTTACTTTGAGCCGCTTGCTTTGTTTGAACATACTCTCTTCAGACTGTGAAGGGTTTAACTCATGAGTCAACTGTGCACAACCACTCACACTATAAATTCCAAAAAAAGTCAAGGAGATTTAGTTTCTGGGTTTGATCTTTAAATGACCAATAGATTTCATCTTCTTGTAAGGCGGTTAAAATCCTTCCCTTCCCCTTTCCCTATTGAGCTCATCACACATCAGCTCTTCAACTGGGACAACCAATGCCAAGGTGTTCATAAATGTTTTGGTGACATAACTAAGGGGAAAAAATTGAGTCAAGTGGGATAAGAGTAGGTGGGTCTGGATCTACCATTAATTAGTTGTGTGATCCTTGATCAGTCAATTTACTTCATTCCCAGCTTCCCTAGTGGTGAGATGAGATATTGGTGCCAGGGGTTCAAGCAGCTCATCTTAAGTCTGGAAGTCTATAAAATAGAAACAACCAGCCATTTCATTTTGTATATAATGTAATTTGTGTTCTACAACATAGTTTTGGTCTTTGGGTCCTATTTAATTTATTGACTTTTTTTTCTTAAAGATTTATCTATTTATTTGAGAGAAAGAGAGAAGATGAGTGGGGGCAGGAGCAGAAGGAAAGGTAGAGAACCTTAAGCAGACTCCCTGAGTGCAGCCTGGAGCCCAGGATGGTCTGAGAGCCCTGAGACCACAACCTGTACTGAGACCAAGTGTCAACCATTTAACAGACTGCACCACCCAAGCATCCCAATTTCTTGACTTTTAATTAAGTATTCTAAATGAGCCCTTAGACGTAAAGGAATATCAGGAATATTTCTTTTTTTCAAGTTGGGTAAAAATGTAATACTTGGGGGATGATGCAAATTCAAATTCTGGTTTAAACTCTTTGGTTTTCATAAAATGGTTCAAATTAGTAATGAGACTATAAATGTGAATATGTGTATATTTTTACTTCCTAAAGAAATCAAGGATTCTCTGAATAAGATTTAGGGAAGTGATTGTAGATTTCAGGTAACAGTTTTATTTGAGATCACTGATTCTATATCAATAACTGAGATATTTGTGGATGGTATATTTAGGACAATTTCCAGTTTGACTTAAAACACTTCCACTTATTTTCTAGAAATAGGTAAAATACACAGCAAATGTAACTATCTTTATAAAATTAAATTGAAGCAACACAATTAATTTGGAAATCAGAAACCCTATGTGTTTATATATGTATAGCTCTTACTACAACCACATGTATAAATGGCTTGTAGTATCTATCATTCTCCAGAGCAAAACTAATTTTTGAAAATCACCTAAAAATGTTCTTAGGCATAAAACAATTATCAATTCATTGAATTCCCATCATACCACTCTGCTGTTAAAACAAAAACACCTTTAATGAGTCTTGTCTATTAACTAAAGTGCAAATGTGTCAGGTTGACACCAATCCTTCATAATCTGACCACACCCAATGTTTAAGTCATATTTTACTTAGTAATTCTAGTAATTTCCCTCCAGATACTATTTTGTCATTTATTCAACACACTTTGCATTTTTGCACTGACATGTCCTTTGCTCGTTCTCTGTTTATCAAAAATCTATCAATTCTTAAAGTGTGAGCCAAATGCTACTTTCTTTGTGAACCTATGTCTTCTAATGAGAATTAATTCCTCCTTCCCTCCCCTTACCTGTGTTCTCACAATATTTTGTTGGTAGCTCTTTTGTGGCATTTAACACGCTTGTCTTATAGAATAGTTAATGTCAGAGGGCTGATAAATAGAATTGTCATTTGCTTAAAGGAAAGCCAATATATGAAAAATCAGAACTTATAAAACACATTCACTAGGAAATTATTATTTTCATAGCAAGAAGATTCTTAGGCTGACAAGATAATTTGCTGTGAAATTCCTTGAAGTTTCAAGTACTTTTAATGTACCTAATATTATTTGATTTATCACAGTTAAATTTAACTGAACTCTGTAGGGCACATACCTATTGCACAAACTGAGGTAGTAAAA
This sequence comes from Mustela erminea, assembly GCF_009829155.1. Taxonomy (NCBI): domain Eukaryota; kingdom Metazoa; phylum Chordata; class Mammalia; order Carnivora; family Mustelidae; genus Mustela; species Mustela erminea. The sequence continues at coordinate 63,132,840 of NC_045630.1, forward strand.
AATAAATGAAATTCATTTTGGTTCATAAAAATCTAAAACTTGGAATCAAAGTGGTAGTATAGCTACTGGACCATTCATTTTAAATGTGTACAAAAATTTTGTAGACTCTGTGACTCTCCAGGGAGTTTAGATTCTCTACATTTAGAAGGAAAGCTCAGGCTTTACCTACTGCTTGACTTCTTGTAGAATCTTTGAGCAGGGTCATATGAGATTTTAGTCATTTTATGAAACCACCAGTAGTCTTGCTCAGGAAATATCAACAGCCATGCTGGGCTGAGGGAGTTGTTTACTTTGTGCTGAAAGGGAATAAGGAAGCACGAAAGACCTCCATCTGCTGGAAAAACACCGTGGGTTATCTGGACACGGAACTGAGCTTTTATTTTTCCACTCTGATTCATTCTTCCTTCTTTTCTTACTTCAAGTCCCAGAAAACTACAATCCCTAGACTCTCTTGCTCTCTTTCTTGAAGGGGGATTTTACCAGTAGGCAGGATAGGTAGAAGATTGGACGGTGGGTGGAAGGGAAAATCCAGGACATCCTATCTCTTTTATCTTTATTTCATATGATGTATCTGGGTGAGGTTGTGTCCTCCTGTACCTTCTCCAGGAGCTTTCTCTACAATCTTAGCTTCTGCCATGAAGACATACCAAAGTTGTCGTTTGGTCTAGTGACCCTGGGACCTGGGCTCTGATAACACTGTACCTTAGATATGAGCCTTCATTCCTAGGGGTAGCATTAATTTTCTGTTTTTACTAATCTCTTGGTTGCCCCACTGCCTTTTTGGCTTCTTAATTCTTTTACCATACGTATAAATAATTTTCTGCATTAAAATACTTCTGTTTGAAATACATAGAGTGGTTTCTGCTCTTCTCATTGGATCCTGACTGCCCAAAATCCTCAGTTCTGAAACTCATCTCTACAAAGAAATGAAGAAAAACCACCTCAAAAAATGAAGTCTATTCTGCTTTGGGTACATTTGCATATATTATGTTATGAGCCTTCTAATAACAGTATGACAGGTTTCATTGTTCCCATCTTGCAGATGATGAGACTGGAAATCCAAAGGTTACATAATTTACCTGAGGACTGAAAGAAAGCTTAACAGTATTGGAGAATGGATTCATACTTAGCTATCCTATTTCTAAACCTATAGCACAGATAGGTATAGGATTCCTCTACTCGAAGTAGATGCATTAACTTTGTCTATTTTCAAGTGCAAGAGTTACAACTCTTAATCAGAAGATGCTTGCACGATCTTCCTACCTTTTGTCTTAGAATTAACTTGTGTGGATTATGCATCATTAGTCATAGAAAGTATTATTACAAAAAATGGTCAAGGAACATTTAGTAGAAAAAATAGTCCAACATTCCTGTAAGGATCAAAATTGTCCTTTCTCTTCCTGGAAATGCTCTGCAGTGTCACATGTAAGACGATGCAGTCCAGGGTCATATGAAATGCCATCACTGGGGATCCCAGACTTCAGACTCAATTATTTTGCCTTTGAAATACATGTGCACTAGAGGGAATTTAAAATCATGCAGCCCTGAAATCAGATTGCTTTCTTTCTTAGGATATATAAAATCTGTTATTTGCCCTAAGAATTAGAATTTTATTCATTCATGCATTCATTCATTCATTCAACAAAACTTTTTTTGAGGACTCCCAGATAAAAGCTATTCAATCAGATGCTGCAAAATTTCACTTAAAAAAGAGAGTATGAAAGGGTGTCTTGGAGGTTCAGTCAGTTAAGCATTTGAATTTTGATTTTGGCTCAGGTCATGATCTTGAGGTGGTGAGAGGGAGCCCTGTGTTGGGCTTCATGCTCAGCAGGGAGTCTGCTTGGGGATTTTCACTCTTCCTCTTCCTCTGCCCCTCCCCCCTATATGTGGGTGCTCTCTGTCTCGAAAATAAATAAATAAGTAGTATGACAATATCACACAAAAAAATGCATATATAGTCAAGGACTTGCTCTTATTTCTAAAACCCAAAATCTATTCTTGTTTTGGGCACTCGGTTTCTATCTCCTTCCCACCTTCTACCAAGATTATTCAGACATGTTCTTGTATTTTCATTACTTCCTTCTGTAGGTATTATTTCCTTTTTGATATTTCAATCCTTCTACCCTTTGTCCTATAGCCTCTGACATTTTCTTTGGCAAATTCTGCTTTTTCCTTTAAAGGTCTCCAAGTTCAGAAGATGCCTCCTCCTTTCTGTAGCATACACATATGTGTGTTCTGTTTTTTTTCTTACTTACAACTCTGGAGGTAAGTAATTTCTGTGGCCACAAAGCTTTGGGCATCTGGACAAAGAGTAAGAAACTGGGAAATCAAAATGCATTCTTGAAAGAAATAAGAAATAAACTAATTCTGATTTGTGGCTAGGACTGACGGGGAAGCCCAAAGCATGATGATCCTGGACATTTGGGAGGATGCATGAACTATCTGGCAAAAGCTGTGGTTGTATTCCCTATGGCTCTACGTTATGGGCAATGAGTGCAAGTTCAGTACAAGGAAAACCTTTATGAAACACAGAACTTTATAAAACAAGATGGGTACTCTCTGGATGTAGTGACTTTTCTGTGCTGCAGGTACATGTAAGCATTAGTGAGATTCCACAGGGTGTGACTGTCTTAGAGAAAACTGAAGCACTTGGGATGAACAGTTGGACGTCATGATCCTCAAGGTCCCTTCCAACTCTGACATTACAACTTGAGGCTCACTATGTGTCTATGTGCTAGAGAAGAGTTCTATTTTTCTTCACCAACTCCTTGTGCTCCCTGTATATACTTTGCCTTTGTAATTCTAGACTATTCTTACTCTCAAAAGCAGGCTTTTTGATGCGTCTTAAGTATCCATATGGGGCCAAGTATGTGCTAAGAAGAAGAAAAATGAGAAACAAAAGATAAATTCTGTTAAACTCAGCTTCATCTTTTTTCACAAACCGGCAAGGAATTCTCAAAGCAAAATGCCTACATTTCTCAAGTATATTTGTGCCAAGAGTCTTCATGAAAATCTTTTGCAACAGAGACAAAAAGGCTTGGTTCCTGGAAAAAATTATCAGAGCCTTGCCTGAGCTCCTGCCGGTGGAGCCTCATCACCCAGGGCCGGCAGATAATATGGTTATCTGCTGGAGTGGAACCAGCTCATTTGCGTGTCATGAGGCTGGCAGCTCTGTGTGCCCAGGGCACATTAAACTTTTACCTTACACATGTCAAGAGTGCTTGGGCCACTGCCACCTTCTCCTCCCCTGCTCTCCAGATTCTATTTTCTTTCTTTGGTTTTCACATCATGTCTACCAGAGTCAACCAGGAAAGGTTTCTGTCCTTTGCTCTTTGTAGAGCCCATTTGGCTTTCTCTTGTTCTGCAACTACCAATAAAACAAGGGCTTACTCATAAGCCCAACTTACAGGTCTAACTTACCCTGCAAAATATACATTGACCTGACTATTCCCCTTCATGTGTACTGTACTCCCTAGGGACAAATGAAATTTCCCAATTCTTCAGTCTTTTATTTTGCTTCTCTCTCTTGTGCCTAGGATGTCCCACATGATCCCATCCGTTTTTATGTGTTTTACTTCTATCCATTCTTCAAGACTCAGCTCATGACAGTCTAGATAACCCACTGTTTATCAAAGTACTGGAGAACACGCAGGTGAGGGAAGTACCAGCATCATGGAGAAGGTGTTCTCTGCAGGCCAAGGCTGGTAGTAGGAGATGCCATTTCAGGAAAGAACCCTGGATGGAAAAGAAATGGCAACATTTCAAACTAATAAGGATATGTGATAGATCTAAACCATCAAAAGCATGGTGGGTAGAATTATCATAAGCAGTGACAAGATTAGAATTGTAGTTGGGGGCCAATAAGAATAATGTTATAAAATAACATGCTAAAAAATGCTAAAATGCTAACATGCTAAAAATGCTATAAAATAAATGATATAAAACAGGGGTCTGAGGTCAGCTGTTCCCCCAAAATTTCATCCCTTGCTTATCTACTGGATCTGAGACAGTATTCAAGTCAGGAATTCACTAAGTCGGTGAATGGATTCTTTGGATGCATGAGGATAGGTGAATTCTCCAGGAAAAAAAGACTCTTTCATGGCAAGTGTTATCAGGTAATGATTCCCTCAGTCCCTTCTATGGAACTACTAACACAGCAAGGGAGCTATGGGCATTTATTTAGGAGATGATACACAGGGGAATATTCAAATATTTAAAGGGCCCCTGGGCATGGGATCCAGGATCACATTGATATGTAGGCACTTGAAGCATAAGTATACTCCCTTCCTTTAGTCTAACGAATGTGGAGTCAGACAATAAATCTGGTCCTGGCCCAAGCCTGAATTACAATGGATCTACAGACTCATCATTAGTCATTCCCCACTCCTTGGTGTTTACTAGAACTCCATATTGGTATCCTTGCTATGGGATTTGAACTATCATCATGGAAAGACCAACCGAAAGCCTCTGAAACTGCCTCCATCCCAGATCAAGAGAGTTAAATAAAAACAGTTTGTTAAGAAAGGGCTTGCAGCATGTGCAGCCTATGATTCCAGCAATTCTGCTATTTGGGGCATGTGACCGACTGACCCCAGGATATTAGAGGATTCTGTTGTGATAAAAGGCACCACTTGGGATTTGTGGCAAGCCTATAGGAGTGGGCAAGTGTAAACAATATCTTTGAATCATTTATGACACTCACTAGAAAGTGTTCACCACAGAAGAGTTACTGAATAAAAATAAACAGAGTGACTCAGACAACTGAGCTCAGCCAGGCTCTGTCTTTGGTAGCTCAATAGGTGCAAGAATGGCTTGACCATGGAGGTAGGGATGGAGGTGATATATGGTCAAGAGCTTGGGGTCCCACTTACCAAAGCTGACCAAAATACTGCTCCTGCTGACTGCCCGACTTAACAGCAACAGAAATTAGGCAGAGCCCTTCATACAGCATCACCTTTCAAAGGGACAACCAGCCACTTGGTAGCAAGTTGACTGTATTTTACTTTTCCCAGAGAAGTGATGAATGTCCTCTATTTTGAATGGAATCAACACGTATTCGGGATATGGGTTTGCCCATCCTGCCTGCAAGGCCCTAGCCAATACCACTATTACAGACTTCTAGAATGTTTAATCTATTGTCATAGAATCCTGAATTACACCACATTGGACCAAGGCAACTACTTTAAAGCAAAGGAGATGTGTCAGTGGACACCTGACCATGGGCTCTACTACTTCTATAATGTATCTATTGCTGCACCTAGCAGCTTCCCTCTGTTAGAATAAAAACCACATCTTTCATTCACATTTGCATCTAGTACTTTGCAGAAAGAAAGTTCACAACTAAAACCCTATACCTGCTATTTGCTGTTGATAAAAACTAGGGGGAAAGGAGGTTGTACAATGAAGCTTTATTTAGTGTGAAGGAGAAACTGGACTCTGGAATTCCATTTGATTCCTTGAAGCTCTTGTGAACACCTTGTAGGATCTTCCTCCTTCAAGACAATCTCTGCTTTGGGGGAATTCTCTCTACATTAATCAGCATCTTTGGGAAGAGTACCTGCTATTTTTCCTAAGTTATGAATGCCTGCTCCCTACATACTAGCTTTCTTAATGGCATATTTCTGCACAATTACATGGTTAAGCTATGCAATGAAGTTGATCCTTAAGCATACTATGGCATGTAGACCATGTTTGGTCCACCATCTCTTTTGGTAAATAAAGTTTTATTGAAACACAACAACCATGCTCATTCATTTACTTATCATCTATGGCTGTTTTCATGCTGCAGTGTTTTCATGCTGAGTAATTGTGACAGAGAACCCGTGCCCCTGCAAAGCCTAAAGTAATTATTACCTGGCCCTTAACAGAAAAGAATTGTCAACCTCTACTTTAACTCAAAGGCTGAAGGTATCAGGACCACTTTTGGAATCCGTGTTTTTTACCAATATTTTCAGAGACAGATTTTTGTTTTAGGTAGAAGATAGAGATCAATTTGCCCACACTAATCAGAGCCAAACCACAAATACCATTTTCATATCTCTCTCTTTCAAAACTGAATATATTTTTTGGCAGGTATATGATCTAACAACTTGGGTCTTACCTGTTTCAAGACTCTGCTCTATTGTAGGCAATGGTGGAAGAGAAGGACCGGACAACAGGCTGAAATCACTCTATAAAGAGCTTCTTTTCTAGAGCAAAGGTTTTCTTGAGGATCTGGGTCTTGTGTTCCACTTAAGAATCTCCAATCTCCTTTGAGTTTTTTCCTCAATTTTGTTTAGATATAATTGTCATATAACATGTAATTGCATTCGCTTAAGGTGTATGACATAATAGTTTGCTGTCTTGTCCATTGCAAAATGATCACCACACTAAGTTAGATAACATCCCTCATCACACATACAATTCTTTCTCTTGACGAGAGCTTTTAAGATCTACAGGCTCCACAACATTTAAATATGCAATACAGTATTGCTAACTATAGTCACCATGCTCTATATTATACCCCCAGGACTTACTTGTCTTACAACTGTGAATTTGAACCCACTGACCACGCCTCTGGCAACAACCTATCTGTTCTCTGTTGGAGTTTTTTAGAGTCCACATTACTTGCTTATTACTTTTCTTTCAAAGAGGATTCATTCCCTAAATTCTCAGCCAACCACACCCCTCTTTGAGCTCTTTGGAAGGACTCATTGGCAAATGTTTGTCAGTATGTTCTAAAGATGGAATCTCGTTATGTCTGTGTTAAGTATTATTGATTAAGCAAAACTTCTGCTCTCTCTTCAGTCTTCCCACTAATTATGTCCATGTTTCATTTTTCTAAGTGAACATCAATGTCACAGAGAGGATTTCCTATAGAAAAGCCAAAAGCCCAGCACTATCTCCCCTAAAACAAATAGATTTTTCATTGAAATCAACATATCTTTCTGAATCGAATAGGTTTTCATGGGGCCAATAAATTTCTTCAAAACAATGCATTTTTATTACAACATATTTTTGTTCAAACCAATACTTTTTGACAACCAGATATTAATGACCTGGCCACAACTATAAATTTACCCCAAACTATGTGTTTTCTCAGCAGAAAATAATTTTTCTTATACAAACACATTTTTATTTGAATCAATCCTTTTCTGAAATCAGATATATTTCTGCAGGGGACACTGGGAACCTCTTTACTAAGAAATGTCATTTTGTTTAAAGAAACATGGTCTGAGTTTCAAGCTTCCCTAGTGGCTTACCTTAAATATCTTTATTCAACAATGAGTGAGGTAAAGGCTATTAAAGAAAATCGACTTTTTTTTTTTTTTTCATCTAGAAATGCAAAAACGTATCAATAGGCACTTCTTATAGAACCTCAAAGAAACAGAGCTTCCCTCTCATCTATTGTCAGGGCAGATACCAGCCAGCAGTATCCTGCTTCTTTAAGAGAAGCAGGTACGGCTCATGTCCATCCTTAGAAAAGCCCACAAACAAGAGTGCACACAACCACAACATTATAGCCTTCTCTTTGGCATCAAGCAGCAATAATTATATTGCTTTTTTTTTTTTTTTTAAGGAACGTTATCTTGCATTTTCAGATTCTCTCTGTATTTAACTAAAGACTAGGGAAGACGTACTTAAAGGGAAGAATATTATTATTACTAGTCATTTGTTCACATCAGCCTCTTTTTCTTCCACAGAAGCAGACTCCATGTTCTCAGATACTGAATCTCTAATCTTTCTCACATGGAAATCAAATACAAGAAATTCATACAATTGACTTAACATGTATAGGGAGTTTCTGGTCCCTGAAAGGCATGAAAGCAATTCCTAAATAAACTTTGCTGGTTAGGTGTGATCATAAGAGGTGTATTTCCAGGGTTTCCTGTTCTTTTTCTTTGCAAGTATGTGCCCAGTAGATCAGATTAAGGCCTCAATGAAGATTCATCAATTCTAGAATGTCTAGGGACTGCCATCTTTGTCTCAACTACAGTAAATTTATGGGACCTATGTTTTTTGCTAGCAGTATGAGCACATTCATTTTTCTGTTTCTCACTCATTTTCATAAAATAATAAAAGAAAAAGCACAAAGGGAATGTCCAAATAATTACACAGTGTTTTTCCAAACAAAGGTAGCTGTGTGGCCAAAGGTCTGCTCTTGGCTGGCAGATTGTATAGTCATTCAAAATAGTCAGTTCTCACCTACTGTAAAGAAGTCCACTTTCATTGTGCATGAGACAATTTGGGACTAACAATGTATGAGGTAAAAATGCCTGTGTTGTCAAAAATTAAGGACCTCATTAAATGAAGAAAAGCACTGGAAATGGAATGCTGGGGCTTTTTATTAATAAGCACATTGACTATTGTGAAACAATGACTATATGCAGAAGGCACTGTGATAAGAATTTCACATCCATTTTCTCCTTTCTATCTTAAGATAAATCTACGAAATAGGTATTCTTATTCATTTACAGGTGCCCTACCTACTTCCCTGGTTTTTGGTGACACTCAGATGAAGACCTGAATGGGAAAAATATCCCCAAACAAGACATCATAATAGAAGTGCATAAAGTAACACTTGGTAAATGCAAGTTCATTTCTCAAACATGCATAGTGAGAATATGTTTTGGAGAAAAAGACGAATTTTTTTTTCACACTTTTTAATTAATGACTTCACGTCTCTGTGAAATTGTGTATGTGGGAGAGACAGCTTCTCACCGGCAATGGAAGAACCTTGTGTGTCGGTGAGAGGATGTAGTTGAGATGCAGAAAAGACAGTTGAGCTTTCATGATGTGGGTTTTAAGATGAATGTCCGGGTTATAGTGAGGTTATAAGGTAACTAAGTGAGCAGTAAGAGTAACTATTCATACATTTATGGAACTTCTTTCTTTAAGATACAACACGTTTTTGCTTAAACTCTCCTTTGATCTTCACAGCATCTCTGAAGTAGGCAAGGTAAGAGGGAAAGAGCCCCTTAAAAAAGAAGACACTAATGTCGAGAACGATCAGGCGCTTGTCCAAGAACAGGTAGCTTCAGTGATTGACAAGGCCAGGGCTATTCCTCTTCACCATCCAGAGAAGTATTGAGCTCTCAAAAACAAGACAGAACAAGAGCCCAGAACAGACTATCACAAGGATAAGGATCAGAGGCCAACACATGGCACACGTTATAAATAGCATTTTCGAGTCTGGATTCATTTTTTCCCCTTTGAATCCCCCTGAATTGTAGTTACCTGCTCAAAGCTACCAGACCACTGTGACTGAGCCAGGATTGATGTTTCCTGTTTTCTGATTTCAAAATCCAGTGCTGCTCACAGAAGCCTATCTTGTGGCCCTAAGGCCTGGGGTAAGAGGACAGACAGTAGGATTTGGGGGTATGTAGGGGGATACCTGGAGGCTTTCTTAACGTATGGATTGTGGGCAAGGTGGGATGATGGTGTGGACAACAGCCTGGGCACGGGGGTGTCTCCAGGAAGACTCGGGACGTGGGGGACTGCAGCAGGAGTGGCTGCAGGCATCACTAGCCATGCTTGGCTGAATTCAACAGCAGACACTTGCCATATGGGGCCGGTTCTCCGAACACAGGAAGACAAATTCTGGGAGGAAGGGGAAACCAAAAATATCAGATTGATTCCAAAGAACCATGAAATCCTCACGAAAATAAAGCCCAGGCTTTGCAAATTCAATCTAGGAAGTATCATGGTTTGTATATTGTAGCTCCTGGGCTTTGCTGAGCTCTGTGGGAACCAAAAGGAATGCATGATGGACTCAACTTCTCTGGACCTCACTCTACTCATCTGTGAAATAAGTAGATTGAAATAGTTCATTTTCAAAGGCATTGAGTCTTTCGTGCTGTGACATATTTGCTACCTTATGTTATTTGCAAACTGGTGGTCACAAAGGTGGAATGTCAGCAGTGAACAGGACCTTGGAACTCACTTGGGTCGAACACAGAGAAAGAGATGAACAACTAATCCAAGGGGGATTGGAGCCTGGATCTTTTGAAGACAAGTCCTCCGTTCTCTCTACACCAACTGTGCATCTCCCGCTAACTTCACTACAGGTGGAATTCCTGTTGAAAGATACCTTACTGGTCACTAAGCCCAGCTACTTGTCCAGCCCTCATCCTGTTCTGGAACAGCCTCACCATGTGAACAACACAGCTGAGCTGACGTATACCACCAGTGCAGAAAACTCACTCAAATCAGAGAGAAGCGGTTTTATTTTTGCAAAGCTACACATTTTAGTTTTCTTCCTTAAATTGGACTTCCACTTCCTGCCCACCATATAGAGCCATAGCAAACACATCCATGGCCTCTTTTAGATATCTGACTCATTCATAATTCTTGGCACTGGTCTACACAACAGGTTGCTGCAGATGGTTTCTGGATTAATAAGAAGTCATAATTTGGAGAAAGCTATGACATTGTTCCTGAGAAATACTTTATTTTGTGCCAACTAAGAGGAAGATGTTGCACTTTGCACAGGGCAGGAGATGGTGGCCAACAAAGCTCAGGTCACTTTCTCAGGTACAGAACCACTCTTCCTCCTGCATCTGCCTCCTCCCTCTTTATCCTAGAGACACAAGCACACATCCCCACCCACTGTTTTTAGCACCCAGACTCTACCAATTAGGATAATTGAATGAGGTTTTTGCAAGACCAAGAAAGGAGACAGACATTTCTGGAACACAATAACACAACCCATTTTTATACAAGGGCTTGTTTTTAAGGGTGTTGCTTTCCTGGCTGGCTGCTCTGGGAGGAGGCCTTTTTGTTTCCTCCCCGACCTTACTTCCCAGCGTCTGAGTCTCCCTCACTTCCTGGTGGTTTCATGGAGGGAAAATCTGGGCCAGAGGCTGAGAGGAGAAAAAAGCAGACCTTGAGAGAGTGAGTGTGAAGGAAGGAGAGGAGTTTAAAAAATAATAAGAAACAAGAAAATGAGGAGTGCTTTGAGGAAAGTGTGGGAGATTCAAGAGGAGGGACCCTCCAATTCATACCCCAAAGCAGAGTCACTGTGGACTGAAATTCCAACTTAGGGAAAAGTAGCGGACCCTTCTGCATTATCCTCTGGACTTTGACTGTCACAGTCAAGCATCGCAGTAATAGGTCTGGATAGCACAACAACATTCCAAAGATTATGGGCACAAGGATACTCACACAGAGAGGAAGATGAAGACGGGTCTTTCCTTCAGTATCCAAAGTAAGGCATGTAGTCACTATGCTATGTTAAGACCAGATCATTAATCATTCATTAATTCATTCCCTTAAATAATAAATTCAAACATTTATTATGTGCAAGGAACTTTACAGGAACCATGTTTTTTCCTTGTACTGACAGCTTATAAGCTATTTGGGAAAATGAGACATTAAATTGCAGCATAAATTAAGAGCATTTCACAGAGGGATTTAACCTTAAGTACCCAATGAGCGATATAAACAATTATTGCTACAAGTTCATGGGAAGAACATACTTTGGAATGATTAGGGTAGACTATGTTGAAAAGGTAGGCATTCAGCTGAGTTGGAACTAGATAAAGTGAGAGTAGAGAATCTTAGCAGTGGGAAACATGTCAAAAGTGTAGAGGAAAGGGGCACCTGGGTGGCTCAGTCAGTGAAGTATCTGCTTTCAGCTCAGACTATGATCCCTGAGTCCTAGGATTGAACCCCACATTGCACTCCCTGCTCAGTGGGGAGTCTGCTTCTCCCTTTTCTTCTGTAGCTTCCCCCATGTGTGCTCTCTCTTCTCTCTCTCGGTCAAATAAATAAATAAAATCTTTAAAAAAAAAATGTAGAGGAAGGATGAGCATATCACCAGTGAGTAATGAACAGACCCAGTTCAACTGAAGCCAACTGTTTTCAAAAATAATTTAGTGAAAGAATAACCTGGACATGTAGAGTATGGATGTGAATATCACGCTAAACAAAAATATTTTGATCCAGAAAGTACCATGATGAAAAGTATGTTTAGAAAGAACACGGAAGAGGAATGGCCAGCAGTGGCAGAGGAGTATGGATAGAGGGGAGATATCCATTAGAAGGTTTTTGTAGTAAGCCAGGGAGGAGGTTTAAGATAGTAGAATTAGGGAAATGGAAAAGAACCATTTATGAGTGCTTTGTGAAGAGGAAACCAGTGGGATTTGATGACTAAGTAGGAAGCAAGAAGGGATTCGAAGATGATTCAGAGATTTTTGAATTTGTGAGTTTTTTCATTGACAGAAGGTTTTGAAGGCAGTGGACATAGAATGGTCTGTTGCTGTCTGAGGTAAGACATGAACAGATTCATGCAATTACCTCTGTGCTGTTCAACCTGATAGTGACCTCTGACTTCTGACCCTGCCTCATTGTCCTAGTGTCCCATCCCACAGTCTCCTCTCCACAGGGGCAATACTTTAGAATCACCAGGTGCACGAGGCTGTAAAAATCCCTACCCTGGGTTACAACCCAACCAATGAAATCAGAATCTCAACAGGTGGAATCCAAGTAACTATATATTTTTTAGAAAGGATGAGGTAGGGGGAGGGACATATGAAGAAGGAGAGAAAGAGAATCTTAAACAGGCTCCCCGCTCATCGTGGAGTCAGAGGCGGGGCTCGATCTCACAACCCTGAGATCGTGATCTGAAATCAACAGTAGGATACTTAACTGACTGAGCCATCCAGCCTCCCCATGTATTTTTATTTAAGGTTTGCCAGATAATTCCATTGTCTAGCTAACATGAAGACCATTGCCCTACAGGTATTAATTACATACTATTTTCCATATTTTTCCCTTGGAGATACACCTTTGAATGGGCAAACGACATTGTGATAACCATTGCCCCATTGCAGCAACCAGGACCATCAACTACTCAAGTACCCAAATCACCAGTGTGGGCCCATCCTTGGCTCCTCGCTCTCCCTCACACCTGCACTAATTACCAAATCCTGCACCTCTACCTTTTAAATAGTTCTAGAATTTGGCCTCTTCGTCCCTCTCCATCACTACCTCCAAGCCCAGGTCATTATTTCTTGCAATCCAGATGATTGCCAGAGCTTCCTAAATCTTCCAGCCTTGGGGTCCTTCCATCCCATACCAATACTGTAGCTAGAAAACTTCTTACAAATGCAAATCTGGTTATATCCCTTCCCTGATCAAACCTCAGCAGTTCCATAAGGCCATTAAGATGATTTAAAGGATATTCTGTGGTTTGTCTTTTGATTACTTGTCCAGTTTTATATTTTGCCATTTCCCCCTCACACTCTATGATCTGGCTGTATTAGATGCTCTCTTCCTTTTGGAAGCTTATTCATAGTGGTCTCTATGCCTGCAACACTTGTCTCCTCCCTTCTCATACTCCTCTCTTAATTTACTCCCGTTTCTCCTCTTTATGGCCCTTCTCTACTTTTCAGCTTAGATGGCAGATACTTCCATATGAAAACTTTCGAAGGCCCTCTAGGTATGGATTACATGTTCCTCCTTTGTGCTTTGCTCTTACTATAACATTTATTACACTATTTATTTACCTCTAATGCTCACTAATCCATTAGTTTTACAAATACAAGGACTATATAAATTTTGCTCACTATTTTATCACCAGCAAAATGCCTAGAACATAGTAGATGTTCATTAAATAATTTTGGAGTCACCACGAAATGGACCCTTTATTATTATATTACATATAACATGGAGGCAGACACAGTGATAGATCTACATTAGTTTCCCTGCAGTGAACACCAAGTAAGAAATACCCACAGAGAATATTTATTCATTCTTCATTCTGGTGTCCATACAGAAAACCAGTAGAAAAACAGAACACTGCAGTTTTAATCAGTGCTGCCTAAAAGCACAAACACAGGTAAGTTATCAAATTAATCTAAATGTTTATCACTTTGAAAGAACATTACTAGAATACCAAATAGGAAGGTATCATCATTTGTACGAAGGACATCAGATGAATGAGTCGAACTAACAGAACAGTGTTGGTGAGATACTGACCACGAGAATTCAGCTGGGATGCGCTAAATCCAGAAGCTGACAGATGACATCTACTGCATCTATTAATCCCACACATTGACTGAGCCCCCACTTTGGCCATTCTAAAAGTTCCTGGAATTTAGATGTCCACATAAAAGCCACTATATTTTCTTATAAAAGAAGATGGAGATGGAAGGCAGCAGCTTCTACGTTTTGAGATTAAATTCCTTCAAGAATAGGGGACAGAAATTAAAACTCTTTGGATGTCTTCTCCTTTGGTTTCCAACTTCTCTGTCACCCAGAGGAAGAGGCTTGACAATCAGGGCCAAGCCAGCGTGCGCCATCAGAACTAAGCAGGCTACCTTTGTTCATTCTTCCGTGGGAGGACGTTTTAGGCATGTAGCCACACCCTCCGAGACACAAGAGTGAATTAAAAGCGGATTTAGAGAGCACCCAGCAATGATAAACTGCCATTCTCAAAGGAATAAATCCACCTCCCAGATTCCCTTTAGCTGCCGAGGGAGGGGCTGAGGGAAGCAGCAAATTCACCTTGCACTGGCATGCGTGCAAGCAGCATGGCACCCTCTTGTTCCAGCTTTGCTACAAATAATCCAGTTGAGTAAGAATAAAGGCCCTGCTTATATATCTCAGGTTCTGACATTAAACAAGATTGAGGAATTAGAATCAACACCACAAAGAATTCTCTGGGAATTGGATTCTGACCTACTGAAAGACAAGCTTTTTTAACAGTATGGGTGGAAGAGACAGAAGAGTCCTTTAATCCAAGGAGCATCTGATACTTGAATCTCCTCCACAGTACCTGGGCTGCGGGGAAGTCTACCACACACTCTCTGATGATGCAGAATCCTTAACAACCAAGGGTAGGAGGGGTCACTGGAGAGATTGCCAAGATCCTACTTCCCCTTGATCATCCTGGTTGGCAGCTCTGTGTCAGCAAGACTTCTCTTGCTTCTTCGCAGGATGCAGAACAACATGTAAGAAAGGCCACCCTGAGATTCTATCCATCCCAGAATTCTCCCCAAGAATCTAAAAGCTATCTGATGGCAAAACACCATGTTTGTCCTTCATGGCCTCTTCTTGGGGGCTGGCGAATGACGAAGAGCCATCATGTGCTTCCCCGTTCTGGACCGCTCACTCACATGCTTCATCTTCATTTTCCTTAACTAAACTCACATTTCTTGAATTCCAACTCTGGCCTAGAATTAGGTTAAATGCTTTTTTTCCCTTTTGGAACATATTTGCTGGGATTCTGCACTGGAGCACTTCTTACTTGTCCCACTTAGTCTCTTAACGATTTCATGCAGTGGCCCTTCTTGTGGTCTTTCATTTGAGAGAAAGAACAACATTAAAATTAAGATTATGAGCTCCTCCCCTTATTAATTAGAGTATAATCCATCATTACTTGTTGGTTGATTGTGGATTTATTGCTATTTTTACCTTTATTTTCACTTATCCTTATTTTAATCCATTATTCTTTAACATTTTCCATTGAAGTATTCCAACAAGATAGAACCTCCCAAATCTGGGGTCTTTTGCAGTAAGGGACATACGTTTTAACTTTATAATTAATCTGAACTTTGCATCCTATGTCATTAAATATGTATTGATTTTAATAAAACATATTTTATATAAATATTAATTAAAGTCAATGTTTATCTGTGACTTTACATTTCTTCTCGCAACTGAACAGAAAGCTAAGGAACAAATATTTTCTATATTAAAAAGAAAAAAAGAAAAAGGTTGCAATTCTACCCCAGCAATCCCTGCTGGCCTTTAATAGCATGTCCCTGGCCTTCTCTGGTACAGCCTCCAAACCTGGATGCTCTGGGTTTTCCTATAATTACCAGGTCCAGGAGACTATATTCCTCCCCAAAAGCCTACCTAATGCTCAGCTATTTTTTTTCCAGACACCCATCAAATGAATATTTATTCACAGCTTACTGTGTCCCAGGATCTACACAGATACTCCCCAAGCCTCCTCTTCTCTCTGTAGTTCACCCCTCATCATATACCTTGTCCTCTCATGAATGTGGAATACAATAAAGGCCTTTAAAGAATAACTGACCTTGTATAAGTGTCTCCAGTGGCTTAATGTTATAACTTCTTGTCTTTTTCTTTGTTAGTGAACTTGGACCAAAGAGTCCTAGTTTTTACAAATGCATGTTTCTGAGCTTCCTATGTACCTGGCTCTTCAGCCTCTTAGCTATTTTCTCCATACGAGGTAGGTTATGAAGACTAGAGATCGTTTTTAATTTACTCTCTGGCTAATTAACTTGTGTCAGCCACTTAACTTCCTGAGATTCCCTTTCCTCCCAGAAAAATGGGAAGAGTAACACCATGGAAGGTCACTGTTAAAATGAAGCTTAAACAGTTCTAGAAAGAGAAAACCCCCACATGGGCATGGCTCATCGTTCATCATCAGTAAGCAAATGTATTTCAGAACCCAACTAGAACCAAGTTCCAGCTGTTTCTTAATGTGAGAATACCATCATGCCCTGTAGACACACATGATAGAGGCACCAGCAAAGAAGGCATACCAACAAGCTCAAATGGGGGACAGTTTTGGAAAAAATTGTGTACTTTAAAAACATGGTAGTCATCGTGAAAAGAAAAAGTAGAATTTTGATGGAGTTCTTCACTTCTATCTTATATTGAAATAGGGATGTGTGAGATTGGGAGTAGCCCAACCTCTTTTACACCTGCTAATGGACTTAGGCCTGCTTAGTAGGTGACTAGAAGTTTGCCTTGTAGTGAAGTGCTAAAGGTAATGCCATCCACAGAGCACAGCTCTGCCTGCTCAGGTTTTCTCTCAAAAAGAGCAAAATCAAAAGCTTCTGCACAGCAAAGGAAATAGTCAAAAAAACAAGAGGCAACCCAAGGAATGGGAGAAGATATTTGCAAATGACAGTACAGACAAAAGGTTGATATCCAGGATCTATAATGAACTCCTCAAACTCAACACACACGAAAGAGGCAAACATATCAAAAAATGGGCAGAAGATATGAACAGACACTTCTCCAATCAAGACATACAAATGGCTACCAGACACATGAAAAAATGTTCATCATCACTAGCCCTCAGGGAGATTAATTAAAACCACATTGAGACATCACCTTACACCAGTTAGAATGGCCAAAATTAACAAAATAGGAAACAACAAGTGTTGCAGAGGATGTGGAGAAAGGGGAACCCTCTTCCACTGCTGGTGGGAATGCAAGTTGGTGCAGCCTCTTTGGAGAACAGTGTGGAGATTCCTCAAGAAATTAAAAATAGAACTTCCCTATGACCCTGCAATTGCCCTCCTGGGTATTTACCCCAAAGATACAGATGTCGTGAAAAGAAGGGCCATCTGTCCCCCAATGTTTATAGCAGCAATGGCCACGGTCGCCAAACTACGGAAAGAACCAAGATGCCCTTCAACGGACGAATGGATAAGGAAGATGTGGTCCATATACACTATGGAATATTATGCCTCCATCAGAAAGGATGAATACCCAACTTTTGTAGCAACATGGACGGGACTGGAAGAGATTATGCTGAGTGAAATAAGTCAAGCAGAGAGAGTCAGCTATCATATGGTTTCACTTATTTGTGGAGCATAACAAATATCATGGAGGACAAGGGGTGTTAGAGAGGAGAAGGGAGTTGGGGTAAATTGGAAGGGGAGGTGAATCACGAGAGACTATGGACTCTGAAAAACAATCTGAGAGGTTTGAAGGGGTGGGGGGTGTGAGAGGTTGGGGTACCAGGTGGTGGGTATTATAGAGGGCACGGATTGCATGGAGCACTGGGTGTGGTGAAAAAATAATGAATACTGTTTTTCTGAAAATAAATAAATTAATTTAATTAAAAAAAGAATTAAAAAAAAAAAGAGTAACCAAGCAACAGTGAAAAGACTCCATTCTCTGACTTGTAGCTGAAAAAACCAATGTCTATTGAGCACTTACTGTATGTTATGCTGTTAACATGGATCATTTCACTTGGACCTTGCCAGTATCCCAGCCTTAGCACATGAAGAAACTGAGGCTCATGGATGCAAAGCCGTGTGCTATGGGCTATCCAGCTCCCCAGGTGGAGAACTGGGATTTGAAGCTTAGCCTGTCTGAAATTGGAGCCCGAATTCTTCAACCCTAGACCATCTCACTGCTTTCCAAATTGGCAATTTCCAAGGCAGTCTGTATTAATGCATTCTAGGACAAATTATTATTATTTATTGAATGATAACTGAAATACAATATCCTGTTACTTTTAGGTGTACATCATAGTGATTGATATTTTTATACATTATAGAATGCTCCCCATGATAAGTCTAGTAACCCTGTGTTACCATACAAAGTTATTATAATATTATTGACTATATTTCCTATGCTATAGGTTCTATCCCCGTGACTTAGTTTATACCTGGAAGTGTGTACTTCCTAATTCCCTTCACCTGTTTTGTCTGCCCTGCATCCCAGACCCCTCTGGTAAACCAACAATTTCTTATATCTAAGACTCTGTATCTGTTTTGTTTTGTATGTTCATTTGTTTTGCTTTTTTAGATTCTACATTCAAGTAATACTATACACTATCTTTCTCTGACTTATTTCACTTAGTACAATACCCTCTAGATCTATCCACGTTGTCACAAATGCAAGATTTCATTCTTTTTTATGCCTGAATAATATTCCATATATATATACATGTATGTATATACATATATATGTATATCTATCTATATATCTTTTTCATTCATTATCTGGCAGTGAACAGTTAGGTTGCTTTCATAAGGGTACAGATAGCTCTTCAAATTGGTGTTTTTGATTTGTTGGGATAGATATCCAGAAGTAGAACTGCTAGATCATATGGTAGTTCTATCTTTACTTTTTTTGTGGAATGTCCATACTGTTTTTCATTGTGGCTGCACCAATTTACATTCCCACCAACAGTGCAGGAAGATTTCCTTTTCTCTGCAACTTCGCCAACACGTGTTATTTTTGTCTTCGTAATAGCCATCCAGGTGTGAGGTGACATCTCATTGTGGATTTGATTTGCATTTCCATGATGCTGAATGATGTTGAGCATCTTTACATGTATCTGTTGGCCATCTGTATGTCTTGTCTGGAGAAAGGTCTATTCAAGTCTGCTGTCCATTTTTTTTTTTTTTTAACAGGTTGTTTATTTTTCTGATATTAAGTGTGTAAGGTTTTTACATATTTTCAGTATTAACTTCTTATCAGATGTATGGTTTGCAAATGTCTTCTCCCATTCAGTAGGTTGTATTTCTGCTCTGTTGATGATTTCCTTCGCCGTGCGAAGCCTTTTAAATTTGATATAATCCCATTTGTTTATATTAGCTTTTGTTATCCTTGCCTGAAGAAACTGGTCCAAAATATATTGCAAAGACCATGCCAGAGAGCTTACTGCCTATGGTCTCTTCTAGAAGTTTTATGGTTTCAGGTCTTACACTCGTGCCGTTAATCCATTTTGAGTTTATTTTGGTATATGGTGTAAAAGAGTGCTCCAGTTTCACTCTTTTGCATGTGGCTGTCCTGTTTTCCCAACATCAGTTATCAAAAGGGCTGCCTTAGGGCAAATTATTTTTGAGACTGTTTCTTTCAGTATAAACTTTATATGGATGAGGAGAAAAAGTGTTGAAGAAAGGGAAGACAGAGGCTGAAATGGGCAGGACAAAAGATTGCACAATCTTAGAAAGAATTTGCAGACTGACACAACAGAACGACCCCAGCTAGAGAGGGATACCGGGAGCACTGACAAAGTAATCGGTGGGGGTCGCTCTGTGTTCTTTGGAGTGAGAAGCTTTATAAATAACCGAGGCTACTTCTCTCTTGAAAAGAGAATTAAGTAAATGTTGATTGTTTGCTTAACTAGCACAACTTGACCTTTATTGCTAGTGGGTTTTTTTTTTTTCTTCCTGTAAAAGGCAAGACCCTTGAGATCATAGAGCATCTTCAACATGTGGAGCTGCCCAGAATTTGCATTGGAGGTCCCCAGAAAACCATCTTTGTCCCAGACGGCCTCGCCCAGGCAAGCATGCGAAGTGCTTGGGATAAGCAAAGGGCTGGGTGCCATGGCATTTGTTTTCCATTGAATAGGATTAGGGATTCTGACATGAATGATTAATCACCACATTGCAGACGGCTGACGAACACAGGAAAGAGTCCACTCGGAACGGATGGTGCACGCAACCCATTCCAAACGGCTGCCGGGTGTCCTCTCTCTCCCACCCTCCCTACTCTTTCCTTAGGGTCCCGACTCCTGGCATCTCTCTTTCTCATTCCCTTTCTCCTTTTCTTCTTAAACTCGATCCTCTCCCTCTTTTTCTTTCTTTCACAACCATTTTCTCCCCTGACTCTCCCTCCCAAACCCATCTTTGGGGAGGTTGATTCTCTCTTGCTCACTGCCTTTCCACCACCAATCCCTTTGTGTCTTACTTGTGAGCCAAGCCAGTACCTGAGTCTGAAGACTCATGAGGGGGTACGGGCGGGGGTTGGGGGGCAGGATGAGAAGCCCTCCAAGGGCTCCTAATGGAGGGTACTGGAGGCTAAATTCAAAACATCAGGCTGAATCCCAGCTTTTCCCATCACACTCCTGTATACCAGAGCAACAAAGAGGAAAATGTCCTTCTCTCAGTTCGATGAAGTATACAAACAGAATGGCATAGACACACACACACACACACACACACACACCATGTTATGCAAAGAACACAGAAGTAGGAACAGGATTTGTGTTTCCAGGTGTCTCATTTTTCCAGGTTTTATAAAGTTAACTCCCTTTTTATGGAAGTAGGTGTAGAGGGAGGCTATTTCTTCCATGTCTGTTATAGCTTGTGAATCTGATGTTTGACTTTAGAATAATGTTTCCTTTTTAACCATTTGGCTTTTGGAATGCTGTGTTTGCTGAAACTCCCCCCTTGGAAGGTAACATTGTCATAAGTGCTTGAGTTTTGAAAGCAGAGAAAGAACTCTGGAGTCTGATTCTCCTGTTTCATTCCTGGCTTTACCCTTCCTGGTTGTGGTACTCTCAGTCTTGCATCATCATCCATTAGAATTACCAGGAAAACTTGTAAAAATGCAGATTACTGCTTCTCAGTCCCAGTTTCTAAGTCTAGAATTGGGTCCAAATATGCGCATTTTTAATAAGTTTCCAGGCGATCCCAGTGCTGTCAGTCTGGTAATCCCACTTGCAGAACGCCAGTGACTTCCTTGTTCTCTGTGCTGGGGGTTCCTTTCACAATTACAAGTACGTGTTGGGTCTGCGGCTTAGCATTTACAACTTAGAAAATCTAGGGCTACTTTTAGAGAAAATAACTGTTACTAACAAAGTCGAACGACTATCCAATGTGAGTATTGTACGGCCAATGTCATCTAAGACAAAGATGGAGACTGTCATCTCTCTATCTTCCAGACACAGACACTGATGGAACTCTTGTTTCTTGTCCCATACCTGATGACAGCATCCTAGGCAACCTCCTCTCAGGTTCTTCAGTCACGTCCAAGGGGGTGGTCCACGTGGAAATGTGGCCCTTGTGTCCTGATGGTGTCACCTGCCTGACTCAAAGTGCTGTCTCTATACTGCTGACACTTGAACAGCAGGGACTTGGATTGTACTCATCCACTCACACACAGACTTTTTTTTTTGGGTAAATACAGTATACTGTTGTAAATGTACTTTCTTTTCCATATGATTTCTTAAGAACATTTTCTTTTCTGTCATTTCTCTTATTATGAGAATAGTTTATAATACATAGGACATACAAAATATGTGTTCATTGGCTGTTTATGTTGTTGATAAAGCTTCTAGTCAATGGTAGCCTATTCATGGTTAAGGTTTTGGAAACTCAGAAGTGATACACAGATTTTCTATTGCATGCGGAGTTGTTGCCCCAACCCCCATGTTGTTTAAGATTATGTGTGTGTGTGTGTGTGTGTGTATGTGTTTGTGTGCATGTATGTATATATGATCATATATATGGATTATATATAAAACATATAAATATAGTTATACATTATTATATATTATAAATATTGTATATAATAAAATAAATATATATTACATTACATGAATATGAATATATCATATATAAATATATAAATGTAATAATAACACTAATTATATATAACATATAATTACACTGTATTATATTGATATATATTTTACATATACACATAGTATTTCAAGTGGTATGTTTGAACTTATCACCTGCCTAAGATTTTAAAGCGATACATATATCTTATATATATTTTAAAGTGATATAAATATATATTTTAAAAATGATAAAATATATTTATATATGTGTGTATATATATGTATGTGTGTGTATATATACATATACATATATACATATATATATATTTTTTAAGTTTAACTAGCCAGGCCAAACGAATTAGCAAACTAGCAGAACCCCCCACCTGCCCACACTTGCCCACACTGCAGTGTGACCACCTGCCACCAGGCGTCCTCTTAGCAGGCTGGGATCAATTAGTGATTGGAATTGAAACTATATGTTGTTAATTACATAACTTTGGGCTATTCAAACTTGGTTTCACTAAAATTACACCATGGCACTGGGGACATTACATAGAGTTGCTGACGAAAAGAGAAAGGAATGAAGAAGCAATCCATAAACACTCGACTCAGTGATAATGCTTAAGGTAGGTCCCCCTACTTCCTCCTATTATTCATTTCTTTTTTCATCCAGATGGGGTTTTCTGTGCATATGGCGACAAGTGTAAAAGTTTTGAACGATCTGATTTGCAAAAAAGTGAAACAACTTCAAGTGTCACCCTCTCTGGGGTACTGGGTTTATAAATGGCGTTAGCTCCTTGAACAGAAGGGCTCCAGACCCAAGGCTGGCTTTTCAGAGACTAGTCCAACAGGGAAAAGGCTGTTGAAGGTATTGGCTTCTTACAGACTCACATCAAACAACCCTGTCTATATTGCTGACCCAACCTACTATAAAGCTAATCCTGTGGGAGGAATTGTCTCAGCGTATTTGAGAATCTACCTCAAGTGGAAGTCTGGGAGAGAGAACGAAGGCCATTTGTGTTTGATGAGGAAATGTGATCTTAAAGCCCGTGGATAGGTGATTGCTGTAATACACTCGGTCCCAAAAAGCTGAGCTGTCACATTTAGCTAACGGATGGAAGCATGAAAAACTTTGGAAATATCAAAGCTTAACATTTTTCCAGTAACATTAATTCACTTACACTGTACATAATTTTTTCAGATTACTCATTAAGCTGTTAAAATCTCTTTATATAGAATATGAGAAATATGCTTGCTTGTACGTGACTGAGAGTCTCTCAGGCTTTGTATCTCCTAACTTTTTTTTTTAAGTATAAATTTGTACCTGAGTACTTTATTAACATAGCTTTTTGCATATAATTTCCCTGGTGGTTTTTTGTTTTAAGAGAAAGTATGACTGGAACAAAGGAACTGCCACCATTTAATAATGTTTGCATTCAAATATTCTACATAGATTTTAAGTTTAGCACAACGATGGGGTGCCTTGCGAGGGGAAGTCAACTTCACCATTGTGCTCCTGCTATGCATTTGCAGGCTTCTTTTTAACCAGGCAACCCTGAACTGTTGGAGAATAAAGCTTCTAGCAAGAGACAGCTTCCCTCTTGCCCCTCTCACCCACCCACCAAGATCTCCCTTCTTATACACTGTTACTATTTTACCTGGAAGCTTCCCTGGGTGAAGTCCTTAGACCTTGAGGTCCTCAGAGGAGACTTGAGACTGCACAGCCGCACTTTCTTCTGCAGAGCCTCGTCCCGTCACAACTCTTAGCACAGCTGTCCTGTTCTCTGCCCCATGGCTGTAGTGGATCACTGGGTTAATCTGAGAGTGGGTGGGAACGGGGCTATAGAATATTGCTGGAATGTGACTGTTTGGCCAAGACTCTCTTAAATGTTAATGTCCTTATGTCTACAATGGGAACATAGCTTTAAAGTCGTAGGATTGTGTTGAACAAGTGAAATTGACTTACAATGACATGAAAGTGCCTATGACATCGTTTTGCTTTGTTTCCTGTGCAGTCACTCCTCTGTCCCCACACGTCAGGAGGTTCCAGAGAATCTCAGTATGAACACGGTTCTAAAAGATGACTTTTGTTCATGATGTGTGGGGCACAGGTGACTCTTGTTACACAGCACTGTCTGGGTCCTCCCAACTCCATTCCAACCATATTGGGATCCAGCAAATTTTAACAATTCTGGTAAAAAGTTAAAATTCAACCCAGCAACACGAATTTACTTGCACAGAGTGATGGAGGGTTCGGTGCAATTGGGTAGAATCTCTCTTGGGAGGGAGAGGCTTGAAAACCTCTCATCTGCAGTCATGAGAGCAAAGGAATCCGAGACCCTGAACACATACAGTCAAAACCTGACCACAGACTGAGGATCCCTGGAGCTTGGGAAGGGCACCTTATGCCCCACTGAGGGCAGGTTTGTGCTCAGGTGGCCTGACAACTGAGGACTCCAAGAGAAATGCTGTCAGAAAACCTGCTTGTCCTCTGCCAGGCCAAATGTGGGCATTCGGTTTAGGGAAGATGGGACAATGGCTTAAATAAAATTTAGGAGGCTGTGGGATATGACCTTACAGGGACAGTGCTAATTATGTTAATTACCTGGGAGGCCCAGCTTCCCACATTAGCAGCTCAGGATTCTCCCTGTGCTCCCTCCCACACAAACAAATCAGAGTGGGGTGGGGGTGGGGTGAAGAAGATGAGTTAAATTAAATTACAAAAAAATAATTAATTCTAATTTTCAAAGTAAACATTAATTTAAGCTTCTCAAACCCTCCTCCCTGACCACAGACAAAGAGACAAAAAGATTTTTTTTTTTTTTTCCAGAGACAACATTCATTTGAAGTATATGCTCTGGAGAACCAACTGAAGATTTCCCCACTTCCAGCAGGTTGAGCAACAAATTGGAAGCACAGAGAATAAAAGACTCTCCTTCTCATCTTATTTTTTCTTGATGTGAAGACATTGTGGGAAGTATTTTTTTATTTAATTTCAGAATCTGTAGTGGGTAGCACAGTGTCAAGCACAGAGTATTTGCTTGATAATATTTGTTTTTATAAATAAGGTGACTCCTGAGTCACTTAATGATCTCAGCTCTCTACCTCATTTTTCTTACATATATATAATTATGGGCGTTTGTGGAAAGGGGGTTGTTGTTGTGGACATATTAAGGCATCTTAATGTTTGTCAGGAAAATGACATTTACATGGTCATATACACATTACTCATCATAGCCCTTTAAAAATTAAAAGTGAGCCATTCTGTTTTTATTCCAACAGATTTGAAAAGTAAGCTTTTCTTACTCTTTTTCTTTTTTTTGTTTGTTTTTCAGCAGCAACATTTGTTGATTGACACTTGGTATTATGAAAGATTATAGTAAATGTGCCGAAATACACACTCATTCTACATAAAAAAGGTACGGATGTTTTAAACAGATGAATATTTCTGTAAGATCTGACACAAGACAACAGTATCCAGGAATAACCATCCTCATCCCTCTCTAAGGTCCAATTCCAGCAAGTAGTGACCTTCAACATTTTAGCAATTTCTTTTGGAACTGATTTCCCTGCTGTTTAATAATCTGCTTCCTCTGGTATTTCTTAATTCTGCATTTGTAGACATTGTCTTTTGACTTCCTCATCTGTGAAGATAAAGTCTCTTCTCTTGTGCCGGCACATTCATACACACACCCACCACTCTCCATCTTTCTCCCTGTGATCAACTTCACACATTTTCGTGTAAACTATAGGCAATGTTTAAGTTATGAAAACTGTAAAATTACTGCTTGGCCACTGATTGCATTGTGAATACCCTTCCACTCTGTATAAGAATTTACAGAAGAATCATTGCCATGGTTTACATGTGTGACCTTGTGATGAATTTAGAGTAAAATTTCTGACAAATGGCTAAAGCTACCCCCAAAATGGCCAAAAACAGAAGTAACCTCTTAGTCTGGTTTGTTTTGTCTTGCCTGTGTGTTCAACCGCATCCTGGCTCACATCAAGGGATCATCCTCGCAGTCTACCATATTGGCATTGTTCTGAGAGCGTTGCTCTTGCCCCATCTTAGACTCCCCTTTTCCTGGCATCTATACACATTTTATTTAATTTCACAATCATATTTTAAAGTAATGGGTCTTTACCAATTTAGTTTTGAAATCATGATGGGATAATATCCTAAACGCGCAACTGGAAGAGAAAATTTATAATTTATCATAACTTCTGTGACAGAAACTTTTTTAAATAAATACATAATGTATTATTAGCCCCAGGGGTACGGGTCTGTGAATCACCAGGTTTACACACTTCACAGCACTCACCATAGCACATACCCTCCCCAATGTCCATAACCTCACCACCCTCTCCCTACCCTCCTGCCCCCAGCAACCCCCAGTTTGTTTTGTGAGATTAAGAATGACAAAAAATTTTAACAAAAAAAGTGCTGCTTATAAGGCAGTAATAGCTAAATTTCTACTTGAGATGACTAGTTGGTTTTGTTCCTTATGGTTTTGTCATGTGATTCATGGGGGCTAATATGAAGCAATACTGGGGAGATTCATAAAATAACCAAAATGTGTGGGACCACCATAAGGCAGGGCCAGGCTTCACTCAGGGAATACTCACTTGTAGTTGTACATACACCTCTCTCCTAGTGCCTTGACACTGGACATTGCTGCCAGGAGAAAAGCAAATGAACACACAAAAATCCAGCACCTTCCTCAGTACAAGGGACTCTTCAGAACCTAGAAGTCAAGACCACTCAGAGTTCAAATTCTGATAATTTATTAAATGGGACTGCCCTCCTGACCTCACACAGGGAGTGCTCTGATAGAAAACAATGAGCGGTGCACTAGCTTCTCACCCTTAACAGCTGGCCTGAGATTGATATCTGCCATTTCCGCCTTCACTAGGGTATCAGGTAATGAGAACTGGTAAAGGATTTGGTGACATTGGAGTGAAAGCCTTTTATAATACTAACAACTGTCAGAGTGTTTAAAAAATTGACCATGGGACATTGTTCCCAGCAAGAACTTTTTGTGGGATGTGATAAGCAAGTGGATATCAACTCATATCAACACCATGAAACAATACATTGTTGGTCACCAAAGAGGTGATGCGTCATACAAGAGATGGATGAGGTTATTTGTGCCATTTTCAATGCCTTGGAAACAGAGAGGGTGCCTATGGCCGTTACTTCAAGCCCGTAAACCTTGCATCTTTGCTCCCAACGGAATATACTGTAAATTGGCCAAGGTCAGAAAGGATTCAAGAAAACCTCAAAGAAACTGAAAAACAAAACAAAACAAAAACCAAACTTCCCAGATCATTGCTGGACACACACACACACACACACACACACACACACACACACACCCCTGAGTGGTAATAAAGATGGAACTCAAGGTAAGTAGCTCAGAAGTTAACAGGTACACTAACAACTGATTTCTAATGTAATCCAAGATAATGGAGCTTTCTACAAGATAGTTGATGTTTCTAAACAAACTGGACAAATGACAGACAACTGACAAAGATTCTTTGCTTTGCAGGAGGATCTACCTGAGAACTTCTTTCCCGAGCTGCTTTCTTGGAGGTTTTTGATGGGTTTCAGATTATCAACTGATGCAATTGTCAGAGAGTTAGGCTTAAGGGGAGAGGAGTGTGGGCAGCTCTTCCAGGTGGAAATTAATTAGAAAAAGAAAATAGAGTCTTTGAATTGATAATTTAAGGGAACTGGAAAACTAAGAACTCACTCCCAACAATTTGATATGTGCATGGCTTTTCAGAAACATATCTTTGGGTAATTGGCAAACTACATCCACAAAACCCAATAAAATTAATATTTATTTCTTGAAGTCTCCTTATAGTAAGCTTACAGTGAGCATCAATGATAGTTTGTTAGAAGAAGAGGAACCCCGGTCTTTCTTCTTGGTTTATATCAGCAGTTCCCAGACTCTCAAATTTCATAATCAATAAAATTAAAGCAACTAGGAAGAAAAGATTTGTGTGCAGGTAGGCAGGGGGAGCAGACACAGACAGGCTCAGCAATTTTTTTTGGAATAGAGATTTAAACAAAGCAAAATCTATCTTACCATTTCTTTCATTTCATTCAAAGACCAAATAAAATCTTTAAAAAAATAAGCACAGCCTCACAATAAAAGGTTTTATTAGCTTAAAATAAATTAAAGCTCTCCTCCCCTCCCCCCCAACTCCACAGTCTTGCAATTTTCCGTCTTGGAACATGCTGATGAACACTTTCGCATGGGGCAGTGATGGTTATTAGAGAAAAGCTATAAGCTACTGATCCAGACCTCACCAGACCCTGAAAGGCTTCTATTTAATCCCAGTGAAGCTAAGTTCCAAAGCTGGAAATGGACTTAGAAATGGCTTTGTTAAATCACTTGTTTTTCAGCTAAGGAAGGAGGGCTCTCTCTTGTCTAGGGAAGCCCTGCTAACCAGGGCCTGGACGGGATTTGGGCCAGCTCACCTGCCCGATACACCTGACAGTGCTGCTTTCCTCCTCTTGCCTGAGATGCTAACATTCCAGCTGTGCAGGATGTGGAGGTTCTTAAGGGAGGTCTTCCGGAAGTTGGAGAGGTTTTTATCAAGAGATATATTTACTGGGTACCTATTGAGAAAATATCCTGGTGGAGAGAAAAAGCCTTTTTTCTCAAGTTGAGTATATTGCAGTGAAGGCAGGTCAAGTGAGTGAGAGAAGACCTACCCCTGTACGGTGACACGGGACTGAATATTTCACGAGTAGGCAAATAGCAAGGATCGGCAGGGCCTGGGAGGTTGAGTAGTCACATGCTTCTGGGGAACATTTATAAGCAGCAGTGTTGCCACATGTAATTTGGCTCACGGACCCAGAACTCGCCTGTGACTCTCTGAGCTCAGAGGCAGTCTTGCTAGACTCTCACAAGGAGTGAGAGTCTGCCTCTGAGCCTCACAAGGGCTTTGGACATCTCCACCTTCTGTCATTTCCCTTCTCACAAGACAAAGAGTTTGGAAGAGGGCAGAAAGATAAACAATGAAATGCAGAACAGCCTTTTCCATCCTCATTAAATGCCACAACCTTCACTGCGTAAATATGCTCTTGACCTTGTGGGACAAACTCTAGAAGCAAATTTCTCATTTGCTGGCCTCTCCGTGGGCCTTCTGCAGCATACTGTCGCTCAGACAAGTACTGTTCTTAATGGGTTTATGGGAAAGGCTTGGCCTGCCTTTCCATCTGTACCTTCTGCTGGCTCCCTCCGAAAAGCGCGAGCTTGCCATACGACATTCCCTTGAATTATTTAGATTGGTAAATCTTTCTGCATCTCACATCTTTAGTCCATCTGTTAGCCGGAGCTTTGCCTTTATAGGAAGTGTCCTTTATGCATGCTGGCATCTGTCAGCAGAAAGCGTCCCTCTTTTATTCATGATCTTCTATGGGAGAGGGTACAAGCTGCAGAAACGCCGCGTGCCTGGTATGCATTTCATTTTAATGGAAGATTACATGACTGGGGTGCTGGTTTATTACCTTGCTCCACATGCCTCCATTCATCACCTGGCAGCCCCTCACCAAGCCTGTTCGGAGGTGCTGGCCCTTCTGTGGCCCCTTGGGCCCAGCTTTATGCAGGAAGTGTGCTTGATGGTGGGGAGAAAGCTCATCCTTTAATAAAAGGTGAAAGATCACGAGAAAGGAAAAATATATAATGGAGAATCATGGGCCACAGGAAAGGGGAAAGGTCTTGACCTGAGACCGATACACAGATGCAAACATGGAATTTTTTATACAAATCACTAGGCGCATCGGAAAAATGTCCCTGTGAGCACCATTTCATCACTGAGTGTTTTCCCCCATGAAAATTGGCTCCCAAACTTACACTTCTCCCCTATTTCCCACTCACAGGATAATGAAACCTCTGAGAGGCCTTCCCATCCATTCTTCCTTTTAATCTTGGAATAGTCTGTATAATTCTGTTTGCCGGATGTGGGCTATCCACAAGAAATAATCTACAAGGACTTCTTCGTTGTTTTATGTTATCATTTTGATATTAACCTAAAAACAACCAATATAAGGAGATCCAAACTAGGGTGACCATATATCCCGGTTTGCCTGGAACATTCATGGTTTGTCTATCGTATCTCAGTTAATGCCTGACAGTTATTTTTCTCACTTGCCTTTCACTCACAAACATGAGCCAGTTTGGATCCTAAATTATGATAATCCTCATAAACTTTCACATGGATGGCTACCTTATATGTAACTGTTGCCTGTATAATGTTAGCAGTTGTGTTTACTTTTCCATTTTTAACATTTCACGCTTCTTTACTGTGTGTATGTCTACATGTCCAGGGAGGAAAGGACTAATATCTGCCTTTGGAAGATGATTTCTCTATCTAATGAGGCTCTTTTTCCACATAGTACTTATTCTTTTGCTTAATAAACATTTCATGAGCACCTACTATGTGTCACATATGTCTCCAGATATTGGGAATGCAATGTGAACAGAAGTCTTAGTTCTCAGGGGACCTACAGTCATCGACAGTGACTAAGATCACATTCTGATTAAGAGCCCTTCACAGTTTATTGTATATATTTACATTTATGAAGGATATGCAGTGTGTCCTAGCCCTGGGCAAGCGCAGACTCTGTCAAGTGGGCCACAGAAGGGGAATGACACCAATAACCCTTCAGAGAGAGAGTGAGGACCAACGCCCCTTCAGAGGAACCACCAATCCACAAGCACTCACTACGTGTGAGTTGTGTTCCTTAACTCCTTCCATAGCACTTGACGTTCTTTGAAGGCAAACAAAAAGGATGGCATCCTGGCAGTTACTCTGAGGACCTAAGAAAACACTGGCAAGTGACAGAGTTAGATATGGGCTAATCCAGTAAGCACAAGTGAGAATTCTCTGATATTTGATTAAAAGAGAATCCTGGAAACAACAACAACAAATCTAGGCTTCTATGAGGTCATCAGTGAGAAGCTGGCATAAATCCTTAAAAGTGTAGTTTATTGAAAATTCTCTCAATTTCATCTTCCAAGTCTTCCATTAAATTTCTGCTTCTGTGATTATACTCTTAATTTTCAAGAGTTTTTTTCTTATTCCCTGAATCTTATTTTTTTATATCATCCTCTTTGAAATTTACTAATGTAATAAAGTCGTTGATGTCTCGGAGGTTATTAATTACATTTGGGTTGTTAAAGATTTCTTCTCTTTGCAATTTTCTTCTCTTGATTTTGGTCCTATCTTTAATGTGAGGTGCCTTTTACAAGTTAAAGGCTGACTTTTGATGGTCCACTTATAAGAGTGAGGTAGGCAAAAGACAGTTAGAAGGTCCATATGCCGGGGAAAGGCTTCTTTGCTGTTGGGGTTCACTGTATGGTGTTTGGACAGGAACCATGTATTTTTACTGGAAGATCTCCAAATGCCAGTTTCTGTAAGTCATTTCTCCTTGATATTCGGTTTCCCTTGAGTGGTAGCTTCTAGGCTCTGTGTGGAGAATCTAAGTTGTCTGCATTCTAGATGGTAAGAGTGTGTGGACCCTGGAGTGTCTTGTGGTTCAGAATGAAAAGTTTCACTTAACCCCCTGGCCGTTTATGGCACTTGATCTACTTTATATGCCTGGTGTTCCCTTGCCTGGAATCAATCTCATTCATTTTCTTCAGAGAGTAAATAAAGCCTCTTGCCTCAAGCCAGGATGGGGAGAAAATGGGTTAAGTGTCCACCTTTTGATTTCAGAGTCATGAGTTCAAACACCAGGTTGGGCTCAAAACCTAGTGTGGAGTCCACTTAAAAAATGATATATGGGCCTTATCTTGCTGATGATGACAATCTGCTTAAGTTTTTGGTATCAGTAAGTCAGGAAGTTTGTTAGAAATGATTGAAAATCAAGACTGCTGCTCCTTATTTTTCCAACTAAGTGACACCTCAACTCATGAAATTGTCCAGCCTTTCAAGCGGCTGAAATATATAGAGAGAAGAGCCTCCCTCCGCTTTCTTCCGTTCGACAGATACTGCATTTGAGCCAGGATGACTAGGTGGTTGAGAAGTATTGCTGAGCTGGGAAGTTTCACTAGGAATGGTCTCTCAGCTCTGAGTTCCCTCTGGACTGTTGCCTCACATCCCACCTCCAGAAGGAGCCAGTCCTTTGTTTCATGCTCTGTTGTCACCATCTTGAAATGCTTAATACTTTTGAACAAGGAATCCCGTGTTTTCATTTTGTGCAAAGTCCTACAAAGTCAGTGCCGTCTGACATAACGCATGAATCCCTTGCAGCTGAGAGAGTGGAGGGTGAATTTAACAGTCTGGCCTCCCCATTGTGAGGAAACAGTTGGGAATGGTCATAGGAGCTAGCTGAGTTAAGAAATCATAAAAAACGGGAAAACAGAAGACACAGGATATATCGAATCTACAGTTGCAAACACGTGGATTCAGGTTCCAGGCATGCAATCTAAATGTGGGAAAAGGGTGGTATACCAGGGCGAGGCTAGCTACTGGCAAACAGAAAGAGCATGTTCTGTATAAAGACATTCAAATTCAATTTTAAGACCCTGGGCTATTGGACAGAATATACAAATGGGTCACCAATTTGTGAGCTGTGCTTTGACATAATCCAGGAGGCCATTGCATATCCACAATGATTCCCCATGACACTTGCTTATTTTGCACAGTTTATTTTTCCCCCCCAGAAATAAGATTTTTCTCAGTCGAACTAGGATGTCAGGTCAGTTCATACAATGATTCCTTATTATTTCTCCATTGTCTCCCAAAGGTATAAATGTATATGTTACAGCTCAGACACCTGTTTGGCACTGGGCCTTATGCAGACTCCTCCTGTTTCCTTTTACTTTGAGCAACCTCACCCTTGTCATTCATGCTGTATTTGATATTTGCTGTAATATGATTAGATAATTGTGGTGAAGGCATCATTCCCTGAGCAGATGGGCTGAACGTTTAAGGTGAGCCCTGTAGCACGGTGAATGAGAGAGCCAAGAACCTGGTAGAAACTGGACAAAGATTGTGTGTGTGTGTGTGTGTGTGTGTGTGTGTACACACTCACGTGTGTGCATGCTCTCCAAAAATAGGGTTCACCCAAAAACAGCTGGAAGAGGTGGCCCAGTCCTGACTGCTGCTGCAGAAACTCCCAAGGGACTGGGGGAGTTATAAATTTAGCAGCTGAACATTGTTCCCTTTAATTTCTGAATATTACCCGAGCTGAACAAGAACTGATGGACGTAGTATATTATGCAATCCCTTCTCCAATTTAAATTACTGCGTTAGCTTTCTGCCAGCATGTTTACATACAGACATACATCTGACCTGAAGGATCTTATCCTGAATCTCAGGTTCTCAGAAAAAGAAATCTGAAGTCTTTATGGCCTGACGAAGTGATCCTTAAGTGCCTAAATATAAGATCTATGAGGTAGAGCAAAAAACTGAAAGGCTTAGATTGAAGTTTCTATTCTACTTGTATGACATAGGCTTTCATAGATCGCTTAAATTCCCTGAGCCTCTCTGTCCTTATCTGTAAAATGGGATCATAATGATAGCTACATAATTGGGTTGTTGCACGGGTCAGATGAAATAATTGTCCCTCAGTTCACCTAGAGCTTTGAGGGCATTTATAATTCAGTAACTCAGAACAGAGATTGGTAAATGCTATTTTAGGTGTGAAATCCAGCAGTGACCCTCTGTGGCGGAATAAGGAGAGACTCTCTCCTGAATTAAAGTAAGAAAAGCTACTCCTGTCCAAATAAATTACTCTTGTATAAAAGTATGTAATTTACCTAAAGTGGAACAGCTTTAGAGGAAAGAATACTGACTGCTTTGGATGGAGCCCAAAGATAAGGAAGAAAAGTGAACATCTTAATCCCTAGGCCTGTAGGTTTCTTAAAGTTCAAAGATCTAGGATTTAGAGATATGGGTTGTATCAGTGGATATTGAATTACTGGAATACCACCAAGAGTCTTGTGAACCATCGCTGTTCTTTCCAAAGGATGCTGATGATGTCATTTGGATGACAGAAAACCAAATCATCCTGTGCCAAGGCATTCCTGCTTATTGCTTTTACATAAGGCCTATTATCTTCCATTTGTTTCAGTAGTTTTCCTAATATGTGAGTGCACTTTACTGTTAAAAATGTAAGCACTCTAAAGAGACCAGTGCACCTAGGAGCCTCCTAAGAAATGATAGGACATGGGTAAACTCTCTATGTGAAGTGACGTTGAGATCACACTGCTCATCACCTTCCTCAATATCTCACATGGTAGGCTGATTAATGACCGTCCAAGAGATACAGGGACTAATCCCTGGGGCCAGTGAATGTTACCTTCCATGGACCAGGGAACTTTCAGATGTGACAAAATTAAGGATCCTTGAGATGCACAGATTATCCTGGATTATGTGGATGGTCTCTCAATGAGAAAGGTAAGTGTCCTTGAAAGGATGTAAGACATATAACAATAGAAGAGAAAGGTTGGAGTGGTAAGGGGGGGCGATTGGGGCCCAAGGAATACAGGTGTCCCTAGACAGGACAAGGAAACAGAAACCCCCAGTGTCTCAAGAAGGAGCAAGACTGCTATGACTTGACCTAGCCCTGTGAAACTAATTTTTGAACTTGCACTCTCCAGAACCATAACAAAACTTATGGTTGTGGGTTGTAAACTACCACAAATGGGGTCATTTGCTTAGCAGCCATAGAAAACTAAAATAAACTGGTTTCATTATGCCTTCCTAAAAACAGGTAATTCATAATATCTAAATGCATAAATATCTAAAATGCATTAAGCATCTACTCTTTACTAGGCACTGAATTAACTTTACATGCCTTACTTATTTTATCTTCCTGGCAAACTTTTGAGGTCAATATCAATATTATTACTATGTCATTGAAAAGGACAATGAGGTGCATAAAGGGTCAGTAACTTTCCCAAGGACACCAGCTAATAACCTGGCTGACTTTATTGTTTTGGACCTGTCTTACCCCAGTTACTTGGTGGCAGCCTTTTTAAAGTCAAAGATTGTACCTTAGCCTCCTGTGTTCCAAATCAGTTCTCATCATATCACTGAATTCAGATGAAGATAAAAATGAACATGAAGCCCACCTGAAACCACGACGTCAGCCAACGAGAAAGTAATGTATATGCGTGAATTTGATCTTCACCCATCTGCTGAGAAGTCTGCTAATTACATAACAGAAGATGCATTTGGGTTCCCTTCGCAGTTATCACCACTGCATTTTCTCCTGTCTTGTGGTTACAGCCACAGGAACATCCCGTCTATGAAACTGGGTTCCCGTGCTTCTCATTGGCTGTCCCCCCTTTCTTAAGTGATTCCATCGGAGGAAGTAGATTGCTTGGGAGAGATCTGTCATGCAGAAGCCACATGCTTATGGTATTTCATTAGATGTTGAGGGTGTTTGATTCAAAGTTGACACTGAAGCCTAATTAAATATTATGCTGGTGCACATATTCTACAAATTAAGACATAGCACATCACAAAGCCCAGTCTAGGATGAGTTAAAAAGGGAGCTGTCAACATGCAAAAGACCCTGTTAAGAGCTGTAAATACAAATTTTGAATTTAAAATGCAAATGGATGGAAGCCTTGTTTCCTCTCAAACTGGAAAGGAAAATTAAGTGGGGCAGAGCGAGTTTTATTTCATTTTCACTAAGCACTGAGGTTTGACTTCAGCTGCAACCATGGTATAGTATAGCAGTGTTGGAAATGGCAAGAGGAGCTAGCCCACAACTAACAACTCACTTCAGGCTCCTCACTAGCTGCATGAAAAGCAGGAAGCAAACCAACCCCATCAATGTTGACAAGTCAACAGATGGATTGAAAAAGAAAACAAGTTTTCCTATTGAAACACATAGGACCACTGGTACTTTTCAGCTCTGCACAGCTGCAGGAAAGTTCTATACCTGACTCTATCAGGTTAGGGCAGGCGGGGTGCTGGGGATAGCCAGAGGGGTCCTGAAATCCAAGGTGATGGACTCCGGAGCTGCAGAGCGAGGGCCGGAGCTGAGCGTATTGGCTGTAACCATCTGAGTTTCAGCAGAGCAGGGAGCAGAGCGGGTCACAGGAAACAATGACACAAGAGCCGGAGAGATTTGGGGCCCTGTGCTCTGCTAGTAAAGCAGTAAGGACAACTAAGGACCCCACTTCCACCCTTACTCCCATTGCCATCAATTATGTATAAAAGGGACGGTAGCCAATGAGAAGTGGAGGTGAGATTCCATCCATGTACACCGGGGCAGAGTTGCTTCTCCAATTTACTAGTTCTGCCTTCTTTTCCTGCTTTTCTTTGAAATGTTATTTGTCCTCATCCTGCAAATACCAAGTCTTTACTAAGCTCATGCTCTGAGAAAACAAACACATATACAAAGTGTTTGTTCTCCTGAAAGAGTGTGCGTTTGAGAAGTCGAAGAAGATAGAGACATCTACCTTGCCAGCTTCCTTCTAAGAGATAGATACTTCAGTAGAATGATGAAATATTTGAGCTGAGCTACCTTAAAAGTCAAATATGGACTATTGGATTGGAAGGACTAAGATACAGACTGACATACTTTGAAAACAATGTTTAAAAGTAAAATCACAGAAATACTTAAAAGGGATAACATAAAAGACAGGTCACCTCTATTCAACTCAACCAAAAGAATCATGATGTGGTCACTTTGTTTTCTGAGTTGTTTATCTGAGGATAGCTGACTCTGAACTATTTCTGTGGCCTTTCAAGAGACTGGTGTGGCAGCACTGACTTTTGAGTTTTTAATTCAATTTTTTCTTAATATATGAACAGACTTGGGAGGCAGGAATCTGATGAAACAAGTAATCCAGAAAATTGGACAGAGTTGGTTTTATAAACCTTGTCATTGGATCATTAAAATTGTTTAAATCCTGTAACCTCTTCAGAAGAAAAACCCATAAGCCTTGGTTAAAGCTCCATGCCAATAGTCAACCCAATTTATTTTGTTTCCATTAAAATCAGTTCCCACCATATGTGCAGGAATCTGTTAAATAAATGGAGAACACAAACACATACGAATGCACATACGCACACGTGCGCGCACACACGCTGTTTCTGCTCTTAATGAAAGTTAACGTTCTCAGGGAAGAAAGGGGTTGTGAACATGAAAAACCTGTAAGGCGATAATACAGTCCATGGTAAACCACTAGATTGAATACAATTCAGTGCCAAAATCTAGAGTAGAGGACACGTTCTGTGGGTCGCTGAGATGGAAGACAGGAAAGCTGGAATAGCTTAATTAAAATTGGCTGAAGTTAATAGTCTTCTGAATGTATCAACAGGACCATCTTAAAGAAGATTTAATCATGTTATCACTGCAGGTAGTTTGAGATGAAAAGTGAAGATGGTGTGGATCTCTCAGAAATTATAGATTTGGGGGGCACCTGGATGGCTCAGTGGGTTAAAGCCTCTGCCTTCGGCTCAGGTCATGATCCCAAGGTCCTGGGATCAAGTCCTGTATTGGGATCTCTGCTCAGCAGGGAGCCTGCTTCCTCCTCTCTCTCTGCCTGCCTCTCTGCCTACTTGTGATATGTCTGTCAAATAAATAAATAAAATAAAATAAAAAAAGAAAAGAAATTGTAGTTTTGTAAAACCTGACCAATGTTGCCTGATTGGAAGCTTCCATCTTTAAAAAAATATCTTTACCATGTTTAATTTACTTAAAATTATGCTGGAAAAATTGTAATTTTTCAAATTTATCTTGATTTTAAGGATGAATTAAATATAATTTACTAAATAACATAATTGTAAGAAAGAAAGCTGATTGAATGGCATTTAATGGATTTTGCTAACTGAAATAATTAAATGGTAATTGCCTAATAATGTCAAATTATTTTCTGCTGTATACAATTGTTAATTACATACAAAGAAGAATTGAGCAGTTTATTGTTTTTTTGGCAACTACAATGATTGAATAAACTAAGTGTCCAATTAATTGTGTTCTATTCAATGATAAGATGATAACTGATTGAAAAGTAAAAGATGAATTTAGTCTTCAGTCTCAGTAAGTAATACTGCATGGAATAAAAATCCATATTAAATCAAGAAAAGGAATGATTCATATATTCATCCTTCTTCATCAATAGATTCTATTAAAATTAATTTCTCTCTTTTTTTAAGTGATTTAGAATATAACTTTGTGTCTATAAACTTTTCTTTTTCCCTGAAAGAAGAAGTTGAAATATTTTACATAACCAGCCTGACTCTTTTTTTGTTTGTTTTTTGTTAGAGAGTAAGACCCTGCCCCCTCTTGGTGGGGCAGAACATTTTAAGCAGGCTCCATGCCCAGATTGGAGCCTGACACAGGATTTGATCTTATGACCTGGGATCATGACCTGACCGGAGATCAAGAGTCAGATGCTTAACCACCTGAGCTACCCAGGCACCCCAGCCTGGCTCCTTTCTATGCAGGGACGCAGGGACCCTTCCCATCATGTGTGACTGAAGTAAAGAGGATGACATATAACCCGAAATCCTTCATGAGGCTGGGGGAGGTTTATAAATAATAGGACTCATAATAAATTATTACTGATGAGTCTGAGAGGCTATGACCTTATTGCCTTAAATACTTGCAGTCACAGGAGATAATCACAGGGGAAAATTCTCTTTTCGTCCATACTGGCAAAAACATCTATCTTTCCTCCACCAACAATTGCACCTTTGATCACAGTAGTACTCAGAGCCCACAGAACGACCGGAGCTGGAACGGAGCTGAAGTTCTTCCAGTGGCCTTGTTCCCCAGCTGCGGGCGTGCATCCCTTCTGGCACTGTCAGTGCAGAGCACGGGCTCCTGTAGCAGAGCATCTGCGTGGGGCCAGGGGCCTCAGCCAGGGCTGGATGCTCCAGGCCCTCCCCCTGCAGCGAGGGTGACGGCAGAAGCTTCTCCACCCCGTGCGGCAAGTACAGCTTCCATGTGTAACTGATGACAGTGTCTGGGTGCCTGGTTGGTTCAATCAGTTAAGGGACTGCCTTTGCTTAGGTCCTGATCCCAGGGTCCTGGGATCGAGCTCTGCGTTGGAATCCCTGAGAAGGTGGGAGTCTGCTTCTCCCTCTGCAGCTCCCCCTGCTTGCTTTGTTCTCTTACTTTCTCTCTGTCAAATACATAAATAAAATCTTAAAAAAAGAAAAGAAAAGAAAATGTCCCAGAGGAGAAAGTAGGAAAGCAACAACAACAACAAAACGAAAAGGAAGAAGGCGGCAGCAATAGAACCAAGCCGGCGATGTTAGAAATGGGAGAGAGGAGGAGGAGCAGCAGCGCAGAGCTGGTGCAGAGCGTTCAACCACATGGCGAGGATTAGCCACATGCGCATTTCGATAAGACACAGACAGAGAGCTAGATAGATATAGATGGGTGAGTGAGTGTCTGGATGGAGGGATCAATCGATTGATCTTCATTAGGATTATGTGATTGATTATAGGACAAAACTCATTTTTTATTTTTTTATTTTTCTTTTAAGATTTTATTTAACCATTTGACAGAAACAGAGACAGAACGCACAAGCAGGGGGAACAGCAGACAGAGGAGGAGGGAAAAGCAGGCTCCCTGTTGAGCCTGATGCTGGGCTCCAATAATCCGAGCTGAAGTCAGATGTTTAACCAACTGAGCCACCCAGGCACCCCAGGAAAAAACTCCTTGCCCATGTCCACCATTGCTAAGGTGGCCAAATGCAGGCAAAGAAAATTTCACATTTTTTAGACTTAAAATAAAACATGCTGTTGGACTTCTGAATTTTCATTAATATTTTCATTATAAAATGTATTTATGGTAAGAAATCAAAACACAAATAATCTTCTGAAACCAGGCAGTGCATCTACACTAAATCCTGTTCCCCAAAGGTACAGAATAACAACTTTTCTCTAGCTTTCTAGAATTTCTTGAGGGGACGTGGGTGGAGGCAGCTGTAAAAGCAGTTGTAACAAACTAACACAAAAGAATCATCAATAAATAATATTCTGCAGTGTGCTTTTTTTAACCTTAAAATATAGCTTGCCTTCTTAACTCCTTATTCTTTTTAGCTGCATAATATTCTATTGTGTATTTGTGCCACTTATTTAGCTGATGCTCATGAGGGATGTTTAGAGTACATTGAGTCTTTTAGCAGTACAGGCTTGCTGAATTTTAAAAACATTCAGGACATGGGATTGAGAGCCAACCCGTGCAGAAACTGTTCACTAAATAATAAGCCAGACACAAGCAATAGCAAATACAAGTCTGTCCATGTTCTCTCTCTCTGCTTAGCAGTCTACTAAGACAGCAACAGATGATTCAATTGATTCCAACATTTAAAGTGTATAATTAGGGGGTGCCTGAATGGCTCAGTGAGTTAAAGCCTCTGCCTTCGGCTTGGGTCATGATCTCAGAGTCCTGGGATTGAGCCCCGCATCAGGCTCTCTGCTCAGCGGGGGGCCTGCTTCCTCCTCTCTCTCTTTCTTCCTGCCTCTCTGCTTACTTGTGACCTCTCTCTCTCTCTGTCCAATAAATAAATAAAATCTTAAAAAAAAAAAGTGGATAATTGAGAAAAAAAAAAAAAAGGTGCAAAAATGAAGACCCGACTTTCTATCTATAAACAGTGTCACTGTTACTTTGTGACCTTGGCAAGCCTCTAGCTCTTTCCCCTCTTCTGGAAAGTGATAATAAATCTCATCATCTCACAAACATCCCTACATGCATTTGCAGTCATAATGCATCCTTTATTAAAGGGAAGAACTATGATGAACTTATGTGATATGAAATGGACAATGACCTTGGTCCCATTCGCTGAAGCTCAAAAAACACATTACAAAGGGGATCAGTTCAAACATAACTACTTCTCTCTTGGTTCCCTACTTTGAAATAAGGTTCCAAATGTAATATTTGTTTGTTTACCTTAGAATTTCACAGACTTTAATTCAGTTGGTCATTGCATATTTTTTGAAAACTCTTTATGGGCCAAGCACTGGGCCAGGGTAGAAATACAAAGATGGGTATGCTGTAAAGTGGTGTGTGCCTCCACGTCACTTAAAAAACTCTCAAAAAGGACAAGCCATTGTTCCCTCTGCCATTTTGTATCATTACATCTGAATTCTTTCTCATGCTCCTACTTCATGCTTTCTAACCCTTTTCCCTCTCCGGGCTCTAGTTCTCAGAAGCAGCAGGGAGCTCATGCAGCTCAGGGAACTTGGGGTGGAGGCTGGAGAGGAGCTCAGTGGATAGAACCCGAACTCATAGTCTGTAAGTGCAAATGGGTTTGTTGCGTACGTGAGTGACGTGATGCAACCAGGGACTTTGGAAGATTCCTGGCAACAGGGTAGACTGAAGAAAGAATTTTATTAAAAAGTGAAGAGTGAAAGTCGGAGGATGGAGAGCCCGCTACGATGAAGATCAGCCAAAATAGAAAGGAGAAGTAATTGCAGAGCTGTTCCAGAACAAGAGTGGGGAAGACCCAGGGACATCTGCGTGCTGGCGTGAGGGAAAGAGGGCACACAAGATTTTTTAAAAGCTGATTTTTTTTTTTTTTCCTCTTCTGGGTTGGGGGAGGGTGTACTTTATCTGTGAATGTGTCACTCTCACCAGAGAGCTTGGTGCTATGTGTGTCCCCGTAAAACACCCCAGCTTCCATTAAACAAAGTGCTCTTCTTAAATGCCTTCCTTGTAAGACCTGGCTGCCCTACCCCAAGCCATTAGTGGGAACAGAACGTTAATAAGGAGGGACTGTGGTATCTCTAAGAGAGGTTGACCTCCTTCGGCGGAAGCAGGGCACCCATTACAGTGTAATGATAAATCACAAGCTTTTCCCTTCCATTATTTTCCCAGAAGACTCTTCTCTGAATGCATAAACATACTGGAGGGAGGAAGAAAAAAAAAACACGCAACAGATGAAAGAAAGGTGAAGGAAGAGAAAAGGGAGGGACAGATAATCAGCAGACTCCTAGTGGGATTTAAAATCACAAATGCATCATACACACCCATGCATTTGCATATAGTGAAAATTTAACATAACCTCAAAAGGAAAAAAAAAATGTATACAGGAACTGTAGAATAAAAAGGCCTCACTCTGAGAATTGTAAATACAAATGACATCTCCAGGCGGGCTACTATTAGGGTCCTTTTCTCTCTATTGTGATAAATTCAAACCCAAATTAATCCAAGGGATGGGAGAGAGCATAAATAATCAATAAATTTATAACTGAGTTTATTATCTGCTTCTTTAGCCCATCTTTCAGCTGTTAACTGTGATCCTCTCACATTTAACAGGAAGTAGCTTTCAGGAGAAAATATTTGCTGGGTTCTCCTATTTATCTCTTTAAAGAGTGAGAGAGCAAGCTTGGGGGGCAGTGCATGAAGGGGCAGAGAAAGAGTGAATCTTAAGCAGGTTCCACACTTAGTGCAGAGCCCAACGTGGGGGGTTCGACCTCATGATGCTGAGATTAAGACGTGAGCCAAAATCAAGAGTCAGATATTTATGAGATTAAGATGTGAGCCAAAATCAAGAGAAATTTAACCACCCAGGCACCCCTGGGTTCTCCTCTCTTGATACACTGATCAAGAAACAACACTAAGGT
Organism: Mustela erminea; assembly: GCF_009829155.1. Taxonomy (NCBI): domain Eukaryota; kingdom Metazoa; phylum Chordata; class Mammalia; order Carnivora; family Mustelidae; genus Mustela; species Mustela erminea. The sequence continues at coordinate 63,175,393 of NC_045630.1, forward strand.
ATAGAGCACTCTTGCTGGCCCTGTGATGATGTCTGTAAGATCCTTCCACAGCTTTTGCCAGAAACCTGCTCTTCTATCAGCCATAGCACTGTGATCCTCGGGTGACCTTTGCCTTAAGAACCTAGGATATAGCCAAACACTGAAATGACTTTCACGGTTCTTGGAAGATGGCCACTGTTCAGTGGAAACAGGATCAATGTGAAAGCATGACAGATGTGAAGAAGAAAGGATCCAAGGGGGGTGATCTCGACACTCTGACATTTTATAGCTTGTCTGTGTGGATGAATGAGCTCACAGTGTGTGTGTGGATTAGTTGGACCATCTCTGCCCAGCTCAGAACATCAGACTCCATGTTTGGACTTTGATGTCAATGTTGCTTTAGATACCAAGAGCTTCTTGTTCAGACTAGATCTTCTCATCATTGACCCCTACCTTCTGTAGAAGATGTTTGGCGGGACTCTGGTCAAATTCTTAAATTTATTTCCTCTTCCAGCTTTCCCTGGTATAAATCCTGCAATTTGACTCTAGTCCAGTGGAAATGGTCTCTTGTTTAGCCAACTCCAATCCACTCAGACGGGACTTCAGGCAAAAAGGAACTTTTGTGTTCAAGGACATACTCCAAAGTCACTGGTCATTCTTTCCCCTCTGTCAACCATCCAGCTCACTTTGAAATGATTCCACCGCCGTATCAGAGGCAGTTCCCATCTCCTATCTGAATTGTTGCACTTTTATGAGTGATCTTCGTTAGCACCTGTGTTCCCTAACCAAAAGAAATCTGAAGAGGATTTTCCCTTCTACAAAGTGGAAATTTTAGGAATAGTTTCCTTCTTCACTTTACTATTTCAGTTTACAACAGGTGTCACGGGAGTGCTCTACTGTCAGATACTGAGGGAAACCTGTATACCATATTTCTATGACATTGACCTTCTACAGTTTTATTTAAAAGAATTGTTTTCCGTGTTCCCCCTCCTACTCTCTTTACTTCCAGATTGGTTTTTGTTGTTGTTGTTGTTTGGGTTCCATAGCTCATTTTATGACAGTGACAGGTACCCATCCCCCACCCCCTCATTTTAGTGAGAACAGCAGCTCACACCACGTGCATGGTAGAGGACCAGATCATCTTTGGCTTGAGCTGGAGAATATTTCCTCCCAGACTACTGATTTATGTCTCAGATTTTCCAAATATTCCCTAATAGTGCTTTCCATCAATAGCCACTTTATATGTACAAAGTATTCATTGCCTTCTAATAACCTGGACTGCTTTTTCCATAGCTTGGTTGCTAACATCTATTTTTTTGACCCTACGTCAGTCCAGTAACTCAGTCATTTTTGAGTCATCATGATTTTCATCCCTTTTCTGATTTATTAGCAGACTGCTATCTCTCTAGTATGCCTTTCTTCCTTAATATATTTGTGAAACACTCTTTGACCCCAGCTGTCCTGAATGTTTTACTGTTCTCGCTGGCCAAGGCTTTTGCAATGGGTGCAGTTTTATGAATCTCAAGATGAGTTTGCTTTTAAAAGCCGCCCTTTCAGTTCATTTAAATAAAATGTCTCCAGCTGTGTTTATGCTACCAAACCATTTGTAACCATCTCCTCCACTTTAGTCCCAAAGTGGATTCACAGCCCTTTAGATTCCTGCCACAATGGACTCTTGGTTTGTACTTTGCTATATGCATCTATAATAGCACTATTTGCAAGATTTGTCCATCACTACTCCCATTTCTGGATCTGTCCTAGAGCCTGTTGCTACTCCCATTTCTGGATCTGTCCTAGTGGCTGTGTCCTGGGATCAAAGCGCTGGCTTCATAAACAGAATTTGCATTGTAACCCCTCTGCTCAAAGACCTAGAGAGGATATCCCACCACCAGTTTCCAGAAGCGTATGGTGTCCGGTTAGCAGCCCACTCAGTCTACCTGTGGGGTGGGAAGTTGTCTGATCCTTGTGACTGCCTGAAATGTGACTATGGGCTAAGGGATGTGGCCCACATGACTTATGACTAGCTGACTTATTTAGCTGAGGAATTTGGTTCACAACAGCCAAAAAGAAAAAATAACCATACTAGTTTTTAAAAACTATATTTTCAAGATGGCAATGGCTAAAATTAACAGAGTCCCCTCCTGGGGAAATTGTCGATTCCTTATGTGTTCTCTCTACTGTTTTGCTGTTATTTTCCATTTTATTTTTCTCTTCTTCACTGATGCCATTTGAATATTCCTTCAGATTCACAAACAGATGAATGTTTGAATATCCTTTTCCCATCTGTAATGGCAGTGCCATAATAGTAAGATTGACAAACACTGTGTGGTGAGGTTGGCTTTTCCTTTGTAGTAAGAAATGTTGCCAGTTCTGATCATTACACTCGGGCCGTAATAGAGCATTGACGCATTATTCTGAAGAGTGCTGTACAATAGGTTATCAACTATCAACATGGAGCATTGTATAAGGGTGAGTGTGAAAAGAGGAAAAACTTGGAATATGTGACTTGAGAGCCCAGTAATGCTAGGTTGCCTACACTGAGTAGCCCAAAGTGGCTTAATATTAATATTAATATTCCCAAAGGCATAATAATAATAGTTAATACTAATAATTGACATATTCTGAACCAAGTCCTTAAGTGAAATTTGAGAATCAAATTGGGAAGACAAAATACCAACATGCAGTTCAGTTCAAAATAGCAACATGCAGTTTAGAGAAAGGGGATAAAGATTTTATCCTGGAAGTAGAACCAAGAGTTTACAAGGTGGCCTTTAACCCTAACCTGATTTCTTGCATGTCATAGTTTGTAAATGACTCAAAGTGTTCCCTGAAATTACATGAAATGTCTTCTATCCCTTCCTCCATTAAGAGATACATTAGCAATAATCTAATAAGCCTGCCCACTATTAACTGATAAAAAATTAAATAATTACTTTGTTGATTCTTTGTTAGAAAGCTTCTATAGAAGTTAACAGTGAGTTGCTTATGTTTTTGAGCTCATGGGGATGTTCGAAAACTAAATTAATGTTTAATAATATTAAAAATAATTTTAAAAGCAAGTGAAGTCCTAAATGCAATCTGCTATGGAGGATTGGATCCTGGAAAATTTTAAAAAAAAATTAATTTAATTTAAAAAAGGATATTTGTGAAAACAGCAATAAAACCCAAGAAAAGCCTGTAGTTTAGAAAATAGTCATGCATCTTTGTTAATTTTTTAGCTTTGAGATATGCACCATGATTATAATGTTAAGAGAAACTGGGTGAAGTTTTCTACTATCACTGCTATCACAACTTTTCTGTAAACCTAAAATTATTCAAAAATTAGATGTTTATTTTTTTAAATGATGCAAAGCAGAGAACATAACATGATTGTTAGCATCACTGCCTTGTTTTTCCTCTTTGGCAACATTCAACCCCTTTATTTCAGTGGTTTAATTTGATCCTCCTCTTTTCCAAAGGTATAAATTAATGATCAAAAAATTAGACTGTTCGTTCTGTGGCTATCATTAATCCATGTATAGGAGACATTTACATTTAAACAAAAAGCAAACAAAACAAAGACACAAAAGCAGCAGAAACAAGCTAAAAAAAGCAAGATTTGCTTCCCTTCCTCCTTTTTATCTGGACCAAGTTTCCTAAAAAGATGAGAACTTTGGTTCTGGGGCAGGAACAGGATTCTTTTGTCATGATCCCACTGTGCTTGACTCAGAATCCCCCACATGTTTTTCTTCCTGCAGCAGCTGGAGATGCTATTTGGGTCTTGGTCTGCACACCCAGTTCTCCTGACAGCTGCAGACCTCTTGGTCAGAACAAGCCATGGTGGAATTCTAATTTGACCCCACCTCGAAGACCTGGAAACTGGTGGTTGCTCCACAAATGTAGCTGAATGAATAAATTAGATTGAGCAGAGAGCTGGGAGTGGAGGCAGAGACCAAAGGGCTCTCCTGCTCTGGTCTGCCAGATGCACGGTTCCTGACCCAGGCCTAATCCCTGAACAACGTCTCCTGATGCTTGCTTGCAGGACCATAACTCCCCGCTGGGTATTGTCCTGGTCTAGGAAAGAAATTTGCTTTGCCCGTGAACTTCCCGAGAGGCAAATGTTGTCTGGGGGGAATAATCAGACTCTGGGGTCAGAATGGAAGAATTTCTCAAAGAGCTTTGTTCTTACCTTGAATTGCAGAAACTCAATTGGCTATTGAAAGTTGATCTCTCATGAAACACAGTATTAAATGGCTTGATGTGGCCTAAACACGGCTTTATACATGCATATCTGCAATGAAGGGTAGTGACAAAGGGCCATAATTCCAGGAGGAAATTCTTTTGGAACCCACAACTGTCAAAGAGCTGTATAGGCTTGTTCAATTAAAGGAGCCATCGGAGAAAATAATTATAGTGACAATTTATTATCATTTCTGCCACTGCCAATTGTTTCTAAGCAACTTGTACTTTGAAAGCTACCCTTCTTTTGTGTGGCCAACAGGAGGAATCTCTGACTCTTGATGCAAGGGAGAAAAAGGGAAATAACAAAGTGATTGAGGGTATGGGATGGAGGTGAGAGTCTCAGATAAAGAAATCACAGTTGGGCATTAGCTAAATATCTCTGCTTTTCTGGATGGCCTGTGTAGGTGACAGCTGTTGCTACATTATCTTTATTGAAAACACAAATACTTTAAAGTTTTCTGATTCGCTGTGGGTCTATTCTCTATCTCCACCCACCCTAGTGAAGAAGGGTATCTATTGCTTGGAAATAGTTCAAAGGTATAGACTCACCCCACACCCCAATAAACCTAATTCCATAATTAGAAACCCATTCCTTTCGTCCTAAAGAATTCTAGTCTGTGAAAATGCAATTACCTTGGGAGAAGCAGCGCCTTAAGCTTTAGAAGGCAATGACAGCAGACTAGTCTAGCAGACCTTTTCTGGAGGGTTTGGGAAAAGGAGAATAGATCTTGAGGAAGAAGAGGAAAGGAAGAAGCGCTTCTTAAATGCATTTCTCATGTATTCAGACTTCACCCTCACAGGACTCTCGCCTCCGGTCTCAGACGCGGAAAAGGGAACCCACGGACAGGAGGCAAATTTCCCAAGGACAAGCAACTGGTAACTGAAGCATCTGGTGTTTCAATCTGGGGCATCTGACTCCCAAGTCCAGGCTCTTCCCTTCGGAAGGAGCTGAGAGACACAGAGGCACAGAGGGACGGTCAGACATGGAGAGAGCAGAGGGCCACGGCCCTGGCAATGGGGACGAGCAAGCTCTTTGTTAACTGTGGCTGCTGGGTTCAGTCCAGGAAAATCTTTTTTTTTTTTTTTTTTTTCTGTCCCCCAACCCTAGACAGTGGCAGATTAGTGCAGTGATTTAGCTCATGGTTCTGGACTCAGCACAACATCTGGATTTTAGGGCAGTCCCTGCTTGCTAAGTACGTGACCTGGGAAATACACTTCTTGTTTTCTTGTTCCCATATTTGTAAAGTGCAAGCATTAACCAAACCTTCTTCATGGAATTCTTGTGATAATTAAGTGAAATACCGCAAATAAAGTGCTTTACACCAAGACGGAGCCAGAATAAATGCGCCATGTTCCCTGTTAACGATCTGTGCAGCAGAAGACCAGGGGGCGGTAGCCCGTAAGGATCGATCATTCCGGTCCTTCTCAGACAGGAGCATTTCCACACTCCGGACTCTACGACAATGAGGCTTGATTTTACAGTGATATTTGAAACCTCCTTTGTTTTTGGTGGTTTTTTCTCTTCCCATATGGGGCTCTCATCATCTCATTACTGTTCTGACACCTTCCTATCTCTGAATATGGAGGAGAAAAACACTTGAAGTGCAATTTTTTCAGAAAAGAGAGACAGAGGGAGACAGGCAAGGAAGTGTCTGAAATCGCTCGAGGATCCGGAAGGAGCTTTACGCCAGCTCATGCCTTTTCTTCAAGGATGGTCAAGTTTTCCCCATTTCCCTCCACCATCCACCACTGGTGGGTCTGTTAAGGGTGTGGATGGGGAGTCAGTAAATGGGAAACAGTAAGCAGGAGGGTTTCCAAAGGAGAGTGGAACCGTGCATTCTTGTATGAAAAAGAAAAGTTAACACAGCATGGCGAAGGGGCACCTTTTCCCTCTCATTCAGAAAACGCATCTGGTACAGTGGGGCTTAATATCCAATAAGAAATAGTCCTCTAGTAGAGACTGCAATTTTAGATAGAGGGAGGGAAGGAAGAAAGAATAAGATCTTAAGGGCCACTTGAACTTCTCCACTGAAAACGGGTTGGGCATTGGGTTGGGGTGGCCAGGAAGAGAAGGGGAGGGGAGAGGGGGCTGATATACAAAATAAAACAAAGCCCAAACACCCAGGAGAGTCCCAGCCCCTTAGCTTGTAATAAGTCAGCTTTTGTTAGCTTGGCTTTTGAGTATTAAGCACTCAGTTCATCTCCATTGATTTGTAATGAGGCTGGGAGGCTCACAAAGCCTTAATCAAGCCAGGATCCCTTTAAAATGAACTCTTCTACAGAAGAGAGCTGGCAGATAGCATCTGTGCGGGAGCTGTGTTGGAGAGAGCTCACTGTCCCCATTGTCAGGCTTACACTGGCCCAGAGAATGGGGTAGGGGCTTCATTAGTCTGATAAAAACAGACAGGCCAACTTTTCATTAGAGGGATGCACAAATCCACTTTACTTGGCTTTCCTCCTTTACATTATAAAAGCATTATCAGGCCCCAGCTTATGGGACTCATTATTCCACACAAACACCCTGCATGGAGGTGGGGAAGGGCTGGGAGCTGAGCCCTCCTCTTCCAGTGGCGTTGAGCGTCTGCTAGCTTTTGAAAGAGCGAGCACTGGAATAACCATGGGCCAACCGATCCACGATCCACACCATAATCTTCCTCTTCCTCTTCTTCTTCTTTTTTTTTTTTTCCCCCTACTGTCAAACAAGAGAAAGTGGCGGGCTTTTGACCTTTTGTAATAAGGGCAATGTGTCCTAAGATTTATGCTCTGGGATTGTGGGTCCTAGAGAAATTCTATGCTGGTACGTCTCATGATCTCTGTTCAATAAGATTATTTTAAGCAAATTAAGTAAGTCATACCAAGGTTATTTTGTTCTGCATCATGTTTCATTAGGTAATCACAGAAAATATAAAATTCTATAGTAGATTTAATTAAAACTTGGAGGTAGAGGCACTGGTATGGTGGCTTGGGTCAATATTCCTGATTTAACTTTCACAACAATTTCCAACTTCATTCTGGGCCTTCTGTCAGGCCATGTCTTTGTTTACTGGCTATTCCCTCTCTGTTCCTGATGCTCCATCTACGAACCGGAGGAACTGACACAGCCTGATGTGCTCCAGTCAGTACGGTACAAATCCCCGGATCTTCTTTTCCCTCACTTTTTCTTTTAATTTAAATTTAATTAGCCAACATACAGGACATCATTTGTTTCAGATAGAGA